>NW_019154113.1:2387466-3053782 GCF_002288905.1 Enhydra lutris kenyoni | reverse complement strand
ACCTAACCAAAGAGGTAAAGGATCTGTACTCGAGGAACTACAGAACACTTATGAAAGAAATTAAGACACAAAAAGATGAAAGACCATTCCATGCTCATGGATTGGAAGAATAAACATTGTTAAAATGTCTATACTGCCTAGAGCCATCTATAGTTTCAGTGCCATCCCAATCAAAATTCCACCGGCATTTTTCAAAGAGCTGGAACAAACAATCCTAAAATTTGTATGGAACCAGTAAAGATCCCGAATTGCTAAGGAAATGTTGAAAAAGAAAAAAACTGGGGGCATCACATTACCTGATTTCAAGCTTTACTGCAAAGTAGTGATAACCATGACAGCATGGCACAAAAACAGACACACAGAACACTGGAACAGAGCAGAGAGCCCAGACATGGACCCTCAACTCTATGGTCAAATAATATTTGACAAATCAGGAAAAAATATCCAGTGGTAAAAAGACAGTCTCTTCAATAAATGGTGCTTGGAAAATTGGACAGCTATGTGTAGAAGAATGAAATTCGACCATTCTCTTACACCATACACAAAGATAAACTCAAAATGGATAAAAGACCTCAACATGAGGCAGGAATCTATCAAAATCCTAGAGGAGAACATAGGCAGTAACCTCTTCAACATCGGCCACAGCACCTTCTTTCAAGACATATCCCCAAAGGCAAAGGAAACAAAAGCGAAAATGAACTTTTGGGACTTCTTCAAGATAAAAATCTTCTTCACAGCAAAGAAAACAGTCAACAAAACAAGGAGGCAACCCAGGGAATGGGAGGAGATATTCGCAAATGACACGATAGACAAAGGGCTGATATCCATGATCTATAATGAACTCCTCAAACTCAACACACACAGATAATCATATCAAAAAATGTCAGAAGACATGAACAGACACTTCTCCAAAGAAGACATACAAATGTCTAACAGACACATGAAAAAATGTTCATTATCATTAGCCATCAGGGAAATTCATTATCATAGGGTTTCGCTTATTTTTGGAGCATAAGAAATAACACGGAGGACATGGGGAGATGGAGAGGAGAAGAGAGTTGGGGGAAGCTGGAGGGGGAGATAAGCCATGAGAGACTGTGGACTCTGAGAAACAAACTGAGGATTTTGGAGGGGAGGGGGTTGGGAGGTTGGGTGAGCCTGGTGGTGATATTATGGAGGGCATGTATTGCATGGATTGCATGGAGTACTGGGTGTGGTGCATAAACAATGAATTCCGGAACACTAAAAAGAAATTAAAATAACAAAAATTAAAAAAAAAACCATTGAGATACCACCTTACACCAGTTAGAATGGCCAAAATTAACAAGACTGGAAACAACAAATGTTGGAAAGGATGTGGAGAAAGGGAAACGCTCGTCCACTGTTGGTGGGAATGCACGTTGTTGGAGCCACTTTGGAAAACAGTGTGGAGATTCCTTAAGAAATTAAAAATAGAGCTTCCCTATGACCCTGCAATTGCACTACTGGGTATTTACCCCAAAGATACTGATGTAGTGAAAAGAAGGGCCATCTGTACCCCAATGTCCATAGCAGCAATGGCCACAGTCACCAAACTGTGGAAAGAACCAAGATGCCCTTCAACGGACAAATGAATAAAGAAGATATGGTCCATATATACAATGGAGTATTATGCCTCCATCAGAAAGGATGAATACCCAACTTTTGTATCAACATGGACAGGACTGGAAGAGATTAGGCTGAGTGAAATAAGTCAAGCAGAGAGAGTCAATTATCATATGGTTTCACTTACTTGTGGATCATAAGGAATAACATGAAGGACACTGGGAGATGGAGCAGAGAAGTGAGTTGTGGGAAATTGGAGTGGGGGATGAACCATGAGAGACTCTGAGGAAAAAACTGAGGATTTTGGAGGGAGAGGGGTGGGGGATTGGGTGATCCAGGTGGTGAAAATTATGGAGGGCACATATTGCATGGGTCACCGGGTGTGGTGCATAAACAATGAATTCTGGAACACTGAAAATAAAAGAAAAAAAGTAAAATAATAAAATAATGAAAGAAAAAGAGGGATCATTTCCCATTGCACTTATGAAGGCAGCATAACCTTAGTACAAAACATACCAAGGGCCTTATGATGAACAAAAATTATAGGACCATTTGTCTCTTGAATATAATGCAAAAATCCTTTAAAATATTTTAACAAATATGACTCTAAAATGAAGGGGGGAAAAAATAAAAGGAAAAGACACATTCCTGGAAGCAAATTCTTAGAGATACAAAAGAAGGATGGCACATCATGACCATGGAAAGTTTGGCTCTAGGATTGCAAACTTGATTTATGCCCATGACAGACTGAAGAAATATTTTTTTGATTCTTTACCAATGAAAGAAGTTGTGTGATGAAGTTCAACAAGCATTCATGATAAAAGTTAGCACGTTTGGTACAGGTATCTTGGCTACTACTTACTGGTACACACAAACTCTTTCAGCCTCAACAGGAAAACCACTTTCTTCTGCTCTTGGGTTCTGTGGGTCAGGATTTCTCAGGGCACAGAGTCAGGATAACTTGTCTCTACACTGTGATGTCTGGGACCTCTGCTGGGAAGACTCGGTGGCTGGAGGGATACGCTACCTCTTCAGCATCACCTCCTACCACTCACCTCCAGGATCATTGGGCTGCAGCCACACGGGCTTCTTGGCTGTTCCTTATACCAGGAAGGCTCCTGCCTCACAGCCTTTATATTTCTGCCAAAGCCCTCTTGACCCAGATATCCACCAGGTTAGGACACTCACCTTCTCAGTTGCCTTCTCCTTGAGACTTTCCCTGGCCTCCCTCTGTAAAGTAGGAATCCCCTCCCAGTACCCTTTGACATTAGTTACATTTGCAGCTTTGTTTATTACTTTCTGATATACTATATAACTAACTTACTCAACTATACTTTTATTCTTTGTCATCTTTTCTCACCACAATGTGAACTTCATGAGGGTAGATATATTTTGTCTGTATTGTTTACTGCTGTGTCCCCTGAGCCTAGACTACAAACTGGTATATCGTAAGTCACTCAAGAAATATCTGTTGACCACGTGGATGGTGGATGTATGTATGGATGTATGTATGTATGTATGTATGGATGGATGGATATGAGGCATGGAATCACAATGATAGGGATTCACCAGGTAAAAAGAATATAAATGGAATATTATGGTGTGACTGTTGGGAAGAGGAAGAATAAGTTAAAACTTTATGTTTTATTGTGAACAGTTACCCAGAGAAAGAAACAACATACAGAACAAAGTCCAGTATGCCCTGTTTGTGTCCATTTAAAAAATAATTTCTGGATAGCTGAATATGTATAGACATACAATCTCAGAGTTTTCTGGAACAAGTAGAAAAGTACAGTTCCTAATGGGAGTGTTAGGGAGAGGGACTGGAACATAGGTTAACACTGGAGCTCTTACCTTCTCATTTAGTATTTTTCTGCAGAATTTTCAAACCATTCTATTCATATATTCACTTCAGAACATCACAAGGGGTTTTCTTGGTAGTTGAAGGAGCTTTCTTTGCAATGCTCATTGCTAAAATAATAAATAATTGCTATAAAAATAAAAAATATAAAAGTAATTTCATTTAACAAAATTCATGAAAAGCATTGCTAATCTTCAGGGACTGCTTTGCAGTACGATGAGGTCTTGGTGCATCAAATAAAGATTAGATGGCATTCAGGATTTCCTGTTGGCTGAGGCATAAAACTTTTACTTATGCTCTTAAGGTTTTCATCAACAAAAATTTCAGATCATCAGAGAACTTTGTTCCTATGCCATCTGCTTTCCTCTAATGTTACTCGAATTCACAGTTGATTGACAGGCCCTTAGCAAATGGGAAAAATTTTAAACATTTTACACTAAGTTTTATGTCTGAGTCTGTGGCTCCAAATGTTGACCTTGACTCAATGATATATGGTTATCAATTAAACTATAGCTCCCTGGATTTCTCCAGGAGACCAGAACTTTTAAAGACTTGAGATCTTGGTCCTATAAACCTGTTTCCATTTTCTCTGTGCTTTTTCACTTCTGATGTTGGCTCAGTTTGTGCATGTTCTCACTCTTCAGCCTCACACTGCACATATCTGAAATATTACATTGTTTGTTGGAGGTGTCTTTTCCAGGAAAATCCCAAAAGGAGAATGAAAAGACAAAAATCTTTTTTTGTTTTTGTTTTTGTTTTTGTTTTGTAGAATTGAGGAAAGCCATTTTAAGAAATGAATTTGATAACCAAGACACACACACACACACACACACACACACACACACACACACAAATATTTCATTTATCATGATAAGCGTTCATCTCTCTTTTCATCTTAGAATGTGAAATTTAAAGTCCCCACTCACCGACTTTTTTTTAAGTATGGTGATGCTGGCTCAGAGAAGTGCAGACCCTAGTATTTTAAGGGACCTGTGCAGCTCACTTGCACTCAAGGCAAATAGGAATTAATTCCACTGGAACTTGATAAAGTTTAAGTCCATCAGCAGCCAGGCTACTTTATATTTGATTTTCAAATGAATGAAAAATTAATGAAGAGCTCTTACAATAGCTTCAGAATGGGCATATTTATAACCTTATCCTGCTTGCCAAAAATAATTACGTCCCATTTTTTCCCTGCCAACCATTTTAACGCCTTTCACAGAAAATGGGAAAAGGGAGTTATTGCAAATTGGGTCTTTTCTACAAGAAAGAAGAAAGGTTTTGGAATCTTTGAGCAACTTGTAAGTCTTGTCAATTCTGGAACACTCTGTCTTGGAATGTTCCCTGTTTTTATGTTTATTCGTTTACATATCATTTATCTTCC
Source organism: Enhydra lutris kenyoni (assembly GCF_002288905.1). NCBI lineage: Eukaryota > Metazoa > Chordata > Mammalia > Carnivora > Mustelidae > Enhydra > Enhydra lutris. The sequence goes on along the minus strand of NW_019154113.1, from coordinate 3,048,953 downwards.
AAGTCAATGACACAACATTTGTTTCCAAATTCCATAATTATGGAAGTCTGGCATCATATTAGGAGTTCCTTTTTATGGGGTGCAACTGTCTGCTGAGGATCCTGGATATGTTTTATGAGCTGAGGCTGATCCCAGTGACCCCAGCTGGGTTATCTTGGGGAGGAGGAGACTAGTCCAACCAGGCTTGGAGGGACTAAGGGAGAAGGGAGGACTTGCTTCTACCTGGATCCATCTTGACCCCACTCCACCCTAAAGCTCTGAGAGACTCCTGAACCCACCCAGCCCTCTTCCCAGGAACTGCACTGTCTTGCCCACCCCTTGGCATATAGGCTTTTGGCACCTGACATTCCTTCTCAGTCTCAGGGAAAGCAGCTGAAAAGGAGACAGAAAGGGTCCATTTTTTTTAATGTTATAAAGTTTTAGTAATATTTCTCCTCGTTCAGTTCATAGTTGTGTATGGTTATTTCAGTTTTTAGGTGTGTATTATATGTTCTGAATGGGTTATGACTTTCGGTTTTGTTGGTTTTGTTTTTGTGTTTGTTTTTGTTTAGTCAGTGCAGTCAAATGCACAGAAGTGCTTAATGTACAATCAAAACAGATTTTTATTTTGACTCTAGAGCCTTGGAAAGTTTTTTCAGGTGAATCCTGGGCATTCTTAAATTAAGAAAATATGTCTAAATGGACATAGATTTAAAAAGAGTGTCAAATTAATACAATTAGAATTAATTTTTAAGAAGAAAATGAACTGCCCTTTTTAGGAAAAAAAAAAAGTGTGAGTAACCATAAAACTGCAAAGTGAGAATGAGCAGAGCAGAAGTTAGGATCACCGAACAGAGCACAGATAGAAGGTAAATTTTATGTTTTGTATATTAAATTGCTCTTAAGAAAGTAATGATTTCTTAGCATAGTGATCACATCAAGGAAATTGGAGAATATGAATCATGATATCATGTAGAAAAATGGTTATCTACAACCTGGAACAAACAATATATATTTGTCTCTTGTTTTGTTTTCTAAGAATAATTACACATATTACAGACACAAATTTTGAAGTATGATTGGAATAAAACCAGATTTCTGTTGCAAAAAGCCCAGAATGAGCTCCAACTTTAGACCTGTTGATTAGCTCATTTGTTACTGTTGGATAAACTGAAGGATAAACTCCTTCATTTATGAGATATATTTAGAATCTTCTCATGATATTTCCTTATGCAAAGCCTCTTGACTTGAGTACATATCGCACCATGAAAATCATCTTAAAGAAACAGCGCAGTTCTTAATTTTAAAAAATTCCCCCAATTTCATTGAGCTATGACTGACGTATAATATTGTTGGTTGTAGATGTACAACATGGTGATTTGATATACTGTGAGATGATCACCACAGGTTTAGTTAACATCCATCACCTCCCACAGTTAGAAAGGTTTTTTTTCCTATGATGAGAACTTTTAAGATTTTCTATCTTAGCATCTTTCAAATAAACATCACAGTATTGTTAACTAGACTTACCAAGCTGTACATGACATCCTTAAGACGGACTTCTCTTATAATTAGAATTGTGAACCTTTTGGCCATCTTCACCCATTTTGCCCACCTCCCTCCCACTTCTGATAACCCTTAGCATGTTCTCTGAATCTATGAATTTGTTTTTTTTAGATTCCACATGTAAGTGAGTGTGTGTCTTTTTCTGAAGTATTTTACTTAGCATAATGTCCTGAAGATCCATCCGTGTTGTTCTAAGTGGTGGAGTTTCCTTCTTTCATATGCCTCAATAATATTCCATTATAGATGCTTATGCATATTATATATGTACATACATAGACACAAACTTACATATGTAGGCAATTTCTTTATCCATTCATCCCTCAGTGGACATGGGTTGTGCACATATCTTGGCTATTTAGAGTAACACTGCAGTGAACATGGGAGTACAGAGATCTTTTCAAGATCGTGACTTTGTTTCCTTTTGGTATATACCTTTTCTTTCTTTTTAAAAAGATTTTATTAATTTATTTGACAGAGAGAGAGAGAGTGCCCAAGCAGAGGGAGTAGTAGGCAGAGGGAGAGGGAGAAGCAAGCTTTCTGCTGAGGTGGGGAGCCTGACGCAGTATTCAGTTCCAGGACCCTGAGATCATGACCTGAGCTGAAGGCAGATGCTTAACAGACTGAGCCACCCAGGTGCCCCTAGATACCTTTTTTTTTTTTTAAAGATTTTATTTATTTGAGAGAGAGAGAGAGAACGAGCAGAGAACAGGGTTCTTTAGAAAGAGAGGGAGAAGCAGACTCCCTGCTGGGCAGGGAGCATGATGTGGGACTTGATCCCAGGACCCTGGGATCATGACCTGAGCCAAAGACAGACGCTTAACCAACTGAGCCACCCAGGTGCCCCAATATATACCTTTTCTTACATTTTTTTTTAAATTCAAACTATTTCTAGCTCTGACTCCTCCCTGTACACCACGGACCTCACCGTCAGCCTTTGTTTCTCCCATGAGAGGATGCTGTGCTGGGAGGTGTACCACTACTGCCTGCAGGGCTTTGAGGGGGCTGGCAGGAGCCTCTTGTGTTTGTGACTGCCCTCCTCTCAAGGTCCCTGGTGGTCCAGTTCTTGACCTTTGTACTCAGCTCCTTCCAAGGATGCCAGGTGGGAAAGGGTTGCCGGCGTCTCGCTTTGGGATCTCACCTCTCTGATATCTTCCCGGTCTTGGGGAATGCAGCTTCCCTGAGGCCCTGCCACTTTCCCTGTCCCATCCCAGCACCAGTTGGTCCCCACTGTCCTTGTGGGACACCAGCTTAACACTCTGAGCCCTCTGACTTTTCTGGTGAGATAGAGGCTGGGCTCTTGTTGGTTTTTCATTGCTTTGGGAATGAAAGTGCTGTCTGAGGATCTTCATGTACTAGCCTTGTTGTCTTGTCTCTCTCTTTTCCCTTCTGGGGTTCTGGCTCTAGCAACCTCCTCTCAGCACCTGGGGGCCACTGCACCATGTGGGCACCATGCATTCCTCTACATTTAGCACAGGGAGAGTGGCAGGCCTGGAGTGTGTCGCTGGAAGCTCTCTGCTTCCCTCACTGGTCCCAGAGCTGCAGGCAGGCTGGTTGCCTCGTTGCTAAGGACTTCATCTCCCACGGATGAGAAATTGTCCCTCAGATCACTCTGACCTGTGCCCCAAGAATAGGAAAGCCCTGTTACATTTGCCATTTCCTGAGTAATTGTAAATAAGACATTCAGTCTCCTTGTGAAAAAAAAAAAAAAGCATAATGTTTTCTATCAATCACTACATTGGAACCCTTTTCAAAAAGTCACATCATTTTAATATAATTTTGTACTTAAGGAACTTTTGTGTCTGAGATCTGGCCCTTTTCGTTTCTATGTGGTTGTTCAGTTTCCCAGGTCACAAATAACAGTAACAGGATCTGCATCTAGGAAACGTTTTGTGGAAGTCTCCTTATTTGTCAACCAAACCTTTGAAGGACTCTGAACTTGGTCCCCACATCAGAAGAGACGGTGTTCTTCTCATTTCTCCATGGTGGGTGCCCAGGGCAGGCTCCTCCCCCACCGTTGACCTGCAGCCACAGCAGGACAAGTACAGTTATGTGCCTGGGCTTCCTCCGTTCCCCCTCCACCTTGGCTCAGTGGAATTGCCCTTTATCAGCAGGGTGTGGGCTGTGGTTCAAGGCAGGGAGTTGGTTGAGTTTTGGCTCTGGCCACTAAATGTTTGGGCCTGCCCCCACATTCCACATGTTCTTTGAACTTCCAGAACCCTGGCAATAACCTGCTTCCAGGATTTGCCAGTCTTGCTGTGCCCTTCCTGCTTCCACCTATTTCTTCTTTCCTGGTCCTTACTCCTCTCTCTCAAGGCTCTGAGCTCTGGTGTCTTTGCATTGACTGTCCCACCAGAAGGCTCTTATTCCACTGTGATTCAGGACATCCTCTTCGACTCAGGCATCTGGGCTAGGGGTCAGAGGCTTTCACTGTCAGCCTCAGGCTTCAGGGCTCCCTGGTGACCATATGAAGCAGGCAGAGAATGGAGGCCAGGTGTAGGGACCACCGAGATCCCCTGCCCAGCATCTCTTTCCTGTCCTACAGTTACCGCAAGAGCTCCCTGTCCAGACAGCTTGAATGTATTGATTTGGACGTGGCAACTAGCCCCTGGTAGACTGGAGAATCCCACTCCTCAGAATATCTGGACTTAGCTCAGGGAGTCCCACAGGCAGCCTGTCCCCATTGGCAGAGTTTGAAATGTGCTGTTCAGCACTGCCCAATTTTGTGCTTCCCAGTGTGTGATGAAAGCCATGCTCCAGGGAGAGAGCAAAGCCGAAGACAGAGATATGGGTTTCTATCACTTATAGCCCAAAGGCCTACCTACCTAATACATATGTCCACCTCTGTTTTCTGCCCTCTTCAATAATGTTTGCCACATGAGGATCTTAATTGAGAAAAAGCATCATGATAAGCAATGGTGGTTGTGCTGTGAATCATACAGATCCTGCCTGCTGGTGTGTTTTTGTGAAAGCATCATGGATACAGGGTCTCTCAGAGAGATTCTGTCTGTATGCATCACTGCAGTAGAGAAAGCATCATCATTGTGCTTTAATACAAAGTAGTTGTGGGAAGCAGGAAACTGCTTTTTATCTTGTTTTCCATGGCAAATGTATTTGACCTGTGTTTGGCACTTTTTATAATCATGTATTCGAGAGAATACATAAGAGTGGAAAAGAAGTGAGAAATGAAAGAAGTGTTATCCTCCCTCACTATGTTTCTTTTTAAACCAAGATGTCCAGCTACACAGTGGTGAACCTCTGCATTTCCCAATCCCCAAATACATCTCTCCATTATGTTATTGTATATTTTTGTGTTTGGGAACATTATCATGTTAAAAGTCATATATGAAATTAGGAACCAAAGCCTGTGATGGTTGGTATTCATATAGTGGTGAAATAACTTATTAAGGTCCTCAAAATACTGGCAAAATGATAGGCCTCAGCTAGGTATTCTTTGAGTGATACAGATGAGCTTTTTATTGGAGGTGGGGAAATGGGATATAAATTATAGCATTCAAGGTAATGTCTAGTTGTAGAAAAATGAGAAAACCATGAAATGGGAGCTTAGACTGTGCCCTGGTGTTTAGGTGGTAAACAGTTTCTAAGACCTCAGGGTTGCACTCTTTCTAGTTTTCAAAAGATAATAGTAACATTTCCTTTTGTTCTTTTAGCTGACATTTTAAATGAACTTTGAACTTCTGGGAAGAAAAAAACTCTATATAAATCTAAATGTTTTGTTATTATCAATGATGACTACAATAATATTTAAAGTAAATATTCAATAAGCATTGTTTATTAGCATTCCTCCTGAAATACCAATAAAATGACAATGAAGGAATTGGGGCGCCTGGGTGACTCAGTCAGTTAAGTGTCTGCCTTCAGCTCAGGTCATGACTCCCGGGTCCTGGGATCAAGGCCTGCATTGGGCTCCTGGCTCAGTGGGGACTCTGCTTCTCTCCCTCTCCCCTCCCTGCTTATGCTCTCTCTCTCAACTAAATAAAATCTTAAAAAAAAAAAAAAAAGAAAGGAAATGAATTAAAAAAAAATTAAAAAGACTCAAACTCATGAAGAAGAAATGGGCAGATGGGAAATGCCAGCAGAGTTTTACAAGGATGAAAAGCGTATCATTGCATGATGGCTGGCTTCTGCATTTCCCAGCTCTGCCAAGTGCTGGAGGTGCCAGGTAGATCCAGGAAGAAACAAGCTGATTTGTACCTTATAGCCTTGAAAAGTCTCAGGAATTAGAGGCATTGGATGTTCCTGAAGGCAGGGATGTGGATGGGGCAAAAACTAGAGGTTTGGTTTAATCTGTATAATAAGCAGTTAGACCCATGCCCACTGTACCCCCCGAGTCCCAATCTGAGACTGTATAGCTATGAAATTGTCACTCTCCAAGAGTAGACAGAGGTTGCACCAGGGAGACATTAGGGAGCGCTGGAGAGATGACAGGTACAGCTAAGGCAGGAGAGCGATGCCTTATGGGGACGAGTCAGGATGAGCTAGTCTATGCTGCAGTGACAAAACAGACAAAAAAAGACCTTGAAATTTCAATGGCTCTACATAACAAAGTTTGTCTCTTGCTCACAAAATGTCTTATATGAGCTAAGCAACTCCTCTGGGCAGTTTTCTTCTGTGCAGTTAGAGAGGTGTTGAGACTGCTTCTGTTTGTGTCTGTACCATCTTATCCATGATCCCCACATAGCTGCCTAGGGAGAGGAAAGGGGGGGGGCCCTGACTGTTAAGTGCCTCAGACTAGAAGTGACACAACCCTGCTTCTCCAGACTTGGCCACATGACCCATCCCATCTTTGAGGGAGGCTGGAGCTCCTGCAGCACACATGGATATTCCAGGGACACAAACTGTCTCTGTCATATAGGATTAAGTGAGGGTCTGGGGGAGAAGGGTGAGGGTGTGCCTCCATTGGCCATCTCAGACTCCCTCTTTGCAACTCCCAGAGCACTGACTGCTAGTCCCAACCATCCTTGGGCTGAAGCACAAGGATTCCTTTCCATAAAAATCCACTGTCCAAGGGGAGAAGAAAATCCCAGGTCTGGGGAGGTAGGGGAACCCATTAGTGAGGCCCACTGGTAGACAAGCCCCTGCTAAGCATAGAGAGCTCCAGTTAACATTTCAGTGCCTTTTATGTGGCCACTCTTAAATAGGATTTTATTGAGCACCTTCTGTGTGCCAGGAAGTGTTCTGGATGCTGAGGATAGAGCAATGAAAAAAAAAAAACCAAAAAAAAAAAAAAACCAGACAAAATTCCCATTCTCATGAAGATTTATTCTAGTTCAGGGAGGTAGAAAAAAAAAAGGAAAATAAATCATATGCCACATGCAGCTAAGTGTTAGAGTAAAAAAGGAAAACTAGGAAGCCCATAAGGAATACAAGGACTGAAGGACTATTTGATAGAGTGGTGAGAGGTGCTCTCCTGTTGATGGAGACCTGAAGGAAGTGAGAGTGAGCTGTGTGATCCATCGATCCATCCATTGAGGCCTAGGAGGGGGCGGGGTTGGAAAACTTTCCAGGCAGAGGGAATAGCCAGTACAGAGCATACTCTGGGAACAGCAAGGAGAGGTGTGGCTGGAGGCAAGTGTCTGAGGGGAAAGTAAAAGGCCTTGAAGTTAGAGGTGCAGCTGGGAGCTTTGCTGGTGTGGAGACTGGTGGATGATTTAAAGGACTTTTCCTTTTACCCTAAGTAAGGTCGGGACCTCTGTAATGGTGAGCAGAGAAGAGGCTTTTAAGAGGGTCCCTCTGGTACCCATATCCTGGGAGGGCAGGGCACAAAAGCAACGAAGAAAGAATGAGATCCATTCGTGTTGGTGCATTTAGATGTGGTTCTTTAATTCTTGTTGCTGTATTGTGTTCTACTGTATGTATGTCGCACATTTTATTTATGTATTTTATTGTGGATGGACAGTTAGATTATTTCAATTTGGTGACTATTGCAAATAATGCTATGAACATTCACTTAAGTATCTTTGTGCACTACCCAGAAGTAAAATTCTAGGGTACATGGGTTCAGCTTTAATAGATAATGTCCTATAATTTTCCATAGTGGTTGTTCCAGTTTACATTATCCCCAGCAGAGTACAAAAGTTCCATTTTTTTCCATTATCACCTATACTCGGTGTTGCTAGTGATTTTCCTTTGAGCCATATGGTGGGTGAATCATGGTATCTCACTATAGTTTTATTCTGCATCTCCTTAATTATTAATGAGGCTGAATGCCTTTTCATATGTTTATTAGACATTTGGATACCCTCCTTCGTGAAGTACCTATAAAAAGCTCTTGCCCATTTTCCATTGTGTTGTAGGTACTTATTTGTTTTAAAGAGTTTTTATATATATTCCGGAAATAGGCCCTTCCTTTATCAAGTTGTTTGTAATTTGTCAGAAGGGGACACACACACACACACACACACACACACACACACACACACGTAGATGTACACACACATATTATCTTCTTCCATTGAGGGGCTTGCCTTTTCATCTCATAATGATCTTTTTGGTGTCTAGATTAAAAGAAAATTTTCCTACCCCAAGGTCATAAAGATTTTTTCCTCTGTTAACTTTAAATAGTCTTATTATTTTCTCTTTTGAACTTAGAACTATAATTTACTGAGAGTTAGTTTTTTATGATCCAAAAATATAGTTTTACTTTTCCACATAAATATGCAATTGACCTAGACCCAATTATTCAAAAGATAGTCTTCCGTCATTGCTGTGCAATATCATCCCTGTGATGTAGAAGTATTCTTGTATCTATGGGTCTCTTCCTAGATTCTCTATTTGCTTTTTTTGGGCTTTTTGTCTTTATCATACATTGTCTTAAATAACTAAAACTTTGTAAGTAAATCTTGGTATCCAATAAAGTAAGCACTTTGTTGTTCTTTAAGATTGTTTGGCTATTCATGGCCCTTTGCATTCTTGTATAAATTTTGTAGTCAGCTTGTCAAATTCTACAAGGAAACCCTGCTAGAATTTCTGATGGGATTATAGTGGATCAGTAAATCAATATGGAGATAATTGACATTTTTACCACAGTGTGTTTTCCATCCTATGAATATTTATTTGGATCATCTTTAATTTCTTTTGATAATATTTTGTTTTATAAATTTCTGAGTAGAGGTATTACATATTTTTCATTAGCTGTAAATCCTGTTTATCTATCCATCTTTAATTTTTTTGGCAGTGTTGTGCATAGTGATCAGTTATCTCCTGCTGTGCCACAAACCACCTCAAAATGTCATGGCTTAAATACCTACAGTTTATTATCTCTGATGACTTTCTGGGTATTCTTTTTAAGATTTTATTTATTTATTTGACATACAGAGATCACAAGTAGGCAGAGAGGCTAGCAGAGAGAGGGGTGGGGGAGAAGCAGGCTCCTGGGATCATGACTGAGCCGAAGGCAGAGGCTAACACACTGAGCCACCCAGGCGCCCCTCTCTAGGTATTCTGTTGGTCTTGCCTGGAGTCCCTCCTGTGATGGTGTTCACCTTATGACTGGAAGATGCTTGGTGGTCGGTTCCAATAGCCTCACTTACATATTCAGAACTTTGATGCCTCTCCTGTCATCACTTATTAGTCTGGGTGGGGCATCTGTCCACGGCAAAGACAGCACTGTGAAAGGGAGTTTCCCAGGAGGACAAAAGCAGAAGATGCAGGGCTCTTCAGGCGTAGGCTCCAAAATCCACTGATGCAACTTCTGCCACACTCTGTTGTTAAAACAAGTCACAAAGTTAGCCCATGTTTGGGGGGTGGAAAAATTGTCCCCACTTCTTGGTGGGAGAAGCAGCCACCCACATTATAGTACAAAAGTCTTATGGGATCCATCTTTGGGAAAATGTGTCACATATGGCATTTATTTTAATTCCATTTTCTGTTTGTCATTGAAAAATGAAAGCGAAACTGATTTATGCATGTGGATCTGATCTTCAAGCACTTTGATAATTTATTAATTCTAATGGTTTATCTATACATTTTTTGAATTTTATACATATAGAATCATGTCATTTGAAAGAAAAAGACAATTTTGTTTTTTTTCAATCTTTATAACTTTTACTCCTCATCTCAGAGGAACATTTTCAATACTTCACAACAAAGAGTGATGTTTAATGCAGATTATTTGCAGTGATAAGTTAAGTTCCCTTCTTTTTCCAGATTTCTGAGTTTCTTGTTCTGTTAGTATTTTTTTTTTTTTATTTATTTGACAGACAGATCACGAGTAGGCAGAGAGGCAGGCAGAGAGAGAGGAGGAGGCAGGCTCCCTGCTGAGCAGAGAGCCCGATACGGGACTCGATCCCAGGACCCTGAGATCATGACCCGAGCCGAAGGCAGAGGCTTTAACCACTGAGCCACCCAGGCGCCCCCTGTTAGTATTTTTTAAGAGCATGAATAGATATTGAATTTTCTCCCTTTTCTTTCTTTTTTGAGATGACTATATGAAAGATATGCTTTATTCTGTTAATAAGGTGAATCACCTTGATTGACTTTTGAATGTTCAGCCAATTTGCTTTTCCTAGATTGAACTCAGCTTTCTCAATGTTGAATCTCTTGATTTTGTTTGTCAATGTTTTCTTTGGGGCTTTTGATTATATATTTGTAAGGGAGATTGGCCTTTTATCTTCATTTTTCTAAAAAGTCCTTGTCAGCTTTTTATATTAAAGTTGTGATTTCTTTATAAAACACAATGGGAATAGTTCCTCTTGTTCTTTCCTGGAAGCATTTATTTAAGACTGATGTTATCTCTCATTTAAGCATTCAGTAGATTTCACTAGTGAAGCCTTGTAGGTTGGGCTTTTTGGGTTTTGTTTTTTATTTGAGGGAAAACTTGGAATTACAGATTCAGTAGTTCCCAGGACTGTTATAAGCTTGTGCATTTTTTTTTTTTTGTATAGGTTTTGTTTGATTGTTTTCCAAGGAATTTGCCCATTTCATTGGTTTTCAAAAGTACTGGTGAACACTGTAATTCATATTCTCATATCCTTTTAGTATCTATAGGGATGTACCTTGCTGTTGATCATTCCTGTGTGAGAGCGCAATGAAGCTGGTTTTGCGAGTGTTCAAAGAGGTTGGAACCAATTGCTGATGCCAAGGCAGGGGGTACTGCTAGGACTTTACTGACCAGAAGAGCAAGCAAACAGGAAGAAGAAGCATGTCCTACCCCTTGCCCCACTTTTCAGGCTACCCCATTGCCCCTTATTAGAAGAACCCAACAGAAAAGCATCTAACAGAAGTAAAACATAACTTCAGAGATCCAACCCCAGCACAAGAGAGCAGTGGATTTGGAACAGAGAGATAATACCTTAATAAATAGCACACCCTCCCACTGAAGTATCTTCACTGTCCTCTTGATCTCACTCTACCTGGACAAGACCCTTAGAATCATTTTTCCTTATATTCCATCTCCTGCCTCTTCTTATTCCTGGGATATGCTGAGATTGTTTGGGTCCAGGCTTTTACCAAACTCTTCCTTTTTCTACTTTGAGAATCATGATGAACAAATGTAGTATCATTTACATTCATGTTGTCATTGTCCATTAAGATTTTAAAATAAATATTGTAAGATTTGTCCTAATGCTTATTAAACTGTCTTCACCTCCCACAGGTCCTTGTTTGATTTGGTTCTTTGGTGAGAGTATACTGGAGTATTCTCGAAGAGGATACCTGGGACACCTGCTTCCCACTCTGCAAGGCCCATAATCTATTCCGTTGTACTCACTTAATAATAGCTTGCCTGTGTAGAGAATTTTTGGTTTACAAGTGGGAAGTGGGATATTAGACTGATTGTTTTTAGAAACAACTTAACTCTTTTTGTCTGGAAGCCTGTACAACTTTTCTATTCTTGAAATTCAGAAATTTTAGCAAGGATGGGGCTAAATTCTGCCTTTGAAGAGCCCTTTCAAATCTGAAGACTTGAGTTGCATTTCCTTTTATATGGTTTCTTTGCTTATTCTGTCATATGTTTTTTTCTCCCAAACTTCTATGATTTATATAATATTGCCTACTTCTCTGCCCTTCATATCTTGATATTTCCCTTGTGATTGATTTTTATTCCATTAACTTCTGTCCTGTACTGTGTGACACATCTTTCACTTGAACCTTTTAAATAAGTTATTTGGTTTTCAGCAGGGACTATTCTCTTTTATAGCACCTCTCCTAGAATTTTAAATTTAAAAACCGAGAATTATTTTGTTCTAGAAGCATTTTATTGTGCTCTAATAATGTCTCCTTAAGTGTTCTCATTATGATTTTATTTGACAGTCTATTTCTGTTTCTTCTATTTGCTCTGCTCCATAGTAGCCATCTGTTCTGGAATTTGGCTCTCTCCTTTCTTTAAACCACTGTGCTTCTTCAGTGTGCATGTGAGTTTGCTCTGCCTGATCCATTTTGCTAGGAGTTCCCCCAGTGATGGTTTGGGCTTAGCTGGTGGCTATGGCAAGATCCCCTTTAAGGCCATGAAAGAGTAACAGGAAGAGATGGAGGCAGATAGGGTGGGACTGTTTTCCTTCTGGGGGAAAGGGGCAGCTGGGCTGGCAAACTACATTGTCGCACATTAGGTATGGCAGAGGGTGGGGTAGGAATAGGGATGGTGTCTATTTTCAGAATCAAATAGAGCTAGATTTTCTTCAGACCTACATTGCAACTTCTCTGTCAATGGAGACAGCTGGCCAACACCTCAGGTAAGTCATACGGGCTCCCTCTCTCCTGCTCAGAGGCCCCTGGGTTGCCAACTCTGGCTTGGGATAGTTGCTTCTCACTCTGAGCTCTTCCAGAGATACAGCTTCTCCATACTATCTTTGGTCTGTAGAGTCACTGATTTTGGCTCTCTGTGCTAAGCATGCACCCTTACCAAAGGCCATCGGGAGCAATAGTAGGTCAGCCTCTGGACATAGCTCCATCCCAGGCATCATCAGATGCAGGAGAGAACATGTGACTAGCTGGACATCCTGGGGCTCTCAGAGCTCAGCTCTCTCCTGGTCTTCATCATATTACTAACAGTTATAGGCAGGAAACAGGGTTAGACTTAAGGATGCTACATGATACATGCTACACAGCCAGGACATATTGGCACTCCTGAAAACCTCCAGACCCTCAGGTTATAACTTCCTGTCTTCTCTTTCCAAGAAAACTGGGAACCAAGTCTGTAGCATAGAGTAGGGATTTAGGGGCCAGGGACCAATATAGGCCAAGTGGCAGAGAACTGAAGATTCAGTCTCCTGGAAAATGGCCTTGGGAAGCTAAAATGCCAAGTCCATCAGGCAGGTAGAGAAATGACCCTGAAACAGTGAATTGAGCGATGGGAGGTTTGTGATATCCTTTGAAGTTCTAGTGTATAGTGAGAGTAAACTCCTCAGCGGGTACTCAAAAGGAACCACTGGCTGATGGGCGTCACTGAGGCTAGGGTGAGATCCATGAAATATAAGGACGTATCTATAGGACTTCCAAGCAAATTCTGCCTTTCTAACTTACAGACTCTGGATATTGGGGCAAATCATAGCTTCTCCACCTTTGCAGGTCCTCGATAACATCTAAATGTCTTTTTGCCATAGAGAGGGAGGCTGACTGCCAACTTGCAGACTTGTACTGCAACCTTCAGCAGTATTTCAAGCTGATATTGAAACATCTATAGATCTCAGAGCTAGGTGAAGGGGGTTGGCACACGGCAGGCAACTGGGAGCCCTGGCTTCACCAGGTAAAGTGTGAACAACCAACTGATATATTCCCCTTGCTGGGATTCTCTTGTCTACAGATGTCAGCTGAGATGCTTTGGGCTGTAAGTTACATAAAACCCAATTCACAAAACCTTCAATGACAAAGACATAAATTTTCTCAAATAACAAGTTCAAAGGTGGGCTGCTCCAGAGTTAGTTGGTTCAGCAGCCCAGAGAAGTCATCCAAGATTCAGATTCTCTCCAGCTTTTCATTCTACCAGTTTCAATATTTTGATGTGTCAGTTTAGTTCTGCTCATGGTCACTAGATGACTGCCACTGCTTGAGGCATTACATGCAGATATAAAATGTCTAGTAGAAGAGGAATTGTTTTCCTGTGAACCTCTTTTTGAGAGCAAGTAAACATTTTTCAGATGCCCCGCCCACCACATATCACCAAAATATTCAGTATCTCATTGGCCAGAACTGGGCCACATGTCCACTCTTAAACCAGTCACTTGTTATGTGGGTTGTATAATTTACTTATAAATTTAGAAAATATCACCCTTGAGTAAGATTAATCAAATGAACACGTGAATGGATGTTAATATTAAGTGGCAATTGAGTTGGGCTGAATTTCTGTAATTCGCACCTGATAATCACACCTTGGCACAAAGGATTAAGCATAACAGATATATCCACATTAATTACTGTGTGAAGTTTCACAATATATAGTAATATATCCAGAGTAATCCAGAGTAATAACCACACTGAATTAGGTAATTTGCTTAGAAATAAATGTGAAGGGAAAAGAAAACATGCGTGAGTAGTATGAACCAATGGTAATTATAAACAATTGAGCAGCTCAAGAAAATTGCACAAGCGCATTTTTAATGACTGATTGGATCCCAGGAAACAGTTAATTAGCTAACATTTGCTTTTCCCACACCACCTCTCTCAAACCTGTGAGATTAGTAAAATCTGAATTTAAAAAAAAATCACACTTCTCAAGAAAGACGCCCTGGTTTATCCAGCCAGAAGACAGTATGTTGCCATCTTCAAGAGGCAGGAGTCCTTCAGAAAACCGAGCTCCTCTGCCTCTTGTGCATTTAGGGCTGTCCTTCCCACAGTGGATTCCTGGTTGTGGGAAGCAACACTGCAGCCAACCAGCTGGGTCAGACATGTAAGTAGGCAGCAGGTTCCCCTCTGCTCTTTCTTCCCTCCTGGATGCATGTGATTCTCAGCTTAGGTGTGGGGCTTTATCTCTTCCTTGAATCACTTTTCTCAACCACAGCACTGATAGATGTTTGCCGTTTAACATATTTTTTATTTTCATACATAACTTTATTTTTATTTTTTTTTAGTGTTCCAAGATTCGTTGTTTATGCACCACACCCAGTGCTCCATGCAATATGTGCCCTCTTAATACCCACCATTAGGCTCACCCATCTCCCCACACCCCTCCCTTCCAAAACCCTCAGTTTGTTTCTCAGAGTCCACAGTCTCTCATGGTTCATCACCCCATCTGATTTCCCTCCAATCAGCATATTTGTATTTATAAAGTTGCCATTTTCCCTGACATTAAAATGTGTGTTCTGTCTTACCCATTCTCTGTTTCTTCCTTCCCTAGGACTTATTCGTGCCTCCTTTTGTCCAAATGAGATCAAACTTATTTATTGCCTGGAATGCCATTCTTAATATTCGCTTTGTTCAAGGCTTCTGAAAGCTCCACTAGCAGCCAAAACATCTCACGTACATGCAGGGAAAGCCTTAGAGTATAGGGGACTAAGGTTCCTTTAATATTGAGTTTCTGAGGGTACCTTCTTAGAGAACTAGTAACTTTGTAACAAATGAGGTAGCCAACTTCTCTATTTAGCAGCGTTGTTAGATATGCCCTAAATGATTTGCAAGTTTTCATGGAAATAGGGTAGCATTCAGTCTTTTTTTTTTTTTTAAAGATTTTATTTATTTGACAGAGATCACAAGTAGGCAGAGAGGGAGGGAGAGAGAGAGAGAGGGAGGAGGAAGCAGGCTCCCCGCCCAGCAGAGAGCCCGATGCGGGACTCAATCCCAGGACCCTGAGATCATGACCTGAGCCGAAGGCAGAGGCTTAACCCACTGAGCCACCCAGGTAGCCCCAGCATTCAGTCTTTTAATGCTCAAAGACAAGTGAACAGAAGTGAGAGTTCTGGTTGAGTGCAGATTTTGCTCATTTGAACAGTTTTCATACTAAGAAAGGCAACAATAATACCTTTTTGTCCAGGTGAGCAAGAGTCCAGGTAAGAGAAAGGGTTGCCCATGTACAAAGGACAGAGCATCTGACTTTGTTTCCCCTAGGTAGGAAGATACTTTACATCAATTCTTAGTCTTTGAAAATACTAATTTTCTGTATTAACTGAAAAAACAATTGTCGCTGTTCTTCGTCATCTTCTTTTATGGTAAGATTATCTTTTTCTACCAGATGGGCAGCCTTTCAGAAGGTCTATTTGAAAATCTGGTCAGCCAAATGAGTGGACAGAACCCCAAGATCAATGAGGTGACATGTCTCACCTGAATCATGCTCACACTGGATTTTATTAAGTTTCATGATCCTGATATGGTTCTTGTATAGAACCTCACTGTTCCCAGCTGTCATAATTAAGACAGGGTGGGAACCAAATTCAGTTCATTTAATGGAATTTAGCTTAGTAAAGTGATGAGGTCAGGGTAAGAGAGATCATGTCAAGGTTGGGCCCAATCAGGAGCACAGGTGTACCTAAAATTGTGTGTGACTTGCTTATTAATCCATTGTATGTGTCTGAACCGCTTTTGGTGGGGTGGTGGGAGGGTGCTACTTTATTTTCCATTGCAGTAGATCTTGCCTTCAGTTCAGGGTTATATGAAGAAATAAAAAATAAGCTTGTAAAAAAAGGAGGTTTTACTTTAAAATCATGTATCATAAATACACCTATACATACTTTTGCAGATGTTAACTGATTTTGCATTTTTGTGAATATCCTGAATTAAGTTATACATATTGCACTATGCTTAATTCAGAAGCTACTTTCATAGTGAGGTTGGTATGTTTTAATATGGTAGATCTCTTTGAGATAACAGGTACTTGTTCTTGCTCATGAGCAGGAAGATCCAATTCTGAAAGGATCACAATGCCTGCATGACTGACTTTATGACCTATCTTTTTATTTTGCTCTTCTCTCAAGAATACCCAAGGGCCAAGGCAACCTCCCAAAGCCTACCTTTCTCTGGTGTCTCTGTTACAGGATGGCAGGAAGCAGCAGAAACAAGCCCCCATTTCTTCAAGATATTTTGCTGCTGTTAAAGATTCATTCCCACAGAGTAGTTTTAAATGGAGACCCCCACTTGTCCTAGAAGTCACAGAATTGTGTCGCTTAAAGAAAAATAGAGACAAGTTAGGAAATTTATTGTTTTACCAGCATATGCTCTGGGAAGCTCAGGATGGTCCAGCATACTGACATCTAATAAACGAGGAACCAGGTATTTCTTTAAATGTTACGTTCAGGAGGGGCTTTCTATTTCCTTTTTAACACGTGTGTATGATTTCTGATTTAGAATTCTTTTCTATAAATACACACACACACACACACACACACGCACACGCACACACACACACACACATTTTATTAAAGAGAAAGAGTGAATCTTAAAAGAAACCACACCCAGTGCAGAGCCTGATGCAGAGCACAATCTCACAAACCTGAGATCATGACCTGAGCCCAAATCAAGAGTTGGATGCCTAACTGAGCCAACCAAGTGCCCCTCAGAATTCTTTCATATATTAATAGTGTTTTACAGCTGAAAAGAGTTTGCCTAACTCAGCCCTGCCTTTTTGCAGGTGAAGAGGCTGAGACCTAACCAGTGAGAGGTCTTCCAGGACCCAGAGGAAACTGGTGGCAGAAGAAGGATGAAACTATGTTTCATAAACCATGTAGCATAAAGATGTTCATTAATTGCTCAAAATATAAACATTTTTGTGCTAATGGCAAAAATCGCTGTTTCAACAGTAGACTCTGCTCCATTCTAGTTTAACTTTTTAATTATAAATTCTTTCTGTTGCTGTTGATCCAGAAAGTCTGGGTGTCTTAACTGCATCCATTCAATGGTTCTCATTACTGTTTTCTTTGTCTTCTTTTCTGTTTCATTTCATTATACTTCAGAAGGAAAAACTCAAGATTCTTCAGCTTGACCTTCTTTGGGTTCTTTTTAAAACAGGTTTATTAATATACTTGTTTATAGTATACAATATTTTTTAGCATACTTCAGAGTTATGCAACCATAATTAATCTAATTTTGTCACATTTTCAATCATCCCAAAAAGAAATCTCATACCCTTTCGTGGTCATTCCCCATTCCCCAGGATAAAACTGTGTTCCACAGAAGCTGTACCATTTTACATTCCCACCAGCAATATCTGAGGTTTCCAATCCCTCTGCCTCCTTGCTAACACTTGATATTATCTGCCTTTTTTTTTTTGTTTATAGCCATTCTGGAGCGTGAAGTGGTAGATCATTATGGTTTTGATTTGGATTCCCCTAATGACTAATTATGTTGTACATTTTTTCATGTGATTAGCCATTCTTACATTCTTACATTCTTTGGAGACATGTCTAGTCAAATCTTTTGCCCAGTTTTACAACTGGATTTCTGTCGTCTTCTTACGTTCCAAGAGTTGTTTTATTTTCTGCATATGTGTCCCTTATTAGATACATGATTTGCAAACAATTTCCCCCAGAGTGTGTAGATTGCCTTCTCACTTTCTTGAGTATCCTTGGACACACACAAGTTTTTAACATTGATGAAGTACAACTTACAAATCTTCTTGTTTATCACTTCTGCTTTTAGTCTCTTATCTAAGAGGTCATTGACAAACCCAAGGCCATGAAAATTTGCTCCTATGTTTCATTCTAAGAGTTTTATGGTTTTAATTCTTACATTTAGGTCCATATTCTACTTTGAGTTAATTTTATATGTGGTGTGAGGTCAGGGTCCAGTTGATTCTTTTGCATATGAATATCCATTATCCCAGCACCATCTCTTGTTACCCCCATTGAATTACCTTGGTCCCTCTTTCTGACCATGGATGTATGGATTTACTTTTGCACTCTCAATTCTGCTCCATTGCTCTATATGTGTATCAGTTTACCAGAGCTGCCATAACAAAATACCACAGACTGGGTGGCTTAAACAACAGAAATTTATTTTCTAACAGTCTGGAGGCCAGAAGTCCAAGATCAAACTGTTCATTAGTGTGGTTTCTCCTGAGCCTCTCTTCTTGACTTGCAGACCACTTCCTTTTCACTCTGTCCTCACATGGCCTTCTCTGTGTGTGCACACATCCCTGGTGTTTCTTTCAGGGGTGAAGAAGAATGGTGTCTTTCTGACAGCATCAGTCTTATTGGATTAGCAGCCCTCTCTAATGACCTCATTTTAACTTTACCCATTTAAAGACCTTGTTTCCAAATTCAGTCACATTCTGAGGTACTAGGAATTGGGACGTAAACTTATAAATTTGAGAAGGAGGGAGACACAATTCATCCCATAACAATATGTTTATGCTTGGGCCAGTACCACACAGCTTTGATTAACATAGTGTTGTAGTAAGTTTTAACATATTGTAGAAGTGTGAGGAAATGTGAGTCCTCCAACTTTGTTTTTTTTTTTTTAAGTGTTCTGGCTATTCTGTGTCTCTTGAATTTCCTTATGAATTTTAGGATCAGTCTGTCACTTTCTGTACAAAATGCAGCTGGAATTTTGATAGGGATTGTCTTCAATCTGTTTTATATATTATTAGATTTAATTTGCTACTATTTTGATAAGGATTTTTGCATCTATGTTCATAAGGGATGTTGGTTTGTAGTTTTCCTACTGTCTGGTTTTGGTATCAAGATAATACTGGACTCAGAATGAGCTGGGAATTGGCTTTTTTTCTGAAGGAGTTTGTAAAGAGTTGGTTTAAATTATTTTTAAAATAATTTTGGTAGAATTCACCAATGAAACCACCTGGATCTGGATTTTTCTTTGTGGGAGGTTTTTAAACTACTAATTCAATCTTTCTTTTTTGTAGGCCTATTTATATTTTCTATTTCTTCTTTAAACCTGTGACTTTCTAGGAATTTTTCCATTTCACCAAATTTATCTGATTTATTGTTATATAGTTCTTTATTGCTCATAGCATTCTA
Organism: Enhydra lutris kenyoni; assembly: GCF_002288905.1. Taxonomy (NCBI): domain Eukaryota; kingdom Metazoa; phylum Chordata; class Mammalia; order Carnivora; family Mustelidae; genus Enhydra; species Enhydra lutris. The sequence goes on along the minus strand of NW_019154113.1, from coordinate 3,029,553 downwards.
ATTTTTTACAAGGTTGGTAGTGATATCCCCTCCTTCATTCCCGATTTTATTAATTTGGGTGTTCTTTCTTGGTCAGTGTAGCTCTTTGTCAGTTTTACTGCTTCTCTAAATTCTTGGATTGTTTTTAATGAGCCATTTTCTTATTTCACCTGTGCCAGGTTCCGCACTTTCTTTCCTCGACAGCTCATGTTGCTGGAGTTAGTGGTAAGTATGCTGGCAATTGGCCAGAGGCCCGGAAGTTTCTGGCACAGCAGACTTTGCTCTTATGAGCCACTGTGAATCAAAGAACACACTGTTTACATGTCTCCTGAGGCACCATGATGCGGCCTCTTGGAGTCCAGGCTGATTGGGCTTGAAACTGCTCAAGGCCTTTCCCAACATCAAGGCCTGATAGCATTTGACCTTCCTGTAAGGCTTCTTCTGAGGGCAATTAGTCAGCAGCCTGGACAGGCTCTTGAAGGACTACCCTCAAAGCTGTAGGCTCTCTCAGAAGAGAGACTTGGCTTTCTGCCAGCTGAATACCCACAAGTACCACATGACCTTGGGTCTTCCCAGTCCTTGGGAAGGGGCAGGCTTTCTCCTTATCAGGTACCCAAGCTCTCTTGCATCTCAAAGAGGAAGAAGCCTGTACACTCTCATTTGCAGATTTTGGAGCACCCATGGCTTTTGTGTACTCTCCAGCCTTGAATGCATACCAGCTTTTGTTGCTGATTTAGCTCAAGGGAGCTCAAGGGATGGAACCAGGAAGGAGAAGGGATCAGAGACAAGGGGTCTGTGCATACCCACCATCTGTCCAGGATTCCTATAGCCATCTCTGAATATTATTTCTGGTTTTCAGTTTATAATTGTTATCTCCTTCAGGACCACCAGTTATGTATACATGTGAGGTTTTTCTTGTCTGCCTTAATTTCATATTTCTTTCTGATTCAATTCTTTTATTCTTAATCCATTTCAATTTGTTCATTTTTCTCCAAACAGCTTATCTGTCTTGCCCCTCTCTGAGTATGAGCCTTGTCCATTCTCCTCCCTAGTGTCCTTGCCCTGTGAGTATACCTCTGTTGTAGGCTATAGTGAAATCTACAAGAAAAGAATGAGGTTTCTGTCACCTTGAAAGGTGTGGCAAATGCTTTGTGTTAAAAATGGAGAACACAGCTACTCTAGAATAACAAATACTTTAATATTATGTTCCAGGTTGTCTGAAACTTCTTTCTTCAGCGGTAAATCACCAGATTAGCTCATATGTACATTCTACATGGAAAAACGGTCTTTCATGATTTCTACTTTGGCCTTATTGCTAGCAGTTAAAATCATGAGAGCATTCCTCAACCACAGAACATGCCCAGAAATAATAGAAATGCCAAATTGTATTGAGATCACCGCTCATTGTGTTCAATAACCTTATAGGTAATATTCACTTTGTATAGCTCCATTCTCTTGAAACCAAGTCTCATTCCTTAATACCTACTTTTCTCCTGCTTAATTGAGTTTGGATACTCTTTAGCCAGAATTTTTCTGGTTTCAAGGGAGGAGAACCAATTGGAAGCAGATAAAGCAAAAGGTGATTTGACTTGCTTCCCTAAGTAGTTATCCCCAGGAATCTGACCTTGGAAGTTGGGATCCAGGAATTCAAATGGCAGCATTAAGACTATTTCTCCATCTCTTAGATCTTTGAGTTGGCTTCACCATGAGGCAGGCTATGTCCAAGCAAAGGCAAAGGTGGCTAGGCTTACGTCACCACTCCGCTTCTTGGCTTGGAGAAAGAACCTATGTGAACCTTTGAAAGGATGCTGACTGGACTTCTGAACCAGTCGCTGTGGCTAGTCTGAATCTCCTGCACCCAGGAAAGAAAGGGAGAGCCTTAACATGGTCTTGTAGAGGTTGGAAGAAGCATCTTTTCCTAAAGGAAAAAAGATGCAGAGCAAGAGGCAAAACAAGCAAACAAGAAACTTACTGGCTACTCTTGAGACCTTATGTGTCTATAATTCTATAATTTACTAGACCTTAATGATTTCCGTAAGTAAAAGACCCTGTGTAACTGGAAGGTTTTTATTTCTTGAAAAGAGTCTAAGAAGGTGTTTCTGGGCCAAATGGCTGCAATGCTTGGAAAGAGCTTTCTCCTCAAGCTCCACCTCTCCAGCCCCTTCAACCAGCTCTGCTGGTGGAAGCCCTGTTGTCATTTAAAGTATTCTTCCATGAGGGACAAAGTGTTATTGAGGAGTCCTATTGTGTGATTTAACCTGTATGGATCTTTTAAGAATGAGTGGACACAAGGGAATTTATTGCAACCATTATAGTATCTGGAATCCTCTTCCTCCTGTCTACTCACCAAAATAGTATCTGCCTCCCCCGCTCCAACTCCTTTGCTCACATGCTGCACACTGTCCCACTTTCTTTCACTGGAAAAGGCAGTGAAGCTGCTCATATATGGTGGCTGCGTGCTTTTATCATTGCTTTTCTCCCCAGAAAGCCCGTACCTGCTTTTTGTACTATGTGGTTGGCAGGAAATTTAAAATCTTTCTCTGGTTCTGCAAGAAACACCAGTGAATGAAGAGGAGAATCCAGTAGATAATAAAGATGATTAGAGCTTGTTGGCAGTCATTTGCTACCAAGGAGATGAAATAAAGCAATTAATTACTCAGAGACATCTAAAGAGCAACTGGTAACTGGTAGGCATTTCTTTGTTCAATGCATTTGAAATCTTAGCTAGCTAAATTCTGCCTCAAAGAATTTTTCCTTTTTTTTTTTCCTTTTGGGTCTAATAATAAAAGTATTAAGGTCATTAACAAAAACTGAAAATGTTTTTCTTTTTAAACCTCTTGTCTTGGGACAGTTGGATGGCTCAGTTGTTAAGCATCTGCCTTTGGCTCAAGTCATGATGCCAGGATCCTAGGATACAGCCCCGCATTGATTTCCTCCTCTTCCATTCCCCCTGCTTATATTCCCTCTCTCATGGTCTCTGTCAAATAAATAAATCTTAAAACAAAATAAAACAAAAACAAACAAACCCCACTTGTCTTTATTACTTCACTGGCTGAACAAAGTCACAAATGTCATACTCAAGTCACAATGAATTTGCTGAAAATCCGAATGTGTATAACTGCTGGAGCATGGTGTCATGGTAAGTTAAAATCATTGAGAACATATTTCTTTTTTTTTTTTTTAATTTATTTTTATTCATTTGACAGAGAGAGAGAAAGATCACAAGTAGGCAGAGCAGCAGGCGGGGTGGGAGGGGGGGCAAGGAAGCAGGCTTTTATCTCCCAAGCAAGACAATCAACACTGAATTTCATTTTTAAAAGAAAATAATTTTAATAGCATCTCGATATATTTCTTTCCAGAACTTTTCCTCATTTTTGCGTGTACAAGTGTTTCATGTCAGTAAACAACATTCTACATGGAGCTTTGTAGAGTCCTCAGATATTTTCCTTAACATAAACCCTGTGGAAAGAAACAAACTTACCAACTTCCCTGTCCCAGACTCCAGCTAGGTACTTGACAAGCCAATCTCATTAGTTCCCTGATCCTGGGTTATTAGAGTAGACCCCCCTTATCTGTGGTTTCACTTTTCACTCTGTTACTCTTGGTCAGCAGCCCTGTGCAAGCGGACAATCCTGACTCCTCTCAGGTCAGTAACAGGCTAACACTACATGACAGTGCTGTGTCATTCACCTCACTTCATCTCATCATGTAGGCATTTTATCATCTCACATCATAAGAAGGGTGACATTTTGAGACGCCATATTTACGTAACTTTAAATATATTGTTATAATTCTATTTTATTATTGGTTATTCTTTTTAATCTTTAACTGGGCCTAACTGGTAAACTTTATCATAGGTATATATGCATGTATAGGAAAAAAGAGTATATATAGGAATCGGTGGTATCTGCAGTTTCGGCATCCACTGAGGGTCTTGGAACATACTCCCTCGGGATAAGGAAAGACTACGGTAATCTCATTTTGTTGATTTGGAGATAGAAAGGAGTGTCAGTTGCTCCCCTGGTATCACAAAGTTTTCTAAGGTAGGTCCATCTAACTCCATACCTTCACTTTTTCAAGGACATCATATTTTTGTTCTGTTTCAACATATGGTTAAGAGCAGTGTCTGGAAGGACACGGTCTTCATTTAGGACCAGATCCACCACTTATTTGCTATAGGATCTCAAACAGTTAATATTTTCCTCTGTGCCTCAGTTTCTTCCTTTGCGAGAAGAGAAACACCACACATAGGTCTTATAGAGTTGTCGTGGTGATTAAATGAAGTGTAATACATGTAGACCACTTAGAGTCTGACCCACAGTTACCTTTGTAATAACCGTCAGCTGTTGTTTATGTATTATTATTACTGTCAGTGTTGTTATTACCATCATCATCACTACAGTTTTTCCCCAAACATCCATGTCATTCTCAAATGAAGGGTGGTCTGGATGACTTCACGCAATGTCTAAAGTTCATTCTAATACTATTATTACATTTTTGTATTTTCTCACCTGTATTCTCCTGGACAGGGTAGAGAGATGTTTTAACCAGTATCTTTTCTGACTTATTTTGAGTATAACAATCTGAATTAAGATGCTGCTGAAGGACACTGCAGATTTATACTGAAAATGCAGCCTAATTGTTGACAAAGGTTTTCATCTCATTTTCCATTTCTCTCTCCTCTGTCGGTTGCTGATTTCTTTCTCTCACTCTCTCCTTCTTTCTTTTTCTAAACTCAGGGTACAACTAATCCTTCTGGAGGGACCTCTGCAGAATTCTTGATTGCAGGAGGTTTAACAAAAGTCCAAATTTATAAGGAAGGAAAATGAAGCAGATGAATTTTCATTGTAAAAGAAAAAAAAAAAAAAGAATGCCTTGATGATATATTTGTTTTTCTTAGTAAGCGTCTGTCATTAAGATGCATGCTTGAGGATATATTGCTGTTAGACCTTGTGTGGAACAGAAAGTTATTACTCATAGTTTCCCAGATCTTAGCCCACTTGCATCACAACATGGGGTATCATTTTACATTTAGATTTGCAGTTCCAGGGCCATTATCAGATTGCATTTTCATACTGAATTACAAACAAAAATTTTATGTTACTAACACTTAATGAAATTTTAATAAGGTTGTGTTTTGATGCCATTATTCAAATAATGTGTTTTGAATTGCTTTCCTTTGAATATATTTGCATTAAAGAGGAACTCAATTTGATTTGGTTCTTTGAAGTTTTCCCACTTTCTGGGCAGCTTTAAAAAGACAAAGTAGGAAATTCAGTTTCTTCAAGTCAGTAAATAGAAAAGGAACCCATTTGCTAAGATCTGCAGAAGTAATAGCAGCAGACTGCAGATGGCTTCAGATAATGACTCATGTTGGCTATTAGAGCTGCACAATTAAAAATATATATGTAAAGTGCACACATCACAGATTATGAGGAATGACACTCCTGGGTTCTCTTTTCTTTCTCATTGGGCCCCAAGGCTAAGATATTAAAAATTAAGAAAATTTAAGAGATTCACATTATGGCGGTTCTTGATCGGTGATGCCCAAAATTAGATGGGGATCTCTTGAGGGATCACGTTTCTGTTTGCAGCCCTCTTCTTAGCCACTTCTGCTGAAATTGTGGTTGCGGGCCCAAGGCAGTTTACGTGAGCAAGTGCTTTCCAAAAGACAGAAGCGGGAAGACCTCACTGTAACGTGCTTTAGGGGGTGGTTTTGTCCTAGCTGTCGAGCAGAGGGGGTTTAATGCATAGACCGTAAATACTGAAAAGAGTGAAAACGCGGTTAAGAAGAGTCCTGGTTGCAAGGCAAGTTTGCTTTTTTACCACTCATTTTTTAGTCAACTCTTAGGGGCTGGCGGGTGAACGGTTGTGAGGGTTTGAACCTGAGCCGAGGGGAGGAAGTGATCTGGGTCTTTTATTCTTAAGGTCGTTTTGTGTAGGAGGAAACGCTTTTGCCTCACTTTGACGCTCTCACCTTCCTCTTCACCCTACTTTCCTCCCACTTTCAGACTTTTGAGTTCCCTCCATCTAAAATATTAGCGATTTTACCACTCTTAATACTCACTTTCTGCAGTACTTGCCGGGGAGTGTGGTCCTGAACTTAGCCGCAGACTTACTTAGGAGTTTCGGTCCCTGTTCTCTGGGTGGTTTGGTGAGGACAACGCTCTAAATTACAAGGAGAACCACCGCCGCGCCGCCGCCGCCGCCGCCGCCGCCGCCGCCATCCGGCAGTCGCCCCCGACGCAACGCGCAGTCTCCGCCGACGCAGGCGCAGTCTCCGTCATGCAACGCGCGCCCCCTCTGGCCCCGCCCACGGCCGCCCAGACGTGCCGCGCGCCAACCCACAATTCCCGCTCCCCGCTGCGATCTTGCAGCCGCCGCAGCCGCCGCAGCTGCAGCCGCCGCCCGTTACGGCTCCCTCCGCCAGGGACATGTTGCAGAAACCGAGGAGCCGGGGCCGCCCTAACTCCCAGGCGGAGAGGGAGAGGGACTGGGGCCACGGCGCCGCCGAGGAGGCCCCGAGCACCTCCCGTGGGGCGGGCAGCTCCCAGGAGGCCCGGAGCTCTTCGTCGCAGGGTTCCCGCCGGGCCGAGGCCTCCCCGGAGGTGGGGCCCAGGTCCCAGCAGCAGCTGGAGCTGAAGGTAGCCGAGCTGGTGCAGTTCTTGCTGATTAAGGACCAGAAGAAGATCCCGATCAAGCGCACGGACATACTGAAGCACGTCATCGGGGACTACAAGGACATCTTCCCGGACCTCCTCAAACTGGCCGCCGAGCGCCTTGAGTACGTCTTCGGGTACAAGCTGGTGGAACTGGAACCCAAAAGCAACACCTACATCCTGATCAACACCCTGGAACCGGTGGAGGAGGATGCGGAGGTGAGAGGCGATCAAGGCACGCCCACCACCGGCCTCCTGATGATTGTTTTGGGTCTCATCTTTATGAAGGGCAATACCATCAAGGAAACGGAGGTCTGGGACTTCCTGCGTCGCTTAGGGGTGTACCCCACAAAGAAGCATTTAGTGTTTGGGGACCCAAAGAAACTTATTACCGAAGAATTCGTGCGGCAGCGTTACCTGGAGTACCGGCGGATACCCCACACTGATCCCGTAGACTATGAATTGCAGTGGGGCCCCCGAGCCAACCTGGAAACCAGCAAGATGAAAGTTCTTAAGTTTGTGGCCAAAGTCCATAATCAAGACCCTAAGGACTGGCCAGCACAGTACTGTGAGGCTTTGGCAGATGAGGAGGCCAGAGCCAGGCCAGAGACAAGTGGACCAGCCCCCTCCTCTTGAAGTCTCAGACAGATTCTGAGGGGTTCTTGGGGAAGGTCAAAGGCACTGGGTGAAGGGGGTAGGGGTTGGAGGCATATTTCTGTAACGCTTAAATGTGTGTGGCTTTAGGAGGTGCTTGCAAACCTCTGTTCTCTTTTAATGTTGTCACTTATTTGGTTCCAACTTCTCACTTTTAAAAATATTAAGAGAGGATTTTTGGTTTGATTTGTTTTACCGCTGTATATTTTGGCATAAAAGTTTTCGTAACATTATACAACTGATTGAAAAATTTTAACCATGATCTGGAACAGGTATTTAAAAAAGAACACATCGGTGAATTGTTTTGGCGCCAAGAAAATAAAAGCGAAGTGGATATAATCTGGTCTCTTAGTAGTTTGTAAGTTAAAATAAAACCCTTTATAAATTAAAAATAAAAATGTAATTGTCTATATCCTTTTTTACCTTAAGACAGCTATTTTATATTTATATATTTCCTATGTATATAAGCATTATGCATCATCTAAGTAATGTACATATTGTATTTTCTCTGAATAGCAATTTTTTAATATTCATAATTATCAGTCAGCTCTGTGACTAATCACTTAGTGCCATTTAGTTTTTTTCCTTCCCCCCCCCTTTTTTTTGCTGCTATAGTTGTAATAAATACTGTATCTTTGAAGCAATTAAGCATTGTGCATTTTAAAATCATGGTTAATGAGATACTAATTTCATGACTCAAAAACAGCATCTTAAAAACTTTTTTCTTGATACACACTATTAAGGTAAATAATGTTTTGCAGAAGTTAGCTTACTTTTATATGGGTGCGTACATGTTGGATCACGATCTAAAATAGAAAAAACATTTCTTGGGGCTCCTGGGTGGCTCACATGGTTAAGCATCTGCCTTTGGCTCAGGTCATGATCTCCGGGTTTTGGGATCAAGCCTCATGGGGAGTCGGCTTCTCCCTCTGCCTCTCCCCCTGCTTGTGCTCGAGCTCTCTCTCTCTCTCTCTCTCTCTCTCTCTCTCTCTCAAATGAATAAATAAAATCTTTAAAAAGGAAAAGGAAGAGGGGCACCTGGGTGGCTCAGTGGGTTAAAGCCTCTGCCTTCGGCTCAGGTCATGGTCCCGGTGTCCTGGGATCGAGCCCCACATCCGGCTCTCTGCTCTGCGGGGAGCCTGCTTCCACCTCTCTCTCTGTCTGCCTCTCTGCCTACTTGTGATCTCTCTCTGTCAAATAAATAAATAAAATCTTAAAAAAAAAAAAAAGGAAAAGGAAGAAAATACATTTCTCATTGGGTACAAAAAAGTAGATAGAACTGTTAGTGATTAACCATGCCCACTTGGGAATCACTACCTTGTTCAGATCCAGGCTTCATGTAACTAGCTCTGTTAATTTAGGCAGGTTATTTGTATACAGATGTTTCCTCACCTGTGAAATGAGCTGATGATGCTCATGCTATGTGTGATAATGTAATTAGATTTTAGAAGTATATGCAAAGTTCTTGGTACAAATGCCTGGTGTGGAGGATTTTAGTTGTTAACTTTGTTCCTTACCTTTTTAAATTTATTTTTTAATCTTGGGTCTACAGTAAAGTTTTTGTTTGTTGTTTGTTTTGTTTTGTTCTCAGGTTTTCTGTCATTATCTTCTCAATCACAGAGTAGGAGTTACTGGTTCAAAAGTTATATCAGTATTCTTCTAGCCTGACTCTGCTGTCTGGTGCTTGGAAAAATGTAACTCCTGGTATATTGTGAGTACAGCCCATATGAAGTAGAGCAGGACAGACAAAAGACCTATTCTGGGCCTGAGAGCTAACTGTATAGTGAAAGGGTATGGGTTTTGAGGTTGTCTGACAATTTGAATTAGGGCTGATGCTATGTCAGCATGGTGATTTGGGGTAGATTTTAAGTTCTTTCAATCTCATTTTACCTATAAGATGGGAAAAACAGTAACTATATCATAGTTTGTTACATAGATTAAATGAGTCCAAAGAAAAGAGCTCCTGGTCTCCCATTGTATTCCTCCTTAGCCTCTGGCAAAATGCTGTTTACAGTCAGAGATTCAACAAATAATTATTCAGTGGGTGAATAAGTGATTGTTTGAAAAGCTATTACAAATTAACCCTGAAATGAGATAATTTACTTTAGCTAACAACAACAACAACAAAAAGTGCATTTGATCAGCCCTGGACTAAATGAACCCTAGAAGGGTCTATGGTGGGTTTGTAGCAGTATAGAAGAATGTGATAGGTTACTGTGTTTTATTTCATTCTCTTGAATTAGAATTTGCATTTATTTCATCAGTGGAATATAATTGGGCCTTGAAGGCATTTTTCTTCTTGGTTTGCATTTTATTTCAGTGTATAAATTACCTTGTGACTGAGCATCCTGCTTACCGGTCCCCTACCTCACTGACTGAATCCCCTTCTGGAGTGTTTTAGCACTGGTATTTTCACCTGTATGATGAAAACTGTCCTGACCCAGAACCCGCTATCAATTCCGTCTGAAACAGATCTCTTCTCCCACTCCTATACTTTTATATAGAGATGTTAACAACTTACCTTTAAGGAATTACCATTTTGCTTCAGATTTTATCTTTTTTTACTTTTTTCAAATTTTTATTTATTTTAAGGAATCTCTACACCCAACATGGGATTTGCACTCACCACGCTGAGATCAAGAGTTGCATGTTTTCCTCCAGAGCCTGCCAAGCGCCCTCAGATTTTAAAATGTAAAACATTACAGGCCAGATGAAGCCCTCTGTCTTTTCTTTTTACCCTTCCCAGATGGTCAAAAGTTTGTGGACATCATTCCATGGTATGACTTAACACTTTTACCCACCCCCCACATACGTATATGAACAATATGTAGTATTTTGTGAGCTTCTATGACTTATATAGGGCGTATTATACTATACTCTTGCAACTTGCTGTTTTAACTCACCTTGTTCAGCCACAAAGGTCTGATTTGTTCTTTATAGTTGCTCCTTCATATGGAGAAAAATTAACAGTTTATCCATTTCCTAATGGTTGGGCAGGTCCTTTCCAATTTTTTGCAATTTGCCTGCAGCGTATAGCACTTCCTTAGGCACATGTGAGTTTCTCTAGTCAGAAATAAATAGAACAATCATGGGGCATTGCCAGATTGCTCTGGAGCTTGTGTTAAATTACAATTTGCCAACATTGTAGAGATCTTTTTCACTGACCCCGCCCTTACGAAAATTAACCGTTCCAGCCCTACTGTGGGTATGTAGTGATGATTTGCTATAGTATTAACTTGCATCTCTAGTTTACTAGTGACATTATCTTTTTTTTTGCCATCAAGTTTTATGTCTGTTAGACTTTTTCTATTTTTTGATTGATTTGTTTGATTTCTTTATATGTTCTGCATATTAATCCATTGTCTTTTATATCTAGGGCAAATGTCACATTTCACTTTTTTTTTTGGTCATACAGATGATTTAGTTTTAATGTGTCAAAATCATCAATGTTTTATTTTTAAGGGCTATATTTTTTGTGTAGGGCTTTAGAAAATAGTCTCCCTAATGCTAGTAAGTGTTAAAAATGTTTGACTTTCACATTTATGTTTTTAATCTGTTTTTGCATATGATATGAGGTATGGATATAATATTCATTTTTTTCTATATGGATTGCCTAGCATCAACTTCTCATAGTTTATCCACACTGATTTATAATATGCTCTCTATAATATACAATATTTCACATACATATAAATTTTGGCAGGGACTAAATTGATTTATATGATTTCCTATCCCTTTGCCAATACCATGCCATTTTAATTCTATAGCATCATAATGTAAGGGTTTTTTCTCCTTTTCAATTCTTACAGCTCTTATTTTGGTCTTGACTTATTTGCATTGGCTTGGAACTGCAAACATTCTTGAAAAGAAGTGGCAACATCAGGCCTCAAGGATGTTCCTGATTCCTTGTTCCTGATTTTAAAAAAATCATTTTTAAGATATTGTATTAACTATGTTTGGTTTCAGTTTTCTTTCCCATAAATATCCTTATTTGTATTTTTAAATATCCCGCCTGTTCCTAGCTTGCTTAAAGATGTTTGGAAAAATTATGAATAGTTTTTTTTTAAGTTGTATCATATTCTTTATTAAACTGCTAGATGATTAAATTTTTGGTTTTACTCTGCAATTTCAGTATACTTTTTAACGTAGGTTAGTGTAGTAACATTGATAGGTTTTTCTGATACCTAACAATCCTGGGACAAATCCTTCTTGTGGATGATACATTTTAAAACAATTGTTTTTTTTTTTTTTATTTGCTAAAAATTTATAAATTGTATATTTTGGGTCATAAGGGGAATTAGTCTATAATTTTCCTATATTGTATTGCATTATTGGCTTTGAGATTACATTTTTTTTTAATTTATACCCATACTTACAGAAGAGTTGTAAGCACAGTGCAAGGAATTTTTATCCCCTCCCCCACCAGATATTTGAGCACATTAGTTATCATGTTTCTTTAGTCTCCTTCAGTCTGCAAACAGTTCCTCAGTCCTTCTTTGACTTTGATGATCTTGACACTTGAGGACTACAGGCTGTTATTTTGTAGAACATCTGCAATTGTAATTTGTCTGCTATTGCTTTTATGATCAGATTCAAGTTATGCATCTTCAGCAGGAATACCATAGAAGTGATGCTGTGTTTTTCTTTTTGGATCCTATCAGTGGCACAAAATTTCAATTTGTCCTGTTGTTTGGTAATTTTGATCACTTTGATTAAAGAAGGTTTTGTTTTGTTTACCATTCCCCTCCTCTAAAATTATCTATGCTCCTTTGCAATAAATGAGTAAGTTATGTGGGGAGATACTTTGAGACTTTGTAAATAGTCCTCACCAAATTTTCAATTTATTCGTTGTCTATTTCTATCTGTGTAGACGCACGAGTTATAATCTCTTACTATCATTATGTCTTTTGATACTCAAATCATCTCTGATTTGGCCAGTGAGAACCTTTTTAAGCTGATTTGTGTGTCTTCAGCATGCTCCCATCATTCTGAGCACTTCTCTACTTTCCAGATCTATTATCTACTGAAAACTGTTCAGATTACATTTATAACATCATTCCCATTGTAACACCATAGTGTTCTTCTAGTCCCCCGCCCCCATATTTGTACCTATCTTTTCTCCAGCAATGAGTAACTCAGATTCTATTATCCTTACAATGTTGATTTGACCAATCCCCCTATAAGTAACCCGTCTGCTATTGTGGCAGCTACCCCTTCCCGCATGGGGGATGCCTTCTGCTCCCCTGTGCTGAGCTCACATCCCACAGGAACTGCCTTTCTCTGGGCATACACCCACCTCTCAATTCTTGGGCTCCAGCTCCCTCCTGGGGCCCTTGTCTTTCACTCCTTCCCCATATATATCTTGCTCTGTTCCACTTCATGGCTTTGGGACTGAATTGCCCAAGAAATAGAAAACATTTTTCTATTCTTGTAAATGAGTTGGGCTGCTCTTCTTTTGTTATATTATAGGATTACATGTTTTTGAAAGTTTTGAAGAAATCCCCCTGTAAAAGATTCTGGGCCTGGTGTTTTTGGTAGGTAGATTTTTAATTCCTAATTTTATTTCAATAATGGGATGTTCAGATTTTCTCTTCAAATTACTTTTGGTCACTTGATTTTCTAGAAAGTGTTTTTATTTACTTTATTTATTTTTTTTTAAGATTTTATTTATTTATTTGACAGAGTGAAATCACAAGTAGGCAGAGGGGGAGGGGGAAGCAGGCTCCCCGCCAAGCAGAGAGCCTGATGCTGGGCTGGATCCCAGGACCCTGAGATCATGACCTGAGCTGAAGGCAGAGGCTTAACCCACTGAGCCACCCAGGCACCCTTCATTTATTTTCTGAAGTATTAACAAAGTTTTCTTACCCAACCTTGGGATACTCTGAATATCAGAGTCCTGTTCTGTGATTATAAATTGTCAACCCCTAAGTGTAGTCAGTGGGGATATAATAAGCTTCCATACACATTAGTAAGTCTATTTTATTTGTTTTGTTTTATATGGGAAGAAACAGATTTGAGAAGGTTTAAGTATTATGCCATATAAAGAAAGGACATACAAACCATCTAAAGGTAGTATAATGACACAGCTTGAAGGCTGCAAAACAGGCTAATTTCTAAAGATGAGCTTGAAGTGAAACGTAAAGGAAAAAGCTGACCTTTCATGGGAACTGAACAACACAGTGACTGTGTTTATTGGTGAATCTTTTTTCTTTTCATGGTAGTTATCTCATTTTGTACCTTTTGTGAGCTTTTCTTTTTTTCTCGCTGGGAAATAGCAGGCCTACACAAGTACCCTCCAAGACTTATTTGACAATTTAGATTCTCATTTTAGGCATTTTTTAAAAAGTAACAAATGTGTCATTGTTTCTTGCTGTTATATAGGAGATAATAATAGTTCAATGTGATCAACTGTGTTTTGAAATGTGTGGAGGCCACAGACACGGATTCCTAGGCTCCAATTCCTATGAGAAATTACTGAGTTTATGACAACTCTAGCCATCGTTTGTTGGATTTTTTGCCCCTGTGTTGCCCTGCATTTGCATTTAGCCCATTATATACTCAGACCCCTTCACCTATCTCATTTACTAATATGTGATGCATTTTGTTTCATAAGGTACACTTTAAAGGACTAATTAGCTTTTATGGTTTCAAAAATTTTTCATTGTTAGACTGATAATCTGCCTGAGTACTCAGATTCATGGTTAACAAACATAATTTTTCTGTGTTGGTTTCTGATATTCAAAATTGTTTTTCCCTATTCTAGAGCCAAAGTTCATGGAATCAAAGTGGAATTTAAATTATTCTGCCCCAAAGTATCAATAGCTCTGTAGTCACTAAGAATGTGTGTTCATTGCTTATTTGGAATTTAGCTGAAAGTTTTGGAAATCTAAGTAGAAGGGTTTTCTATGGACTAGAATCATATCTTGATGTCCATGTTCCCAAACTAATTTGGTTCTGTACTAACATTTGGAATTGGGTCTCGGAGAGCAACTGCAGCAGTACTGATCTCTGAAAATATAAAGACAAAGGACCTTTCCCAGGTCAAGGTCATTCCCTAAAATACACCAGATTGTGGGCAGTCGAAGTAGAGTCTGGGTGATTTTACTAGACCTTGACCAGAGAGGAGAGTTTGCATCTATCCATGTTGGCACCCACACCACTTTTTATAGCATCTGGCTCCTGGTGCAGAGACTCAGATAGGCTGAATGAGTTAATGAATGAATGGTCCATTAGTCCCTACTTGCATAGTCCTATTAATAAGAGCTGACATCCAGTCGTCTTGTCCTCTGCTTGGCACATATGCAGGAAGTGTTTGATGAACTGTCAAGCTGATCTTAAGTGACATTGTTTCCTCCTCTGTCTTGCTTCTTACAGATACTCATTTCCATTTTGATCATTGTGCAGCTGCTGCTTATGGATTTCTCCCCACAACCTCATGTTCATTCAGTAAACATTTTTTTCAACACCTCCTATGGCCCAGTTGCTGAGAACGCAGTGGTGGCAAGATACCCACAATCTCGGCTTCTACAGCAGAGAATCCAGCCTCATCTATAGAAATCAATAAAGACCTCTCAGAAGAGGCCAGTATCAGGTGATGGCTTAGGGATGAACAAGAATCAGGTGAAGGAACCAAGAGGGTGTTTGGGAAAAGAAAAATAACATGAACAGAAACTTGAATTCCAGGAGTTAAAAGATACTCACTATGGGGGCATCTGGGTGGCTCAGTGGATTAAAGCCTCTGCCTTCAGCTCAGGTCATGATCTCAGGGTCCTGGGATTGAGCCCCACATCCGGCTTCTGCTCAGCAGGAAGCCTGCTTCCCCCTCTCTCTCTGCCTGCTGCTCTGACTACTTGTGATCTCTGTCTCTGTCAAAAAAAAAAAAAAAAAAAAAAAAAAAAAAAAAAAAAAAAAAAGATACTCACTATGGCTGGATGGTAGAGGGTGTGGCAGGAGCAGCTGGAGATAGGCTGAGGAAATGGGCAAAGACCAGGTCAGCCATGTACAAGGTTTGTTGGGCCTTGGAAATTCAAACCAAGGAGTTTTATTAAGACAAGGAGATGCTACTGAAGGGTTTTGAGCAGAGGAGTAGTATCTTTCATTCATTCATTCATTCACTCATTCAGCAAATATGGATGAATTGTCTAGCTAGGCTTTCATGGTCATCACTGAATAAAAGAGATCCCTGCTCTCGATAATCCATTTATACTTTAGTAAGATTATCCTGGTCCCAGAGTCAAGGAAGTTAAGACTGGAGGCAGGAAGAACAAAGAAAAGCCATCCACGGAGACTCAGGTGATGATCATTGAAACTAGAGAGTGGCACCAGTGGGGATGGCACAACTTCTTAAATAGAATTAAAAGAACTTGCTGATTTATTAGGTGCAGTCAGAGTAAGGGAGCGTGAGTCAAACACACCTCATACCCCTAATGTGGGAAATTAAGGAGGATGGTGATGCCAGGTGTCGGAAAACATTTCAGGAAGATTTTCCTGATTTTGATCTTCTATGCTAAGTGAGTTTGAGGAGCCTCTGAGATGTCCAGATGGAAATGTTGAGGAGACAGTTGTTCATAGATGGTAGAATAGGTCTAGGAGGGAGACAAAATAAATGGAGCCATGCGTCATGTTCTTAGATAAGGTTACCAGAGGGGATTTACAACATAAGAGCCACAGATGGATGTTGTGGTTATCAGGGATGCTCACAAATCATCAGGCTCTTTCTCTTTGGGACATTTGGTAGGACTGTACTTCTCCATCCCTTTGAATGTTGAGTGTGGCCATGTGCCTTCTTTGGCCAATGAAATGTGAACAGATATTGCATGTGACATCTCCAGCAAGAGCTTTAAGTTCCATGGCTGAAATGATTATGAAGTGAAACCTTCATTGGCTTGGGTGCCTAAGTGAGCCTAGGGTAAAACCCACTTGACTTATTTTGGCCCTGTAACAGAAGAAAAAATACACTTCTGTTCTGTTAGGCCTCTGAGATTTTAGAGTTATTTTTAACTTCCCCCGTCCTCATTGGTCCAGAAATTGATCCAGAAGTCCTACCCTGATATGAGGAGGTTGCAAAGATGACCATATGTGTTATGTAATGGAAAGGCATTTGGTAGAAGTGACTTTTGTGGTAACTTGAAGAAACATATCAACACCTAATAAACCTGTAATTCTAAAGTTAGGAAACAGAACACTAGTAGCATGAATATTGGTGCCTGTCGCTGGGTCTAGCAAAAATTTCAGGAAAGAGGCAAAAGTGGAAAAGCTTGGCTGGTATGTGTTTAGGGATGAATAGAATAGAGAGAATCTAGAAGTGTATGGCTATGCAAGTGCTTCTGAACCCCCAACCAGTGAAAAATAAAATAGAGAGACAAAGGCAAATTAAGCCACAGTCTTGGGGCAAGGATCAAATCCATGGTATAGTTGTTCCTCCTGTTGTCAAAATACATGAATGTATTACAGTGGTTTAGGATAAAGGTTTAACTAGGGGTTGGATGTCCAATGTTTTTAAAAGGACAAGATGAGAGAAAAGAGTTTAAATGTGGTCTTTCCACCAAAAGCCTGAAGACCAAAAGTACACAATCAAGTTGAGAGAGAAAGAACATGATGGGGGCGGGGGGGATACACACACACACACACACACACACACATTTTTATATGTGTGTGAAATCTAATCTAATCTGAAATCTAAGATGTATGCCTAGAAAAAAAGTAAAGGTGTGGCAATAGGCATGATTCCAAGCAAAGCTAAATTTAAAAAATATCCCTAACAATAAAAAATAAAACAAATGAATCTGGGTTCACAGTAAGTAGCGTAACCACACATAAAGAAAGGTTGGTCACTCTAAAACACAGTAATTTGACCACTTTTTCTTGGTAGAATGTACTCTAAGGATAAAGAAATACAAAAATCTTTAACTGTTTTCAAGGATCATGCTTTTGGTGCTAGTATTCGTATTGTCATTTTGAGACTGTTGTGTGGGTATCATGAGATTAAATCAAATGGATAATTGCAATGAGAAATAAGGTTTCTGGCATGGTTGGAAGGAAAGGTTGATGTGATTAAATAAAAACCCTGTAGTTTTGAATTTGAATCAGAGACATCAGTATGTTATAATATATTGTATCTAACAACTGAAAATAATTGAAAACTGTGGCCAAGTAGCAAGGGCACCTTTGGCCTGAAAAGTATGGTATTTATATACCATTCTCATTGAAAGGACCAGGCTGTACTGGAGAAATGGCTGGTTCCAGAGCTGGGCTAGGGGATGTGTGTGATGATCTTGGAAAATCTTGTCATATTAGAAAGCAAGAAAGCTTTCAAAGTCTACTAGAGTTGGGTCAACTTGAATTGACGCTCTCTTGCTAATGACTCTGGTGATTGAAACATAGGAAATTTGTTTAAGTTTATGGCTGGCTCATAATGAATCAAACACACACACACACACACACACACACACCCCAAACAGTACTTTTGGAGGACACTAGGGACCCAACTAATTTTTTTTAATAAACATGTGTTAAGGATTATATTTGACTCATTTAATGAGGGAACCAGTAAAATGCTACAACCAGTTCAAAGGAGAATTCAAGCATGTACACACATAGGCCATCCAAAATGCTGAAATAAACTTACAAATAAATATAAAAATGGTCAGCATCCATGGGTGGCAGTCATTGCCTTCCACCAGACAAAATTCATTTCCATTTCCATTATCAAAAATAATTTACAGGGATGCCTGGGTGACTTAGTTGGTTAGGCATCTGTCTTCAGCTCAGATGTGATCCCAGGGTCCTGGGATTGATCCTGCATTGGGCTCTTTGCTCAGTGGGAATTCTCTTTCTCCTTCTGCCTCTGCCTTCTGTTCCTCCTGCTTGTGCTCTCTCTCTCTCACCAAAATAAATTTAAAAAATCTTAAAAAATAATTTACATTACTAGGATTATTCTACACTGTACAGAGTTGTCAAATAGCTTAAAGACAATGAAAGGCACTAATAACTCAAAAGGGTACACTAGGCAGGATATCCAGTATTTTTTTTTCCTATTTGAAAGTTTTTAACAAGTTTTTGTTATACTCTCTCCCCTCTTGATGATATTATCTTAAAGATTATTCTTGATCACAAGAAAAGTTTTGTTTCGAGGTGCCTTGGTGGTTCAGATGGTTAAGCGTTTGCCATTGGCCCAGGTCCTGATCTCCAGGTTCTGGGATTGAGCCCCATGTCCAGCTCCCAGCTCAGTGGGGAGTCTGCTTCTCCCTCTTCCTCTGCCTTTCCCCCTGCTTGTGTTTTCTCTGTCTCTCTATCTCTCTCTTAAATGAATAAATAAAATATTTTTTAAAATATTTTTTTAAAAGAAAAGTTTTGTTTCATTAGATTTAGCCTGATTATTTATAAAGGTACAGCAAGAGTATTAACTAACTATATAGGCCTGAGTTTATTTGGTAAATCTAGCACCATATCAACTAATTGTTTTGAATCTGGAAAATAAGTGAAGAATCAAACATGTATTCTGATTTTCCTATATGAACTGTACCATAGGGTGAAAAAACAGTTGATGAAGGCAGAGGACCATGGAGGAAGAGAGAGAGTTAAAAATGAAACAAGACAAAACCAGAGAGGGAGACAAACCATAAGAGACTCTTAACCTTAGGAAACAAACTGAGGGTTGCTGGAGGGAAAGGGGATGGGGGGTTGGGCAACAGGGTGATGGACATTGGGGAGGGTATGTGTTGTAATGAGCACTGGGTATTATATAAGACTGATGAATCACAGACCTGTACCCCTGAAACAATTAATGCATTTTATGCTAATTGAATTTAAATTTTTAAAAAAGTTGATGAGGAAAAGTGTTCTATATACTGATCCCTGGGAATAAAGAACTATGAAATGGTGGTGTTATACTAGCACTCTTTTGGAAACCCTAACAAATTAATGGTCTAAGCAATCATTAAGAATGGCTGCCAACATCATAGACATTATTTGCCTTCTATTAGTCTCAATTTGATCAAACTTCTATGTCTAACCACCAAATTACAAGAAATCCAGAGAATGGGGAAATGTTAACTAATAGGAGGAGACAGCAGGGTTCAGACTATAGAAAACTCTAAAGAACAAAGTAACAGGTCTCTTCAATAAATTTCATGGAAGAAAAAAATACAATGGATGGGAAAACCCATCAACTAAAAAATATTGCAAAGACGCAAAACAATTAGTTACTCTATATGGAACTAGCTCCTTCATATCCTGTGTAAAGTGATTTTTAAAAAATTTTTGAGGAGGAGGAGTCAAGATGGTGGAGAAGTAGCAGGTTGAGACTACATCAGGTAGCAGGAGATCAGCTAGATAGCTTATCAATCCATTGCAAACACCTACAAATCCAACAGGAGACCAAAGACTAGAAGAGCAACAATTCTAGAAACAGAAAATCGACCACTTTCTGAAAGGTAGGACGGCAGAGAAGTGAATCCAAAGCTACAGGAAGATAGACTGTGGGGGGGAGGGGCCGGCTCCCGGCAAGCAGTGGAGCAACGGAGCACAAAATCAGGACTTTTAAAAGTCTGTTTCCACGGAGGGACATTGCTCCAGAGGCTTAACCGGGGTGAAGGCCACGCGGGATCAGCGTGGCCCCAGGTCCCGCAGGGTCTCAGAAGGATCGGGGGTGTCTGAGTGTCGCAGAGCTCACAGGTATTGGAGCGGGGAAGCCGGCTACAGAGACAGAGCCGAGGAGTGAGCTCTCAGCTCGGGGTTACCTTGAACTGGTCACAGGCTGGGTGAGCTCAGAGCGCGGCTGGAGGCCAGGGAGATGGGAGTGATTGAGCGCTTTTCTCTGAGGGCGCACTGAGGAGTGGGGCCCCGAGCTCTCGGCTCCTCCAGGCCAGAGATTGGGAGGCAGTCATTTTCATTCCTGTCCTCCGGAACTCTACGGAAAGTGCTCAGGGAACAAAAGCTCCTGAAAGCGAACCGGAGCGGATTACTCAGCCCGGCCCCTGTTAAGGGCGGTGCAATTCCACCTGCGGCAAAGACACTTGAGAATCACTACAACAGGCCCCACCCCAGAAGATCAACAAGAAATCCAGCCAGGACCAAGTTCACTTACCAAGGAGAACAGCAGAATTCCAGAGGAGGAGAAAGCAAAGCATGGAATTCATGGCTTTCTCCCCATGATTCATTATTCTTGCAGTTAATTTAATTTTTTTTAATTTTATTTTTTTTCTTCTTCTAGATTTTTTTAACTTTTACCCTCTCCTCTTTTAACATTTTTTAACTAGTTTATCTTAACAATACCTTTCATTAAAAAAAAATAATCTTTTTTGAACCTTCATTATTATAGTCATATTTTATCCTTCATTGTATCTAACTTTATTTTTTGTATACACATAGGGTTTTTTCTTCTAAAAAATTTGGGGTACAACTTCTAATAGATCAAAATATACCCTAAATCTAGCTCCGGGCTTGTTCTAGTCTCCAGTCCAAGCAAAATCTCTCCACTTTCTTTTTCTTTATTCTCCCAACCAACCTACTTTATCAACTCCTTTTTTAGAAATTAAAAAAAATTTTTTTTTCATCTTTATAGGCATATTCCATCCCTTCATTGTGTTTGCCCTTATATATGTTTTTCATTCTTTAAGATTTTGGGAGGTAGTTTCTTCTAAGAGACCAAAATACTCCCAAAATTAAATGGGTGACCCTGTTCTAGTCACCAGTCCAATATATATATATATTGTTCTCTTTTATATATTTTTAATTTGTCTTCTTTTTTTAATTTTTTTTTTCCTGAACTTCTTTTTATTCCCATTTTCCCCCCAATGATTTTGGGTCTCTTCTGATTTGGTTAAAGTGCATTTTCCTGGGGTCTTTGCCACCCTTTTAGTATTTTATTTGCTCCTTCATATATTCTTATCTGGGCAAAATGACAAGACAGAAAAACTCACCACAAAAAAAAAGAACAAGAGGCAATACCGAACGCTAGGGACCTAATCAATATGGACATTGGTAATATGTCAGATCAAGAGTTCAGAATGATGATTCTCAAGGTTCTAGCTTGGCTCGAAAAAAGCATGGAAGATATTAGAGAAACCCTCTCTGGAGAGTTAAAAGTCCTTTCTGGAGAAATAAAAGAACTAAAATCTAACCAAGTTGAAATCAAAAAAGCTATTAATGAGGTGCAATAAAAAATGGCGGCTCTTACTGCTAGGCTAAATGAGGCAGAAGAAAGAATTAGTGATATAGAAGACCAAATGACAGAGAATAAAGAAGCTGAGCAAAAGAGAGACAAACAAATACTGGACCACGAGGGGAGAATTCGAGAGATAAGTGACACCATAAGACAAAACAACATTAGAATAATTGGGATTCCAGAAGAAGAAGAAAGAGAGAGGGGAGGAGAAGGTATATTGAAAAGAATTGTTGTAGAGAATATCTCTAATATGGCAAAGGGAATAAGCATCAAAATCCAGGAGGTGCAGAGAACCCCCCTCAAAATCAGTAAGAATAGGTCCACACCCCGTCACCTAATAGTAAAATTTACAAGTCTTAGCGACAAAGAGAAGATCCTGAAAGCAGCCCAGGACAAGAAGTCTGTAACATACAATGGTAAAAATATTAGACTGGCAGCGGACTTATCCACAGACACCTGGCAGGCCAGAAAGAGCTGACATGATATATTCAGAGCACTAAATGAGAAAAACATGCGGCCAAGTCTACTATATCCAGCTAGGCTATCATTGAAAATAGAAGGATAGATTAAAAGATTCCAGGACAAACAAAAACTGAAAGAATTTGCAAACACCAAACCAGCTCTAAAGGAAATATTGAAAGGGGTCCTCTAAGCAAAGAGAGACCCTAAAAGTAGTAGATCAGAAATGAACAGACAATATACAGTAACAGTCACCTTACAGGCAATACAATGGCATTAAACTCATATCTCTCAATAGTTATCCTGAATGTTAATGGGCTAAATGTCCCAATCAAAAGACACAGGGTATCAGAATGGATAAAAAAAACAAAACCCATCAATATGCTGCCTACAAGAAACTCATTTTAGACCCGAAAACACCTCCAGATTTAAAGTGAGGGGTTGGAAAATAATTTACCATGCTAATGGACATCAGAAGAAGGATGGGGTGGCAATCCTTATATCAGATCAATTAGACTTTAAGCCAAAGACTATAATAAGAGATGAGGAAGGACACTATATCATACTCAAAGGAACTGTCCAACAAGAAGATCTAACAATTTTAAATATCTATGCCCCTAACATGGGAGCAGCCAACTATATAAACCAATTAATAACAAAATCAAAGAAACACATCAACAATAATACAATAGTAGTAGGGGACTTTAACACTCCCCTCACTGAAATGGACAGATCATCCAAGCAAAAGATCAACAAGGAAATAAAGGCCTTAAATGACACACTGGACCAGATGGACATCACAGATATATTCAGAACATTTCATCCCAAAGCAACAGAATACACATTCTTCTCTAGTGCACATGGAACATTCTCCAGAATAGATCACATCCTGGGTCACAAATCAGGTCTCAACCGGTATCAAAAGATTGGGATCATTCCCTGCATATTTTCAGACCACAATGCTCTGAAGCTAGAACTTAATCACAAGAGGAAATTTGGAAAGAACCCAAATACATGGAGACTAAACAGCATCCTTCTAAAGAATGAATGGGTCAACCAGGAAATTAAAGAAGAATTGAAAAAATTCATGGAAACAAATGATAATGAAAACACAACGGTTCAAAATCTGTGGGACACAGCAAAGGCAGTCCTGAGAGGAAAATATATAGCGGTACAAGCCTTTCTCAAGAAACAAGAAAGGTCTCAAGTACACAACCTAATCCTACACCTAAAGGAGCTAGAGAAAGAACAACAAAGAAAGCCTAAACCCAGCAGGAGAAAAGAAATAATAAAGATCAGAGCAGAAATCAATGAAACAGAAACCAAAAAAACAATAGAACAAATCAACAAAACTAGGAGCTGGTTCTTTGAAAGAATTAATAAGATTGATAAACCTCTGGCCAGACTTATCAAAAAGAAAAGAGAAAGGACCCAAATAAATAAAATAATGAATGAAAGAGGAGAGATCACAACCAACACCAAAGAAATACAAACAATTATAAGAACATATTATGAACAACTCTGTGCCAACAAATTTGACAATCTGGAAGAAATGGATGCATTTGTAGAGACATATAAACTACCACAACTGAACCAGGAAGAAATAGAAAACCTGAACAAACCTATAACCAGTAAGGAGATTGAAACAGTCATCAAAATCCTCCAAACAAACAGAAGTCCAGAGCCAGACGGCTTCCCAGGGGAATTCTACCAAACATTTAAAGAAGAATTAATACCTATTCTCCTGAAACTGTTCCAAAAAATAGAAATGGAAGAAAAACTTCCAAACTCATTTTATGAGGCCAGCATCACCTTGATCCCAAAACCAGACAAGGATCCCATCAAAAAAGAGAATTACAGACCAATATCGTGAATGAACACAAGTGCGAAAATTCTCACCACAATACTAGCCAAGAGGATCCAACAGTACATTAAAAAGATTATTCACCATGACCAAGTGGGATTTATTCCAGAGCTGCAAGGTTGGTTCAACATCCACAAATCAATCAATGTGATACAACACATTAATAAAAGAAAGAACAAGAACCATATGATAACTCTCCATAGATGCTGAAAAAGCATTTGACAAAGTACTGCATCCCTTCCTGATCAAAACTCTTCAAAGTGTAGGGATAGAGGGCACATACCTCAATATTATCAAAGCCATCTATGAAAAACCCACTGCAAATATCATTCTCAATGGAGAAAAACTGAAAGCTTTTCCGCTAAGGTCAGGAACATGGCAGGGATGTCCGTTATCACCACTGCTATTCAACATAGTACTAGAAGTCCTAGCCTCAGCAATCAGACAACAAAAGGAAATTAAAGGCATCCAAATCGGCAAAGAAGAAGTCAAACTATCACTCTTCGCAGATCATATGATACTATATGTGGAAAACCCAAAAGACTCCACTCCAAAACTGCTAGAACTTGTACAGGAATTCAGTAAAGTGTCAGGATATAAAATCAATGCCCAGAAATCAGTTGCATTTCTCTACACCAACAACAAGACAGAAGAAAGAGACATTAAGGAGTCCATCCCATTTACAATTGCACCCAAAACTATAAGATACCTAGGAATAAATCTAACCAAAGAGACTAAGAATCTATACACAGAAAACTATAAAGTACTCATGAAAGAAATTGAGGAAGACACAAAGAAATGGAAAAATGTTCCATGCTCCTGGATTGGAAGAATAAATATTGTGAAAATGTCTATGCTACCTAAAGCAATCTACACATTTAATGCAATTCCTATCAAAGTACCATCCATTTTTTTCAAAGAAATGGAACAAATAATCCTAAAATTTATATGGAACCAGAAAAGACCTCGAATAGCCAAAGGAATATTGAAAAAGAAAGCCAAAGTTGGTGGCATCCCAATTCCGGACTTCAAGCTCTATTACAAAGCTGTCATCATTAAGACAGCATGGTACTGGCACAAAAACAGACACATAGATCAATGGAACAGAATAGAGAGCCCAGAAATAGACCCTCAACTCTATGGTCAACTAATCTTTGACAAAGCAGGAAAGAATGTCCAATGGAAAAAAGACAGCCTCTTCAAGAAATGGTGTTGGGAAAACTGGACAGCCACATGCAGAAAAATGAAATTGGATCATCTCCTTACACCACACACGAAAGTAGACTCAAAATGGATGAAGGACCTCAATGTGAGAAAGGAATCCATCAAAATCCTTGAGGAGAATACAGGCAGCAACCTCTTCGACCTCAGCCGCAGCAACATCTTCCTAGGAACATCGCCAAAGGCAAGGGAAGCAAGGGCAAAAATGAACTATTGGGATTTCATCAAGATCAAAAGCTTTTGCACAGCAAAGGAAACAGTTAACAAAACCAAAAGACAACTGACAGAATGGGAGAAGATATTTGCAAACGACATATCAGATAAAGGGCTAGTGTCCAAAATCTATAAAGAACTTAGCAAACTCAACACCCAAAGAACAAATAATCCAATCAAGAAATGGGCAGAAGACATGAACAGACATTTCTGCAAAGAAGACATCCAGATGGCCATCAGACACATGAAAAAGTGTTCCATATCACTCGGAATCAGAGAAATACAAATCAAAACCTCAATGAGATACCACCTCACACCAGTCAGAATGGCTAAAATTAACAAGTCAGGAAATGACAGATGCTATCGAGGAGGCAGAGAAAGGGGAACCCTCCTACACTGTTGGTGGGAATGCAAGCTGGTGCAACCACTCTGGAAAACAGCACGGAGGTTCCTCAAAAAGTTGAAAATAGAACTACCCTATGACCCAGCAATTGCACTACTGGGTATTTACCCTAAAGATACAAATGTAGTGATCCGAAAGGGCACGTGCACCTGAATGTTTATAGCAGCAATGTCCGCAATAGCCAAACTATGTAAAGAACCTATATGTCCATCAACAGATGAATGGATAAAGAAGAGGTGGTATGCCATTTGCCACGACGTGGATGTAACTAGAGGGTATTATGCTTAGCGAAATAAGTCAATGAGAAAAAGACAACTATCATATGATTTCCCTGATATGAGGAAGTAGAGATGCAACGTGGGGGGTTTGGGGGGGTAGGAAAAGACAAAATGGGATTGGGAGGGAGACAAACCATAAGTGACTCTTAATCTCACAAAACAAACTGAGGGTTGCTGGGGGGAGGGGGGTCGGGAGGGGGGTGGGGTTATGGACATTGGGGAAGGTATGGGCTATGGTGAGTGCTGTGAAGTGTGTAAACCTGGCGATTCACAGACCTGTACCCCTCGGGGTAAAAATACATTATATGTTTATAAAAAAAATAAAAAAATTATTAAAAAATTTTTGAGCTAGTTAAGGAAATATGAATCTGAACATTTGATATTAATGAATGGTTACACTAGAGGTGATGACGTTATGTTGGTTGTGTTTTCAAAAACAGTCTTATTTTAGAAATATACACTGAAAGGATGAAATTATATCATGTCTGATATTTACTGCAAAGCGTTCTAGAGTGGAGAAGGTATAAATGAAACACAACAGACCATGAGTTAGTTAGTTGTTGAGTCTGGGTGATAGGTATGTGGGGTGGGGGGTTTCACTAAACTCTCTTCTCTGGTTTTGCATAGGTAGGAAATTTTCCATAAAAAATTAAATAAATATAAAGGCTTTCTAATAAATAAACTACTTTCTGTTGGTTTTCTTTAGTCATTTCTAATGTATTATTTTTAAGACAATATAAAACTATTCTGAGCCTATATAATGTATAGTGTTTTCAAGTTGAGCCTCTAAAATAATTCACGATGTAATTCAAATTTTGAGAAATGATACCATCTTTTAAAAAAGAAATACAACTCTTACTCTTATAATTATTCGATAAACTGAAGGCTTTTTAAAAAGCCAAATCACTTTTCCTTCGAACTTCTCCAAGTGAATAATCCATTTTTTGTTTGGTTTGTTTCCAGATAACCTTTTTCATGCTGCTCTCTGCAGTGTGCGTAATGCTGAATTTGGCTGGTTCAATTCTCTCCTGTCAGAATGCTCAGCTAGTGAACTCCCTAGAAAGCTGTCAGTTGGTGAGTAATGAAATGCAAACCTTTTGAAAAAGGTCACAGGCTTTGATTTTGCCTGAAAGTAATTTTAAAAAATAAATTTTATTATATCCTTGGATTTAGTCTGATGTTTTATAATTGTATAGGGAATTTAAGTTAAGTTGGTTCATTTCTAAACATTATCTCAAATTAAAACTCAGCCTACTTGTAAGTCAGTTACTAAAAGCGCATTTCTCAGGATCACAGCATAGTGCTTTTAGAGCAAATGTCTTTAGCAAATATTATATTTTGGCATTTGTGGCATTGATTTTTGTCCCCACTGAATTTTTAAAAATCAATTGTGTAAGTTGATTGTAAGTGCCGTGATACATATGAGCTTGATAATGGGTGCATCAAAACAATTTAGTTCACTTTTTTTTTTTCAATTCAAAAAGTGGATTATCTTTTAGATCTAGGAGAATGGTAGACAGTGTGTTGTGTACTTTGTAGGGGATCAATAAATGCTTTGTGGGATAGAAGCTTCATTCCATATCATGACTTAGCTCCTGGGACCGAGATATGTGCTTCCGGGTGGGGCAATCACATTTGTTAAGGGGCGTGGGGGGTATATAGTGACTCCTGATAGGATCATGGCTGCTAGATGCAAGACACTGGTTATTTGTTGATTAATCTTGGAGACTATGCAGTTACCTTTTAGAGCCATTCTCTTCCACAGCTGCCTGTGCACTTGCTGGGCCTGGGGATGTTACTTCTGAGAGGTCAGGGGCTATTCTGAATTACCCGAAGCTTCTCCATAGCAGAGCCATGCTTTTTGTCTTGTGACCATGCCTTTTGGGTTCAGAGGAGCAGCTGTTGGGAAGCCTGCTGCTCTTTCAAGTTTTTATCTATCCAGGCTAGAAGGACTAGGATCCCTTGGTACAGTTTCAATGCAGAGGCACCTACTGAGTTCCAAAAACTAACTGTGAGAGCTTCAGCTTGCTACTTTCTGTTCAGCTGGCCTAGACCACACTGATCAGATTTCATCCAGTTAGGATGTACAGAGTATCCTTGGTGTACTGCAGTATTGCTCATGACCGTAAAGAATTGATACAACCTGGAGCTCCACCACCCTCAGGAAGGATGACTTGCCAACTTCTATCCGTAACTGAGCCAGCCTCTTTGTACCTAAATACTAGGTGCTGTGAATATCCTAACATCTGGCAACTAGCAACGGACTGGCCATTTCCCCCTCTGACCCCCAGGCTCATACTTGGCCAGTAATTTCTGAGCAAGATCAGCGTGGTCACTTGCTGAAGTGTAGCATGAATAGTAGAGAGAGTAGGGGATTTGGACTCAGCGAATCAGGATCAAAGTCATGGCTTTATAACCCCCTAGTTAATGACTTAGAACAAATCACCTTCCCTGTCTCAGCTTTACTTCTGTTTCCTATTAAGGGTGGATATTTCCTGCCCTGAGCTTTTCCTAAGATATGTAATAAGATAGGATTCATAAAATACATGAAAGTATACTCCTTTCCTGTTACCAAAAAATATGTAATTACTACAGAAAATTCAAAAAGCAAAATGCACTTTATTATTATGTTTATTATGTCGTTCCTGTATTTTCTGTGCATAATAGGTGTGTATGTGTATGTATGTGCATGTATACATAACATGTGTGTATTTAACATACATTTAAATGTGCTGTACTCTCCATGCAGCTTTGTGATTTAATTTTTTATTGGTTGTGAACATTACGTATAATATAGTATATTACATATATTATATTATATATATTATAATCTAATAATGCTTTAAATTCTTTTCTACAACTTTAAGTGTAGTGGCTGCTCTGTATGGATGAATATAGCATTATTTATTTAACCAATGTCTGCTTTTTGCATGGATGAAGGTTGCCATGGTCTCTACACAAAATATTTTTACAGCTCCTAAAAGTGGACTTGCTTGATCATGAGGAATCCACATCTTTAAAGCACTTGATACATATTGACATACTGCCTTCTAAAAGAGTTTACCAATTTATAATCCCAATAGATGAGAATGATGTTCTTGCTACACCCTTTGCCAGCACTGCAAATTCTTACTTTTTAAAGTTTATGCTAATTTAAAAGGTATAAAATGACATCATTGCTTTAATTTGAACTTCCTTGATTATTACCAATTATTTATAATTGCATTACGTAAATTTATATATGTACCTGCATGTATACATATATAGGTAATAATATGTGGATATGAGTATATGTACCATTTATATTTCTCCTTCAGTGAATTGATTATAACCTTTACCCATTTTTAGGGGTATTTATCTTAATGATTTGTAAGAACTCTTCATAAATGCAATTATGTAATTCATTTATATAATTTATATAATAATTATATATACATAAATTTATATGTGTATATATGTATGTGTATATATATATATAAAACATAGAAGAAATATAACTATAAAACATAGAGGAAATATATTTCCTCTATGAATTGATTGGGGCTTTTACCCATTTTTAGATTTTTTTAGATTTAACTATCTTGCTGACTTTTAAGAGATCTTTACATTTTACGGTTTTGAGTCCTACAGCTTGTATTGGTCTAATATACTTCCTGGATTATTATTTGCCTTTTAGTTTTAGTGCATTTAAATCTATGAATGTTTTCCTTTGTGGTCTTATCTTGGAACCAGTAAAAAGACATTCTTTCCAAGATCAAGTTACTTCCCCCCTTTTTAAAAATATAGTTAACTCTTTCATATTCTGGAATTCATTTAAAGAATTTAACTCTTCCCCAAAATGAGTACCAGCTTTCCTGAAACAATTCCCTGAGTAACCTAATATTTCCCTGATGATTTGAAATGCCACCTGAATCCTAAGAGTCCTTTGATGGCAAAGCTACAGAAACTGACAAAGCCATAGCCATTTATTGCAAAGATGGCAGGTTCTGTAGAAAAACCAAGAGGGCTAAAGCTTAGACTTGGAAACTGGCTGGTTCCAAAGAGGTTTCTGTGGATGCAGAAGTGGGGGCCAGAGCACTGTAGGAACCCTCAACTCCCCAGGGTATTGTTCTGCAGAAGTAAACAATTCCAGTGGTTTTTAATCTCAGCTCATTTGCTCTAGAGTCAGAACCCAGAGAGAGAACATTTAATTGGTAGGGGCAAGACAGATATCTATTTAACTGTCCTGCCATACTGAATCCAAGGTGATTCAAGAGGTAATCCTCAAAAACAAAGTTAGGTATTATTAGGAAAGGTTGAGGTAGGAGGAGGCAAAAATGTTTGGTGATTGAAAAACAACCAATATCTACTCTAGCTGTACATCTAGACTGATGTACACATACAGACTGATGCTTATGTCTATTTGCCTATGACTAAACTTTTCATTCTCCCGCCTTCTAGGTTTGTTTTTTTATATTCCAGAGCAGTATTACTTTAATTACTTTAACTTTGTGTGTGTGTGTGTGTGTGTGTGTGTGTATGGAGAGGGATATGTTATATATATATATATGTATATATATGAATATATATATACATAATAGAGTCTATATGTATATATATTTATATGTATTTTATATTACATATATATTTTACAACTGGTAGGACAAGCCCTATCCACACCCCCATTCCAGATTTTTTTTTTAAGATTTTATTTATTTGAGTGAGAGAGAGTGAGTTGGAGGGAGAGGGAGAGAGAATCTGAAGCAGACTCCGCTCTGAACACAGAGCCCCACATGGGGCTTGATCCCACAACCATAAGATCATGACCTGAGCTGAAACCAGGAATAAGAAGTTTCACCATCTGAGCCACGCAGGCACCCCCCATTCCAAACTTTAATCTACTTTTTAAAAATATTCTTAGAAGCTTAGTCTTCCAGAATAGTTTAAAATTTGGGGGGGAGTGTGTCAAGACTCAAAAGGAATAGATTTGAGAGTTGAACTGGAATCACATTAAAATTACAGATTGCCTTAGGAGAGAATTGATGGGTTAACAATAGCATGTTTTCCCATTCAGGAGCATTGTTTGTGTTTTAGTTTCTCCAAATTGTTCTTGTAAATCCTTCAATGCGGTTTTTGTTTTCCTTTATGTTATCTAGTACATTTCCATATCTGTATGTGTGTTTCTCTTTTTCGTATGCATAATTAAAAATTAACTCATATTCTCTCATATATGTATTTTTTCTATTCCAAACTCCCACCCCCTTCCAGGAATTTTTTGGAAGCCAGACATTTTGTACATTTATTTTGCATATTATCATTTTTACATACATGGGGAGTCTATTCGATACATCATTATTTACGTGGTTTTTGTCAGCCAGCCCTGTGGCTTGGCAACATTTATGTAACAGCACTTGGAGATCTGCCCAGCTGTTAAATAAAGAGCAGCAGAGAATTCCACTGGATGGATGGATGCAGGATAATTTATTTAACCACCACTTAATGAAGGACAGGTTAGGGATGTTTCTAGTGTTCTGGTAAAACAAACATGGCAGAGAAGATTAGCCTCTGTGCACATTAATTACTCAACAAATAGAATAGCTAGGGCTTCTGCTGTGGGAACTGACCTGGGTGTAAAGGGAACAGTGGCCAACCAGAGAAGAAGGTACATGTAGACCTAGAGAAGAAATTACTAAGAGTGTCCTTTCAGTCAAAATCAGAGTGCACTTTAAATTTAGAATGTTATTCCTAAATTAACTTCCAAAGATGGGACGCCAGACTCTCCAACAGGACTCAATTATACAGACCATGCAAACTTCTGTGTGTAATCAGAATTATATGTGATCTTTGCCAATCTGCTAAAAGTATAAGATCTTAATAGTAACTTGCATTTCTTTAGTTAAAAGTGAAGTTAAGCATCTTGTACGTTTGTTTGGAAGTGATTTCTTTATTTGCTAATTGCCAGTTCATTTTTCTTGTCTATTTCTCTGTGAGGTTGTTGCTATTCATAATTGATTTATAAATGCACTTCCTCTATTAAGGAATCTGCTCACGGTCATATGTGTGACAGATACATATTTTTCATAGTTTGTCATTCATTTTTTGACTTTTTTGGTATTCTTTCTTGTGTGGAAATTTCATAAACTCAAATTGCTTTACTCATGTATATATAAATCATATTTATATGATTTCTGGCTTATATGTTTTACCTAGAAAAGCATTTCCCCCTCCAAAATTATACAAAGTTTTCCCATTTTGCTCCCAGAATTTTAGGGCTTCATTTTTTAATATTTATGTATTTCATAGATCTTGCATTTATTTTGCTATAAATACCATTATGTTTTTACAGTTTTAAAAAATACACATGTGGACCATACATATTTCTTTTAAAGTTTAGTGCTAGATATTTTAAATAACTTGTTGCTCTGGTGGGTGCATTTTTAAAAATTATTATTTTATATTGCAAGAGGCCCCTAGTGATATGTCAGACTTTCAGTGATTTTTTTATTATTTATATTTAATAGTATATGCCATTGAATGTACAATTAAGTCTTTTGTCTATAGTCTGTCAGGAAAAGTAATTATAACATTGTCTCTGCTTTCCAGTGTTTGTACTTGTTATTCCATCTCATTATTTTGCCTAAAATTATCAAAGTAACATTAGATATTAATGGTGTTTCATTGTCTACATTTTTGCTGAATATAATTATTTACTTCAAATATGATGGTAAGCGATGGTTTCAAATAGCCATTTTGTAATGTTAAGATGATGATGTTCTATTCGTATTTTACTAAGAGCCCTTTAAAAATAAAATTGACGTTAAGTTTTATCAAGTTTTTTTGGACATCTGTTAAGATTATATATTTTTATTTTGATGCATTGGTATGATAAATTATATTAATAGCTTCTCAAGATTAAGGAACATGGAACATAATTAGAATGAAATCCCCATAATCTTTGAAAATACTACTGGATTCTATCTGCTGATATTTATGATTTTTCATATTCATAAATGCAATTAATTTATAGTTTTCATTTTTCTCCTACCCTTCCAATACTGTTTCCTGAGTATAGCAATTTTTTTTTTAAAGATTTTATTTATTTATTTGTCGGAGAGACATCACAAGTAAGCAGAGAGGCAGGCAGAGAGAGAGGGGGAATCAGGCTCCCTGCTGAGCACGGAACCCGATGTGGGGCTCGATCCCAGGTCCCTGAGATCATGACCTGAGCCAAAGGCAGAGGCTTAACCCACTGAGCCACCCAGGCGCCCCGAGTATAGCAATTTCATAATTTAATTTTTCAATTTCAGATTTTCATAATTTCATTTATGAAGTTCAACCAATTCCATTTAGTTGAATAAATGAAATCTAAGGAATTTTCCATTACTTGATGGATATTGACACCTAAATGTGTAATTCCCTAGTCCAGCACTATTTTATAAAATAGTTATTTGACGTAGTTTTCTTTTCCAGCTTTTTTTCTATTTCTTTCTAAGCTTTTGACAATTCTGTATTATTAACATTTTTTCATTATATTGGCCTTTCCATATTTATTAAGGCGTTGCATTGTCTTAAAAATACCTATGTTAACATTATGTTCTTATTTCTTTTAGTTGTATTCATACTGCTTTATATTGTCTATTTAGCTTCCTTTCTTTTATATTTTTCCAGAAATACAACTATTTTATTTATTTGATGATTCAAACTATCAAAGAAATAGGTCCATTGAAAAATTTCAAAACTACAGAAGTATAAAAAGTCTTCTTTAATACCTTAGGTCAGCATGTACCTTTATGGGAATTTCTATTTGTAAAATTGAGAAATAGCCTCAGATCTAGTCTGTCTTTTTGATTCCTGCATTCTATGGATGCAATTTGTATACATTATTTAACAGGCCCCCAACTGCAAGGCACTTACATGGTCTCTAACTTCTAATGTCATAAATAATGCTGGAACTCATTGTCTTACAAATAAATCTGGGGACAAGTCTGTGTGTATTTATGTAGGACATTTTCTCAGATTTGGACTGATGGCCCAAAGGGTGAATGCATTAAAGTTTTTTATAGATACTGCCTTCCAGATAGGGTTATATTAAAAAATGAGCATGTCCCACTTCCAGGCCAGCATTAGATGTTACCAATGTTGAAAATGTTTGCCATTCTGAAGGACAAAGAATGAAATCTCATTATTTTAATTTGCATACCCTGGTCATCAGGGAGATTGAGCTTTTTTTCATAGAAGAAGAATTGAACATATAGGTATCTTTGGAAAGAATTGAGATCTGTGTAAAGATCAAGTCTTCTTATCCAGAAATGGATTCTTTCTCTCCTGTTTTCAGGTCTTTCATGTCTTGAGGGAAGTCTTACAACTTCCTTCATAAAGGGATTAAACATTTTATATTAACTTTTTTTCTAGTTTTTTTTGCAGTTTTTGATGCTAATGTCGAGGGTATTTTTCTTTATTATTTTTTATAATTGCTTATTGCTATAATATAGGAAAACTATTGATTTTTTTAAATTAAACTTTTCATTTTGAGATAATCATGTGTTTGGAAACAGTTGAAAGAAATTATACGGAGAGATCTGTGTAGGTTTTCCCAGTTTCCCCCATTGCTAACATGTTACTGGGTTACTTTACACTGTTAACAGTCAAGATGCAGAACATTCCTACCACCGTAAAGGT
Organism: Enhydra lutris kenyoni; assembly: GCF_002288905.1. NCBI lineage: Eukaryota > Metazoa > Chordata > Mammalia > Carnivora > Mustelidae > Enhydra > Enhydra lutris. The sequence goes on along the minus strand of NW_019154113.1, from coordinate 2,994,998 downwards.
CCCTCATGTTGTTTTCATGACCATACTTTCCTTCCACCCCGACTCCCTTCTTAACCACCAGCAACCACTAGTCTCTTAGAATACTCCATTTCTATTACCTTTTTTTTTTTTTTTTTAGTTTTCAAAATGTTACATAAGTGGAATCATACAATATGTAACCTTTTGGAATTGTCTCTTTTCACTCAGCAGAATCCTCTGGAGATTCATTCCGATTGCTGCTGCATACCGGGAGTTTCTTCCTTGTTTCCTCCGTGGAGCAGGATTCCACTGTAGGGATATACTACAGTTGGCTTAACTTTTTAACCATTTACCTGTGGGAGGACGTCTGCACTAATTCCATTTTCTGACTATCACAAATAAAGCTGCTGTGAACATTGACGTAAAGGTTTTGTGTGGACATAATTTATTTCTTTGAGATAAATGCCCAGGAGTACAATTGCTGGGTTGTATGGCAGACACCTGTTTAATTTTTTCGAGACCTGCCATGCTGTTTTCTGGATTGTCAATATTATTTTACCTTCCCACCAGCAGTGTATGAGAGCTCCAGTTTCTCTGCATCCTCACCAGCATTGGAGGTTGTCACCTATTTTCACTTGAGCCATTCTCATGCTTTGGAGTGATGTCTTGTGGTTTTAATTTGTGCTTCCCTGATGAATAACGGTGGCAAACAGCTTTTCCTTTGTTTCATTGCCATTTGTATATCCTCTTTGGTGTAGTGTCCGGTCACATCTCATATCTTTTGCCCATTTTTCATACTGTTGAGTTCTGGGATTTCTTTACATTCTAGATACTAGTCCTTCGTTGAAGATGGACTTTGCAAATGTTTATCCCAGTCTACAGTTTGCCTTTTCATCCTCTTAATGGGGTCTTTGGCAGAGCAAAAGTTTTTAATTTTGATGAAGTCTAATTTATCAATTTTTGCTTTTATGGATCATGCTTTGTGTGTTAAGTGTAAGAATTCTTTACCTACCCCTAGATCCTATTAATGGTTTTCTCCTGGGTGGGGACAGGAGTTGGCATTTCCCCAGCCTCCACGGGCCTCTACTGGTACCTGCCTGGCTGGGAGGGTTGGGAATGCCTCATCACTGATCCCCAGGTGGCTTATATTGACATGGGGTGGGGAGGTGGCCTCATGATGTGGTGTCCACTTAACCTGAGGGAGGAGAGATGGCACCTCCTATTGCCCGATGAGGTGGAAGCCCAAGCTCTCCATGTGGTCTCCCTCAACATCGTGGGAGTTGGGGGGTGGCTGGGGGTGGGTGCTCGCTGTCTTCATCTCCAGCTACAGGATCCATGAGGCAAAAAGAAAACCCAGGAAACTCATTGCTTCTCCCTTCCCTGCATCCTGAGGTTCCTAACCAGTCTGTCTTTATACTTTCTATTCTTTTGATATACATTTGATACATAACATCCAGGGTTTTTCTAGTTGTACTTAGAGGAATAGAAAAAGGTTCACCTCTCTTTCCAGAAGCAGAAATGCTATTAATTTTTGTTTGTTTTCTAGAACTTTTTTATTCACTCTAAAAGTTTTTTCAAGGTATCATTTTTTTTAAATATTTTATTTATTTGTCAGAGACAGAGAGAGCACAAGCAGGCAAAGTGGCAGGCAGAGGCAGAGAGAGAAACAGGTTCCCCCCGAGCAAGGAGCCCGATGCGGGAATCGATTCCAGGACCCTGGGATCACGACCCGAGCCGAAGGCAGCGGCCCAACCAACTGAGCCACCCAGGCATCCCTCAAGGTATCATTTTTTGTCCAGATGGACTGCCCTGTAGCTGTGAAAGTAAGAGTGTTGTCCCTTTATGATGTATATTTACAGCTTGTGTATTTTTTCTTGCCTTTTTACACTGATACAGTTTTCAGTTGACATTCAGTAGCCTGCAATGAAGTAGGCTTGTAATCTGACCATTGAGCTTCATAGAAAGACACAGGGGAGGAGACATGGCAGAAGGAAGGGAGAGAATCTTCCCATCGTCAGGAAGCTCAGCAGCTTCCCTTGCCCATCATCTTCCAAGCTGTGTACTGCTATCCCAGAAGGTCAGGTTCTACTCTGACTCTAAGAAGACTTTTTTAATAATATAATAATATATAATATAATAATAAAATATATAATATATAATATAATATAATATAATAATATATAATATAATAATAAAAATATGATTTTTATAACATGTTTGTAGCCAGAAGCCAAGTCCTGCCTGCCAACGCAGAGCTTTCCTGATCAGTTGGATTCCTGCAAGGGTGAATGAGGCAGACAGAGCATTTCCACCTCGATCTGTAGTGTCCAAGAAAGCAGGGACTGAAGAAGTTAGAATTTACAGGTCACTCTCCCAGGGAAATCTGGATCAGCCCAAACCCTGTGTCATCTGTTATTCCCAATCCCAATGAGGATTTAGGAGGGAAAAGTTTGACTAATAAAAGAGACCTTTTTAATACCACATTTTTTGGCTGACTTTCAAGCTGGTTCAAAGTGAATGGGGTTGACCCAAGGAGTCACCATTTAGGGTGTTTGCTGTCAGCCTTACGAGAAAGGTGCCCTTAATAACTCACGGCACTTCCATCTTGCCTGGCTCTCTCAGATTTTTATTTTAATCAAGAATGCATGTAAATGTTATCATCTTCTTTCAACATCTGTGAAGCTGATCATACAACTTTCCCCTTTTAGTTTATTAATGTCGTGATTTGCATTAATAGATTTCCTAATGCTGAACCAGCTTTGCATTATGGAAATAGGCCCTCCTCGGTCCGGGGCGCTTCTGAGGCATACATATTATGCGGCTTTCAAATTGCTAATATTTTATTGAAGGGTTGTATGCCTAAATTCATACTTGAGATTGACCCAAAGTTTACCTTTAGCCACAGCCTTGTCCAGTTTTTGAATTGGAATCATGTGGCCTGCCTGGAATGAACTTGGAAGCATGTGGTTTGATTTGTGTCCTGAAACCATTGAAATAACTAACCTAGGAATTATGCCAGTTTGTTACATTTTGGGGAGTGGATCTGGCTTCTTTTAAATATTTTTATAGGCTCATTGCAGTTATTTATATTGTTTGGGGTAGTTTTTGTTGATACGTATCTTTCTAAAATTGCGTATTTCATCTGTTGTATTGTTAGAAATCTAAAGGTCATGTTCTTTTCTAATTAAAAGATAAATGTTTAGCAAATCTGTAGACATAGCAAGTAGATTCATGGTTGCCTAGGGCTGGAGGTCATGAAGGAAAATGGGGATGTTGGGCAGAGTTTAAGGTTTATTTTTGGAGTGATAAAAATGTCCTAAAATTGACTGTGGCTCCACAGCTCTGTCAAAATACTAAACACTAATGAATTGTCAGCTTTACGTAAGTAGGTGAATAGTATGTGATTTGTACCTCAGCAAGGCTGTTGTCGTTTTAAAAACCTTTTGGTTGATGTCTTCTCTGATTTCTTTTTTTTTTTTTAAGATTTTATTTATTTATTTGACAGAGAGCACAAGTAGGCAGAGAGGCAGGCAGAGAGAGAGGAGGAAGCCGGCTCCCTGCTGAGCAGAAAGCCCCATGTGGGACTCAATCCCAGGACCCTGAGATCATGACCTGAGCCAAAGGCAGAGGCTTAACCCACTGAGCCACCCAGGCGCCCCTCTTCTCTGATTTCTAAAGCTAAACTGTTTCCTCTCCCTTGATTCAAAGTTTATCTTTTTTTTTAAATTGTTTTCCCTCAAAGAACCAGCTGCTAGTTTTCTTAAGATTATTCTTTTGAGTTGTTTTGTTGACCGTGCTTTATTTTATTAACCCCTTCTACTTTCCCAAGGAATAATTTGTTCATTTTCTCCCTTTCATAGTTGAGACACAAAGGTACACAGTGGTGTCATTGAGTCTCACTGAGTAACAATGAAATTAGAATTTCAATTTTGCTTTGCTGTTTGAGCATTCGTTAAATTTATGTTCCTAACTTTCTAGGTACCTAGACTTTTTTTTTCCTCTGTTATTCTTTCACTGTTAACTTCTAATACTATGGCATGAAAGTGCATGTCTTCTAAATATATATGTATATGTATGTATGTGTGTGGGTATTTTCCTGGTGTGTTGGATTCAAATCCATTCACAAATTTTTGTACGAAGAGCTTCTTAAAGTATAAATTCAATCATATGCTTTCCATTGAACGTAAAATGCTGTGCAGAAAGCCCTCCTTGTGGCTTGTGAGTTCTTTGATCTGGCCCCTCCTGCTTCCTATTCCTTTGGAACCCTCCTGCCCTGCTCCTCCTTCACTCAGCCTCTTGTGATGTCCTGCCCCAGCTTCCCATTCTCTTTCCCTAAGCGCCCCCCTTCTCTGTCCTGCTACAACTTCTTGTGGTGGTCCTTAAATCCCCCCACCCTCCCTTAGAGCTTACCCTGGTATGACTCCCTTCCCCACCTCTTCCTCCCCCCAAAGTTCCCACGCTGTCCCTGGGCTTCTCCCTCTCCTCCCCCCAGCTTTCCTGGGATGCTCCTTGTCCCCTCACGCTGCTCTGTCCCAGCCAGGGGAGATCCAGGCTCTTTATCCCTTGGGGCTGCTCCTGTGGGCTGTGTCCTCTGCACGAGAGGTCCCTCCTCATCCTCTAGATTCCAGAGTAGGTGGCATAACCACAGAGAGGCCTTCCTGGATCACCCTATCCGAGAGGCCCCCCCACCTGTGTTCTTCTTTCCTTAGGGCATTCTCTTTTCCTCCAGAGACTGGCCTCTCCCCCATCCTTTCCCACTTGGCAAAGCAGCAGAAGGGAAAGCCCACATCTGGGTTCTGTTTGTCATAGGTCCAGGGCCTGGTGCCATTCCTGGCCCAGAGCGCGTGTGAGTGAGTCGTCAAGCAGTGAATGTCTCCCAGTTGCTCTTTTCCTAAGAGCCCCCAAGGAAGGTAAAAAAAATCATTTTGGGATTTTAAGTCAACACGCCCTTTTAGGTTAATTACAAGGAAAAGCATTGTCGGTTTTCGAAAGCCTTTTAAAATGCCTCATCACGTTTTGTTTCATTTGACACTGCTTGTACAATAAATGATGACAGCATCAGACTTTCATTTAAAAATCTTTGGGCCCTTTTTTTTTCGGTTCATCCTGCAGAGGTTCTGGATTTCATTTCACACTTTTCTTGCTTTTTTAAGGAATGTATTTTTGTATGGAACGGCACTTGCTGCGCAATGTTACATTGGTTTCAAGTGTACAACACAGTGACTGATAGTTCTGTATGTTGTTTCTTACATCGCTTTTCAACGAAAGCATAACAGAATGCTCTTCAAATGCAGATCATTATAATGTGATGCATTATGTGTGTTGATAAGTGTTTTGTCTTAAATGAAAAGATGCTGTTTTCCTTTTTAATGTGAAATAAAATATTAATAGTTCTTATTGTAGAAGATGCAAGCAATACATAAATTAGAATAAAAATGAAAGTTCCTTTCTCACTCTCTGCCTCCCACTCCCAATTATGCCACCCTGCATAATTACTTTATGATCCATCAAATCTCTTTGTGTTCATATATATTAATGAGCCATCTATGTGTACACGTATATGCACAGAGAGGTTTTTTTATTATAGGTTTTTAAAAAGATTTTTTATTTATTAGAGAAAGAGAGCAGGAGCGTGGGGGCAGGCACAGAGGAAGAGGGAGAAGCAGAGTCCCCGCTGAGTGAGGAGCCTGATGCGGGGCTCCATCCCAGGACCCTGGGATCATGACCGGAACCAAAGGCAGACGTTTAATCGACTGAGCTACCAGGCGCCCCTCATATAGTTTTTTTAAAATAAACTTACATACTTTTGTCTCATTTCCCTACTCAATGATATTATTTCATACATTACTGTGGAAATACACAATTGACCCTTGAACAGCATATGTTTGTTTTTACATGGATTTTATTTGATAGATTCAGTACTGTAAATGTACTTTCTCTTCCTTGTGATTTTCTTTTTTTTTTTTAAGATTTTATTTATTTATTTGACAGACAGAGATCACAAGTAGGCAGAGAGGCAGACAGAGAGAGAGAGGGGTAAGCAGGCTCCCCGCTGAGCAAAGAGCCAGATGCGGGGCTCGATCCCAGGACCCTGGGATCATGACCTGAGCCGAAGGCAGAGGCCCCAACCCACTGAGCCACCCAGGTGCCCCTTCCTTGTGATTTTCTTAATAACGTCTTTTCTCTAGCTTATTTTATTATAAGAATACAATATATAATTCATAGAACATACAAAATATGTGTTAATCAACTGTTCCTATTATTGGTGGGACTTCTGGTCAACAGTAGTAGAAAAGTTTTGGGGAAGTCAAAAGTTCCCCATTTGGGGGATTTGGGACTTTGTGGGGGTTATTGGCACCCTTAACACCCATGTTGGTCAACTGTATGACGGGGGTCCCTCATTCTTTTAAACGCAGCTTTGTGCATTCCCCCGTAGTGTGCCGTGTTCATCTGTGCTCAGAGGCAGCAAGTTCATGTCCATCGTTTTGCTATCACAGATGTGACCAGAATGAACTGCATTTTTTTCCTTGTTTTTGGTAAATTTAAACATAGTCAGGTACACATTTTTTTAAGAAGACAAACAATCTCTGTCACTGTAGTACGGTGTATATTAAAATATTTTTCCTATTCAGTATTGCCACAGAAACTAGAAATTTAACTGGAAGATTTCATAAAAAGTATATTTTTACTCATTTTAATATGTATTTAGGTATAAGCTTGAAATGTGCTCTTTGATATTTTTATGCAAAGCTAGTACTAATTGTTATGCGATGATTGCTTTCTTGAGCACTTGCTATGTTGAAGGCACTGCTCTGAGCACATTATATATGTTCATTCATTTTTCTCCTGACAGCTGTGAAGAGGGGACAGGTGCTATTTATCTCACTTTACAGGTAAGGAAATTGAGACCTTGGGAGTTAAGTCATAGAGCTAGCAGGCCCTGGTATCAGTTATCCTGTGCTCGTAACCACTGGCAAATCATTAAAACAGTTCTTTTTTTTACATAGCATTTTAACTTTAGAATAGTACTTACAGTTAAAAAAAAAAAGATAAGAAACATCAGACAGTGGAGGAAAAGAATATGTCTCCTTTAATTTTGGTCATAGTCAGTCATTGAAAACATGGGAAATCCTTTCCTGTATAGAGAAGAATTTCAAGGAACCTAAACCGTAACTTATATGTCAGGGCAAAGAAAAGTGAAAGCAGTGTGTAGTTTCGTAAGAAATGGGAGCTCTTCTCCAGCCACATCAAGCATGTAACTGGGAGAAGTATCTTTCCCTGTAAGTAAACAGTAACATGAGTATGTTGTGTTTACCCAGGACTACACCACCGTTTTTCTGACCCTAAGTCCTTTTTAATTAGATTCATCACACTGCAGAGACAGTGTGATATATCCTTGTCAGTTGGAGAGCCTGGCTATCCCTGATCCTGCTGTGCCTGTTATCTGCACACTAATTGGACATCTCTAGTGTCTGCCCAGGTTTTGTGTTATGTACCTGTAACCCCAAGAACAAAGTAAAATGTTGGCCTCAGGAGATATGACACCTGGGCAATTGTTTTGATGGGAAGCAGATCACTACCTTCTTCTTTCTTGTTTGTTTGTATTTCTGTTTGGAGAGCTTGATTTCAGGCTCTCCCTCATGAGTGCATCCCAGGTATGATGCATGATTTCTGGTGGGTGAAGCCAGAGGACAGCCTCTTTTCCTTAAAGTAATGAGCAAAGAATATTTCACAGAACCCAGGAGAACAGGGGATGAAAGAAAAGCATTTGGTAGCAAAGGAAGAAGTCATGATGTATTTGAGAATTATAATTTCCACCTTATCCTACTTCTAAGTCCACCTAGGAGATACAGAAGGGATGATGATTTTCCTAGGAACTGATTCCTTCATCTGGGTGCAGAAGTAGCTCCTGAAGGAAGGGTATGCTGGATGTTACTAAAACACATGAAGCAAAAACTGGCATAATGAAACAGTTGATTCAACAATAATAGTTGGAAGCTTCAACACCACCTTTTCAATGATGGATAGGAAAACTAAACAAAAGATCAGCAGGGAAGAAGAAAATTTGAACAACACTCTAGCCATTTGGGAGAATGGCTTATTAAATGATCAGATTTTGTGATCTGGCTATAGCCATTATTAAAAATTACTGATATAAATTACAATTAAATACATTCTACTAAAAACAAGATAACATATTCAAAATTCACCACTTTTTAAAAATAAATACACTCTTCTTTGCATGGTCTTGAGGTTTTTTACATTCATTACATCCTTTATGGTAGAAATACTGTATTATGTGTTATATTAGTGGGTTTCTCCAGAGAAGCACAACCAGTGGGAGATAAGCATCAACCCTCAGACAACACAGGTTTGAACTGCATGGGTCCACTTATACATGGATTTTTTTTTCATACAATACAGTACTGTAAATGTATTCTCTCTACCTTAAAACTTTCATGATAGTATTTTCTTTTCTCTGTCTTACTTTATTGCAAGAATACAGTCTGTAATACATATGACATACAAAATATGTGTTAATCGACTGTTCATATTATTGGTAAGTCTTTCAGTCCACAGTGGGCTATTAACAGTTAAGTTTGGGGGGAGTCAGAAGTTACATGCAGATTTCCAACTGTTCAGGGTGTCAGAGCCTATTACCCCTGCAGTATTGAAGGTCAACACATATATACATGCATACCCGTGCAGAAAGAAAGATTAATTTATTATGTATGTGAAATTTATTGTATATGAAGAGACTTGTTATGAGGAATTGGCTCACCTGATTTTGGAGGCTGGGAAGTCCCATGATCTACTGGGAGGCTGGGAAGTCCCATGATCTATTGTCTGCAAACCACAGACCCAGGAAAGCCAGTAGTATAATTCAGTCTGAGTCCAAAGACCTGAGAAGCAGGGGAGCCTACAGTGTAAACCCCAGTCCAAGGACCAGAGAAGGTGAAGTAGGATGTCCCAGCTCAACAACGAGACAGGAAAAAGGGGGCAAATCCCTCCTTCTTCCACGTTTTGTTCTATTCTGGCAGTCAGTGGATTGGATGATGTCCACACACATTGGGAAGGACAGTCTACTGAGTCCCTGATTCAAATGCTAATCCTACCCAGAAATAGCCTCACAGACCCAGAAATAATGTTTAATCTGGGCACCTTGAGTTGATGTGTAAAATTAACCATCCTGTGTGTGCTCCTGTGCTTCTCCTCACATCTCTGCTTCCCCTGATGTCTTGTTGGTAGCTGGAAATTGGCCATGGCGGGAGTAGGTTTTTTTTGTTGTTGTTGTTTTTTTAAATCATGTTGCTTTTACTAAAACATTGAATTCTCTTTCTTGGAACGCTTATTTAGAATGTTAAACATCCATGTGTTTGAACTTTTACAGTTTTAAAGTCATAATTATAGTTTATCAAACACAGAAAGATGATCAGTATATCTCAGTTCTTGCTGATTTTATTTAGCACTTCAGTGTTAATTTGAGCAAGGTATCTTGGAAATCAGCAAAGACTAAAAATCAGGGCTTTATTTGTTAGCTTGTTGATTCACGTATAGGCTTTTTTCTTTTATTTTGTTTTTTTCTTTTTTGGTGGGGGGGAGGATAAATAGTAAATATTTCAGGATTTGTAGGGTAGATGATGTCTGTTGCAACGATTCGACTCTGCCACTGTAGCCCAAAAATCAGTCATAGGCTATAAGTCAATGAATGGGCATGGCTGTGTTTTGATAAAATCTTATTAAACCAGGCCATGGGCTGGATTTGACTCATGTACCATAGTACTCCAAGTCTGGGTTGGAGTTAGAAAGAATAGAATTAAGAAAGTAGTGGGAAAAAACGTTAGTAGGGCAGATTAAACATAAAAGTGTGTTGTGTCTATAGCCATTACATTGAATATAGCACAAAAAGTTGAGGACATATTCTTCTACTATCCAAAAGTAATTATATGATTTAGCAAAGAAGTTGCTCATGTCAGGTAAAGTTCCAAAGGCCTTTGTTATTTCACTTTCATCATATTGGCTAACTTATACAAAAGTGACAATCAGGCATTTATTCGTAAGCTGATTTATTTGAATAATAAAAATGGATAATGAATTTTGCAAGAAATAGCAAGTCAAAATTGCTACAGGTAAGAGGGATAATTTATAATGATTAAAATATCTACACAACAGTAAGATATGATAGTTTTAAACATGTATGTGCCAAATGACAAAACACTAAAACATATGAAGCAAAAAAACTGACATAATGAAAGAGATGATTCAACAATAATACTTGGAAGCTTCAACACCAGGCTTTCAATGATGGACAGGACAAGTAAACAAAGGTCAACAGGGAAGAAGAAAATTTGAACAACACTCTAGACCTTACAGATATTTATAACACACACTGCCTGACAGCAATGGACTCTATATTCTTCTCAATTGCATATGGAACATTCTCCAGTATGGAACATGTGCTAGACCATAAACTTAATAAATTCAAAAGGACAGAATAATACAAGGTATGTTCTCTGACTATAGTGGAGTGAAATTAGAAATCAATAGTCCAAAAAAGAAAAAAAATGTGGAAATTAAATAACACTCCTTATAATTGGGTAAAAAAAGACATCAACAGGGAGATCAGAAAAACCTTAAGGCTGAATGAAAGTTAATAAATAACATACCAAAACTTGGGGGATGTAGCTAAAACAGTGCTTAGAGGGAAATTTATAGTTGTAAATGCTTAGAAGAAAGATACCAAATCAGTACCTAATTTTACATATTAAAACACTGGAAAAAGAAGGAGAAACCAAATCTAAAGCAAGTGGGAGTAAGGAAATAATAAAGATTAGAGCAGAAATTCGTGGGGGAAAAAAGGAAATCAGTAGAGAAAATCAACAAAACCAAATGTTTGTTCTCTGAAAAGATGAACAAAACTGACACACCTTTACATAACTTGATGGGGGTAAAAATTTTAAAAAAGACTTAAATTAATAAAATCAGAAATGAAAGAGAGGAGGAACTACCAAGCTTATCACACAATAAGGATTATAAAGGAATACTACGAGCTATTATATACCAACCAATCAGATAACTTAGATGAAACGGACAAATTTTAGAAACACACAAACTACCTAAATTGACTCAGACCTATCACAAGTGAAGAGCATAAAGTACCCACCAAGAGTAATGCAGGCGCAGTTGTTTCTCTGCCTATTTCTACCAAACATTTGCAGAGTTAATAGCTGTTCTTTGCAATGTCTTCCAAAAAATAGAAAAGGAAGGAACGCTTCTGAACTCTTTGGAAATTGGAACCATTCTGCATTGCTGGTGAGAATGATGTTGGTAGGCAGCTGCTTTGGAAGAGTCTAATTAAACATAGAGTTACTATATGACCTACATTAACATAAAGTTACTATATGATCTAGCAATTTCCTTCCTAGATACATACCTAAGAGAGATGAAAACATATGTCCACACAAAGACTTGTACATGAATGTTTATAGCAGCATTCTTCCATAATAGCTTAAAGGTGAAAACAACCACAGTGTTCATCAATAGACAGATGGGTAAATGAAAAGCGGTATATCCATACCATGGAATATTATGCAGTCATAAAAAAGGAATGAAATACTGACACATATCACAGCATGTATGGACCTTGAAAACATTATGTTAAGTAAAAGTACCACATATTGTATGATTCCTCTCCTATGAAAATTAGAATAGAAAACTCTATAGGGGGACACCTGGGTGGCTCGACTTAGGTTAAGCATCCAACTCTTGATTTTGGCTCAGGTCATGATCTCGGTTCATGAGAGCAAGCCCCCACATTGAACTCCATGCTCAGTATGGAATCTTCCTGCTGAAGATTCTCTCTTTCCTTCTTCCTCTGCCCTTCCCCCACCCCAGGTAAATAAATAAATCTTTAAAAAAGAGAGAAAGAAAACACTATAGAGATACACAGTATGTTATTGATTGCCTTGGGCTGGAGAAAGGAGGGAAGAAGGTTGATAGTTAAAGGGTATAAGGTTTCCTTTTGAGATGATTGAAAACTATCTAAAATTGAGCCTGCTGATAGTTGCACATAACTGTGAATAAACTAAAAACCATTGAATCATACACTTTGCATAGGTAAGTTGGACTTATATCTCAAGATAGCCATTTTTAAAAAAGAAATAGCAAGTCAAACTGAAGTTATAGATGTAGAATTCATAGTTATTTAAGTATGGAGAGTATACTTAAATGTGGATTTTTGTATCTTTATTGTAAATTGTTTGTTACAAATCTTTGTTTTTTTTTAATATTTTATTTATTTATTTGACAAAGATCACAAGTAGGCAGAGAGGCAGGCAGAGAGAGAGGAAGGGAAGCAGGGTTCCCACTGAGCAGAGAGCCTGATGCGGGGCTTGATCCCAGGACCCTGGGATCATGACCCGAGCCGAAGGCAGAGGCTTTAACCCACTGAGCCACCCAGGCGTCCCTACAAATCTTTGTTTTATTAAAATGTGTAATTAGTTTATACATGTATGCAGTTCTGAAGAGTCTGTTGTTAAACATTTACTAGCATACCTCTACTGGAAGTTCTCATATTTGATTCATTTTCTCTTGCTCCACTCATTAACATACAATTTCTTCTTTACCTGAATACCTTTTTTTGCTTGTTTCCCCCATCCTCCTACCCTGCTTACTATATCCCACTCTAGCCTGGCTATTTTATTTATCCTTTTGTTCATGTTTCTTTGTCCTAAATTCTGGCACCAAAAAGAGAAAGAAAGGAAAGAGGAGGGAAGGAAGGTAGGAAAGACAGAAGGGAGGAAGAGAGGAAAGCAGGGAGGCAAAAAAAAAAAAAAAAAAAAAAAAAAAACCCAAAAAACAGTTAATGGATTAATGATGAAAACAAAGCAGATGTTTTCTTCCATGAATAAATACCAAAGTGTACTGCACCTTACCCAAGCGTTGTCTCTGGAGTCAGGACAAAGTGTCAGCAAGTGTTTAATCATCCACTATCCCTAGGATGTTATATGATAGACTTGTTTTGTGTTTGATGCCACTGGACAATGAGTGTTATCACAGTGGTTATGCCTTTCTTTGTATATGCATCTGCCTCTGTGTTTTTCTTTCTCATGAATTTTAAGGCACTTGAAAAACTATCTAGACCTTTATTTAAACTGTTTACATTTAGTCTCTCAGCTCTTGATTTTTCCTGGCTAACTTGAGGAAGCAGGGGTGTAGTTAATTCAATACAATAGGTCAGCCTCAAATTTACTTAATTTGGGTACCAAATCATTTTTAAGGCGTGTTTGTTTTAAGATTTTGTTTATTTGAGAGAAAAGAGTGAGCTTGATTGGATTGGGGTGCGGCAGAGGGAGAGGGAAAAGCAGATGCAGACTCCCCACGGATCAGGGAGCCCAAATCAGGGCTCAATCCCAGAACCCTGGGATTATGACTGGAGCAGAAGGCAGACACTTAATGCACTGAGCCACCTGGGTGCCCCTTTTTACAGTTTATAATTGTGTCTGGCATCCACTATTTTTATAGACATTTGTAATCCAAAAAGGGTTATACAGTTATCCACATTTTCATTCCATCCCTGACCCAGTCATCTCCTAAATTGTTGCAAAGCAGTTTTTTGGGGATCGGAAAAGAAATGAAATGTTTTGGTTTGAAGTGTGGCTAAACCTGGGCGCCTGGACGGATCAGTCAGTTAAGCCTCTGCCTTTGGCTCGGGTCATGATCCCGGGGTCCTGGGATCGAACCTGGTGTTGGGCTCCCTGCTCCTCAGAGAGCCTGCTCTCTTTCTCTGTCAAATAAATAGACAAAACCTTAAAAAAAAAAAAAGTGTCGCTAAACCTGATTGTTAAGGATTTAAAAATGCATTCAGACTTAAAGCACAAGAATACATCCTAGTGTGGAGAAAGGAGCAAATACAAATCAACTCCCTCTTGTTTCTTTTTCTACATTAATACTTTTTGTGTAAACACGTGAATTGGAAATTGGAGTTGTTGAATGAACACATAGAATTATATAGCAAGAATGAAATTTAGACATTGTCTAAGGTTAATCCACTCATTTTAGAAATGGACAAGGAGAATAGGTCTATCTGTATTGATCAGATAACTTCTATAAAACAGAATAACCACAAATCCTTTGTTTTTACCCCCTATAAATAGCGGATTTGAAAAAATCTCAAGAGCCCTGTGAAAATGGGTACAAAGACTTGTTTGGTTTTTGGTGATACTCCACAAAGAGCATCTATAGGAATATCACCTACAAATGCTCTGTTTCTAGAATGGAAATAGAGGAGGGTTGGGATTGTTAATACAGAACTTAAAATTCTTTGAACCAAAATTTTTACTAAGAAATTTGTAGATTCACATGAAGTTGTTAGAAATAACAGACATTGTCTGTACACTTTTTCCGGTTTCCCCCAATGGCAACAATATCACAACAGCAATACTGACATTGATAGAATCAGTTCCATCTTATTCAGATTTCCCCATTTCGACTTGTCATCATTTTTCTGTCTGTAAAGGTGTTAGAGTATGTGTGTTAAGGTCCATGCGGTTTCATCACCTGTTTGCATTTGTATATCCACGTCACGGTCAAGATACTGAACCACATATTTCAACACCACAGGGATTCCTCATGCTAGTCTTCATAACCATACCTACTTCCTTTCCAACCCATCCTGGCAGCCACTCATCTGTCCACTATTTCTAAAAATGTTGTCAATTCCGAAATGCTATATAAATGGAATGATAATATCTATCTATGTGAAATTAGTTTTCTTTTTCCATTCAGCACAATTCTATGGAGATTCTTCCAAGTCATTGTGTGGATCAGTAGTTTATTCCTTTTCATTGTTGTGTAGTATTCCATAGTACATAGGTATTACTGCTGAACCATTGTCTGTTGAAGACATCTGAGCTAACTCCAGATTTTGGCTATGATGAGTAAGGCTACAATGAACCTTCACATATCAGTTTTTGTGCTATCATAAGTTTCATTTCTCTGGGATGAATATCTAAGATGCAATGGCTGTGTCATGTGATAATTATATATTTAGTTTTATAAGAAACTACCAAACTGTTTTCCACTGTGGCTGTATCATTTTACGTTCCCATCAGAAATGTATGAGTGATGGAGGGTCTCCACATCATCTTCAGCTTTTAGTGTTGTCAACACTGTCTTTGTTTTAGTCATTTTTGTAAGTAGGTAGTGATACGTTCTTGTCTTATTTTTCATTTCCTTGATGGCTAATGATGTTGAACATCTTTTTAATTGCTTCACTGACATCTCTATATGTGGTTTAGTGAAATAAATGTTCATGTGCTTTGTCCATTTTCTAAGTGGCTTATTTGTGTTTCACTATTGAATTTTGAAACTTCCTCATATACTCTAGATATTAGTCCCTTGCCAAATATGTGGCTTGCAAATTTTTTTCTCCCAGTCTATAACTTGGCTCTTCAACCTCTTCAAAGAACAAAAGTTTAAATATTTATAAGGTCCAATTTGTTCATTTTTTTCCTTTCATAGGTGATGATTTTGGTGTCAAGACTAAGAACTATAATCTGAACACTTTTCTCTGATGTCTTTCCTAAAAGCTTTATAGTTGTACACTTTAAATTGAAAAATTGTCCCATTTGAGTCAATTTTTATATAAGGCATGAAGTGTTTAGGTCAAGGTTCATTATTTTGCCTGTGATTGATTGCTCCAGACTGTATTGAAAAGACTATCCTTCCTCCACCAAATTGCTTTTGCATCTATGTAAAAAAAAATCAGTTGAGAATATTTGCATGGGTTTTTTCTTTGTGTTCTGTTCTGTCTCACTGATCTATGTGTCACTGGACACAGTGTCTGCCAATACCACACTGTCTTGGTTACTGTAGCTATATAGCTTTAACATTGAGTAGAGTGATTCTTCTCACTGTATTCTTTTTTGTTAAGACTGTTTTAGCTATTCCATAGGCTGTGATTTACATATACATTTTAGAATGTGTTGTCTCTGTATCCAAAATATATTGATGAAATTTTAATAGGAATTATATAAATTTTATATAGCAGTTTAGAGAGAACTGACATCCGTCTGTGTTGAGTCTTTCAATCCATGAACATGGTATCTCTACATTTATGTACACCTTTAAAAAATTTTTTTCAACAGCATTTCATAATTTTCAGCATATAGATCTCCGGCCTATTTGTTAAATGTATATTTAGATATTTTGTTAGTAAATGACTTTGTTTTTAATTTAAGTTCTGCACATTTATTGTTACTATGTGGAAATGTGATTGATTTTTATGTGTTGATTTTATATTCTGTGACCTTGCTGAATTCATTTTTTAGTTCTAGGAGGTTTTTTTGATAGATTTCCTGGGATTTGCTTCCAATTTGTTTGCATTTTCTCTTTCTTGCCTGTTTGCACTGGCTAGAATTTCTGATATCACATGGGATAAATGTGAAAGTGGACACATTCACTTTGCTCATAGTCTTAAAGGGGGAAAGCATTCAGCCTTCCACCATTAATGTGATGTTAGTTATAGGGTTTTTTTTTTTTTTTGTATACACTTTTTTTCGTGTGTGTGTGTTTGTGTGTGTGTGTGTGTGTTTTATGTATGTTTTAGAATGAGTTCACTTCCTTCTATTCCTAACTTGATGAAAGATTTTTAAATGACTAGGTGTTGGATTTTGTCAGATTTTTTTTATCAATTAATATCACATGATTTTTCTCATTTAGTTTATCAATATGGTGGATTACGTTGATTTTCTTCTTTTTTAAAATAATTTTTTTAAAGATTTTATTTATTTGTTAGAGAGAGAGAGATAGAGAGAGAGCATGAGCACAGGCAGACAGAGTGGTAGGCAGAGGCAGAGGGAGAAGCAGGCTCCCTGATGAGCAAGGAGCCCGATGTGGGACTCGATCCCAGGACGCTGGGATCATGACCTGAGCCGAAGGCAGCCGCTTAACCAACTGAGCCACCCAGGCGTCCCAACGTTGATTTTCTTCTTTTTTAAAGAGATTTTATTTATTTACTTGAGAGAGAGAGAGTGAGTGAGAGCAAGAGAGAGCATGAGTGGGGGGAGAGAAAGGGGGGAGGGAGAAACAGACTTCCCACTGAGTAGGAAGCACAATGCAGAGTTCCCAGGACTCTGGGATCATGACCTGAGCTCAAGGCAAATGCTTAACTGACTGAGCCACCCAGGCGACCCCACTGATTGATTTTCTAATGCTAACCAGTTTTACATACCTTGAATAAATATATCTTAGGCACGTTATATAACCAGTCTCATACTTTTTTTTTAAAATTTAGTCTGCTAGTGTTTTGTTGAGGTTATTTTGCATCTAAGTTCATGAGAAATATTTGTCTTTTTGTTTGTTGTTTGTTTGTTTTGTTGTTTTTGCTTGGTTTTGGTATCAGAGTAATAATGACCCCATAAAATGAATTGCAAAGTTTTCCCTTCTCTTTTCTGGAAGAGAGTGTGTAGAATTGGTGTTAATTTTTCCTAAAGTGTTTGATAGAATTTTCCAGTGGGTCCATTTAGGCCTAAGGCTTCTTTTTGGGAAGTTTCTAAAATTATTGATTTAATCCCCTTCATAGTAATAAAGCTGCTGAAGTTATCTATTTCATATTGGCTGAGTTGTGGTAGTTTGTGTTTTTAAAGGAGTTGATTCTTTTCTTTTGAACTGTGAAATTTATAGATGTAGAGTTCATATTATTCCCTAATCTTTATTTTAATGTCTGCAGGGCCTTGTAGTGATATCTCCATTTTCATTTCTGATATTGTCAATATGTAGCTTTTATCTTTTTTCTTATTAGAGATTTGCCAATTTTGTTGCTCTTGTCAAAAAACCAGTTCCTCAAACTGTCTGAAAGTGGTGGTACTTAAAGGATAGTTGTTTGTCAATTTTTGTATTTTTTCATATTTGTGATCTCTTTGGGCTTTCAGTCATTTTTAAAGTCATGAATATAAACAGTTTATAATCTTTCATAAATATTTTATAGTATTTTGTATATTTTTATATCTTATATTCTTCTGTATGCAAGGTTTTACCTATATCATTGCTAATTTATGCATCTTGCCTTTCTTCTTCTTCATTGCACTTATGAGTTAATCACTAAATGGCAATTAATCTGCTTATAAAAGTGAGAGTCTTCTTTCTCCTTTTTTTCCTATCGTGGTAAAATACACATAACATAAAATTTACCATTTTAATTACTTTTAGATGTATAACTCAGGGGCATTAAGTACATTCATACTGCTGTGCAACCATCATTACTGTCCATCTCCAGAACTTTCTCATCCTCCTGAACAGAAAATCTGTGTCATTAAACACTAATCCCCTGTTCCGTCTTTGTGCAGTGTCTGGCCACCAATTTATTCTCCTTTATCTCTCTGCAGTTTTGTATACTCTGGGCACCTTGTATTAAATCATACAATATTTGTCTTTTTGTTTCTGGCTTATTTCACTTAGCATAATATGTTCAAATCTTTTTTTTTTTTTCTCCTTTAACTGCAAGTTTAACCTATTTATGTTTATGAGAGAGTTTTGGTCTCATTCCTATTGACTTGTATTATATGTGGTGTGTTTAAATGTTTACATTATGCCCCAGAACTGCAAAAGGCTTTCCTCATTTTCTGTAATCCATCTCAGCTTGGTGTGTGTCTACTGATTTGGGAAAAAGAAATTTGACTCTTATCACTGCAAAGTGATTTCCTCTCTATCAGTTTAAAACAGTCTCTCCAATTAACTCACTTTCCAGAAGGTATTCAGCACTTCTTCCCTCTTTGTCCCCTCCTTTT
Organism: Enhydra lutris kenyoni; assembly: GCF_002288905.1. Lineage (NCBI taxonomy): Eukaryota > Metazoa > Chordata > Mammalia > Carnivora > Mustelidae > Enhydra > Enhydra lutris. The sequence goes on along the minus strand of NW_019154113.1, from coordinate 2,976,252 downwards.
TTGTCCCTGGCACTATCTAGGTGTAGGGGGAATAGATTTAGCATCACAGCAGTGGGGATGGGTAGAGTGGCGCCTGTTCTTTGTGCCCTCCAAGTCTTTTCTGGTGCACAGATGATGACCCATGGCCCATCCAGCTCGAGGGTCTGTGCTAGCCTCTGCTAGGGATATCTGAGGTCCTTACCAGAGTCTCAGCTCAAGACCTACCTGCTTGGGATTTCCCCATCTCTTCTCAGGGCCACCTGGGGCACAAAGGAATTCTGGGACCCCTCATGTCACACATGTCCCTTATGAGTGCAGGTGTGAGGGGCAACATCTCAGACCCTAAATACGCCATCTCTTTACTTCCACTGCTTTCCAGCTGCCCAAGGTTGGCTTTAGCTTAGAGACCAAGTTCCAAACAAAAACACTGATACCCAGATGCCCACAAACACATTTAGGATTTCTGTAGGCCAGTAACCCTTCTCCCTTATTCTCAGGCTGATGTCAGAGGTACAAGGGTGATGGGCCACTGGGAAGGGATCCCAGGTGAATTCTGACCTTCTAGTCCTTTCCTTGGCTGGCCAAGCCATTATTGCTTTTTTTTTTTTTTTTTCTGGAAACTCTACCCTTAGGCCACATTCCTAGGTCACCTTCCCTCTAGTCCGTCCTCCACTCTGCTGCTCCCCAAAACTTGCCCTTCTCTTGGGGTCCAGCACAGGGCTCAGGAAACATTCACTGCGTGCTGGTCTGAGCAGGATGTTCACAGCAAACTTCACATCCTGTGTATAACAGCCCTATTTACATAGCCAAAGTAATCAAATTAATAGTTTCCTGACTCTGTCACTCTTTTTTAAAAAAGTCATCGATCATTTTTATGGGCCAGTTATTTTATATTTTATCACTGAGTTTCTCAGGACCACAAGTGGAGACCTCAGTGGTACATTTTGGACCGGGACCTTAATTCTGTGACGATCTCATGCTTTCCAGAGCCTGTTCGAGTTTTTTTCTTGAGGCTCGTAGATGCATTTATTACCACCACTTGAGTCTCAAAATTGAAAGCATCCAGTAACCAAGCCAACACCAATTATGCATCCACAGCCCTCAGAAGAGCCCCGCAGTAACCAGGGCAACCCTGATTTAGCTTCATCGTGATGAATAATAAATTATGACAGGACAGGGCCTGAGGTGGGGGCTATTGGAGATGCCTGGCTTTAAAGATGAAGGGAAACTTGTTCAAACTACACAGCCCCTCTGGAGGGCTTGTCGGCCTGGGGTCTTTCATAGTTTCCTCTGTTGCCAAAAGGTGCAGCTTTTGTTCTACTAATCGGGGTCAAGAAAAGTCGTGGCCTCTCTCAGCCTCACAAGAAATTTAGCATTTGATGGCTCTTTGCAGTGTGTGTCATGATCACACAGAATCTTTCCCTGGTGGCCACATAATTCTGCTCTAACTTGTCTTTGTGTGAATTTGCCCCTATCCCGGCTAAAGCAGCCGTTTGAAAGTTAATTCCGAATCCCAAAGCTTTCTAGCAAAGAAAATGTTCTCAGCAAAATAAAGATTAACAGATGTAACGTGGGCCAGCAGCAGGTCCATACAAATACATATCTGTCCCATGTCCATTCATCAACTCTTTCATCCATTGGATCAGTACATTTTTACAGAGGTCAGGTGCTGGGGACAGATCAGTGACGAGACAGGCAAGTCCCGGCTCTGTAGAGGACAGGGGGATGACACATCAAGCAGAGGGCTGTGAGGGGCAGTTGGGGGTTGGGAGAGAGACAGCTCTGAGCTTCTCTGAGCATGTGACATGTGACCTGGGGCCTGAGGATACCAGGGAGTGTGGAACAGAGGGAGGAGGGTTTCAGAAGAGGGAGCCTCAGGAAGGAGGCCCTGAGGGTACCTGGAGGAGTTTGAAGAACAGGAAGGAGGCCATGCAGCTGGAGCCTTGTACATGGAGAGAAGCACAGGGACTGAGGCTCCCCGAACTTACACCTCAGCTCTTGCTGTGTGTCCCATGCACCTCGTAAAGTTCAGGCCCTGAGTCTTCTTTCCACTGGACTTGATCCCTACCTCGTAGTAAGATCACTGTACTGTCCTCTGGGGGTTTTGCTTCTGTGCCTTGTGTGACTTGTGACCTTATTACCAGTCTCCTGCCACCTGCTAGGTGATGTTTCCTCATCCCTGTACCTAGATACAGTAAGCTCTGGGTGGGATTGACTCACTGCCCTGTCTCTACACTTTATGGAAACGTAACAAGAGCTTGAAGGTTAACCATGGTCTAGCCCAACGGTGTGGACTCTTGACAGAACATCTAGCACTCCTTAGGAGACACCAAAATGTCAACGTGTGTGGGTGTTTTCTCTCGGGCTTGGGCCCTTCTAGTTCTCTGATTGAACAGGTGGGGCTGCCTGTGTTTGAGGACGGGAGACAGAGTGGGCAGCTTCAGACTTTACTTAATCCTCTTTGGGACTTCTTCACCCTCCCGGTCCTCTGTCAGCTGTGCCTTCCCTGGAGAAGGGTCTTCATTCTGCTGAGATCACTGTCCATTGGCCCTTGGGTGACTAATCCACAGCCTTACCCACATCCTTCCTCCCTTGGTTCTTCTCCAATACCACCCCCCCTTATTGGATAGACTCACACCACCGGAATTGGTGAACAGATCATAATTTGTTAAGGGCCAACTAGAGGACTAGTGCTGTAGTGGTATTTTCAGTTTTACCTAGGAACGCACCACACGCTGTGAGCAATGTATTTTCATGTATGGCTTGATTCTGAAAGTCAAGAGAATATCACATCCCATTAGGGTAGAAACCAGAAAAAATTGAAAACTAATAAAAATGTTCTTCCTTATTGGCTGCTACTTACGTTATCCTCTAGGAATGAACAAAAGCTAGGTGACAGGCATTTGTGTCTGTAAATGGCGATTCCAAACGGGAGGAGCAGGAAGGAGCCCCATGGCCCTGCACTTGGCACCTCTAAAGCAGGGGTATGGGGGGAAACAGGCCCCCCCAGCTACTCCTGAGCATGAGTTGCAGAGATGTGAATGGATGGGGGGGTCAGCGGAGAAGGAGGAGGGAAGGGATGTGGTAAATTCTGTGCAGTTCCCTGCTTGGAGACACAGAGCACTGCACATCCTAGATCATTAAAACTCTGGGAAGCCATGCAGAAAGAGATTCCCATTTAATTCTTTAAAACACTATTGCCTGAGTTAATTTGACCACAGAGCCTCATTGAGCTTCTTTCCAATTTTTCTGTTATTCCAAACACCGCCGCTGCAAACATTCTTGTCTGGGTTTCTCTGGAAGAAAAGCACTAAATGCTCCTCATTTTCCTGTTAACCAGCCCAATTGTTCCAGCCCTTTCTCCATGTCTGCCAGCCACGTGGAACTCTGCTTTGATTACAGTGCTAACGAATGAAATTTCTGAGCCTGGACTGAAAACGCAAGTCTACGTAATGAACCAGAGATGCTCAGAGGAGGAATCTCTGTGTCCGACTAGTTACACGCTTCTCATGTGATAGGAATATCTCAGGAAGAGCAGTCTCGTTTTCCTGTTCCCAGGGAGGCCGGTGTGAGACGTTCATAGCTTTCTACAGAGGCCATCCTTGAAAATGTCATTTGAGTAAAAAGGTCTTGTAAAAATCCCCCAAGACTGTAGAAATTGTTGCCATGTCCTATGAAGATGACCTTTGAAGAAGACTGTGAGCTTGGCGTGATGTACACATTTGACAATTATTAGTTGGCAGGAAGGTTGTAATGGGCACCTTCCAATTCTCACACTCCCTGGATTCTGTCTCTCATCAGGATGGCACACATGAGATGAAAATTTGAGTAGATAGAATATAACTACACAAAGACTGAAATAAGGGTAACATAGCTGATGATATAAATGACAAGGAGGGTTCCCCCCCCAAAAAAAGTTCAGGGAATGTTATAAGGCTTAATTTTATGATTTATACTGTTAAAAAACAAAACCCAACTGTGTCCATTTGAAGATCTAATTGGTTTTACTATGTGATTCTTTTTTTTAAATATATATTTTTTTATATTTTTTGTCCATTTTACTTTATATTATTTCTTTTCAGTGTTCCAGTATTCATTGTTTATGCACCACACCCAGTGCTCCATGCAATACGTGCCCTCCATAATACCCACCACCAGGCTCACCCAACTCCCCACCTCCGTCCCCTCCAAAACCTTCAGTTAGTTCCTTAGAGTCCACAGTCTCTCATGGTTTGTCTCTCCCTCCAATTTCCCCCAACTCACTTCTCTTCTCCATCTCCCAGTGTCCTCCATGTTATTCCTTATGCTCCACGAATAAGTGAAACCATATGATAATTGACTTTCTCTGCTTGACTTATTTCACTCAGCATAATCTCCTCCAGTCCTGTCCCTGTTGATATATCCGTCCCTGGGTATTCATCCTTTCTGATGGAGGCATAATACTCCATCATATGGAGTGTATATGGACCACATCTTCCTTACCCATTCGTCCATTGAAGGGCATCTTGTTCTTTCCACAGTTTGGTGACTGTGGCCATTGCTGCTATGGACATTGGGGTACAGATGGCCCTTCTTTTCACTACATCAGTATCTTTGGGGTAAATACTCAGTAATTCAATTGCAGGGTCATAGGGAAGCTCTATTTTTAATTTCTTGAGGAATCTCCACACTGTTCTCCAAAGTGGCTGTGCCAACTTGCATTCCCACCAACAGTGCAAGAGGGTTCCCCTTCACATCCTCTCCAACACACGTTGTTTCCTGTCTTGCTAATTTTGGCCATTCTAACTGGTGTAAGGTGGTATCTCAGTGTGGTTTTGATTTGAATCTCCCTGATGGCTAATGATGATGAACATTTTTTCATGTGTCTTTTAGCCATTTGTATGTCTTCTTTGGAGAAGTGTCTGTTCATGTCCTCTGCCCATTTTTTGACGTGATTATTGTTTTGCATATGTTGAGTTTGAGGAGTTCTTTATAGATCTTGGATATCAGCCCTTTGTCTGTAGTATCATTTGTGAATATCTTCTCCCATTCTGTGGGTTGCCTCTTTGTTTTGTTGACTGTTTCCTTTGCTGTGCAGAAGCTTTGGATCTTGAAGAAGTCCCAAAAGTTCATTTTCACTTTTGTTTCCTTTGCCTTTGGGGATATGTCTTGAAAGAAGTTGCTGTGGCCAATGTCAAAGAGGTTACTGCCTATGTTCTCCTCTAGGATTTTGATAGATTCCTGTGTCATATTGAGGTCTTTTATCCATTTTGAGTTTATCTTTGTGTATGGTGTAAGAGAATGGTTGAGTTTCATTCTTCTACATGTAACTGTCCAATTTTGCCAGCACCATTTATTGAAGAGACTGTCTTTTTTCCACTTTATTGAAGATTATTTGACCACAGAGTTGAGGGTCCATATCTGGGCTCTCTACTCTGTCCCACTGGTCTATGTGTCTGTTTTTGTGCCAGTACTATGTGATTCTTGACTTGAATTATCGGGGCAGCATACCATCTGGGAAAGAGTTGGAAGGAGTGGTAAAAAGGGAAGGTTTTTATAGGAAGGAGAGCGGGCAAGGAGTTAATAACAAAAGAAAAGGCAGGATTGCTTAGTCCTTAAGCATCTGCCTTCTGCTCAGGTGAGGATCCTGGGGTCCTGAGATCTAACCAAGGGTTCCCTGCTGGGCGGGAGGCCTGCTTCTCCCTCTCTCATTCCCCCTACTTGTGTTCCCTCTATATCACTCTCTCTCTGTCGAATAAATAAATAAAATCTTAAAAAAAAAAAAAAAGAAAGAAAGAAAGGAAGGAAGGAAGGAAGGAAGAAAGAAAGAAAGGATTGTTTTGGGTGTGGTCACTTTCCCTTTCTTAGTTGGGGGAAGAGCTTGGGGTCTTAACCATGCAGATTACCTCCTCTTCCTTTGGGGGTGGGGGGCAGGGATGGAGAGGGCCCTGTGACATTTACCTTATTTTTACTCATTTTACTTATTTTACTTATTACTTATTTTACTCATTACTTATTTACTCATTTACTTATTTTACTTTACTCAACACAACGTTCCCAGACTGACTGGGTAGTAAGATTCCATTTCTGGTGGAGGTTGAAACCACCGTTAGGTTAGATAAGAAGCCCTGGTTTACTGACTTGGGGCTTTTAATCTAAATAATGCCATTTGGGGTCTCTGGTTTTCTTTCTAACAATATAAAGCAAGCTACAATAAAAACCTATCTTCTGGAATTAGATAACTTTTTCCTTAAATGTTTTATAAAGACATACAGACGTGCACACACGCATATACAAATTAAAAAAAAACCTAGATTCTCATCAGCTTTGAGGTTTGAAAAGAATATTTTTAATATTGTCTCATTGTGCCTTTGATGCTTGTTCCAAAACACAATTCAAAACAATGAATGTGGTAGCTCAGTGCCTTCATCAGCAGCCTGAGTGCACTTTCTCTACCATGCGTACCAATGTCCTTGAATTATATGAAAAGTGGAATTTGGAAACATCGATCCGTCTGCAACTGCCAAGCTTTTTTGATGGTGTGAAATGTCATAATGAAGCAGTGTAGGGACCAAAAAACCTCTGTCTGTGTAAAGGTGGAAATTTAAATTCTAATGAGCTTGGAGAGACTCCAAGCAAGCCAAACAGGAACCTTCACGGTGCTAGATGATCGAGCCTCGGCGTTGGGGCCTTGGACCTTGGGACCCTGGGGTGGTCCCCAGGGGTGATTTAGGGCAGGAGGGATGCTGACCTGGAGCTTGAACTGGAGATGCAGGGCCATTGGGGGTGTGGGCTCCAGAGTGGCTGCTTTGCATATAAAAGGAAGATTCACAAGCAAGCTGTTTACTCTTCAGGGATCAGCTGGCCCTGGGACCTGCTGTCTCTCCAAGATCAACAAGATCTGGAGACGTCAGAGCCTCAGAAAATGCAAAATATAACAAACATAATTAATAGAAAACCTCTTTGAAGCCTCTAGAATCCGACCGAATAAACCTAAACTACACTTTGCATCTACCTTGCTTGTGCACTAACTCTTCAACCGTGCACCAGAGTCGGCTGTGTGGGGCCCTGTGCAGCTTTGGGGAAGGCAGTGCTGGTCCTGAGGCTGTTTTCGCTCTGGTGGGGTGTCAGTGGGTAGTGTGTACCCCGTGCCCTGAGAGATGCTCACACGTTGTTGGGGGTGGGGGCAGGGAATTCAAGCCTCAGGGTACTCGGTCCCACTGGGGAGAGCAGAAGCAGAGAAACTTCTCAGCATACGAGTATAGGATGCTTTGGCCAAGACTTGGAAAACATGATCCTTTCTTTGCATTCTTGACGTTGAGTACAACGGCAATAGTATGAGTCACGGATATTCACCATAGGGGAAACAGTGTCAACGCGCAACATTCTGGCTTCCCTCCATCACCTGCAGCTGTCCCCCTGACACACTGGAAGTGTGCAGCTAAGTGACTTTTCGCAAACGTGGGGAACCAGCACCAGATGCAAAGAGGATGGGGCCAGCATCCCCAGGAGTCCCCATCTTTCCTTCTCCCTGGGGCTCACCCTCCCCAAGAGCAACCACTGACTTAACCTCATCAGCTTTCCTGGCTTTCAACATGTGATAATAGAATCACACATGAGAACAGTGTTTTTTTCATTCTCCGTGTCTGTTGGAGTCGGTCACTACAAGTAGTTCTGGCTTCTCGCTGTGGGGACACGCCACCGTTTATTTTCCCCTTCTTCTCTTGACGGACGTTGGGTTCTTCCCAGAGAGGCTATTGAAGATGGTGAGGCTGTGGATGTCGCAGTGCACATCTTCTGATGAACGTCCCTATGCCTTTCTGTTGGTCAAGGGGAGTGTCTGGATCCTAGGGTGCACATGTGCTTGGCTTTGGTGGATGCTGAAAGTTTTCCAAGTGGTCTGGGCTGATCTTCACTTCCACCAGGAGTGTATTTGTGTCCCATTTGCTTAGGGATCAGACCTCTGTTGTGTGCTGGTGCCTCCCCCAAACCTGGACTGAAACTTGGGGCAGAGGGGGAGAATGGCTTCTCCCAGCTGCTGGACAGAGGCAAGGAGAGCACTTAGAAGCCTGCTTATAGGCCAACATTTCTTAATCATTTCAAAGTGAAATAAGAAATAAGCTAATTGTCCCTTAGTTAAGCATCAATGTTTTAGAATATCCTTATGTACATTCAGTTGGAAGCATGTGTTTTTGTTGTTGTTATTGTTGTTTTATTTTTTTGTGGGTTGTTTTGTTGTTGTTGTTGTTTTTTGGTAGTCATATCTGTCATGCCAAGTAGGTTCTACCTTGGGTGCCGATTTCCATCATCTGGTAGTAGCTGCTGAGAGCAAGCAGTGTGTTAAGTAGGATTCTGAGGCTGTGTCTGCACTCCACGGGGGAGAAGTACAAAAACTGTGTTTACCATGAGCAAAAGAGGAGGAAATGAGGGGATATGTGTCTTGTGTTTGCCATCCCTTCTACGCGGGACACAAAAGTAAGTCCCAGTTCTCAAGAATTCTACAACAGCTTTTTAGGAAGAAAAAAAAAGGATAGAGTTAAAATATCATAAAGCAAAATAAACTGAGTGCTATCGTTAAGAAATGGGAGAAGAGAGGACAAAAGTTTTAAATGTGAGATCAGGAAAGTTTACACACAGGAGGGCATTGAGCTGGGCCTTGAGGAACGTGATTCCTGGACGGGGTTGTTTGAGGGGGACAGTCCAGGGAAGGAACACTATTAATAAAGGCGAGAGTGGAAAGTTCTCAGCTTGTCCCAGGAATGTAAACAATTTGGCATGTCTGAAAACACAGGTGAAGTGAAGAAAAGGTGGTACAAACTTCTGAATACAAGTTCTGAATTCAGTCCTGGCTCCAGACAAGCTCTGTGACCTCGGGCAAGTCACTTAACCTCTCTGAACCTCGGTTTCCTATTTTTAAAGGTAATAGAGATGGAAAGTTCTGAACACAGTTCTGGCTCACACAGACTTGGATAACTGTCACATCCTAGTAGCAGCCCCAATTGTTCATCACAAAGCAGTGATTTTATGTCCACTTATAGTTAAATGTAAATATACATGTGTATGTATTGGCAGATATGGCCAATAGAAAATTTCACCTGAGAATAATGTTTATTTTAGTGAAGAACCAAAGTCATTTTTTTTTCCCTATCCTTTTTGGTCTATATTTTCCCTTTTTAAAGCCTGTAGGGATCACAGGTAATTTCACTTTATATTTCTTAAGAATCTAGGAATGTCTAAACTTTTCATATTTTTAGATGATTTGAAAAACGTACTTGAAAACTTTTTCAAAGGATAAATCCATCTTTACTGTGTATCACGGTATCTTAGTTTAAGAGTTAACTTCTCTAATGAAAAAGGTGTTTCCTATTTCAAAGTCTTAAGATGGGGTAGAGTTAATTCATCCATATGTCTCTCTGCCTATTTGACTTTTTTTTTTTTTGCATATTTCCTTCAGAATGAATCAGACTGTGAAATTTTTAAAATCCCAAACATCGGGGCACCTGGGTGGCTCAGTGGGTTAAAGCCTCTGCCTTCAGCTCAGGTCATGATCCCAGGGTCCTGGGATCGAGTCCCGCATCGGGCTCTCTGCTCGGCAGGGAGCCCGCTTCTCCGTCTCTCTCTGCCTACTTGGGATCTCTGTCTGTCAAATAAATAAATAAAATCTTAAAAAAAATAAAATCCCAAACATCTCCAAAGAAATAAAAAGTGGTAGGATAATCTATAACTAATTATCAATCATTACTGACATATTGCAGTCTTGGCAAAGCATTCTAAAACAACAGTTAAAGGACATGCATACTTTTTAAAAGGATCATTTTCTCTTGAAAGAAAAAATATTAACCAAGACCCCCCTACATGACATCTAAATCATAGAAAAACTGAAGCCGTCCACATCTGGAATATAGGCAGGGGGCTGTGGAGGGGGACACGGTTCTGTGTGTCCTGGCATCTCCTCTAGGACATTAGTTGTTTACTTGGCTCCTGTTCTCAGAGATTTTGTTATTTTTTTGCCTGGGCCCTTATAAGTTGATGACAGTGGAAGAAACTTGCTTTTTAAATTCCCAGACAAGCCATGTACCCAGCTCTGCGGGTTGGACCTGGGGTCCTTCCCGGCTTCTCTGCATGGAACAGCGTCTGGTAACTTTGTCTCATGAGGCTGTTGTCCACGTTTCCTGCCTGGCTGGCAAGAATGTTCTGCAGAATCTCTTACTTCTCTCTTCCCCAGGGTGGGTGACCCACTGAGGCAGAGTCTTAGATATACCCAAACTACTGTTGTGAGGTCGTATACCTTACATTTACACAATGTTACATGTCAAATGTATTTCCATTTTAAGAAATACAGCAAAGACTTAGCTACTTCTGTATTTTCAAGGTCAGAGTCACAGGTCAGGCCATGATTGCCAGGACAGGCTTCCCCAACCCCTCTCACCCCCATCCCTGCTGAGCAACAGCTTGCCTAGAATATTCCTTCTGGGGATGTAGGCCCTTGGGGGAGAACGAGGCCAGGAGAGGCTAGCACGTGGGGTTGTGTCTCCGGCTTGGCAGGGAAGCCGGGGTGCCCTGTCCTCCTAGTGACTGGCTGGCTGCATCCCCAAGCCTGGTGGGAACCCACTGCCTCTCTGGCAGGAGCAGGTACCCCAGTCCCTAATGCCTCCAGAGCAAGGAAGAGCCGGAGGCCGGAAAGGTGCCAGTTGCAAGGGCTGCTGTGGCAAGAAAGGAAGGGGGTACTTGGGAAGGAAGAGGTGGCCTTCTCTCCACAGTCCAGAGAGTCTGGCTAAGACTGAGCTCTTAGCAGCGTCACATTGGGGAGATCGTGATGGAGAAGGTAGAGTTCATTGGTTTTAAACTTTCTATGTTTTTGGCATACTTGTGAATATCAAACATATTGGCAGAACATTAAAGCTAAGACAGTGATGATAATTGTTTCTATTTTTAAACCCCTTTATTGGGCTATAATTCACACACCATACTATTTACTCATTTAAAGTGTGCAATTCAGTAGTTTCTAGTATATCCACCAATATGCATAACAATTACCACAGTCAATTCTATTTTTTTAAAAGATTTTGTTTTTTATTTGGCGGGGAGAGGGACGGGCAGAGGCAGGGAGGGAGAGAGAGAATCTCAAGCAGGCTCCACATTGAGCATAGAGCCTGACGGGGGGCCTGATCTCACAACCCTGAGATCAGCACCTGATCTGAAACCAAGAGCCGGACATTCAACCAACTGAGCCACCCAGGGGTCCCACCACAGGCAATTTTGGAACATTTTTATCACCTCCCCCAAAAAAGAAACAAACCAAAAACAAACAAACAAACAAACCCATACCCTTTAGGTATCACCCCCCACACATACACCCTATTCCCACCTCCACCGCTAGCCCCAAGCAACCACTAATATTTCCCTCTCTAGGTTTTCCTGGGCTGAACATTTCATATGGACATCCCATTTCATGGAATCCTATGTTGTGTGACCTTCACTCAGCATGAGGTTTTCAGAGTTTGTCATGCAATTACAGGCATTTCTGGGGTCTGCCCCGTGTCATTCAGTGTCCTGAGTGTCCCACCAGCGTTTAAGTTCTCTAGTCTCACATCAGCAGAGCCTGTGTTTTAGGAACCCTCCACTGCCAGCATCAGGGATACGGCAGGACAGAGGGGTCACTCAGAATTTGCAGGGCAGGGCCTGGATGAGCCAAGTTAGCGATTTTGGCAGATGTCAACAGATTAATGAGAATGTCTGTGAAAACGGTAGAATGCTAGAAGTATTCAAAACGAGGGCCGAGTTTTGGCAAACCTATTCTCCAATTAAAGTAATACAATGAGACACACCACCAAACAGCAATATTTTGCACTTTGCACTTGTACCCCAGGACCGGGAAGCCAGAGAGGTTCTGTGGCTTTCCTGGGTCACTCCTTAGCAGAAAGCACCCCAAGTGGGTCTGACTCTGTCCTCCACACTTTGCTTTCTCCAGGTCTCAGCAGGCTCATCACCCTCAGGGATGGTCTGCCCACTGAGCATCCCCAGGGGACCGTGGGCTGCCCCCTAGGTTCAGCCTCCCCTGCTGCGTTCCTTTTGGGAGTGTCTGAAGGTCATATAGCTGTCTCGTTTGTGCTTCTTAAAAGAATCGCGGGGCATCCCTCTCTACTGTATAAGTCCTTTCTACTCCCAGACAGGCTGATGGACCATAAATAAGGGGGTCGGCTAGCTGGTGAATGCTCCAAAGAGATTCATGAAAAATTACTGCAGCTTCATTTGCAAAGTCTCTGCTGTGTCGTTCCCAGTGACCCGAACACGGAGGGGGCACTCCCGAAATAAATCTGTCAGCCTTCCGCACACCCAAGATGCTGAGGTCAGAGAACTAATCAGGAGGTTTCCAGAATTTTTCTTAGAATTAATCACAAACTCAGTGAAACAACTGATGGAAAAGATTTATTTTGATGTCTATTCCCTGGGGTCACGGAAGGGTTATTTAACGTGATAAACTCTGCTTCCCAGCCAAGCCTAGTCTCTCCCTTCCTATCTCCCCCTGAGGAAACAGCCTTGCGGTTTACACCAGCTCCTTCTGTCTTCATGCCAAGGTAATGGCATGATCGTGCATGATTGTGTGAAATAATTCCTTGCGGGGTTTGATATGTGGGAGAGCAGACCAGATGAGAACTCTGGACGCTTTGTCCAGTTGAACAGAACGACACACCAAAGCCAAAGGCAATGCTCCCAGATCCAGAGCTGGTGAATTGCCAGGGATGCCCGCCTGCCAGTGGTCATGGCATGACGAGAACTTGCCAGAGGGTAATTTGACCCCGTGTATTAATATGATTCCGTGGGAAGAAGAAAAGGAAAACAACCATTTGGTGCATTTCTTATGGCTTCTTTTTGTGAGTTGATTAGTCTCTAAACCAGATGAGATTTTCTGGAGGGCCACTTGGCCCACTTTCTTCTGGGCAACCCATCTCCCCATTATGTGCATTCTTGGTGCCCAGCACTCCCTGAGCCACGAGGCAGGCCTGTGAACCAAACTGTTCCAACCGGAATTCTTCTCCAGGACTTGGAATCTTTGGTAGAGTCATTGATAGGTGAAGGAACTGAGGGACTTCATCCCTGCTGTGCCTCTAAAGAAGGTGGCACATATTTTAGGCCACCTAGATGTCCTCAAGTGCCACCTTGTAAGATTCCTTCCATGGTTCGTAGTCGGTCCGTGTTTTTTAAACCTGGCTGTTCCATTTTGTTTTGCTTTTCAGGTTGCCAATTTTATTAATTGACATTTTCATAGAAAATGGTCTGTTTTTTCTAGATTTTCAAATTCGCTGGCACAAAGTTATTCCTCACATTTTCTTCCCATTTTTAGTCCCCTCTGTATTTGTATTTATGCTCTATTCCTCATTCCTAAGGTTATTAGGGATATTAACTCTTTACCTATGCCCTGAAAACATATCTGGGAGCTCAGACCCATAACCTGGTAGGTTAGCAGCCTTGGTGGAAAATATGTGTGTAGTGATGGCTCTACTCTGGACCTCACTGGCCAGAGACTTTGTCCTGGTCTGTCTTTTGTCTTGATAATTTTTTAACATTCTGGGATTCTTGGTTTGCTTTTCAAAGGACTCTACACTCCATGTTTATGCAATGATTCTTTTACATTTTTCTGGGTTTTTACTGTTTTAATTTAGAAGCTTAGTCAAATATATTTTGTTTTGATTTGTTTTGAGAAAATCAGACATGAATAGCTTATGATGCCGGTACCCATTATTAAGCAAACTATCTTTTTCCTACTGAATTGAGATGCCATGGTTTCCACATACTAAGTTCCTATAAATTATCATTCTGATTTCTGAAACTGTTCTATCTGGTTGAACTCTGCCTATTTTAAGGCGTGACTTCAGTGTGTTAATTGTAACACAAATATCTATTATGACATTCGCTCTTCCCATTATCGCTTTTTTTTTTTCAAAATTTCTGGGTAATTCTTACACATTTGTTATTCTACAAATCTTTAAAATGATTTTGTCCAGTTCCAGTCACTCCATTGGGATTCTGACTGGAATGCCAGCACGTGTGTTGAGCATTCCTTGGGAAGGAATTGGCAATTTTTCGGATATTATATGTTTCCCTTTAGGAGCAGACTGTGCGCCTCTGCTGACTCAGGCTGTGGTGTCAGTCTGGTTTTAAGTTGTGAGGAAACCAGCTCAAGCTAGTTTTCACCCAGAAAGAACCAAAGGAGCTCACAGTTTCCAGGATGGCCAGAAACCAAGTTTGGAAGCTATAAGGCTAAGAAAGGAATGATACTCCAAATTATACTAAGGAATGGTTTGAGGAAAACCCCATCATCACTGGGCTGTGACCCCACAAGTAGCCTGTTACTCACCCTGCTGACCCTTGGCTTTGGATACTGTCTCTAGAGCCTCAGTTCCTGCTTTCTCTGGAAACTGTGTGTGTCTGCTCCCCCCCATTTCAAAATGGAGCTCAGTACATACCTCTGTGTCCTAAGCTCCCACCTAAAGTCTGGTGTGGGGTGTCTCATGGGTGGAGCCCTCCCTCAAGGTGTCCATCTCAACAAGGCAGGCCTAGAAAGCATTTCTGGAGAAGGTAGAAGACTCATAAGGTGAGGATTCCCCAAACCGAGGAGGAAGACTTAATGGCAGTGGGTAGCCAGATAGAATGACCCAGATCTACTATACCTGAGTTTTTGCTATTTAATAACAATGCATGGCTTTGTTTTTATTTGTTATGCATAGCTTCACATTGGTCATTTAATTTTCATGTTTAATTTATTTCATGTTTAATGCATTTCTAGGTATTCTGTATTAGTATTAATTTTGAGTTCAATATGTTTGCCATTTTTATTTTTTTAAGATTTATTTACTTATTTTTTTTTAGTAATCTCTATACCCCAAGATCAAGAGTGGCATGCTCCTCTGATTAAGCCAGCCAGGTGCCCTGCCATTTTTATTTTTATTTTATTGTTACTAATATCATATTTATTATACTCAATAGAGCAAATATTCTTAATTCCAGTTGTTTTTAAGTATATTCTCTTAGGTTTTTAAGATATTCAGTCATATCATTTGGAAAGAAAGACAATGCTGTCTTTTCCAATATTTACACAGTGTATAATATTTTCTTATCTTATTGCATTAGCTAAAATGTAGGAGTTATCTTTTCATAAAACATTGTAATGAACGGAGCCTGAAATACCATTTTGGAATTTTGATTATCTCTTATGGTGATTGGACTTTGAGTTTACTGCATCTCTTGGACTTAGTGCAGTGGTTTATATTTTGCTAGGAAATTATCCATGTTTTCTAGATTTTTGGATTTATAGCTGGAAAGCGCCTCATACTCTTGAAATCTCTAACATGTGTATAGTTAAATCTCCTTTCTTGTCTCCAATGTAGTTGCTTAGGCATTTGTTTGTTTGTTTTTAATCCTACCAGGCATTTGTCTTGTTTTTTTTTTGGTTTGTTTTTGTTTGTTTTGTTTCTTGGTTTTGTTTTTTTTTTTTTTTTTGGTTTTGTTTTGTTTTTGGTCACGAGTCATCTTTAGGCTTTATTATGCTATTATCTTTATTCCCATTTCATTTGTTTCATTTTTTATGTCAAATTATCTCTCCCTATTTTCTGTTAATTTGGTTTTGTTCTTTTCCTAATTTAAGTTTTGTATTTTATTTGTTTTCAGGTAAGCCATTTGTTTTCAACCTTTCTCATTGAAAATGTAAAACATATTTCAGAAAGTGCACAAAACAAAAATATAAAGCTCAGACATTTATCATCAGGCAACTATCCACATGACCTTCAGTAAAATCTAGAAAAAGAGCTTCGCCAGTAATCCAAGGTTCTCCCTAGGTACTCCCAATTTGCTGCCTTTACATTCCCGCTGAGAATGATCACCATCTTAATTTTTAGGATATTCCCATCTTTTATTTTCTATAGAGTTGTACCAACTGTGTATGCACCTCTGAACACCATAGTGTAATTTTGCTTATTTCTTGGGACTTCATCTAAACAAAAACACTTTATATGTCTTTTGTGTCTGGCTTCTCGCATTCAACTTTATGTTGTGTAATTTATTCATGTGGTATATAGCCATAGTTCACTCATGTTCACTGCTTTGTAATAGTGCATACTGGGAGTATAATATTGTTCATTCGTCCATTCACTGTGGATAGACCTCAAACATTTTTTCTGTGTGAGGCTATTTTGCGTAATGTTGCTCTGAACTTTCTAGCCCATGATTTTTGTTACCATTGCATGCATTTTGGGGATATGTTCCTAGAATTAGAATATCTTTTGGATGTTACATGAGATTGGGTAGTAATCTTTAACGTAAGTAGATAACAAGAAGCTGTTTTCCAAAGTTGCTGTACCATTTCATACCCCCATCAGCAGTGTGTAAGAGTTCCTATTGTTTCACATCCTTATTATAGCTTGGTATTGTCTATTATAATTATTTTTCCATTTTAGCCATTCTAGTGAGGGTGTAACAGATATCTCATTGTAATTTTGATTTATGATTCTCAGATTAAGGTTGTGGTGGGGTTTCTTATCACATGCTTCACACTGGGTTGTTTGTCTTTTTCTTAATGTTTAGAGAGGGTTTTCTGTTTGTTTTTTGTTTTGTTTTGTTTTGTTTTGATATAAATCCTCTGTACTTACCTGTGATGCAAAATCTCCTGCTTTTACTCTAATGTGGGTATTGTTTGATGAAAAGAAATTCTTCATTTTAAATAGTCAGATACATCAGTCATCTGTTTATGATTAGCACATTTTAGTCATGTTTAAGAAGTGTTTTCCTACTCCAAGGACATGAAGGTATTCTCCTATCTTATCTTCTCACAGTTTTATTGTTTTGACTTTCATATGTTCATGTGTAGTCCCTGATAAAAATGCCTCTATGAGGAATTATGAACATTCCTGAAATAAAAAAATAAATAAATAAAAACCTCAGCAAAGAAGTAGAAGAAATATAGAAGAACCACAGGGAAGTTTTAGAACTCAAAATGAATGAAATAAAAAAGCTCAGTGGCTGGGCTTAAGGGGAAAGAGAAAAGAATCAGTGAACAGGAGGATGAAACAATAGGAATTACCCAAATTGAACACCAGAGAAGAAATTGACTGGAAACAAAAATGAGCAGAGCCTCAGCGGCTTATGGACTAACATTCATGTCATTAGAGTTACAGAAAGAGAGGATTAAAAAAGCAAGGCTGAAAAATGCTTGAAGAAATAATGGCTGACAACTCCCTAAATTTGGTAAAAAGATGTTAGCCTAAAAATTCAGGAAGTGGAGCAAATCCAAACAGACTATTCCCAAAGAAATCTGCACCAAGACACATCATCGTCAAACTTAAGAAAAATAAAGACAAAGAAAAAATCTTGAAGCAGCCATAGAAAAATGATGATTTACCTACGGGGAGAAAAAAAAAAAAACAGGAAGAAAAGATTTTCTGTTTTCTAAAATCATTGTAATAGTGAGGTGTCCTGTTTATAGGCTATGAGTCTTTATTTCCTCATTCCCTTTCCCTTTTCCTGCTGTAAGATATTTGTGCGGTTGCCAAATGTTGTCTTTCCATCTTACTCGTCTTTAACATGGAAGTTCTGGCCATATGGTAGGTTTTCATGACTGTTAGGAGGAATATTTTTAAACATGTGGAAATTAAACAACACATTTCTAAAGAATCCATGGATCAAAGAAAAAGTCTCAGGGGGAATTCATATATATTTAGAAAGGATGTCATATCAAAATATGGGGGATGCTGCTAAAGTAATACTGAGAGGAAATTTGTTGTACTAGATGCTTACATAAGAAACTAAAGCCTCAAATCAGTAACCTCATTTCCTACCTTAAGAAACTAGAAAAGGAAGACAAAATCAACCCAAAGCAAGTAGGAAATAAAAAAGACAACTCAGTGAAATTGGAAACAGGAAAACAGTTGAGAAAATCAATGAAAAAAGGAGCTGATACTTTGATAAGACCAATAAAATTGACAAATCTACGATAAGAAAAAGAAACAGAAGGCACAGATTGCTAATGTTTTAAATCAAATGGGGATGTCATTTCAAACTCTACAGCCATCAAAAAGATAATAAAAGTGGGGTACCTGCGTGGCTCAGTCAGTTAAGCATCTGACTCTTGATTTCAGCTCAGGTCCTGATGTTAGGGTTGTGAGATCGAACCCCTGCTCAGGCTCCACACTGAATGAGGAGTCAGCTTGGGATTCTCTCTCTCTCCATCTCCCTCTACTCCTCCTCTCTCTTTCTCAAATAAATAAAACTGTCTTTAAAAAAATGCATAGGTGGGAGCACCTGGGTGGCTTAGTGGGTTAAGCCTCCACCTTCGGCTCAGGTCATGATCTCAGGGTCCTGGGATTGAGCCCCGTATCGGGCTCTCTGCTCAACGGGGAGCCTGCTTCCCCCCTCTCTTTCTCTGCCTACTTGTGATCTCTGTCTGTCAAATAAATACATAAAATCTTTTTTAAAAAAGAAAAAATATAAATATAAAAAAATGCATAGGAGTAAATCTGGCAAAATATATACAAGACTTATACCCTGAAAACTGCATAATGATGATGAAATAAATTAGTGAATTCTAAATAAATGGAGAGACATACTGCATTCGTGAAATGGAAGATACAACAGAGTAAAGATATCAATTCTCCCTAAATAGATATTCAGGCTTAATGCAATTCCTGTCAAAACCCCAACAAGTTTTTTTGTAGATGTTGTAGACAATTTTATGCTAAAATGTATATGGAAAGGGAAAGAAACAATTTTTTTTTAAGAGAGAGAGAGAGAGAGAGAAGAGAGAACATGGGTGGTGGGGGAGGGGCAGGTGGAGAGAAAGAGTCTTTTTTTTAAATTTTTAAAATTTTTAATTAAAAATTAATTAAGTACAGGTCTGTGAATCGCCAGGTTTACACACTTCACAGCACTCACCATAGCACATAGCACATACCCTCCCCAATGTCCATAACCCCACCACCTTCTCCCTCCCCCCCACCCCCGGCCCCCCTCAGTTTGTTTTGTGACATTAAGAGTCTCTTATGGTTTGTCTCCCTCCTGATCCCATCTTGTTTCATTTATTCTTTTCCTACCTCCAAACCCCCCACATTGCATCTCCACTTCCTCATATCAGGGAGATCATATGATAGTTGTCTTTCTCCGATTGATTATTTCCCTAAGCATAGTACCCTCTAGTTCCATCCACATCATTGCAAATGGCAAGATTTCATTTCTTTTCTTTTTTTTTTTGTAAAGATTTTATTTATTTATTTGACAGAGAGAAAAATCACAAGTAGGCAGAGAGGCAGGCTGAGGGGAGGGGGAAGCAGGCCCCCTGCTGAGCAGAGAGCCCAGTTCAGGGCTCGATCCCAGGATCCTGAGATCATGACCTGAGCTGAAGGTAGAGGCTTAACCCACTGAGACACCCAGGTGCCCCAAGATTTCATTTTTAATGGCTGCATAGTATTCCATTGTGTATATGTATATATATATATATATATATACATAGATATATATATATATATATACCACATCTTCTTTATCCACTCATCTGTTGATGGACATCTAGGTTCTTTCCATAGTTTGGCTATTGTGGACATTGCTACTATAAACATTTGGGTGCACGTGCCCCTTCAGATCACTATGTTTGTATCTTTAGGGTAAATACCCAGTAGTACAATTGCTGGGTCATAAGGTAGCTCTATTTTCAACTTTTTGAGGAAACTCCATGCTGTTTTCCAGAGTGGTTGCACCAGCTTGCATTCCCATGAACAGTGTAGGAGGGTCCCCCAGAAAGAGAGAGTCATAAGCAGGCTCCACGCCCAGCACAGAGCCTGAGGTGGGGCTCTATCTCATGACCTTGAGATCACGACCTGAGCCAAAATCAAGAGTCCAGCCTTAACCAGCTGAGCTACCCAGCTGTCCAGACGAAGAAACGATTTTTAAAAAGAAGAATGAAGGGCAGGAATCAGCTTATTTGATTTAAAGACTTATAGCCACATTAATCAAAGCAGAGAGAGAGAGACAAATAGACAAAAGGAACAAAATTAGAGAACCCAGAAATATACTCAGCCAATTTTTGACAAAGGTCAAAAACAATGGAGAAATGATAGCCTTTTTCAACAAATGGTACTGGAGCAGTTAGATATCTATGGGTAGAAATATCAAGCTCATCCTAAGTTTCATACTACAGTGTAGATAATGTCTCGCCCTTCTCCAAAGGGGTTGTGTCAATTTACGCACCTACTAGACTTGTATGAGGGTCCCCAGTGCTCCCCATCCTGGCTTACTTGGGATTTGCAGTCTTTAATTTTAGCCAGAAAAGTCCTGAAGGAGCTTACTTCCCCACAGTGAGACTGTAAGCCAAGAAACAGGAGAAGAGGGGATCTAACACAGGAAAGAGAGAGACTTTTTTTAAAAAACGATTTTATTTAATTATTTGTCAGGGAGAGAGAGAGCACAAGCAAGGAGAGCAGGCAGGCAGAGGGAGAACAGACTCCCCGTTGAGCAAGGAGACTGATGTGGGACTTGATCCCAAGATCCTGGGATGATGACCCAAGCCAAAGGCAGACACTTAAGGACTGAGCCACCCAGGTGCCCCGAGAGACGGGGGCAGAAGGATTTCCCAACATGTACATGACCAGCATGTATGGACTGCCTATGGATTAACTAGTCCAGATTAAAGCAGAAGATAGGGGCTCAGTGCAGCAGTCTCTAAGAAGAAAATAAAGCCAACAGAACCTCGGATGTGTAAGATCATACTCAGGATATTTTCAGTTCTTCTGGCGAGATCGAGGGTGAATTAGAGATGGTCAGAGAGGACACTAAGCAAGCAATAAAACAAAACAGTTAAAACTTTAGAATAAAAGAAATCATATATGGTCTATGGTTTTGTTGAAATATGTAGTTCGGAAATATTTTCTCATAGCCTATAGTATGTCTTTCATCCTCGTAACTGGTCATTTATAGCATAAAATTCCATTTTTGCTCTTATACTTTTGGTGTCGCTCCAAGAACTCTTTGCCTAGCCTTAGATCCTAAAGATCTTCTCCAGTGTTTTTTTCTAAAGGTTGTGTAGGAATTTTTTTTTACATTTAAATTAAATTAAAATTAAATTACATTAAAATTAAATCAAATCCCAGCCACACCATGACAGTATTGGTCTCAGTAAATCACTGGGCTGTGCATTTACTCATGTGGGTGATGGTTGGTTTTGAGCGTTCCTTGAGGTACTAGGTACTTCCTGTATTTTAAATAGATTTTCCCTTATTATAGAATCTTAAATTTCAGTTGAAAAAATGTGTGCTCGGTAGAAAGTGTTGGGCTGTGGCTTTGAATTCAGAGCGGGAATACTTAAATAGATATCTAACATGGGACACCATTTCAAGTTTATGCAGACATAGCCATGGGCGCCGTGAGAATCTTATTTTAGGCCTTTTTGCTTCATTGAAGATTTAGCTAGCCTTGCCTGCTCCCCCCAAATTATCTTCTCCTTCCTCTTCTAGCATTAGGCTATTTTATGCCCACAGTTAAGAGTGTGACACGATAAGCTAATTAGGCCAATGAGGCTAGTGGACAGTGTAATGTGTTGCCCCTTTCAGGGGAAATATGAGAACTAGGATCTTTTCATATTGTTCCAGCGGGGGTAGCAGGCAGGTTGTGGAGAGATCGAGAGAGAAAGCCATTCCCAGTCAGAGCTGTTGTAGGTTCTCCCGTGCATCTGCGAATAACACAGAGCCAAATCTTAGCTTTACACTCGTTTTGGGTTGTTTTTTTTTTTTTTTTAAGATTTTATTTTTTTATTTGACAGAGAGAGAGAGACAGTGAGATAGAGGGAACACCAGCAGGGAGAGTGGGAGAGGGAGAAGCAGGCTTCCTGCTGAGCAAGGAGCCCGATGCCAGACTTGATCCCAGGACCCCGGAATCACGACCTGAGCTGAAGGCCGACACCTAAATGACTGAGCCACCTAGGCGCCCCCTTATATTCTTGATGCGTGGAACAGAAAATGAACAGAATGAACCAGTCCTAGGGCATGTGTAGAGGTGATAAATGCCGTGGTCAGAGGAGAAAGCAGAAGAGTGAGGGGGACCAGGAGTGGGCCCCATAGACAGAACAGAGGAAGGCAGAAGGCATTAAGGAAGGTGTTGGGAGGCCTCCCTGAGCAGTTGAGCCCTGGAAAATGCAGGGGACACCAGGGGAAGGGGAATGGGCTCTGGGGAAAGAGTCTCTATGGTGTATGTGCCTGACATTAAGCTTTTGATTATCAAGGCATTCATTTCAAAGCCATCCATCCTGAATAAACACACTGCCCACAGTTACAAGCTACATGATGAGATAAGGAGCCAGGCCACCCCAGCCCTGAAGATTCCCTCTTAGAAAGCCCTGGGTGACCCAAAGAACTGACCTCTTGAGTGACCCTGCTTTTCCCTTCTGGTGCCCTAATACTTGCTCTTATGTTTTAAGAGTGAACCTATGAAATCCTGGGCACCTACCCCACCCTGAATCAGAGCAAAGGCAAAGCCACAGGTGGCCTCTCCCCCGACCCCCCACCCCATTGTGGCATCCCTAAGTGGCCCTGGGTGTACGGGGTACCCTCCGGAAACTTTGACTAATAGGCTTTATTCTATCAAAATTCCCTGATGAGTATTGCTGAGGACCGTCTTACAGTTGTTTTAAGAACCGTAAGGGCTGGTCTAGCCACAACATTAGCTCCAGTCAGGGTCCTGTCTCTGGGGACTCATCACAGGTAACAGGCGCAGGTGAATGCCCCCCGCAGGTGAATGCCCCCAGCCTCTCCTAGCCGGTAGCATCACTCTCAATAGGCTGAGACCAACACAAAACACTTTCCCAGGTAAGAGGAATGACTGTTGTACTTTCCAAATGTACTTCTTCATTCCTTTTTTTTTTTTTTTTTAAGATTTTTATTTATTATTTATTTTGAGAGAGAGAGAGAGCACATGAGAGGGGGGAAGTTCAGAGGGAGAAACAGCTTCCCCATTGAGCAGGGAGCCCGATGTGGGGCTCAATCCCGGGACTCCAGGATCATGACCTGAGAGGAAGGTAGATGCTTAACCGACTGAGCCACGCAGGCACCCCTTCTTCATTTCGTGGCATCTCTAGTTGGAGAAGAACCTGCAGTCCGAGGGGTGTGTTATGGGACAGTGTCCCTGCAGCCACCTCAGCCCTGACCAGCTGGCGGGAAGGGGCCTTGCCCAGAGCACACATCTGAGTGTGTGGGATTCAGGGGTCCAGACCCAGCTGTCCCCATTTGGCGCCCAGAGTTCTGTGTGTTCTGTGGCTCGGCAGGACAGGCTGCTTTGCACAAAGGAGGGGAATCGTGGGAGGGCTTGTACCCAGGAGCCTGGCCCTGCAGATAACCCAGAGTGGGTGCCGGCTGTACCTTCTCTGAGGGGTGTTTGTTGTTACGGGTGTGTTGTTAAGGCTCGCGGGCTACACTCCGTGCTCAGCGTGGACTCCAGCTCTGGAGTCTGGAGACATCACCAAAAGCATGAAAGGCAAAGGTGACTTTTATAGGCCCCCTGCTGTCAGTCGGGTTGCTGGAGGCCCAGGGTGATAGTTTATGCAGGTACAGCTCTTCTGCTGCTGGCCTCCAGCCCTCCAGCCTCTTCTACCAGCCCGTCACTCATTACGTTAGAAGATCGAATTAAAAGAGCAAAAATTGAAGCATCAAATAAGGGACAAACTATCCAGAGGTTGAGAATAGATGAAAATTTGGGCGTGGACAATACCCTTGACCTGTGGCTGTTCCTTTTCCTTTCTGGAAGTCTGTGTTTGTGAGCAGTTGGGTGTGCATGCGATAACGATTAGGTGCAGAGGAGGGCTCGACTAGGAGTGGGAAGGAGGAAATGGGGGGGGTGCGTGCAGGACCAAGTGAATGGAAGAATGCAGTATTGCTCATTTCTGCAGCCTGGGCTGAGCCGTCCCACGTCAGGCTGCCGGGGGAGGACGGCCGTGTGCTCTGAGGGGCTCCTGCTGAGCTCCAGGCTTTTTAAAACCCTCAAATTGCCTTTTTTTTTCTTCCCATGGTTTGTAATTTTCCAAGACATTTTTATTTATTCAACATTTATTGAAATGCCACACCTCATTGCATTATGAACGCTATGATGGTGACGTGTGGTGACTGTCCTCAGGGGGCACGCAGGACACAGAATCTGCAGCTGGACAACACAAGTGTCCAGCAGGGACACCTGGGAGGCTCAGTCAGTGAAGCATCTGCCTTCGGCTCAGGTCATGATCCCAGCGTTCTTGGTTCGAGTCCCTCATCAGGCTTCTTGCTCAGTGGGGAGTCTGTTTCTCCCTCTGCCGGCTGCTCTGTCTGCTTGTGCTCTCTCTCTCTCTCTCTGTGACAAATAAATAAAATCTTTAAAAAACATAAAAATTAAAAAAAAAAAAAGTCTCCAGCAGACCTGGGGTGGGAGTGTGCTGTCCAGGGGAGAGGCAAGCAGCTCCAGAGAGGGAAAAACAGACAAGGTCTCAAGGATGACGCTGGAGTTGGGTCTTAACGGATGAGTAGGAGTTTGGTAGGCCAGGAAGTGAGTCAGGAAACTGCTAACCACGGGAGCAGCACTGGTAAACCAAGGCACAGAGCCATGAGAACACATCTCCATGCATACCTCAGCATGAGCAGTTTTCCGTTCCTTTGCTTTAATCTCCTTCTGCAGCTCACCCAAAATTGTAACTTCATAACTTCGGTCACTCCACATGCATTCTTTTTAATTCATCACTTTTTAAATCGGAACGTGAAATTATTCCTACTGGGGTGTGGGCTGGTTTTTTTTTGTTTCTTGTTTTTTTTTTTTTTGGTCCCGTTTTTTTGTCCATAAAAAAGTCATTTTGGCTTGATTACTTAAGGAAAACAGAAGTGGGGTGCGTTTTCACACGATCTGAATTGTGTAGCTCAAGTGTACCCCCGCCCGGGGCAGAATGCCGTTTTAATTGTGAGATCTGTCTGTGTTCCTCTGTCTAGATTAAGTTTGACAGTGTCGAGGTGTGTGTCTGCTGCGAAAGGCAGCACCAGTCGTCGGGCTGCAGCAACCTTGGGGAGACGCTGAAGCTGAACCCGCTGCAGGAGGACTGCAACGCTGTGAGGCTCACGTTGAAGGTGACGGCAAGGGCACTCCTGATTCATGCATTCCATCCCATGCATTTACAGACATTTTCGGGAGACTTTATTCATGTATATAGTCCCGGTCCTTAATTCACTTCAGGTTAGGTTCAATGCAAGAGGGACTGTCTTTCCGGAGAACGTTTTATAGGATTATAGATTTTCCCTGTAAAGGTGTTGCTTCCTGGACCTCCTTTTCCATTTTTACCATCCCACTTTCCCACCTCTGACATATGTGAAGGAGGATATGCATGGTTGAAAGAGGTCTTTACAAATGTGGCTGTGATGCGTTCTACTGCTTTTCTAACATTTTTGCTGTTCTGCCATCGGGGAACAGATGGGTATTTATTTTGCCTTTTTAAAGATATTTGGAGAAAGACATTTTCCAATTTCCCACGGCAGTCTATTCTCGTGTACAGCATCTGATTTCTTTTAAAGTGACATAGAAAGTTGTTTATATTGTTCCTTGCTTTTTCTTCCAACAAGTGTTTTTTTTCTTCCAAAACCCAAATTGGCTGCTTAAAAATGCAAATGAACAATGAACCTGGTTTCTCTCTTTTCCCTGGACAAAGGTGTGCGAAAACCTTTCCAAAAGGATGCGAGCAAGGTGAAAGGGATCCTTGGTGGATGATGAAATTGTATTTGTACCGTATAGGGATCTCTAGAGAATGTGCATCAGGAACACAGTATATGGGGATCTGGAGACTGGAGATCCACCCTGGCGTCTGCGAAGAAGGGGGAAAAACATCGCCCTCTGGAATTGGGCTCCTGGGATTAGTCCTCCCTGAGAGTCCTGTCGAAGGCTGACCAGCATGACAGCTTAGGCTGGGTGAGCTCCCTGATGGTGGTCCAGGGCACTGTGAAACCAGGTGGCAAATGGGAAATGACGTAGAGAGATAAAAGATACACCTAAAGTACAAGGTGGGACTGGGCCCGGCACCCTAGAACCTGCCTCATTTTGCAGGGAGGAATGGGCCAAGTTCAGTCGTCCAGCAGCCCTCCAGAGTGATAGATCCAGCAGGCTCTGGGTAACCCAGACAGCAGCACTCACGGGCCTATCCTACCTGCAAGGTGTGTCTTGCTGCCTCATGGTGCATACAACCATGATTTCTCTCTTCTGGTGTCACGGGGCATGTGCAGGGTCAGCTGTGGCCTTGTATAGTCTTCCTGGGATGGGGAGCATGGGCAGCCAGCACTAACTCTGAGATCTCATTGTGACAGCTCCTAAGTCACTGTCTCAATCTGGGCCCCTTTTCTTTCCATATTTAAAAACACATAAAAAGACCATAGGTAATCATAATTAAATCACAGTGCAACCACTACCCCTGGTGAAGCAGACAAATCCCCGGGGAATCTTGTAGTTCTGGAAGCTCAATGACTGCACGGAGGCAGTCAAACATCTAAGCTATATCTCACTCAGTTGATGGGTTGGTGGTATTTGACCTGCTGTCCCAAGGCCTTGGGGTCCTTTTTGATGCCTGCACTCTGTGGGAGCCTCCCAGGACCTGTTTCTTTGACTGTCCCCAGAGGAGGTGGCTATGGCTGGGAAGGCAGTGTTGGAACAACAGTGCTCCCTCTAAGAAGGCCTAGGTTGAGCTAGTGAGCTTGTGGTCCCTCCTGACCCACTGCTCTAGTGTCCTAATGAGGAAGCCACTTGGGAGGAGCTAGCTAAAATGGAAGGAGGTGAAGGATACTTAAACAGTTCAAGTCAATGCTGGGGAGTCTCCTTGAATGGCTCATCCCTGTGGGTGTTCAGAGTGCCCAATATGGTTGTAAGAGTTGAAGGCAGAAGACTACACCAAACTTCTGAATAAGTTTGTTTTAAAAACTTGAGCAGGGGTCAGGACAAACAGAGCTGGTGGCATGAGGGTCGGATGAGAGAGGATTCATGATTGAGGTAGGGGGCCAATGGTCTGGAAGTGGCAAGACGTGAGCAGCCTGGCCCTCTGCTGAGGGCCTGTGGGGAGAACAATGGCCTTAAGTGTAGGGGGTGGGGAGCTGAATTTCATGTGGGGTCAGGAGGATGAGAGAACATTTGAAATGAGAGTCTGTTTACTGCCAGCCCTCAACTTTGTTCTTTTCCCACATTGCTTTGGCTAGCCTAGTTCCTCTGCATTCCACAAGGATTTTGGAATTTGCTGATCAGTTTCTCGAGAAATCCTGCTGGGATTTTGACTGGGATTGCACTGACTCTATATCTCAATTTGGAGAGAATTGGCATATTCATGGTATAGACCTCCATTTACTTGGGCCTTTTTACATTCCGTCGGTATTGTACCATGTTCGGTATATAGGTCTTAACATATTTTATAATATTTATGCTTATACTATTTCATGTGTGTCAGTGCTATTTTTTTTATTTCTTTTCAGCATAACAGAATTCATTGTTTATGCACCACACCCAGTGCTCCATGCAATACGTGCCCTCCTTAATACCCACCACCTGGCTCACCCAACCTCCCACCCTCCGCCCCTTCAAAACCCTCAGATTGTTTTTCAGAGTCCATAGTCTCTCATGGTTCATCTCCCCTTCCAATTTCCCTTCTCCTCTCCATCTCCCTATGTCCTCCATGTTATTTGTTATGCTCCACAAATAAGTGAAACCATATGATAATTGACTCTCTCTGCTTGACTTATTTCACTCAGCATAATCTCTTCCAGTCCTGTCCATGTTGCTACAAAAGTTGGGTATTCATCCTTTCTGATGGAGGCATAATACTCCATAGTGTATATGGACCACATCTTCCTTATCCATTCGTCCATTGAAGGGTATCTTGGTTCTTTCCACAGTTTGGCGACCGTGGCCATTGCTGCTATAAACATTGGGGTACAGATGGCCCTTCTTTTCACTACATCTGTATCCTTGGGGTAAATACCCAGTAGTGCAATTGCAGGGTCATAGGGAAACTCTATTTTTAATTTCGGTGCTATTTTAATGGTACTTCAAAGTTTTACTTGTCTCTTGTTCATTGCTAGTATATAGAAATTTGGTTTTTGTTACTGACCGTGTATCCTGTGTTCTTATTAAACTCAACAGTTCTGGAGCTCTTTTGTAGATTCTTTTGGGTTTTCTATGTAGGCAGTCATGAGAATTGCAAAGAGAGGTGGTTACATACTTTCTAGTCTGGGAGCCTCTTAATTCTTTTTTTCTCTCCCTCTACCTTCTCTCCCTCCCACCCTTCTTCCCTTCCTCCCTCTTTTTCTCTTTCTGCCTTATTGAACTGACTAGAGCCTCCAGTATAATGTTGGATAGACATGCTGAGAGCATACATCCTTGCCTTGTTTCTGATTTCAGGATTAAATATGTTAGCTCTAAGTTTTCCATAGATGCTCATTATCAGGTTACGAAGTTCCCTCCTTTTCCTTGTTTTCTGAGAATTTTTGTTTTGTTTCATTTTTAAATCATGGATGGATGTTGAATTTGTCTTTTTCTGCATTGACTTAGATGTTCATCTGCCTTTTCTTCTTTAGTTTGCTAATGTGATGAAAAACAATGGTTGACTTTTGAATGGTGGGCCAGCCTTGCATTCCCAACATAAATGACACTTGATCAGCTCTCTCTCAGTTCTGCTGAGCCTGCTGATGCCCCAATCAAAGACATCCTTCATTTCTGTGACTGTGCCTAGCCATCTGACTCTCCATATAGCCTCCTCCCTCTCTCTGCTGAATTACCTACGTGACCCTGCACACTGTTCACCTTTCTTCCACTAAAACATCTGCCCAGGTGAACAGGTGCTCATGCTTCTCAACATGGAAATTCTCATGTCCTTCGAATTTCAGTGGGTTGGTTGCCTTGGGACCTCAGCTGTCTCATGGGTTCATATTAAGTTGTGAATTTGCAACGTTCAGTGTTTTGGTTGTTGAAATGGTAGGGGCAGGGCTCTTTTTAGCTTTCTGCCTCAATATTATATTGCTGTACAGAAAGACCCAAAGTCAGCCTAATGTTTTCTCCCTTTTTGATATGTGGTGGTCATTAGTGCTGCTTAAAAATATTTCTAGCTCTCCAACTTCCCTTTATGTGGTAAGGTTATATTTTCCAGAGTCTCCTTGTGGTTGTGTAGGGCCGTGTGAGCAAAACTTACATGTATCACTTCCAAGCCCGAGTCGTTCCTGTAGTGAGACATTGTGCAGAGCTCTCGTTCCTTCTGGCATGGTAACTGGCAAGTTGTAGATGAAGACTGCACCATCAATCCAGGTGACTGCGACGGGTAGAGCCCCATAACTCACCCTAATTGGACAGTGTAGCATGAGTGAAAAATAAAGTTCTATTGTTTTAACCCACTGAGATCTGGGGATACTTGTTACCACCATAACCTAGCCCATTCTGTCTGATGCAAGGCAATGGGTTCTTTTGGTCCAGGTGCCAATATTTTTAAAATTATCAAGTCTATTTGCTTCACTGTGATACGTCTTGATGTTAATCAACCTTTCTCAAGCTTTCTGTGGTAAATTTTTGCACAGTGAGTTTGCATCTTGCTTTATTTCAGCAAAGTTTCCTTGAACTAGAAATCTGAATTTTTTTTCCCGTTCTCTTTGTTTTAGGATAACTGCATTTCTTGTACCACTTTTTAAAATTTAAACTCAATTAACGAACATGGAGTGTATTATTAGTTTCAGAGGTGGAGTCCAGTGATGCATCAATTTTCTTGGACCACTTTTACCCATCTTTTGTAACTACCATTTTCTTCCCTCTCATTGTTTAAACTCTTCCTTTTCCATCTTATTTTGCTCCAAAGTTTCTCTTAAGGCTCTCTTCCTACCTCGTTTTCTGCAGCGAGTGGTATCTCTGTTCTCTGCTTTTGACGTGGTCTTGAGCTTTGGTAGGTCACTTTGCAAGTTTCTGCTTCTTTATCACTTATTCCGTGAGCCCTTGTGTCTCTGCTTTTAGCCCTTGGATGACAGGAACCTTCTCTATTTGCTCCCAGTTGTCACCACAGATGTCTCTAGCCAGTTAATTACAGTGGCGTTTACAGTGTAGTCTGTATCTTTCTTAGATCTTTTCTGATGCATATGGATACTTCAAACCACAAAAGCCGGTTCCTAACCTGTATTAAATGCTGTGCTCTATCTAAATAGGCTTCAGCGTAATTAAGAATGTATACTTCCTTCTCATAAATATAGGCACTGCTTCCTCTGAGATTCATATAGGTCTAAGTGCCACATTCTCGAATTTTCTTATAATTAATGGTGCAGTCATTTTTTTAAAAGAATTTATTTATTTGAGAGAGAGAAATCACAAGTAGGCAGAGAGACAGGCAGAGAAAGGAGGGAAGCAGGCTCCCCACTGAGCAGAGAGCCCGATGTGGGGCTCGATCCCAGGACCCTGAGATCATGACCTGAGTCGAAGGCAGAGGCTTTAACCCACTGAGCCACCCAGGTGCCCCTGGTGTAGTCATTTTTAATGTGCTCATTATTCTTGAAGTCATTCGAGCCACGCTGTGCCTGGTGACATTTCCGCAGTCAAAGCCTCCGCGGCAAGGACTTGGTGTTTCTTGGCATTAAAACTCTCAGAACAGGGTCAGCTGGGTGGCTCAGTCGGTTAAGCGTCTGCCTTCACCTCAGGTCCTGGGATTGAGTCCTGCTTTGGGCTCCCTGCTTATCGGGAAGCCTGCTTCTCCCTCTCCCTCTGCCTGCCGCTCCCCCTGCTCCTGCTCTCTCTCACACCCCCTCTCTATCTCAAATAAATAAAATCTTAAAAAAAAAAAAAAGCTCTCAGAATACACACGGGAAGTGTTCTTATAAAATGGAAAATATTTCCATGGGAGCACCTTCCTATAGCTTACAGATGTTCTCAACCCTTAGCCAAAGGAGGTGCAAAGGGGAATATTGTTTTCATTCATTTCCCTCGCCTGTTCTTTTTTAGTCAGCAATTAGAGCAGGTTCACTGGGTCTCTTAATAGTCTGATCTGAGGCTCTAGTTATCTGATTAGTAATACTCCATGCCTAAATTTCCATATTAAATTATGGATTATCCATACTTTGTATCTAATGAATTAGTTTGTGCTGGGAAAATCTCATGCAATTTGTTTAGGAATCAACACTTCTTTCATTTCAGTTGTGTTTGAGTTAACTGATAGTGACTTAATGAGATTGGTCTAACTACTCATTTACCAATGGGCCACCCTCCTCCCCCCACCCCACTACCCACCTAATCCTGGAAGGTTGTACACACACAATCTATCATCAGGAAAAACAAGCAGAAACCAAAATGTTTCCTGGCTAATGAAGAATATATTTGGAATCCAAAAGATGATGCAGCCCTAAGATTATTTTCCATGGCCTGGGGGCCTGGGAAGCCCCCTCTCCCTTGGTCTCTTTCCTATCCTTCCCAGCCACCCCCACTCCTGGATTCTCCTATTCTTCAGCCAGAGAACCCCTGGGGACACACAAGCCTCTCTCTTAAGGATATTGATTGCCACTTCAACATAATGCCTCACGCTCTGCTAAAGTTTGCTACAGCCCCCTCAAGGGGTGAGGGCAGGGCAGAGGGGATAGCAGGGATCTAGAACTCCATTGGGCCATGATGGGATCCCAGGATGGCAGAACCAGAGGAATGGAGCGCCCTGTTGTTCCGCAGCCTATTGTGTAGGTAGAGTGAGGTCAGATGGTTCCTTGCCGGTCCCTGAGCAAGTTCAGTGATGGGCAGGGCTCCTCGGAGGGTCTGATTCTCCAAGATTCCCATTTCTGCTCCCTGATGATGGGACCTGGCTATGGGAATCCCATTATGAATGATCCATAAAGAGGGCCTAAAACTCGAGGATTTCAGCCTCTGCTCTAACAAAGCAATAGACACTGGTGGGCAATTTTTCCCAAAGGAGCAAGTCTACAGATCCCTTCTCCTGATAAAATAATGTCTAGACTTTTGTAAGATAAAACGATCAAATAAATGATAAAAGATATTTGGGTAGTTGAATGGTCCCCTGTGCCAAGTCAAACCCAGCACAAGATTGTGACATATTTTTCAATCCGTATTAACAGAATTTTTAAAAGGTTACAAAACTCAGAATGATTAACTGGTGGAAGGAATATGCTTCATCATATGCTGATATGATATCCATCCCAGCTTTAATTCTTTGCTAGATCCCAGAATGTCCTGATGGTTTTACTATCATGATGCAATTCTAATTCAGAACAGAGTTAAAAATCTATTTCTTGCTTCATCTATCTGGATTTAATTTATTGAGCCATAGGAAACCAAATTACCCAAAGAAACATTATCAATGGACAAGGAGATAAAAGTTTCCAAGAAATCAGTTATCGAGTTTATGTGCTTTCTTGTCTTATCTTACAGATGTTTTATCTTTGTCTCTTAAAAAAAAAAAAAAAAGGCAAGATCATTTCCTAAAAAACCGAGAGACTTGGGAGATGAACTCATCATTTAACCTTTGTTCTTCCACACGTTCTTCACCATGCTAAAGAAATAAAAATGATTCTGAGCATAAGTAAATAGTCAACATTTTGTGACAAAACTCCCAGCCTGGACTGGCAGCGTGCAGCATTGTACACACACACACACACACACACACCTGCTAGACATGACCTTGACATTTTCAGAAGTGGGCAGCTACCCAGAGTAAGACAGATGTCTCTATCTCTGTACAGCTTTCTTCTCACCCCTGGATTCTTAAGGGAAACTAATGGTTCCTCTGGCCAGGTGGGATCCTCTGTGCTTTCCCACTTATACTAGCAACCATGGGACCCATGTAAAGGAATAGCTAGAAATAGTAAGTTCTCTTGGCCACTGAACACAACTATGTCTGTCAGGACTGCCCCCTCATTATGGAGAAGGGGGTGCCCACCATGCCTTGAGTGGCATGTCTGCCCCTGGTTTCCAACACCCTTGAAACCCTGCCTTGCCCCCCTCTGATTCTAGAGGTCTCTTGTGATCCTGGGTTTGGTGGCACGTCTACACAGACACATGTAGCCTCCGTTCAACTTAACAACCTCTAAAATAATCCTCCAGATCAGAGGTTCTGCACAAGGGGGTAGTAACTCCTCCCCCGCTGCTGAGTTGGAACAGGGTCCAAGATGCTCAGATATTGAGGAACAAGTATTTTCAGTGATCTGTTCATAGCAGTCCCATCCCATGGACATGGCCTCACTGGACTGGTTCCCTCTCAGGGTCTCTTGGGACTGGCAGCTGCAAAGCAGCACCTACACCCCCCTGGGTGGTCAGTCCAGTGACAGGCCAAGCATGGAAAAGGCAGGCCCGGGAAGGGTTTGCTCACTGCCGGGGGTCAGGGCATGTTCTGTGGTGCCAGTCCCTGGCCTTTGTCCCTCAGTTACCTTCTCTTTCTGGTCTCCCGAGAAACATGGCATTCCAGGGAGATGTCTCATGGAAAGCTCTGGCATCTCTGGCTCTGAACACTCCTTCTCCAAACCCACCTTCTCCATACAGCCCAGTAGCCCCCTCTGAGGTCACCTCATGATCCGGGCTTTTCCCTGAGCCCTGCCACCCGCAGGATGGCTTGATAGGGCTCCCCAGTTTCTCTGGTCCAGGCCTTGTTGCCTTCAGTTTGTCCACCTCTCACCCCCACCAGGCCTGCTGTTCAGTCTCAGCTAGACTCTACTGTGCGATGCCGTCCTTCTGCCCATCCTTGAGCTGTATCCACTGCGTCAAGCCACAGGGACCGGGGCCCCAGCAGTCCTACCCTCTCTGGCTTTTCCTGGCACCTCTCCGGCTAGCACAGCCAGCTCACACTCACACCCTGACCAACAAGACCAGCAGACCTTGCCATGAGGCCTTATGCTCGGGGTCACCTGCCTCACCTGGCAGTCTGTGCTGCTCAGCACTCCTCTAGCCATCTCATTCCTCAACTCTGAAATCTCCCCAGTATTTGTCAGGTTGCGCCCAAAAAACAGACCTCCTAAGATGTGTGTAGCAATGGACACACACACACACACACACACACACACACACACACACATACTATTTATATATACATACCACATAAACAGAGAGGGAGAGAGATCTTAAGGAATTGGCTCACATGATTGTAAAGGCCGACAAGTCCAAATCTGCAGGGGGAACCAGAAGGCTGGAGACCCTGGGAAGGACCACTGTTATAGTTCAAGACTGAAGGCCATCAACTAGAAGAATTTCTTCTTGCTCTGGGCAGGTCAGTCTTTTGGTCTAGTTGGCTTTCACCTGATTAGACGAGGCCCATCAACATTTTGGAAGGCAATCTGCTATGCTCTGAGTTCACTGACTTAAATGTTAGTCTCACACAAGAACACCCTCATAGAAACATCCAGAATGTTTGACCCCAAATGCAAGTACCATGTCAGCCAAATTGACACACAAAATTAACTATCACATTCTCCTCCACCCTGGTCCCAGTGCATTTTCTATCCCCTGCATCACACCATCCCATACTGATGTTAAAATTCCACAACTGATTGGGTCACCACTTGCTTTTAGGGTGAAGACCTAAATCTTGAGCCTGTCTTATAGAGTCCTTATCTCTTCTTTGGCCTCAGCTTGTGACATTCTTGCTTCTCCCCTTCCCGCAGTCACACTGGCCTCTGGTAGCCTCCCAGATACCCTAGAAAGGTCTCTGCACCATAATCTTGGTTCATGATGTTCTCTGTGTCCAGAACATTCCACCTCCCCATTTCAATGAACTTATTCCTCCCCACCCTGCAATGCTCCCCTTTACTCTCAGACTAGACCAGGTCACCCTTGCATTAAATTCTTATAATGCCTTGTACTTTATCTTCATGTGACAGTTTTTTTGTGCCTTTTTGTGATGTATTTATTAATTCCTACCCACCCGCCCCCAGACAGTAAGCTCAGTAAGGGCAGAATGGTATCTTTGGCTTGCTGTGGCTTCCAGGGAAGGGCACAACATGATCAATACTCTTAAATGTTTCTGAAATCGGTGAGTTTTTAATTCATTTATTCAGGAAGTTTTTTGAGCACCTTTTTTTTTTTTTCATGCCTGAGTTGGGCCCTGGGTGTACAAAAATAAAAGACAGACTCTTCCCACCAGGTCTGGTGGAGAAAAATCACAAGCAGAACAGCAATTTCAGTGCACTGTCTTGTTTCCACTGTGAAAGGAAATAAAAATATTAAATTATAAAAGAATTTTCAATCCTCCACTCTGTCCTAAGGGAGGGCGTAATGGATTTGTTGAGTGGCGTAATGGATAAAATTTTAGGTACACGCAGATCATGGGGTGGGTAAGCTCTAAGGACAGAATTGGTGACATCTAAGAAACTGGGGGAGTGCAGAGAGAGAACAAATATTTTGGTTTCTTTTGCTGAATGATCCCAAACATACACCACACAGCTGCTTGGCCACACACATACCCCACCTATTCCTGACAGAAATGACTGAAGACCTATAATCATGATTGGACTAGTTCTCCAGAGACACGGAACCAGTAGGGTAGAGACGGACATAGGTATAGACATAAATACAGAGGTATGGAGGTATATTATCCCACAGTCTGTCATCCGCCAGCCAGAGAGCCTGGAAAACCCATGGGACAATTCAGTCCAAGTCCAAAGGCCTGAGACTCTGTGGGGGTTGGGTTGGCGATGCTGTGAGCTGTGGTCTGAGTTTGAAAGCTCAAGAGGCAGGCAGGGGCAGGAGATGCTGACATCCCAGTGGAAGCAGAGAGAACGAATTCGTCCTTCCTCCGCCTTTGTGTTCTACTCAGGCTCTCAGTGAATTGGGTGATGCCAGCTCACACTGGGGAAGATGATCATCTTTTCTCAATTCTAATCTCTTCTGGAGACGCTCTCCCAGACACACCCAGAAATATTGTTTTATCAGCCTTCAGGGCATCCCTGAGCCCAGTTGAGTTGGCACATAAAATTAACCATCATAGTAGGGAAAAGCCTGCATCACATGGGACATGAAGGAAGGGTATCAACCCAACCTATCTAGAAGGTTTCAGAATTTTTTTGGTGTGAGTCCCAGAAAAGATGGATAGAGGGGCGCTGCTTACAACTGAGCTTGTAGCTCATCTCCGTGTGGTCTTCTGAGAAGTCACTGGAAGCCATCCTCCACCTTAGGAATGTGTCCTAATTTTGAAAAGCAAGGACCGATAGCTGAGGGTGTGGTGGGGCAGATTTGGAATCAGTTGTGATGCCAAGGGGTGTTTTCAACTCCCATCATTTCCATGGGCGGCACTCCCATTCTTTGAAACGGACAGCAGACATTTTAAAGGTCTGAAGCAATGTGCTTTTGTAAACACAGCATCAGGATCCACTCCACAACCCCACCCCAGTGCCACCTAGCTTGCTGCCCTGAGCCTCCTAGACAGTCTAGAACCATCACCAAGGGATATGCTGCCTTTGGGGTCCTTTGGTGGCTGTGATGTAAGCAGGATTACAGGCAGCTTCTCGGGGAGACTTCAGGACCTGGATGCCTCTGCACCCCACCCCCACACTGGGACCCAGAGTCTTTGGCACATTCAGCTAAGGCGTCGCAAAGACATATTGGCCCAATTTGTTCCTCCCTCAGGCTGCAGTATGTCTGCAAAGGTCACACAGCCTCGACTTCAAGATCTGGGGAGAGCGTTCTGACTAGGACTAGCAACACGCTGGTTTGTCTGGGCCGATCGCAGTGTAAGTAATAATAGACAGCAGTTTCACTCTTAAGAGCGTCCCATTCTGGTGTCCAAATAAAATCAGGGACTCCAGGAGGAGAGCTGTTGCCCTGTTTGGTGACAAACAGAGTGGTAGAAACACTCAAGATTTACACAAGGGAACTAGAGGAGACTGCATGGGGACCACTGCTGATGAGAGGTTATTTCTAAAGACTTCAGTTATTTTCAGGACTCTAAATTAATACAGGGATGCTGGGAGGAGGAGGGTATGAACAGGGCAATATGCAGTATGGGAAATTTTTCAGTTTAACCCAATGATGAGGCCATTAGAACGAATGCAAAGGAATGACAGAAGGGAACATGAAAGCACAGAAGTACTTACCATGAAGGAGCCCGAGGCAACTTTTGAGGTCAGGAGATAAATTCACTGTCTTGATCATCGTTCGGCTCCATGGGTGTGTATGTGTATCAGATCTCAGCAAATTGTATGTTTAAAATATGTGTGCTGTGTCATACATCAGTTGCCCCTCAATACAACCGTTAAATGTCTTTAGGACAAAAGAAAGGGATTAAAGGCCAAGAAACAAGAGACAGGATGATGCAGGAACCCAAAGCTGGGTTTAGGGCATTTGATTTGATCCAGAAATCAATAGGCAACTAGGTGCAGAAACTTGGAATAGTGTGATCATGGCAGGGCTGAGCGAAATTGTTTGGAGCCATAGTGGAGATGGGCAAGATGAGAGGGGACCCAGGACAGAAAGCCTTTGGCTCAGGAGCAGAACATATGGAGAAGGAAACCGCCCAGCAGAGGAATATTGCATGATCGTGTTCCTTTACATTTGGTCCCAGTTGGGCTCTTTGGCAAAGAGCCTCTTTAGGTCCGCCATGTTGTTTTCTCCACCCTTCTTCCAGGCACAGTGAGGTCTGAGAGGCTGACTTGATCGTGGACATGTCAGAGATGAGAAAATGGCTCCAGCGTGTGCAGGGACCGAGCTGTGTTCTCTTACCTGGTGGTGGATCCAGATTTTTGTTTTTAATGCCACATCTGGGGCTTCCTCCACCACCACTATGGTCCACCGGGAGGAGGTGGAGACAGAGCAGTGACTGGCACGGGGTCATTTCTGTTCAAACAGCAATGTCCTAGGTAGGCCCTTGTCCTCTTCATCAGATGGCTCATGTGGGAGTGGCCCCTCCACCCTGCAAAGTTAGTCCAGTTCAAGGTACCAAAAAGCCCAAGAATAATGTAGCAAATACCACCCAGACTGGCCCAATCTTCCTAGATTTATAATAATTCTTCCAATATTTTTAATAAGAAACATGTTATTCTATATTATTATAAACTCAGCTGAACTCCCAGCCACGGTCTCCCCCTCTGTCTGTCTGAAACGAGAAGGTGCCCAGAGGCAGCCACTATCCTGAGATTAGTGTTTTGCTGGTCCCATATATGTTCCCATACGGGGCTAAAGTTTTCCTTAAAATTTGACAGAAGCAGTACCATAAGCCATCTTCTGTCTTCACCCACCAACGTGATGTTTATCCACGTGGATCATGGGTATAGGTAGCCTTAATTCTGTCTTTTAAATTTCTGCACCTCGCTTATCTGTCTCATGTTCATGGACGTTAGTGTGTTTTCAGTCTGGCGCTGTCCAAACAGTAAGGGATAGCTGTGCACTCATTGACATGCATGCAGACTCCAAGGGTGTAAGGGGGGTGTGCCTGCACTTTTAGAGGACATCTCCTATTTCTCTACAAAGAAATTGTACCTGCCCGCTCTTACTGCCGACGGGAGGGGTGCCCTTGCTCCATTCGCGTGGGTGCCAAAAATCCTTGAGGTTCAGACTTTTCATATGATGATTGCCTCTTTGGGTTTCTCACCAGCAAACTGCCTATTTTGTGTGTTCGCCTGTTGGGCAATTTGTTCTTTGTTCTAAATGATACCTTTAGCCATAAACCTCTTGCGTGCAGTCTGTGACTGGTCATTTTGTTATGTTTTGGGTGGCATTTGTCAGAGAGAAGTTTGCAGTTTTAATGCAGTTCAAATTCTTTTCCAGAATGATGTGTCCTTTTTTGTGTTGCATTTAAGCACTGTTTTCCTCTCTGGAGGTCATATAAATACCCTGTATTTTTTTTTTTCCTGTAAGTTTGAAGTCTTTGGCTTTTCACATTTAGTTCATGAAACCACATGGGGTTTAATTATGCATTTGGTATGAGATATAGATCCAATTTTATTTTATTTTTTACATATAAACACCAGTTAGAACAGAACCGGTCTGGAGCCATTTATTTGTATGGTCATGTATCAAGTTTCTGTATTTGAAGACATCTATTCCTGAGGTTTCTTTTCTTTTTCATTGGCGTATGGCTTCATTCTTTGTCTAAACCACATTGTATTAAATGCTATTTCTTTATTAATGTTGTATTTGGTAGGATAAGCCCCCAACTTTGTTCTTCAAAGTTGTCTTGTCTCTTTTTGGCCCTTTGCCTGCCTCCCTTTCCCCTTCCCCCTCACTCACCACCTGTACAAAAAATCATTGTTCAGGGGGAGGAGTCAAGATGGCGGAGAAGTAGCAGACTGAGACTACTTCAGGTAGCGGGAGATCAGCTAGATAGCTTATCTAAAGATTGCAAACACCTACAAATCCAACGGGAGATCGAAGAGAAGAAGAACAGCAACTCTAGAAACAGAAAATCAACCACTTTCTGAAAGGTAGGACTGGCGGAGAAGTGAATCCAAAGCGACGGGAAGATAGACCGCGGGGGGAGGGGCCGGCTCCCGGCAAGCGGCGGAGCAACGGAGCACAAAAGCAGGACTTTAAAAGTCTGTTCCGCTGAGGGACATCGCTCCAGAGGCTTAACCGGGGTGAAGCCCACGCAGGGTCAATGTGGCCTCAGGTCCCGCAGGGTCACAGAAGGATCGGGGGTGTCTGAGTGTCGTAGAGCTTACAGGTATTAGAACAGGGAAGCCGGCTACAGAGACAGAGCCGAGAAGTGAGCTCTCAGCTTGGGGTTACCTTGAACAGGTCGCAGGCTCGGTCAGCTCGGAGCGTGGCCGGAGGCAGGGTGACGGGAGTAAATCAGCGCTGTTCTCTGAGGGCGCACTGAGGAGTGGGGCCCCGGGCTCTCGGCTCCTCCGGGCCGGAGATCGGGAGGCCGCCATCTTCATTCCCGCCCTCCGGAACTCTACGGAAAGCGCTCAGGGAACAAAAGCTCCTGAAAGCAAACCCGAGCAGATTACTCAGCCCGGCCCCTGGTAAGGGCGGTGCAACTCCACCTGGGGCAAAGACACTTGAGAATCAGGCCCCTCCCCCAGAAGATCAACAAGAAGCCCAGCCAGGACCAAGTTCACCTACCAAGGACCTCTTTGACCTCAGCCGCAGCAACATCTTCCTAGGAACATCGCCAAAGGCAAGGGAAGCAAGGGCAAAAATGAACTATTGGGATTTCATCAAGATCAAAAGCTTTTGCACAGCAAAGGAAACAGTTAACAAAACCAAAAGACCACTGACAGAATGGGAGAAGATATTTGCAAATGACATATCAGATAAAGGGCTAGTGTCCAAAATCTATAAAGAACTTAGCAAACTCAACACCCAAAGAACAAATAATCCAATCAAGAAATGGGCAGAGGACATGAACAGACATTTCTGCAAAGAAGACATCCAGATGGCCAACAGACACATGAAAAAGTGCTCCATATCACTCGGCATCAGGGAAATACAAATCAAAACCACAATGAGATACCACCTCACACCAGTCAGAATGGCTAAAATTAACAAGTCAGGAAATGACAGATGCTGGCGAGGATGCGGAGAAAGGGGAACCCTCCTACACTGTTGGTGGGAATGCAAGCTGGTGCAACCACTCTGGAAAACAGCATGGAGGTTCCTCAAAATGTTGAAAATAGAACTACCCTATGACCCAGCAATTGCACTGCTGGGTATTTACCCTAAAGATACAAACGTAGTGATCCGAAGGGGCACGTGCACCCGAATGTTTATAGCAGCAATGTCTACAATAGCCAAACTATGGAAAGAACCTAGATGTCCATCAACAGACGAATGGATAAAGAAGATGTGGCATATATACACAATGGAATACTATGCAGCCATCAAAAGAAATGAAATCTTGCCATTTGCGACGACGTGGATGGAACTAGAGGGTATCATGCTTAGCGAAATAAGTCAATCGGAGAAAGACAACTATCATATGATCTCCCTGATATGAGGGAGAGGAGATGCAACATGGTGGGTTAAGGGGGTAGGAGGAGAGTAAATGAAACAAGATGGGATTGGGAGGGAGACAAACCATAAGTGACTCTTAATCTCACAAAGCAAACTGAGGGTTAATGGGGGGAGGGGGGTTGGGGGGGATTATGGACATTGGGGAGGGTATGTGCTATGGTGAGTGCTGTGAAGTGTGTAAACCTGGCGATTCACAGACCTGTACCCCTGGGTTAAAAATATATGTTTATAAAAAATAAAAAAAAATTAAAAAAAAGTCATTGTTCATAATTGCATTGCATTTTTAGGTTAATTTGGTGAGAATGGTCACTTTTAATACATCT
Organism: Enhydra lutris kenyoni; assembly: GCF_002288905.1. Lineage (NCBI taxonomy): Eukaryota > Metazoa > Chordata > Mammalia > Carnivora > Mustelidae > Enhydra > Enhydra lutris. Next base: position 2,935,057 of record NW_019154113.1, on the reverse strand, counting down.
CTTCATTTATTTATCCTTCTGCTGTGTATTTCATTCTTTTTGATGGCTTAGCAGTATTCTGTTGTATATAAAACCGCATGTTCTATATCCATTCATCATCTGAGGGACACTTGGCTGCTTTATCTTGGCTATTGTAAGAAATGCTGCTATAAATATAAGGGCACATGTATCCCTTTGAATTAGTGTTTTTGTATTCTTTGGGTAAATACCCTGCAGTGTGATTTTGATCAGAGAGTCATTCTGTTTTTAACTTTTCCAGAAAACTCCATACTGTTTTCCAGAGAGGCTGTACCAGTTTGTATTCCCACCAACAGTGTAAGAGGGTTCCCTTTTCTCCACATCCTGGCCAACACCTGTTGTTTCTTGTGTTTTTTATTTTAGTCATTCTGACAGGTGTGAGGTGATATCTCACTGTAGTTTTGATTTGCATTTCCGAGTGACGATGAGCATCTTTTCACATGTCTCTTGGCCATCTGGATGTCTTCCTTGGAAAAATGTCTATTCATGTCTTCCTTCTATTTTTTATTTGGATTATTTGTTTATTGGGCATTGAGTTTTATAAGTTCTTTATATATTTTGGATACTAACCCTTTATCAGATATGTCATTTGCAAATGTCCTCTCCTATTCAGTCAATTTTATTTTAACTTTGTTGACTGTTTCCTTTGCCGTTCAGAAGATTTTTATTTTGATGTAGTCCAAATAGTTCATTTTTGCTTTTGTTTCCTTTGCCTCAGAAGGTGACATATCTAGAAAAATATTGCTACGGCTGATGTCAGAGACATTACTGCCTGTGTTCTCTTCTAGGATGTTTTATGGTTTCACGTCTCACATTTAGGTCTTTAGTCCATTTTGAGTTTATTTTTGTGTGTGGTATAAGGAAATGGTCTAGTTTCATTCTTCTGCATGTTGCTGTCCAGTTTTCCCAGCACCATTTGTTGGATAGATTTTTTTCCCATTGGATATTCTTTCCTGCTTTGCTGAAGATTAATTGACCATATAATTGTCAGTTTATTTCTGTTTTCTATTCTGTTCTGTTGGTCTATGTGTCTATTTTGAATGCCAGTACCATACTCTTTTTATCACTACACCTTTGTAATATAACTTGAAGTCTGGAATTGTAATGCCTCCAGCTTTGCTTTTCCTTTTCCAAGATTGCTTTGGCTACTTGGGGGTCTTTTGTGCTTCCATGAAAATTTTGGAATTTTTTTTCCTACTTCTGTGATTTCTTAGTTCTGTGACAATGCTGTTGGTATTTTGATAGGGATTGCATGAAATGTGTAGATTGCTTTGGGTAGTATAGACATTTTAACAATATTTGTTCTTCTAATACATGAGCATGAAGTATCTTTCCATTTCTTTGTGTCACCTTCAATTTCTTTCATCAGTGTTTTCATAGTTTTCAGAGTACAAATCTTTCACCTCTTCGGTTAGGTTTATTCCTCGGTATCTTATTATCTTTAGTGCAATTTTAAATGGGGTTGTTTTCCTAACTTCTCTTTCTGCTGTTTTATTATTGGTGTATAGAAATGCAAGAGATTTCTGTACATTGATTTTGTATCCTGCAACTTGACTGAATTTTTATCAGTTCTAGCAGTTTTTTGGTGGAGGATTTTGGGTTTTCTTTTTTCTTTAATATTTTATTTATTTATTTGAGAGAGAGAGAGAGAGTGAGCACATGAACAGGAGGGAGGGACAGAGAGAGAGAGAGACTCTCCACTGAGCAGGGAACCCAACAGGGGATTCAGTCCCAGGACCCGGAGATCATGACCTGAGCTGAAGCCAGACACTTAACTGACTGAGCCACTCAGGCATCCCTGGGTTTTCTGTATAGAGTATCACGTCCAAACAGTGAAAGTTTTACTTTCTTCCTTACTGATTTGGATGCCTTTCATTTCTTTTTCTTGTCTAATTACAGCAGCTAGGACTTCCAGTACTATGTTGAATAAAAGTGGTGACCGTGGACATCCTTATCTTGTTCCTGACCTTAGGGGAAAAGCTCTCAGTTTTTCCCTACTGAAGATAATATCACCTGTGGGTTTTTCATATATGGCTTTTGTTATGTTGAAGTATGTTCTCCGTATATCTACTTTGTTGAGGGCTTTTATCATGAATACATGTTGTATTTTGTCAAATGCTTTTTCTGCATGTATTAAAATTATCCTGTGATTCTCATCCTTTCTCTTACTGCTGTGATGGCTCTAGTACATTATTGAGGGGAGATAAAAGCAGTAGGCATCCTTGTCTCTTCCTGATTTTAGAGGAAATATATTCAATAATTAAGTATAATATATTTAGTAATGTTTGTTGAAATTTTCTGGTATTAAATAGTGTCTTCCAGTTAAAGTTATTACCAGTTTGCTAAGAGTTTACCACTAAGGAGTTTTAAAATTTATCAAGTGCTACATCTCTAGAGATAAATATATATGTGTGTGTTTTTATACACACACACACACACACACACACACACACATTTGAATATACAAACACATACATGCATATTTATCTCAATACAATATAATGCTCAGACACAAGACTTAAGACTCTTAAGACTAAGACTTAAAACTCTTTGATATATTTAATGTATTCTATAGACATATATGTGAATATATATGTAGTCACATATATAACTTCGTTCTGTTGATATAGTGAATTACATTAGTGAATTCTTATATTTCTGGGGTAAAACCCAATCACAATCTCTTATGTGATTATGCAAACCCACTTTGCTATATTTCATTAAGCTTTTGTCATTATTACCGATACCATCTTCCTCCTTCTTCCTGAGATAGTCAGTATATTTTATTTTTCTGGAACTGTCCATTTTGTTCACATTTTCAAGTCATTGACACGTGTGTACTATGCCCATAATTATGTCTTTGGTGTTTGTAATTTGTTCCTTTTCTTTCTTTTGTTATTCAGCCTTGTCAGAGACTTGCCCATTTTATTAGGTTTTATTTTTCAAAGAACAAGCTTTAGTTTTATTGATCCTATTGTTGTTTTTTCACATTTCCATCATTTCTGCTCTCCTCCTCATTGATTCCTTCCTTCCAAATTCCTTTCCCTTTTGTTCCCCTCCCAGGTTGTGTGCTTTGTTAGTAAATTTCAGTCTTCTTTTCTCCTATAAGGATGTAAGGTTTTGATGTCTCTACCTGCACACTTCAAATTCTGATGTTTCGGCTTTTTTTTTTTTTTTCCCGTTCCCAGGGTGCTCTGATTTTCATTATGATTTCTTTTTCAATCCCTGAGTTACTTAGCAGTGTATTTTGAATTGTGCAGACATACGGAGGGTTTTCTTGCTTCTCTTCTGAAATCAATAACAAATGTAACTGCACTGTAGTTAGGTAGCCAATGAGCCTGTGCCTTTGGCGTTCGTTGGTTGAACTTGACTTTGTGCCCAAGTTTGTGGTGAGTCTTTGTAAAAGTCCCACCTATCATGTTGGGAACAAGGTTCTAGAAGGTGTATTAGATATGGCCTGTTTGGCTCTTCTCTGTCCTCCCTCACTAACTAATTGTCTGCTGGACATGTCAAGACAGGTGTGTTAAAACCTCCATGGCATGTGGTTTTGTCCACCTATACTCCCAGCTGCTCTTGGTGCCCTGGCCATTCCCATCTTGATGGAGTCCTCTTCCTCCTCCAGAATTAGGACGTGATTCTGGGTTCTATTCCAAACATGCTTCTGGGATTTAAGGAAAAGTATCTAGTCTGGCCAGATAGGAAAAGTGGCATGCCTACACCTTTAAAGAAATGTCAGAATATCAGGTAAGTACAGATCAGAAATGTTACTTCTGGTTATAAATAGATCCAAGTACACAAGAGGCAAAGGCTAATGAGATCATTTAAATTACTTCTGCATGTTATTCAGTATTTCCCACGAGTCTCTCCATTCCTTTTAACTTCATCTTGATCTGCCTGGGCTCTAATCAAACGGCTTTCTCTCACACTTAACCTCGAGGCTGAGGGCTGGGAGAGGCGGGGTGGCAAAGCAGCCGCCATGGGATGGAACTTTCAGGACACAGAAAAATAGCAGAACAATGAAAAGTGGACTTTTCTTTCCCATCGATTGAACAAAAAGAGCTACAGTATAGGATCGGTTTAGAATGCAGAAGTATCTTCTTGGGTGGCCGTCTAATAATTTTTGGTACTGTTTTTCTAAAGTGTTCATGGACAAGGCTGAAAAGTCCTTTGGTGAATTTATCCTCTGGTGCTTGTGTTTTGAATCAAATGGAGGCACTCAGGTGACCAGTCACGTGTAAAAATCATAGCCAGTGTTGACTGAACCTTGCTGTGTGCCAGGCATTGTTCTCAGTACTGGGCATTTATGAACTCACTTAACCTTCACAACAGCCCTGTGAGGTGTGAGTATCATTATTCCCATTTTACAGAAGAGCACGTTGAGGCACCGTGACATGAAACAACATCCCAAGGTCGTGCAGACCCTAAAGGATCCCTGGTCAGGCAGTTAGCTCCAGACACCTGGCTCTCACTGCCATCTTCAGGGGACAAGTAGACCTGCTACCCAGGACCATGGCTTAGCCACAGGACAGTGAACACACATGCTCAGAACAAGTTTCAACAAGAAACCAATTCCTTTTTTTTTTTTTTAAGATTTATTTATTTATTTGAGGAGGGAGGAGCAGAGGGAGGGAGAGAATCTCAAGCAGGCTCCATGCTCAGCGCAAAGCCCGATGTGGGGCTCAATCACACAACCTCAAGATCATGACCTGAGCCAAAGTCAAGAGTGGGACACTTGACTGACTAAGCCATCCAGGCACCCCACAAACCAGTACTTTCTAAATTACCAAGAACTAAGTGATGCACATTCTAATTTATGTTGAGTGCCTTTAAAAAAATTCTGTGAAAATTGATAAACCACAAATTCCTGGTTCACACATGAAATTATACCCTCTGAACAGAATATTTTGTGTTGCACGAGTTCCCTTTACCAAGCAGCCCAGGTGAAAGGCTTTAGTGTGTTGTGTGGTCTCCTTCTGAACTAGTTTGTGAAGAGAAGTTCTCGCTTTACAAGCAAAGCTTTAGGGCTCCGGGTATGAGGTGGTTCTGGTTTTGATAGACTCCTGAGGAAGGCAGTTTGTCCCTTCCTTACCAGCTGAATAAAATGTCAGTGATGTTACCTTGCAGCTCCATTCTCCTGTCATGCAAGGAATAAATTGTCATTTTGATACATAGGAGGAAAATGATGTGTCATCCTCATGAAATCAAGATTGACACATGTGTGTGACTCGTGGGATTCTTCTAGTGAGTGAGGTCACATCCCAAAACTCAGGGGCAGTGCTAATAACCAAGTCATATCTGTAGATGTCTTTATTCAGGAAATTACAATCTTAACAAGCCCTCATTTATAAATCTTTGAGGGTTATGATTATCCTATTTTCCTTTTAAAATAATGCCTGAAATAAAGTCTGCTATATTTTCTGAATCCTAAATATTTCTCCATTCACCTAAATGAATGAAACTAAATTCCTCCCTCCCTCCCTCCCTCCTTCCCTCCCTCCCTCCCTCCCTCCCTCCCTCCCTCTTTCTTCCTTCCTTCCCTCCTTCCCTCATTTCTTTCTTTCTTTCTTTCTTTCTTTCTTTCTTTCTTTCTTTCTTTTTCTTTTTCAGCTAAGAAGAGATTAATTTTAACTATAGAGATTTCACTTACGAATAGTTAAAATCAATTGCTTCTGTACTTGCTAAATAAGAGATTCCAAAACATTTTAAAGCAACTACATGGGCACCTGGGTGGCTCAGGTGTTGAGTGTCTGCCTTCGGCTTGGGTCATGATCCCACAGTCCTGGGATCGAGCCCCACATCTGGCTTCCTGTTGCGGGAAGCCTGCTTCTCCCTCTCCCACTCTCCCCGCTTGTGTTCCCTCTCTTGCTGTCTCTCTCTCAGTCAAATAAAGAAAGTCTTTAAAAAAATAAAGCAACTAAAAATTTAATTAATGTTAGAAAGTAGCATAAATACAGGTGATTAGTCTAAGTGTTAAATACCTGGAAATGCTTCATAATGTTAACAGATGACTAACTTACTTATTTTGGTCATGGCTACCTAGGAGCTGGCTGGTAGAGATCTTGTGAGGTGGAGAGCTCACTCATGGTGATGAAGTAGAAAGGGGGATGGAGAGAGGGACAGACCACAGGTGTAGATTTTGTCCAACTGCTGCAAGCATCCTTCATAGATTTTAAGCTGGAAGAGACCAGAAGCAGGTACCCTGGAAACTCTTGGAGTGGGCACTGCAGGTAGCAGGAATAGATCCTGGGGAATCAGGAGACCCCCACCCCCCACCACACACCAGTCTTAGGATCAAGGGTTTTCTGGAAGACAAGCAGAGAACAGATTTCTGGGGACCTCGGTGGCTGTATTGACAGCTACCATGGCAGGTTCGGACATGAGGTATTCGGGACAAGTGGCATCAAGGATGCCGCTAGGATTTGGGCTTTACCAACCACGCAGATGGCATTTTGATTAAGCAAGAATAAAGGCCATTGTAGAAAGGCAAGAGGGCCTGTGTTCCTATGATCCTCTCCACACTCCATTTTCCTTCTCCCCCGACAGACTCTGCTTGTCCATGCCTTGGTAATGGGGCTCCTACTTCTTTTCTCTCTCCTTCCCCATCAGCCTGTACCAGTTGTGACCTCACTGCCCTTCCTCAAGGGTGTGGATGTCTGGACAAGTACTATAGTCTAGGTCCTTATGTGACCAAATCTCCCCACTTGCTGACCTCCCTCTTCAGCTAGACCCACACCCTCCAGATGGCTGTGGAGCCACTGTCCATGGAATTTAACAAGAGAGATACCAAGAAGGTACTGCATTAGTCTGGCGCTTGCCCAGAGAAGTAGCTCAATCAGTTACTGTCCTTCATAATCAAAGCTAAATCAATAAATAATGATGGAGTCACAATTTGCCATTTTGATCTAATTCCTAAAGTCCCAATCGGTCCCTGCCCTTGTGACTGTGTGGATACATAGGGCCAACTAATTGATTCCTAAAAGATTTTCTTTTAAGCAGGCTCTAATCTAATTGGTCTTCAGTTCCAAAGCAAAAGAGGTCCATTAAGGGTAATTTCGTGAGCAAAAACCCTCCACTGCTCTTTGTCTCCTTGGAGAATTATTTTGCCATAGGAGATGAGACACAGTAATTGAAGTCAATCAAGGTTAAGCAACATGTGCCCGGCAGCTCCGCGCCAGGGGCCTTTCTTACACTGGGTCAGTATTGGTTTCCAGACCTTCACAGTCAGGCTCATAATTGACAAGAGTGGTTTCACACAGAAGAAGACTCTAAATGGCTTTCCAATGAGTACACATGTAATGTCGGAAGCCGCGTTGTTGTTAGTATTTTTCTTTTCTGAGATTTCTCTTGCAAACCATTTTACATGAAAACAAAGAAAACACCTCATGGCGCACTGTCATTTTACTTGAGACATTCTGTCTCACCCTCCCCGCGCTGCCCCTTGTGCCCCCTTCAAGGGCGTTGGGTCCCATGCCTTACAGAGCTCCCCCATGTGACTTGAGAGCTTGGGGGTCGGCAGCCATCACTGTGTCCAGCCTCGTGGACGGTCCTTTCTGGAACGACATGCTTGGGGAGTTTCTTGCACCTCTGGTGACCTTCAGCTCTTGACATTAAGTTTGGTCTCCTTCAGAGCTTCATTCCACGTGCAGGTCAGGTGCCCCCTTCATTGTGGTGGTCCCTCTCTACTCTCTCTATGCTCACAGCTGTAGGTGAGGCCTGGGGCAACTCCGTCCTTTCCTCCTGGGGTCCTAGTCCCTCCAGGGCATTGGCAGGTGTCTTGTGTAGCAAATACAGTTGATTCTCATTATTCTCAGTACTGATATTCTGTAAAGTCATTGCAGACATTGAATGAGCGAATACTGAACCATTGCTCCTAGAGGAAATACAGGGTTAGGTTCCTGTGAGTCTCTGGTCACAAAATTTTCATCAACCCATCAACACAGAACCTTGCTGTATGTGTCTTTCTATTTAATATAATATTATGGATTCTATTTAATATTTATTGGATTCACTGACCTTGAACTCAAGGCCAACAGCACCAGAAGTCATGTCTGATTGAAGCTCATCTAGCACTCGTATCTTCTGCATAAGGCACATCACAGCCTTCCTGAACTTTAAGAAACAGCAGACAGCACTCTAGCACCAGACTTGGGAGCCATTCTAAATAGCAAAATTGCCCACAAAAAGCACGAACAAAAAATATGGCACTAAGTAGGTCATGAAAAGGATACTTGTTTACAGATTTGAGAGCTGAAATAAGAAGGCAGAACATGTCCTTGTTCAACTTCAGCTGGGAAACATGCTCATCAGGCATCTTGAATTTTTTTCCCGCTATATGCATAGCCTCAAATGACCAGAAAAGTACTGTGGGTGATTTGGGTTGGGGGGGGGGTCATAAATAAATTTTAGCAAGTAAATGAATTTGTAGATGTGGAATTTATAAATGATGAGGATTGACTATACTTACCTTCCCCAAAGTTAAAAAGATATAGTCTCTTCCATTTTCTTCTAATAGTTCTAGGGTTCTGTTTTTTAGATTTAGATTTTTTAAATTCCCATTGGTGAATGGTTGTATAATAAATCATCATTCTTTATGGATAAACAATTTTCCTAGTACCATTTATCACGCTTTTATCCTTTTTCCTACTGATTTGTCATATGTCAATTTTCCATATATGTGGTTCTTTTTGTGAACTCTTCTGCTCCCTTAGTCTGTTTTTCTGCATTTTTTAAAGATTTTATTTATTTATTTGACAGAGACAGAGATCACAAGTAGGCAGAGAGGCAGGCAGAGAGAGGAAGGAAATCAGGCTCCCTGCTGAGCAGAGAGCCCGATATGGGGCTCGATCCCAGGACCCTGCGATCATGACCTGAGCTGAAGGCAGAGGCTTTAACCCACTGAGCCACCCAGGTGCCCCTGTTTTTCTGCATTTTATCACTCTATCATTCTATCACTTTATGATAGATCTTGATATCTTGTGGGGGCATATTCTTCCACCTTGCTTTCTTTAATATCCCTTTAGTATCTTTTAATGCAATAATGGATACAATAGGTGTGCCTGGGTGGCTCAGTCACTTAAGCATCTGCCTTTGGCTCAAGTCATGCTCTCAGTATCCTGGGATCGAGCCCGGCTTTGGGGCCCTGCTTAGCAGGAAATCTGCTTCTCCCTCTGCCTCTTCCACCCACTCATATGCTCTTGCTCATGCTTTCTCTCTCTCAAATAAAAAAATAAATATTTGAAAAATAATGCATACTACAATAAAGTATTCTTTAGATTATAATGCATAATAATAAAATGAACACTTGGAACTCTAGAATATCACCAGTCCTTGGCATCTACCTGTGTGCTTCTCCAGCGAAGGGAACTACCATTTTGAATTTTACACTTTTTGTTCCTTTGTTGTTGTTTTTTTATAGTTTAATCACATAGGCACATATGCCTATATACAATATTGTTTAGTTTTGTGCTTTTTCTTTAGCTTTATAGGTGACATGTTGCATAATCATTTACTACTTATTTTCCTAAAATTAATCCATGTTGTTGTGTATAGTTGTAATCCATTCATTCTCATGGCTGTGGAACATTCTATCTGTGAACATAACACAACACATTCATCACTTCCCCTGTGGAAGGACACTGAGTGGGTCCCAGTTGTTTGCTGTTAGTAGAATGGACACATGTGCATATGTCCCATGGTATACATGGTAAGAGCTTCTTACAATAGTTGCAGGAATAGGATTGTTGAAAATATTCAGCTTTAGGAGATGGTGCCAAGTTATTTGCCAAAGTGATTGTATCAGTTTCTACTCCCATCAGAAATTTGTTAGAATCCTCATTGATCCACATCACCAGCATTTGGCATTTTTCAATATATTTTGCCAATCTAACAGACATACAAAGGTATTTTATGATCTCAGTTTGATTTCTCAGCTATTGCTGAAGTAGATCATGTTTTTAGATAGTTGTCATTTATGTTTCCTTTTTTGAGAATTATCTTTTATGTTTATTGCCTATTTTTCTAATGATTGTCTTTTTAATTGATTTGTATGAGATTAGTTTTTTGTCTCATTTTAGAAATCCATCCCTATTTTGAAGACATAAAGCTGTTCTCATATATTTATTTCACTTAAGTTTTCCTTTCATATTTATGTCTTTCTTCATCCATTTAGAATTGATTTTTGAGTATGATGTATGAATAGCCAATTATTTTAACATTGGTTATTGAATAGTTCATTCTTTTCACAAAAAGCTTCTTTGTTCCATCTGTCATGCTTCAAGTTCTAATACTTATTTTCATCTTCTTTCAGGCTCATTATTTTGTTTATATGAATGAATCTTTTTCTTTTTTTCCTCTGTTCGTACCACACTGTCTCAATGACTATAGTTTCATCATAAGTCTTGATAGCTGGTAGGAATTTAAACTTATAAATGTACCCCAAAGTAAAGCTATTGTTCCCTTCCATGAGTGCTAATATGTAGTCTTTACATTTGATATTCACCTCTTCCTTCTGCCCTGAGCCTTTCTCTGGATCCCAGGATCTTCCAGGATCCAGCCTCGAGGGCATTATGGCCGGCACCCTGCCCATGCTGGGCTCCATCTCATTGGCTGTGCTCAAGTTGTACCAGCTGTTAAATCTTTGAAATCTCGCATCTGCCTTAACCTATCAAAACTAGGCAAAACTGTTGAACCTTTTAAATAATTTTTAGGTCTACCTATTCATTTTTTTGTCTTTGCATATTAATGCAGTTTTACTGTGTGAATTTCACAAGCCAATAGCATACTTGGATAATGACTCTTAAAAAACTAATAAGGAACCAGTGTACTCCAAATCAACGATTGAGTAATTATGCTATTTTTCCATACAAGGGGAGATAAAAGAAGTAAAGTCCAAATTTGTACCTTTATAAGAGTTGGCCCTTAGGTGAGACGGTTTAGGCAACCAAAAGCTGACCTCCAGCTGCAAAAAAGAAATGTTTAAAAAAAATCTGTTCATTCAGTCATCTCTATTCATCATTCATAATTGTGCTTCCATTTTTTAATATTTCCTTAAACATATACATAGCTGTTCTGTACTCCATGTTTCTAACAAGTCTGGTATTTGAACTCCTTTAGAATCTAAATCTGTAGTTTATTCTTTCTGATGCCTCCCACTGGTGGGTGGCTCATGTCCTCATATACAGGATGATTTCTGATTGAGAACTCCTTTCTCCACATCCCCTCCAACACATGTTGTTTCCTGTCTTGCTAATTTTGGCCATTCTAACTGGTGTAAGGTGATATCTCAATGTGGTTTTAATTTGAATCTCCCTGATGGCTAGTGATGATGAACATTTTTTCATGTGTCTGATAGCCATTTGTGTGTCTTCATTGGAGAAGTGTCTGTTCATATCTTCTGCCCATTTTTTGATATGATTATGTTTTGTGTGTGTTGAGTTTGAGGAGTTCTTTATAGATCCTGGATATCAATCTTTTGCCTCTACTGTCATTTGCAAATATCTTCTCCCATTCCGTGGGTTGCCTCTTTGTTTTCTTGACTGTTTCCTTTGCTGTGCAGAAGCTTTTGATTTTGATGAAGTCCCAAACGTTTATTTTGGCTTTTGTTTCCTTTGCCTTTGGAGACCTATCTTGAAAGAAGTTGCTGTGGCTGATATCAAAGAGATTACTGCCTATGTTCTTCTCTAGGATTCTGATGGATTCATGTCTCACGTTGAGGTCTTTTATCCATTTTGAGTTTATCTTTGTGTACGGTGTAAGAGAATGGTCGAGTTTCATTCTTCTACATATAGCTGTCCAGTTTTCCCAGCACCATTTATTGAAGAGACTGTCTTTTTTCCACTGTATATTTTCCCTGTTTTGTCGAAGATTAACTGACCATAGAGTTGAGGGTCCATATCTGGGCTCTCTACTCTGTTCCACTGGTCTATGTGTCTGTTTTTATGCCAGTACCATGCTGTCTTGGTGATCACAGCTTTGTAGTAAAGCTTGAAATCAGGTAACGTGATGCCCCCAGTTTTATTTTTGTTTTTCAACATTTCCTTAGCGATTCGGGGTCTCTTCTGGTTCCATACAAATTTTTGGATTATTTGCTCCAGCTCTTTGAAGAATACCGGTGGAATTTTGATTGGAATGGCATTAAAAGTATAGATTGCTATAGACAGTATAGACATTTTAAGAATGTTTATTCTTCCGATCCAAGAGCATGGAATGGTCTTCCATCTTTTTGTGTCTTCTTCAATTTCTTTCATGAGTGTTCTGTAGTTCCTCGAGTACAGATCCTTTACCTCTTTGGTTAGGTTTATTCCCAGGTATCTTATGGTTCTTGGTGCTATAGGAAATGGAATCGATTCTCTAATTTCCCTTTCTGTATTTTCATTGTTAGTGTATAAGAAAGCCACTCTGCTTGATCTTAATGAATAGGAATCCTGCGGACCTAAATTGAGGACTATTTCCTCCAAAAACAATTCATCTTTGCTTGTTCTAGAAGCCTGGAACTGCTGCACATTTTAGTTTCTTTCAAGGTCTGAGCTTAATTCTGGAGTTTCTATTCAATTGACCCTTTTTACTGCTAGCCCAAAGAACCAAATCTGAGTGCTGGTGTTAGCACTTACCTTTAGCACAATCTTGCTCTCTGCTCACATTTTCCAGCTCCAGTTTTGGTTCATAGGTTGGTACTTAAATTTGGAAAGAGGAGTGGAAATGAGGTCTTTGGAGATCTCCTCTATTTTCTGCAAGGTCAGCAATGCATCAAGAACCATACATTGTTTGGAATCTGTCTGCAGCAGGAGGGCCCCATCCCAGGAAATCTGCTAACCATACTACCTGAAGTGGAAGTCTACCATGGCTATTCTTGGTCTTATGCTCTGCTATCTGGATTTTAGAGTCATCCTGTCAGTCTGTGCACACATACACAGAACCTTGTAGCAGTATTTATTGGGATTCCATCAGGTTTCTAAATTAATTTGCAGAGAATTAACATGTTAATGAGTCTTCCTATCACACCATTTATTACTTCTCAATTTATTATCATTTCATCCAGTTTTCTATATTCTTGAGTATTTTTTGTTGCTACTATAAAATCATACTTTTTAAAAAAGATTTATTTATTTGGTGTTCTTAGAGAGCAAGAGAGAGAACACAGGAGCAGGGGTGGGGCAGAGGGAGAGGGAGAGGGAGAGAAAGAATCTCAAGCAGGCTTCCCACTGAGCATAGAGCCCGACTCAGGGCTCAGTCTCATGATCCTGAGACTATGACCTGAGTTAAAAATCAAAGAGTCAGATGCTCAACTGACTGGGCCACCCAGGTGCCCTTAAATCACATCTTGTAAAAAAGTTATTCTTCCTTTTTGTTGCTGGCATATGAGAATACAATAATAATTGTGTGTGTTGATCTTATATCCAGCAACATTGCTCAACGACCTTACTTAATTTAAACATTTGAAAATGTTGGGTTTTATATGTAAATAATCATATCATATGGAAATAGTGGCAGTTTTTCTTCTTTTGTAACTCTGTTCAATTTACTTCTTTTTAGTGTCTTATTCTAATGGTTGAGATCTGCTAAATGGTGTTGAACAGAAGTGATAATGGTAGCCATCCTTATCTCCTTCCTGATATTTGCTATAGGGCTTCTTAACTTAAGGGAGCATTCATCTATTTCTAGTTATTGGGAGCTTTTAAAGTAGTGTTGAAATAGCAACTGATGTTTTGCACTATTGAGATTAAATATGGTTTTTCTCATTTAATGTGGTGAATTACATTAATTATCTTATGTTAAAACACCCTTATAATAGAAGAATAAAACAAACTTGGTCATAATGTTGTTTTTTTTTTTTTTTAAGTAGGCTTCATGCCCAGTGTGGAGCCCAATGCAGAAATTAATCTCATAATTCTGAGATCAAGACCTGCTCTGAGATCAGAAGTCAGATATTCAACTGACTGAGCCACCCAGGTGCCCCTCATAATGCATTTTTTAATATGTTATTGGATTTAGTTTTTCAGTAGTTTGCTTAGCATTTTTATCTTTAGGTTCACAAGGAAGAATTTTCCTCTTTTGTTCTTTTCATATCCAGATTTGTTTTCTTCGTTTTGTTTTTTTTTTAACAGCCAGTTATCTCAACACAAGTTATGTAATGTACCATCATTATAATAAGGATCCGTATCTGGGCTCTCCTGTTCCCTTATCAGTGCAACACTATTCTGTGATTGTAAATGTATGGTATGTTTTGAGGTATGCAAAGCCCCTCTCCTTTTCCAAAGATTTCTTTTTTTTCTTATCATTTTTTTAAAATTTATTTTCAGCATAACAGTATTCATTGTTTTTGTACCACACCCAGTGCTCCATGCAATCCGTGCCCTCTCTAATACCCACCACCTGGTTCCCCCAACCTCCCACCCCCCCACCTCTTCAAACCCTTCAGATTGTTTTTCAGAGTCCATAGTCTCTCATTGTTTACCTCCCCTTCCAATTTCCCCCAACTCCCTTCTCCTAACTCCCCATGTCCTCCATGCTATTGGTTATGCTCCACAAATAAGTGAAACCGTATGATAATTGACTCTCTCTGCTTGACTTATTTCACTCACCAAAGATTTCTTGACAACACTTGTTTATTTTTTCTTTCATATAAATATACAGTTATGTTTTGTTTGACATTGTTTTAAAGCTAGAGGTTAATTAAAATCACAGTAAGTTTTAGAAATCCAGAATTTATAGGAAAAATATATGTTATAAAGGAATATATAGGAAAGATATATTTTATAAAACATATACATACTGTTAGAACTACATTTTATGTAAGCCTCTTGGTAACCACAAAGAAAATACCTATAGAAGTTAAAAGAAAGAGAGAGAGGAATCAAGACCTATCACTACAAAAAACAGAAGACTGGAATACAAAAGAAGAGGGTGTGAGAGAGAGAAAGGAACAAAGGATTTAAGACAAACTGAAGACAGTTAACAAAATGGCATTAGTAAATCTTTCCCTATCAATAATTACTTTAAATCTAAATGGACTAAATCCCCAATAAAAAGGTAGAGAGTGAATGGATAAAAAAAATGAATATCCCAGGAGCCTGGGTGGCTCAGTGGGTTAAAGCCTCTGCCTTCGGCTCAGGTCATGATCCCAGGGTCCTGGGATCGAGCCCCACATCAGCTCTCTGCTCAGCAGGGAGCCTGCTTCCCTTCCTCTCTCTCTGCCTGCCTCTCTGCCTACTTGTGATCTCTGCCTGTCAAATAAATAAATAAAATCTTTAAAAAAAAAAAAAGAATATCCATCTCTGTGCTAGGCAAGAAACCCACTTTAGATTCAAGGACACACATCCGTATCTGGGCTCTCCTGTTCAAAGTGAAGGGATGAAAAGGATGCAAATGACAACCAAAGAAAGCAGGGGTGGCTATACTTATATCAGACAAGGTAAACTTTAAGTCAGAAACTGTTTATAGACAAGGGTCATTGATAAAAGTCAATTCAACAGGAAGATATAGCAGTTGTAAATATAAATGCACTCAACATCACAGCACCTATGTTTATAAATTAATATTGACATATTTGAAAGGAGAAATCAGCAAAACAATAATGGTAGACTTCAATACATCACTTTCAATAATGAAAGAACATCCAGACAGAAAATCAACAAAGAAGCAGTGGATTTGAATAAAATAGACATAACAGACACATACAGAGCTTTTCATTCATCAGCACAAGAACACACGGAACATTCTCCAGGAGATTACATGTTAGGGCACAAAACAAGTCTTAACAAACTTAGGAAGATTGAAATCCTTCCAAGTATCTTTTCTGACCACGATAAAATGAAACTAGAAATCAGTAATGGCAGGAAAACAGGAAAATTCACAAATATGTGGAAACTAACATTCTCTTAAACAAACACTGGGTCAAGGAGAAAAATCCTAAAAGGAAATTTTGAAAAAATTAATACAACATACAAAGATACATGTATGTGCTTATGTACACACATGCACACACATAGGTAGAGAAACTTGTTTTTTTACCTGATTACGCTTTCTTGAATTTCAGGAACATTGAAGATTGTTTTCTTGATCTTAAAATTTGATAGAATTGTAAGAAAATAATTAGTCTGCGAATTACAGTTATTTATATAGTTATCTAAGCAATTTATATCCACCAACTAGAAAGTAAAAGCAGTTGCTTCAGAGGGCAGAGGAGCAGTTTTGAATTACCAAATAAGGTGCAGTTCTGTACCATTGTGGAGACTGTAAATCTCTTCATAAGTCCTTGCTCAAAGTTAAAAGTGCCATTGAACAAACAGCACATATTGTATGAGAAGCAAACCTGTCTTCTTCTAGTGGCATTTGTGTTATTGATGGTGCCTGAGAGACCAAAGCAAAGCCAAAATTCACTTAAATTTGTAGGGATCCTAAGTAGAATGTTTGCATCTTGAAATAATAACTTTCACAGATTCCTCCATGAATCACTTACCTTCTCCATATGACAGCCTAATTTTCGCTGTATTCAGTATATCACAGATATCAGTATATCACAGATCACAGTATTGAATACTGTGATCAGTATTCAAGCCAGCCATGAAGACCTCTGTCTGCAAGAACTACTTTCTATGGAGACAAATTAAATGGCCTGGGATACGTTCCAGGATGTGCTCATCACTTGAGAAATTTTATGGAAAATAGAAGTCACAAATTTTAAACACACACACACACACACACACACACACACCATACTACCATCAAGAGTTCTTGTACAGAATCTTGCTTATCCATTAATTTATTTGGGTGATGTGGTTGGAAATTTGGAAAGTCAACATATCATTCCCTTCCAGTCTGAATTTAAAATCCAGAAGAGAACAATGAAATATCCCCTACATTTTCAAACAAATGTTTACTAGTTGCTTATTTTGAATGAGGTATTCTACTATAGACAATAACAGAAGACTGGTTCTCTATTCTTGCTGTCCTCTCAAAATGATGATGCCAATACATTGTCAGGAACTGTGCAGGGTCTGAGATTTTTACCTGCTTTCAAGCTAACAAAGTGGCCTGTTAGAGTTTACTGTTACTTCTGTGGTAGAAGACACGAGACCCCCTGGTTCAGAGACAAAGGACAGTATTACTCATGGCAAAAGTATTGCCAGAGATTTATGTTGGATTTTGTCAGTTCCCTCTGCTCCTCAAGTCTCTTGGGACAATGCTAAGGGCCCATCACAGATGCCTGCACATGCAGTGGGCCACATTATGGGAGAGAAACACTGAGCCTGGAGAATTTGCTGCATCTGTAATAAGCCTATGCTTTGTCTAGGAGCAATGCTACCTCTTTCCTCAAGGTTGCTTTTTGTAAACAAAACACTGAGCAATGGGTGGGGTAAAGAGCAGTCAAGGTTTATTTTCTTAACCTGCCCAGCAGGAACTTACAGGCATGCTCAGGGCCTATGGCAGATTGCCTCTCCAAATATAGATCTGCATTAAATGCCCGGTAACAGTCCATGACCAGGGTCTAACATCACAGTGCAATAAAGAATATATGGTGCAGGTCACCCTGTGGGTTCAAAGGAGGAAATATTCCTTGGGATATCAGCTGTTGGAGAAGACACTGAAGGAAATGAGATTCAACATGAACCTTGAAAGTGGAGTCACATCTGGATCCAAGAGGCAAAGAAGCATAAGAAATAATTGTAATTAGAGGAGACTTTTAAATACTCCACTAGGTAGGGTGGATCAGAGAATGAGTGGTTGGGAAGCTGGGGTAAGTTATCCAAGAACATGTGTGTTAATGAAGGCCTGAGTTGGACAGGCACTGGATTTGGGAGGGGAGGGACATGGAAAAGACCTACAGAGGATGCTTCAGTTCAAGCTGGTGACATGAGAACAACCTGTCCAGATTTTGAAATCTTCATATAATTGCTTCATGTTCAAAGCAGAACAATCCAATTGTGAGTGTATCCTGTGTTTTAATTCAGGAGGTTCTAAGCTCTGGAAGTCACCAATCTTGGACCTACCCACCTGGAACACAGAGCAGGATGTCCACAAGCATAGTTTCTTTTGTTATACTCCTCACTGCTTTCACCCGCCTTTTCTAACATCCTGTTTTTCTACATTGGAGTCCCATTCCTGCCATGAAAGACCCACTAAGAC
This sequence comes from Enhydra lutris kenyoni, assembly GCF_002288905.1. Taxonomy (NCBI): domain Eukaryota; kingdom Metazoa; phylum Chordata; class Mammalia; order Carnivora; family Mustelidae; genus Enhydra; species Enhydra lutris. The sequence goes on along the minus strand of NW_019154113.1, from coordinate 2,916,916 downwards.
AAACATCCTTGCATTGAGTAACTGATAAGTTTCAATAGGATAATTCTGATAAAGCCCTACTGCCATCTCTTAATTACAACACACAAAATTACTGTTGGCTATGGTCTCATCACTTAGTTTTTGTGCTAGGGGCGTTTCCTCACCTTCCATCATTACACTTTGACTGATAATGGTCTCCTATGGGATTTCTTTCTTTATGCAAAGAAAGAAAAAAACACATAGGGAAAAAAAAACTGGAATGAATGTAAATGAAATGAATGTAAGACAGTTCATCCTCTGGACAACAGTAAATTTTATTAGTGTAAGTATCCCTGATGGCTGGCAGCAAAAGTTAGCATCCACAGTGAAGACCTGCCTTGTTTTCACACTTTCCATTTTGAATGACCTTATAAAATATTTTATAGAACATGGATTTCAGTACTTGCAGAAGATTCTCTGATAAAGCTGTCAAAGGGCAGAAGTAAAGGCATTATTTAAGCCAGAAAGAGAATTCCAAAGAAACACATAAGCATAATTTCAGGTGGTGTACCATTATCTAGGGAAAAAAAAAAAGAAAAAGAAAGAAAGAAAAGCCAAGCATTTTAACAGCTGGAAGAAGGGCAAAAAAAAAAGTCTTTGGTGTGTATTTCAAATGAATACACTCCATGAAACATAAAGCAGCATTCGCCTCATGAGGCATATTCAAAAAAAAGTTGTGATCTGTGTTGTGTTTATTTTTTTTCTGTGAGTAGTTTTATTTGGTTGCAAATGAAAGTATATACAAAATTAATGTTCTTTTTGGAAAGGCATTTGTTTTAATGACAGTGGAATATATGGTCAATAAAGTTGAAATTTTTAGATTGAGGAAAAAATTAAGGGTATTGATTATATTTTTGGTTATGGTCCCTTAAGAGATGTCACTATATTGGTTCTAGTTTTGAATTGCCCCCTGAGAGATACCATGTGTGTATACACACACACACACACACACACACACACATACATATATATCTATATATATAGTTTCTATGTACTATCTCAGGTTATTCTCTGATGTGTCTTTAAGGTGAGAATTGTAATTTCATCCAAGAATGCCCTCTTCTCTAGGAAGTCTAGAGCACCCTAATACTCTGCAGTCTGGTGGGGGAGAAGAAAATGAGTAAACCCAGGCCATCAGATATATCAGGGGCACCCACAGGGGAAGGAACATCTTGATTCTGTAGGGATGACACCTAGTCTGCATCTCCCATCCTGACCTCCATCATGAGCTCTAGACCCACCTTTCCAACTGGTCATGAACATCTCTGTGGGCAGGTCTCTGGCAACCATCTTTACATGTCACAGACCACATTGGTTATTCACCTGTGAAGACTGCCCCTTTCCCTCAGGCCCCTGGAACACTGCTGGCATCATGCTCCCACTTACAACTTATGCCTCAGAGTCATTTCCTTTCTTCTCCCTCATCCCCGTCTGTGCCCAACCAATGACCATGCTCTGCTGGTTTCACTTTCAAGTCATTCTCAGACTCCCAGTCTCCATGCTTCCTCCATGTGCTCTGGTTTCAACCCTCTGTAGCAGTGGTGAGATTATCACCCCCATGCTGCCAGTCTCTCATTTCAACACATATTTACTGAGCACCTGTTAAATCCTGGCCTCTGTGCTTGGCCCTACAAAAGGTGTCTCTCTCAATCATTTGTGACAATAGGCTGCATTCTCTTTCCCAACATCAACACATCTTCAGAGGTATCTCATCACTTAGAAAATAAAACCCAAGCTCCTTAGACTCTTTCCAGCCATATCTGTGCATGTGCTTTAACACAGCTGAGCTCCCGTCCTGCTCCATCCTTAATGGCTACAGGAGCAGGGAGGATACTTGAGATGGCCGCAGTAATATCACACAGATTACTTAAGCAGTTGTCTAAGCCCTGCTACAACCACTTAGGAAATGGAAACCAGAAAGTTACCAAGACTTTTTGGCCAAGATGGAATTATAGGAACTAGATTTAGACTCCCACTTGAAACAACTCCCCACTTTCCCAGCCAAAAGAAACCAAAATAGACAGAATATGAAGACATATCAGGCAACTAGGGACAATGATTCTGAGATATGGTCAACAAATGAGGTGAGCCCTATGGCAGTCCCAACTTATAGCTTCAAAAGCCTCCAGGTCACAGCACAGGGACAGAGAGCTCAGGAGGATCCCTACAGACTCCCAGAGTTGGGAACACAGAGCTAAGAGTCCTAGGGAGACTAAAACCTGGAGACTAGAGTTCCTAGGACTGAGTAATAGAAGGGAGAGAACTCTGGGATCTTCAGAGGATCCCTCTGAAGTATTCAGCTAGATATTGATTAGCGCATGCATGGGAAGAAACTGTCTTAGAAAAGAACCACGGAAAAAGATTTAGAAACAGTGTGTGATGCAGGTCTGAGAGTAGCACACGTTCCCATATTGTTCAGAGTGCCCAGAACGCTCTTACTTCAGGAGTGGGGAATAATTAGCCATAGACTGAACCCTGCTCGGTTCTGCCTAACAAATCTTATAAACAAGACTCTTCTGTGTCTTCACATTGTCACTGAATGATTTAACCTTGGGGATGTATTTAAACATGCTATGTTAACTTTGTCCCCTATAATATTATCATAATCATCTTCCTCTTGGCTATTATACAAGGAAACTTTGAGAACAAATGAACAGGGAAAGGGCTTGCAGAGACTTTGTGATCACAATAATTTACAGGAGATTGGGGAACCTTTTTAAAAGATGGTATAGATTAGAATATATGGGTTCCTGTATCTATGAGTAAATAGATCCTGGGGATCTCCAAGACAAGAAAGTCATTTGGACACATACCTAATGTATCTATGAAGCATTCAGTGAGGAAATACAGTGATATTTCCTATCTCTTCTTGAGGATTTGTCAACCCCTTGGTTAGATTATTAAAACTAGCCTATTTAATACCACTGTCTTTAGGTGAAAGATTCATTTTTCCTGATAGCTTTTTGAGTATTTTTTTGAGTATTTTTGTATATTTTTGCCTGAATAAGTTTGTATGACTAAGATTGAATTAGAGAACATATCATTACAGACATAACTTCTTTTATTATGCTTCATTTTATTGCACTTCTCAGATACTGTGTTTTTTACAAATTGAAGGTTTGTGGCAACCCTGCATCGAGCAAGTCTATTGGCATCATTTTCCCAGCAGCATTCACTCGTTTCATGTCTCTGTCACATTTTGGCAATTCTCACAATACTTCAAACTTTCATTATTATTATATTTGTTATGGTGACCTATGAGCAGTGATCTCTGATGTTACTATTATGATAGTTTCTGGGCATCACAAACCATGCCCGTACATAAATGGTGAACTTAGTTGATAAGTATATATGTATTCTGACTGCTCCACTGACCAGCCATTCCCCGGCTCATTTTGACTAGAGATGATTAAGCTTAGTGAAAAGCTCATGTTGAAAGTTGAGATAGGCCAGAAACTAGGCCTCTTGCACCAGTTATCCAGTTTGTGAATACAAAGGAGAAGTTCCTGAAGGAAATTAAAAGTGCTACTCCAGTGAACACATGAATGATCAGAAAGCAAAACTTCCTTATTACTGATATGGCAAATGTTCCAGAGGTCTGGATAGAGCAGACCAGCCACAACATTCCTTTAAGCAAAAAGCCTAATCCAGAGCCAGGCCCTAAATCTTTTCAGTTCTGCAAAGGCTAAGAGATGAGGAAGCTGCAGAAGAAAAGTTTGAAGCTAACAGCAGTTGCTTCATGAGGTTTAAGAAAAGAGGCCATCTCCATAACATCAAAGTACAAGGTGAAGCAGCAGGTGCTGATGGAGAAGGTACAGCCAGTCATCCAGAAGATCTAGCTCAGATAATTAATGAATGTAGTGACGCTCAACAGTAGACTTTCAATATAGGCAAAACAGCCTCCTACTGGAAGGAGATGCCATCTGGGACTTCTATAGCTAGAGAAAAAAAGTTGATGCCTGGCTTCAAAGATTCAGAAGACAGACTGACTCTGATACAGATGTACAATGAAATTAATGTTTTCTTGACTGTTAGCACAACATCCATTCTGCAGCCTACAGGCCAAGGAGTAATTTTGCCTTTCAAGTCTTGTTTTTTAAGAAATACTTTTCCTGCAAATCAAAACCACAGTGAGGTACCACCCCACACCTGTCAGAATGGCTAAGATCAGAAACACAAGAAACAATAAATGTTGGTGAGGATGTGGAGAAAAAGGAACCCTCTTGCACTTTTGGTAGGAATGGAAACAGGTGCAGCCACTCTGGGAAACAGTATGGAGGTTCCTCAAGTTAAAAATAGAACTACCCTATGACCCAGTAATCACACTACTGGGTATTTAACCAAATAATACAAAAACACTAATTCAAAGGGATACACAATTCATTAGTGTAGCTCTATGTTTATAGCAACATTATTTACAGTAGCCAAATTATGGAGGCAGCCCAAGTACCCATTGATAGATGAATAGATAAAGAATATATGGTGTGTGTGTATATATGCAATGGAATATTACTCAGCCATTAAAAAATGAAATCTTACCATTTGGAGTGACATGGATGGAGCTGAAGAGTGTAATGTTAAGCTAAAGAATCAGTCAGAGAAAGGCAAATACCATATGATTTCACTCATATGTGGTATTTAAGAAACAAAGCAAATGACCAAAGAAAAAAGAGAGAGACAAACCAAGAAACAGACTCTTAATTCTAGAGAACAAACTGATGGTTACCATAGGGGAGGTGGGTGGGAGGATGGGTGAAAGAGGTGATGGGGATTAAGGTGGACACTTGTCATGATAAGCACTGGGTGATGTATCAAATTTTTAATCACTATATTGTACATCTGAAACTAATATCACTGTATGTTAACAATACTAGAATTACAATAAAAAATAAAGTATCTTTCAGAACAATAAAAAAAAGAAATTTCATAAGCTTCTATATAGCAGCTATAGACTATGATTCCTCTAATGGATCTGCGCAAAGTCAACTGAAAACCTTCTGTAAAGAATTCACCATTCTAGATACCATTAAGAACATCCATAATTCACAAGAAGAGGTCAAAATATCAATATGTACATCTGTTTGGAAGAAACTGATTTAGCCCTCCTGGATGACTTTGAGGGGTTCAGATCTTCGTAGAGGAGAAGTAATTGTAGATGTGGTAGAAACAGCCACAGAACTAGAACTGGAAGTGGAGCCTGAAGATGGGACTGGATTGCTTCCCTCTCATGAAAAAAACTTGGGTGAAGGAGGAGTTGATTTTTATGGATGAACAAAGAAAGGATTTCTTGAGATGGAATCTACTCCTGGAGAAGATGCTGTGAAGATTGGTGAAACGTTAACAAAGGATTTAGAATAGTACATCAACTTAGCTGATGAAGCAGAGATGGAGTTTGAGAGGATTGATTGACTCCAATTTTGAAAGAAGTTCTTTGGATAAAATGCTATCAAACAGCATTACATGCTACGGAGAAATATTTCATGAAAGGAAGAATTAATCAATGCAGCAACTGGTTGTCTTATTTTAAGAAATTGCTTCAGCCACCTCAGCTTTCAGCAACTGTTACCCTAATTAGTCAGCGGGCATGAAGAGGGAGGATAAACCCTCTACCAGTAAAATGATTACAACTTGCTGAAACCCCAGATGATGTTTAGCACTTTTTAGCAATACAGTATTTTAAAATTAAGGTATGTACATTTTTTAGATATAATGCTATTGCACACTTAATAGACAACAGTATAGTGTAAACATAACTTCTATATACACCAGGAAACCAAAAAATGCATTTGATTCACTTTACTGCAATATTTGTTTTATTGCAATGATCTGGGACACAACCTCAAATATCTACAAGGTATTCCTGTATATTTTTGTGAATCATGCTTATTTTTAGAGAATAAATTTCCTAAAGAGCAATGAATTGTACTTGGAGAGTTAAAACTCCACGAAATTCGACAAGACAAAGATAGCTGTTCTCACCATCTCATTCATCTTCTTATTCATAAACTTGAAATTCTAGCTAGTGCTATAAGGCAAGAAAAATTAAAAAGCATACAAATTGGAAAAGAGGAAATAGAATATTTGCATATGACCTCATTGTCTACATAAATCCCAAGGTCACAAGATACCAGATAAATATACAAATATAAACCACATTTCTACATCTAGCAATGAACATGTCAAGATTAAAAATAGAAACACAAAAATAAACCTCAACCTAACCCACACTTTATTCAAAAATTACCTCAGAATGAATCACACACTTAAATGTAAAATGTAAAACTATAAAAACTTTAGAAAAAGATATAGGAGAAAATCTTGACACCAAAAGCATGAGCCATAAAAACAAAAATTGGTAAGCTGGACCTTATGTATATGAAACTTTTGTTTTGTGAAAACGTATGTGAAGAGGATGGAAAGCTACAGACTGGGAAAAATATTTGCAAAAAACATACCTGACAAAAGACCAAGACCTAAGACACATAAAGGACTCTCAAAATTCATAAAAAAGCAAATGGTTCTGTTGGAAAATGGGCAAATGATACAAATAGGCACTTCACCGAAGAGGATATACAGATCAAATAAGCACACAAAAAGATATTCAGCAGCACTGGCCAGTAAGAAACTTCAAATTAAAACCAGTATCATTAAAAAATGATATTAGTATATCATTACACAGCTATCAGAATGGCTAAAATAAAAATAGTGATACCAAATATGGACAAGAGAGCAGAAAAACTGGATCATGCATACATTTCTGGTAGGAACATAAAATGGTTCAGTCACTCTGGAAGACAATGTGGCAGTTTCTTATAAAACCAAGCATTTAGTTACCCTATGACCCAGCAATTGTACTCTTGGACATTTTCCCCAGGGAAATAAAAACTTACGTGAACACAAAGACCTGTACACAAACATTCATGGCAGCTTTATTTGTAATAGCCCCAAACTGAAAAGCACACAGATATTTCTCATCTGGTGCCTGATTAAGCAAACTGTGGTACATTCACCATGAAATACAGCTCAGCAATAAAAAGGAATGATCTGCTGACACATGAAACAGTGTGGATGAATCCTGATGGAATTACTATGAGTGAAAAAAGCCAATTTTGAAAGGTTACATGCTATATGATTCCACTTGTGTACCATTCTTCAAAGGACAAAATTATAAAAATGGAGGCCAGGCTAATGGTTGATAAGGGTTGGTAATGGGAGATGGAGCTGGAGCAGGGGAGAGAAGTACGTGTGTCTCTGAAAGGTCAACGTGGGGCGGGGATCCTCATGGTGATGGAAATGTTCTGTGTCTGGACGGCATCACCATCAATCCTGGTTGTGATATTTCACTACGGTTTTTTCAAGATGCTACCATGGAGGAAACTGGGCAAAGGGTCCGCAGGGCTTCTCTGTATTATTTCTTATACCTGCTTGTGAATCTGCCATTACCTGAAGGCAAACAGTTTAATTTAAAAACTTGGCAGGGCGCCTGGGTGGCTCAGTGGGTTGGGCCTCTACCGTTGGCTCAGGTCATGGTCTCAGGGTCCTGGGATTGAGTCCCATATCGGGCTCTCTGCTTGGCAGGGACCATGCTTCCTCCTCTCTCTCTGCCTGCTTCTCTGCCTACTTGTGATCTCTCTCTCTCTCTGTGAAATAAATAAATAAAAATTAAAAAAAAAATTTTAAAACTTGGCATTTTACTAAAGTCTTCAAGATTTTAAGTTACATTGTATAATTGATAACGATTGCCCCCCTACTTAAATGTTGGTGAGTTCAAGATTTTCGTAGATAGTGAGTGCCTAATAATGACCAAAAGTGTGAAATACATCATTCAGTATCTAAGAATAATTCAGTCAGCATTGTAGAAGGGTAAACAGATGTGTCTATATTAATGGCCAGTTTGATTATTAAAACAAACAAACTCCAAAAGAAAGCCTCCGGGAAGTGGAGGGCAATTGGTCACACTCGTTCTGGACCTTGATGGAAATGCTAAGGATCTGCCATCTGGGTTGTTGAGAGGAGACTGACATTCTGCTGCATTTTTCTCTCCCAGGATCTCCTCTTCAGCGTGTGTGCCCTCAATGTCCTCTCCACCATCGTGTGTGCGTTGGCCACGGCCATGTGCTGCATGCAGATGGTCTCTTCCGATGTCCTCCAGATGGTGAGTGGGCCCCTTCCTTCCCAAGCACACTCAAAATAGTGAGACTGACCCCCTTCTCCTCCAGCCTTTTTGAAACTAAAGGAGAGTGGACTCTCCTGGCTTCCAACCAGAAGCCCCAGGGATGATAGGCTCTGAGAGTCCATGGAGCTTGGTGGTCACCTCATGCTGTCCTCTGGAAGACAGAGGACCTGTACATTTGGTGCCATTAATGTATTTATTTTAGGCATTGTTGGAACTGTGTGTTAACGGAGTCCAGCCACCGTCATACCTGTCTAGATGACCCCCAGTGTGTGCTCTTGAGTAATTTCAGAGACAGTCCTAGACAGCCCTAGACATCCTCTGGGTCTAGGACCTCCAGAGCAAGGTGCCTTCCTCCAGCTTTGGAATTTTTTTTTAATAAAAGGAAGTTGCTTTTAGAAAATGAGTCCTTTTCAAGTAAAAACAAAAACAAAAAAACAACCCTGCTCATCTGTGCTTTTTAGATTTGCTAATTAACCCTGAGCTCATAATCTAGTGGCAGAGTGACTGGCTGGCCATCATTTGCTCCCCGCCCCCACCCCCAACCAGCCAAAGCCTTACAGCTGAAGAACTGCTGCTCCCAAGGGAGAGAAATGAGACCAGGAACAAGGGTCACGCACTTATTAATACATGTCTATAAGTACATGCTTGATTAATAATGAAGGCTCTTCATTTATTCAACGTGAATGAAACAGCCCACAGTTCTCAGTATGTTACCGCTAAAGTCAGCACGATAAAGAGAAACTGATGGGAAGACATGGTTCTCCAAGGCTAAGGGTAGGAATCATGTGTGGGTGTGTGTGTGTGTTTCTATCTCTGCCTCTGTCTCTCTCTCTCTTTGCTTCTTCAAGAGCCGTCCTGCCTCCCCCTCAATGTTTTATGTGTCTCATGAATGAAAAAGCAAGCTGTTCTTGCAGTGGACTGTTTGATTTACTTTTTCTCATCTACCGCATGGCAATACATCAGTTTCTCAAGTTACAGGGCCAGAAAGCATCATTACCAAGACGTTAAAAATTCATTGGTTCTAATCACATGCAACGTCCGTCCCTTTGTCCCAGTGTATATCTACACAGCTGTCACAGCCGTGCCTGACCTTTCAGAGGGGTGGCAGTTTTCTGAAAGGGATTTAATTAAACAGTTATTCAGCGGCAATGAACTTTTGGCCTCGCTCACCGAGGCCTCATGTTGGTGATTTTCTCCGGCGTGTTGTATAAAGAAAAGGTTAAGTACCGTGGGGTTCTACTCACCTCTGCAGATTTTACCGTTGATCTGTAAACATCATACCAATTTGACCAAACTAACAGAACCAAAGGGCTGTAAATATAAAAGTTTGCTTTCCCCGGTTTGAAGCATTAAAATGAAAATTACCAACTAAATCCGAAGGAGGCGTGTGGTAGCCGTGATGCAGTTATGATCGCATTGATGTAGGCTCACGCTATCATTCCGCCATGTGGCTCGCCCGCGGGCCTGCCATCCTGGGCCTGGCGTCAGCCGTGTCTGCATCGGAGTCCCACCTATTCTGTGTATGAAGAAAGTGACTCTGGACATGTCACTGAACCCGCCTGAGCCTCGGTTTCCTCACCTCTGAGATGGACCGAATGGCATACCCGGTGAGCATTCAAGAAGTGTGACCTACTTGACTCTTAAATGCAGGGGGAATGTTGGTTTGTTACTGGGAATGTCCTGCAGCCATGACTGTGAATGCCACGGTCCTTGATGTACTCTGTTGACTGTAAAACACCACAGGGAGGTAAGGTGTGGTCACCATGACAACAGTTGCCCTCAGAGCCCATGGTTGTTCCATTGCTGAGTATCTGAGGGTAACTTTGCTTCTAACTCCTGACATAGAAGTAGAAATCAGTTAAATTCCTGCTGGCGAGTCTTTTTCCCTTTGTGACTATGGGCTGTGGGACCAGACAAGGCTATACTCTCCTTGCAAGTCTCTGGCTGTGCTGCTGACCTGCAGTGTCTCGGGGGTGAGGCGGCGGTGCAAAAGGGAACTGGGGTCATATGACCGTGGTGCTTTGTGTGACCCGTGTATGACCTTGGGCGTACTGCTGCCTCTTCATCCCAGTTTCCTCTGCTCTATGCAAGACTCTTCTGCTCTGCTGTCCTCAGTGGCCGCTGAGAGAGGAATCAGATAATCCATGTGCATGGGCTTTGAAAAACCCTGGTGGCCCACCTGGAGGAGGTTGGTTTTTACCACATGGGTCAGAGGCCGGTCAAGGCTGGCTACACAGGCTGCACCCTGGAAGAAGAAGTGAGGAGGCACAGGGACTCATGGTTTGCCCTGAGGGATGGAACCTGGAATCGAGTTATTCATGAGCATGCTTCAGATGCTCTTTTTAACTTTTTAGAAAAGTCTTCTCCTTTTTTTTTCAGCTTTATTCAGGTGTAATTGACTTTAATTTCCTTACTTTATTTCATTAGACTGTTGAATTAAAGAAGTAATATATGATCACTGAAACAAGTAAAATGCAGAGATATATAAAGACAAAGTTAATAAGCTACGTTCTTCCTCCTCATTCTCCTGAGGAAACTGCAGCGAATCCTTCCATTTCTTTCTTGATTTCTTAGTGTTTATATTAACATATACAAATAGTCTATTTTCCTTGTTCCTCCTTCCTTCCTTCTCTCCATTCTTCCTTCTCTTCTTCCTTCTGCTATGTCTTCCTTTTTTTTTGTTTTCAAAAATTTTATTTATCAGAGAGAGAGAGAGAGAGGGAAGCAGACTTCCTGCTGAGGGGGGAGCCCAATGTAGGGCTCAATCCCACGACCCTGAGATTAGGACCCGAGCTGAAAGCAAATGCTTAACCAACTGAACCAGCCAGGCACCCCATGTTATGCCTTCCTTTTAACCAAAGGGGATCATACCATTCATTTCGCTCTGCAACTTGATTTTGTAACCTGAAACGATAAAGGACATCCGTCTAGGTCAATATACACAAAAATGTCTTCATGTCTATATTGCTCCATACTGTGCGTGCAACGTTAATGAGCCATTTCTCTATGTGTGGATGCTTGTGTTGTTTCTTGGTTTTGATTTTGGTTTTGATAGTCCCGTGCAGATGGCACTACAGTAAGCTCCTTCTGTATACATTATAGCTCCCTTCGTCCACCTGTGCTGAACCCACTGGCCGGATAGCCACGGTTCTTCATCCCACATGTAAGCTGTGCTGCCTGCTCCCCACAGCATACCTGCCCACCGGCAGCCTCTCTGGTTCACCCACATGCCATCTCTGCTCCCAGCAGTTGGATTACAAGCTTTCTAAGTGTCAGTTGTAGCTGTCCCCAAAACAGTCTAAGCCAGTGGTATTTGGCTTATAAGTGCATATTGTACTATTATAGAAGCCAATGAAATATAAGTGTCAAAAAGGATTATTGTTTCTCTTATGAAAAAAATGAGTGCATGGGTATGGTGCATAAACAATGAATTCTGTTACACTGAAAAGAAATAAATAAAAAAAAATGAGTGCTTTGGAAAGATTCAGTGAAAGAGGGTCCCTAGATCAATTGCTCTCTATTTCAGTGTGGATGGGACAGTCATGAGGGATTGAGATACAAAGTTTTAAAGATCTTGGAGGTGTCTGCACACACACTGTTTCACTAGTACTTTTAAGTTCCAGCTCTGCTCCCAAAACACAGAAACGGGAAGCAAGAGAATTCATTTATGCACCAAAGACCACGGGGCACCCCAGACTGCAGAGTGACTCACAGCAAGGGCATTAGCCTAGCATGGAGGGAACCCATAATTCCTTCCTTGCTTCTGAGGGTCTGCGTGTTGGGATAATTAACCATTTTTGAAACTCGTCATGAATGCATGTATACATGAGATGCAAAGCTTTATGCCTAGCATCAGAATTTATAAAGCTAAAGCACTCTAATACGTTTTGGAAATAGTGATAAAAGGCAAACTGATGATAAAACTCAGTTTATTGATACAGTTTAGCGGAGAAAGCTTTTACCTCCAAAGTACCTCTGATCTCACATTTTTAGTTTTATTTCTTGAGTGTAATCTCATTTTCTCCATTTCTTCATTCAGCTCTTTTCCTCCCCATGAACTTTATTACCAGCCACTTTACCCTAAGGGACATCATCTGCTATTACATGCATCTCCATTAGGCACTTGCTTGTGAACTTTATCTTTTATTATTGCCATTTATGTTCTCAACACAAGTCGTGTGCCCTGTCAAGCAGAAGGCCTCCAGAAAGTGCAGACAGAGTGCCAAGCCTTTCACAGGTGTGCTAACTGTGGGCTTGCCCATGGAGCTAGCAAAGGGTGCTGCGGTCAGGGACACCCCCAAGCCCGGAACTCCCAGAATCACTCAAGTTCACCAGCATCTTCACCTCTCCAGCTCACCCCAGTTCATTAGCGCCTCATGGAGGCTGGCCCTTCTTGGACCCATAGTGACCTTCCTTGAGGTCTGGGTTTACCAGAAACATCTCCATGTCTTCCTTTTTTTTGTTTTGTTTTGTTTTGTTTTGTTTTTAAAGATTTTATTTATCTGGAGATGCTACTTATCTGTCAGACCAAAGGATGTCTGATTAATCAATCTTTCTTTCTTCCTTCTCTCCGTCCCCCTCCCTCCTTCTGTCCCTCCCTTTCCTCTTTTGTTCTTTCTTTCTCTCTCTCTGTCTCTTTCTTTCTTTCTTCTAGATTTTATTTATTTATTTTGTGGGGGGAAGAGAAAATCTCATCCAGACCTGTGCTGAGTGTGGAGCCTGATGCAGGACTGGATCTCATAATCCTGAGATCTTGACCTGAGCCAAAATCAAGAATGGATGCTTAACTGACTGAGCCACCCAGGCACTCCCTGATCTGTCTTAAAAAGCTAGTTACAACAGACAATCCTAACAGTGAAACGTGTATATGCTGCAAACGTTGTGACTTTAAATACGCAGATGAGCATTTGTCTACCAGGGTTTTGATCTGGGGCCAAGACCTTCTGTTTGATTGGGGGTCTGGGTATTAGTGTACCAAGTTATATTTCCTGTATAAACTTATGGAAAACAGCACCATCTGTAATTTCCAGATTCCGTTCCTTTACATTGGAGTGACACCTGCAAAGTGAGCAGAACGCAGAGCTCCCCCGGATGTTTTGACTCCTCTCCGCGCCCTTAGGGCTGCCTTGCCAGGACCTGGTTTGGCAGCATTTTCATACTCAGCTGTGCTCCTTTGTCAAGTCTCCCCAAAGCACTCAGCTTGGTTCTCATAGAACAAGCCAGTTTTTCTGCCTGCATTCGTAGTTCGTTATAGATTACGGTCGTAACTGACCTAGTCATTGGCCGCTGGGGAAGGCACCCCGTGCCCTGGATTGGCAGGGAACGCCCCTGGGGTGGTAGCAGGACCAGAGAGCAGCAACGTGCTTCTGGTGGGCATGACTCTGGCGTTTGGAGTGTGGAGACAGAGCCCAGCTCATCTAGTCGGTCGGCGACAAGAGGTCAATTAAGGAATATTAGCATATTTCTCCCAAGTGTCAGGAAGGGTAGAGGAAGAGAGCTATTGCCCTGTATTTCTTAGTCTTTATGGGAAATCTCAGAGATGTGTGTGATCCATTCACGAGTGTGGTGGGGAAGCCGGGAGAGTGTGCTCTGCCCCCCCAGTGAACCAGAGAGGCCGCCTCTGCTCAGGAGTCTGGGGAGGGGTGTGAAAAGAGGCTGGCAGACCTGTCCTGGAGCCTGGAAGAGAAGAAGTTGCTCAGAACTCACAGGACTTCCTGGAAATACCAGCCCCTTGTCCTGCCCTTCATTCCTCACTCCTCTGCCTTCCGCCATGGCAGGAGAGGGAGGTGTAGGGACTGCAGAGGGAGTATTAGTGATACGGTCCTTTGTTTAAGCCACACAACACTGCCATCTGGGTTTGTGACAGAAATGGTGTTTTCCAGTGTGACCCTGTCAGGCCGGGTGAGGTCAGAGAGGGGGTTCGAGACTCGAAGAGGTCAGTAATGTGCTCATAGTCTCATGGGCCCTCAGTGGTCAGGCAGGGCCATCCAAGGCCCACTGACCTCTTCACATCCCCTCTGAGACCCCAGAGTATGGACTGTTCTTATAGAACCAAATTTTAGGGTCTTCCTAAGTGGGCCTTGGGAAGCTGCTGTAGGCTCGTGTACCCCCAGACCTCTTCCCTGGTTCCAATGCACCTGGAAGGACAGTACCCCCTAAGTTGGGACTCCCTCTCCAGAGCAGACAGATGAGGAGGGGCTTGTCTCCAGCAGGGTCTGAAATGCACACTCCTGGGGCGCCTGGGTGGCTCAGTGGGTTAAGCCTCTGCCTTCAGCTCAGGTCATGGTCTCAGGGTCCTGGGATGGAGTTCCGTGTCAGGCTCTCTGCTCAGCGGGGAGCCTGCTTCCCCCCTCCCCCACCTGCCTCTCTGCCTACCTGCAATCTCTCTCTCTGTCAAATTAAAAAAAAAAAAAGTCTTTAAAAAAAATGCACACTCCTCTTTTGTGGATGACGAGTGCTGGGCAATAATAATGCTCACATCAGGTGTGGGAACACCTCAGCCGGGTACCAGCACCACTCCACTACACATGGAACAAACAAAACATTTGCAGATGGCCCAGAACAAGGAGGACCACCTGGGGAAGAAGTGGGGTTGAGAGCCGGTTTTCCACCCACCACACTCCAGTGCAGGCTCAGTCTTTGAGCCTGGCCACTGATCTGTAGACATGAGAGCACGCAGCATGGTGGGGTGTGGGCTGGGCAAGAGGCATTCCTGTCCGTCCTGAAGGATGACTAGGAGGTTGCCAGGTGAAAGGGAAGTGGGGATCCAGGAAGAGAGAACAGACACAGAAATGAGCAGCCACGGAGGCAGCTTCCATGGAACACAAGGGTAGGAGCGGGGAAAGAGCAGACCAGTAGCTCTCTTCTTCCATTCTCCCTCTAGTGCCCCTCGTAGGCAGAGCCCAACGGGAAGCCAACTGACAAGGGAGTCTGGGAAACTTGGTTTGCAGACTTCTAACTCTAACATCTCAGAGCAGAGTCCCAAGCAGGTAACCTTGGGCTTGAAGACAGACCCCACCTTGTTGGGGAGGAGGGTGTATGTCAAGTGTTACTTGCAGACTTCCTCCTGGGAAGGTTAAGGAACCTAGGTGAAAGCTCAGTTCACAATAAGCTGAGTCTGAGTTGCTTCCCTGAAAATGGAGCCAACACACCACTGGAAAGGTGATCTGGCGTTTAGAGCAGAAGTGGTTTAAAGCTGTCATTTAGCTTTTAAAACACCTCTGGTGTATGACAGCATCTACGCATTTAAACCGGCTAATAGGATCATCTGAAGTGCCTTGCCTTTCTCATTGAAAATGCTTGTTGTTCCCGCTCCTGGTGGGATTGTACCTTTAGTAAGAAAGCATTTTGACTTTTGCATTTCATGCTTGAGTATGTTATTGATTTTTCTAATTTCTGATAGAGACTCATTCAAAATATGTCCCTATTAGACCTTAAGGACATTTGGCCTTGTCTTAACTGCTCAGCTTTGTGCAATGCACATCAGGGCTGACAGCTTTCCAAGGCACAGGATGACAGACACACATTCGACCAGCTCCTAGTCACTGACTCACCTCTATTTCAGACAATTAAACAAAGCCACAGCTCAGACCTGCTGGAAAGGCAAGGAATGTGCTCTGTGTGTTAAGAAAAGCCACATGAGGGGCGCCTGGGTGGCTCAGTGGGTTAAAGCCTCTGCCTGTAGCTCGGGTTGTGATCCCAGAGTCCTGGGATCGAGCCCCATATCGGGCTCTCTGCTCAGCAGGGAGCCTGCTTCCTCTCTCTCTCTCTCTGCCTGCCTCTCTGCCTACTTGTGATCTCTGTCTGCCAAATAAATAAATAAATAAATAAAATCTTAAAAAAAAAAAGCCACATGAGATGATTTCAGTCTGATGCGTTACATGTGTGGACATGGTCACTATTCTTTCTCTGTAAGTCTGGAGCATGCTGATTTCATGGTATTTGACCATATTCAGAATCATGACCTCACCCTTGCTCATGCAAAACTGTCCTACCATCCCAGCCTCCTAAGAAGTCCAGACTACCCTAAGCACGGCTGCCAGAAGGTTCTTCCTACCACACAGATTTAATAGCACTGCTTCCCAGCTCTAGCACCCTCCCTAGCCCCTCTAGTGCCTCCAGAATTAACTTCTAGGGTCTTATGTAAATTTGCTTTTCTTAAACACATCTTTCACTAGCTCACCTATTCTTCTTGAGCCTAGAGCACCTTCTTGTAAGCCTACCTCCCAATCTTCAGACCTGTTCAAATGTCATCTTCATTAACCCTTTGTAGACTCCAGGCCCCCACACAGTGCTTGGAGAGCTTGTTTACTAGCAGAACTGTTCTTGCTTGGCCATATACAGTTGATTGTCTCACTCTTCATGTGGTGGACAGCCCAGAGCGTAGCATTTGAGTAGCACAGAGCTCCTTGTACTTGTAGGCACTCACAGTGAGGTGTTGATTGGAACTGGAGCAATGGCTCAGACATCTCCCTGCTATAGGTAACCTCTGGCAGCCGTGACCAGAGATGGGAAGTTATTGGCCAGTGCTTCCTATGGCAGAAATGGAAAGCTAGGCAGAGGCAGGATTCTTTTTGTTTAAGCAATTTTAACTCAGTTTGCTCAAGCAGTGTCTTGGTTTTAAGGTCGCCTCACAGAATGTTTTGGAGCTCATGATTCTTTTCCTTCAGAGCAGTGTTTTACAGAGTGTATGAATTTCTAGGACTGAGAAGTGTTCATAGATACCATGTGTCCAAAAGGACCCATAATGAAATATTTGAGAAATATTCCTTTAATGGATTAAACAGATTTTATTTAATTAATTAATTAATTTATTTATTGGTGCAGACCTTCTCAGGAGCTTTAACACACAAACATGCACTACAAGGCACCAAAAAGGGAGTACAACACTATGTAGCATTTCCCAAATTTATTTCACTGTAGGAATTTGGGAGGGGCTGTAGAGGAACATCTTGAGGGTCTGGTGTTTCCTCATGAACGCACTTCAGGAAGTGCTATCTTAAATCATGGACATCAGGCACCATTTTAACCCACAGGCTTTGAGTAGTATAATCTAAAGAGAAAGATTTAGGGGTGGGGGTGGAATTAAAGACTTCCCAGACTGCATTTCTCCTTAGAATGGAGGCATTCTGTGTAGCATTGTGAGAAACAAAGCCTAAAGAAGAAGCTGTGGGGGCGAGGCATTCTTCACGGAGCCATCATCTTTAAGTGTGTGTTTCGCCGTCACAGTCCGACAGTTTAAATTACATAAGTTCCAAACGAATCATTAAGGCTTATGTATAATTAGCTTAATTAGACACAAGCCACACAAGATGTCCCAAATAACTCTGAATCTCTCTGTTTTCCAGTTCCTTCCACAAAGGGTGCATTCTGCCAGCCCGGCCTGCGTGACCCCCCATGGCACCGTGCTCCACCAGACCCTGGATTTCGATGAGTTCATACCCCCACTCCCACCTCCACCCTATTACCCGCCAGAGTACACCTGCACGCCCACAGCCGAAGCCCACAGGTGGATCTTTCTGGTGATCTATAGGTGACCTATGCAGACACCAGGAAGATAGGAGCAGTAGGGGAGGTGGAACTTGCAACAGCCACACTCATTTTCAGTGGGGCAGCTGAGCAGAGGAGAGTGAACATAAGAGAGCATGTTTGATTAGAGACCATAGCGTGAAGAGTGAAAAGAGAGAATGTTGGCTTTGAGAGAGAACGTTTCTCTTGGTATTGCCGCTGTGCAACAACAAAAGCAAACCTAGCCCCACAAGAGCGGCTCCGTTACGTTCTCATGAAACACAAAACTGCCTCTGAGTTACGGTCATTAAGAGGACCTGTAAAATTTAATTAAAGATTTAATCGGCTCTGTGATTATTTTAATTTCAGTGGACAGGGCCTGTCGACATCTCTCCAGGAAAAAAAAAAAAAAAAAAAAAAAAAAGGTAAAACTTAAGACTTGAGACTTTTATTTCACAAACACAACGACTCTTCGACCAAAGGAAACCCTGACAAAAGACATTCTGATTGCCTTTAAGAGAAAGGTCAGCAGTTCAGGATCCCCTCCCCCATCCCAGGAGTGACAATGGGATGGTTCTGCCTTTTCAGGGGCCTCCACTTGGACTTTGCTCCCTCTCCATTCAGCACTTTGTATGATGTTGCCATCAACAGTCCTGGCCTGCTCTACCCCACGGAGCTCCCCCCGCCCTACGAGGCCGTGGTGGGCCCGACCACCACCAGCCAGGTGAGACCCCCCGCCCACCCCAGACAAGCCAGTTCCCTGTACTAAGACACACTCCTTGCATTTGTATTTCTCTCTGTGATCTTGTGGAGAGAAGGCAGCAGGCTCAGAGAGTAGGACCTACAGAGACCCCACCCCAGGTCCAAGGATGCCAGTCCCAGTATTTGAGCTTCTCTCCCTTGGCTCCTCTCAGATGCACCTGAGCTGAAGTCTGGCTGGTATGTCTGGGGTCATGGTGCAGAAGGAGCTGATACAGGTTCAAAACCATGAGCAAAGGCCCCCAGTGATAGAGCTCAGGCTATGAACTGAGTACTCAGGGGACTCTGGCCTGTGTCAGTGACATAACTCTGTCATTGTCTACTGGGGAGTTGAGAGAGCCGTGCCAGATCCCTGATCCTGCATGAGGCCGGGCAGCCATAGGCCAGGAAAGTGCCTGAGCCACCAGGCAAGGTGTAGCAGGCTTCCTCTGAGCCTGGTGAGTCAGGCAGTCCCATTGCCTTGGGGTCCCTGACCCACAATGGGCACGCACTGGGGGGATACGTTGGTGGATTCTCGGTTTCCTCACCGATAATAGTATCAAGCACATAGGATGGAATGGAATGTGTGGAATGGACCCAGCACAGCACCTGACATAGAGTAGATTCTGATTCAGCAAACATCAGTTGCCCCTTTTTATGATATTGTCATCATGATTGTCGTCATCACAATTGTCACTCCTGAATATCAAAGGCCACAAGCCAGAGCAGAGAGATGTGAACTCTCAAAATTCACACAGCACCTGAGTGCAGGTCAGGGTTTGGGGAAGGCCCAGAACTGGGGGCCCATGGGAAGCACAGCAGTCAAGCCGAGAAGGGGCACATTCAGGGGAACTGAGAAATCCTGTCAAGAACGGGGACTGCAGCCAGTTCTGGGCCCTGAGCCCTGGGCAGAAGAGGGTATGCAAACAAGAACCAGGAGCATCTGAAGGGCACCGCTGAGCTCTCTCTAACCCATCTGGACCCACATACCTATGGGCTTCTCAGCAGCACAGAACCTTCAGACAGGATCCCAAGTCACCTACCAGGATGGAGTGCGGGTCTCACATCTAGCCCAGACCTTCTGATGTCCTCCCTGTCCCTTTGAGATCTCAAGGCCATGTGGTGAGAAGGCCAGGAGGCAGTGCTTCTCCTTTCCTCAGCCACCCACTGAGGAGCTCCTGGCCCTAAGGGACCTCTGTGGGTGGAGAAATGGTTTTACACGATGGCTTTTCAGACAATCACATCCACAAGGGAGATCACATTCTGCAGGCCGGACAGTTGTGGGACAGGAAGAAAAGGCAAGAAGTGCTTACCTCTGTGCCCAGCAGGACGTTGGCTATACATTTTTTGCAAGAAAGATATTCCTTGAGGGTCACCTGGGCGGGACTCCTCAGGCTGCCCCAGCCCACCCTGGTGCAGGTGATGGTGCTCACCACCTGAGCCCCTGGGCCTTCCTTCTCCACCACCTCTTGCCCTGAAATGTCCTGGAACAGCTCATCAAGCTGCAGATGGCAGACAGGGAGTGACCAAGGACTCTTGACCTTTTTCCTGTCCACAGTAGAAGCAGGTGTGTAGGAGCTGCCTGGGGTTGGGGTGGGGGTGGGATTCATTAGTGGAGATGCAAAGTGTGACTGTGAAATCTTATTTCTAAACTTAAAATAATTGAACTTCTCTTGAATTCTGTAAAAAACTGAGTGGAAAATTCTGCCTTTCTGAAGTGATTTATTTTCCTCTTTATGATAAAAATAATTCAGATCAGTATTATCAAGGGGAACTGTCTCCTGTGAAGGAAGTTCTAAGTATTCTGAGGGGAGCCCCAAGCCTTGCTGGAGGACACTGGGCAGGGACATCCATCTCTACTTGGGGAATTCCAGGAAGTCTATGTGAGCTGAGGGCTCAGGCTAAGTGGGTGGCAGGTGGCAAGGCTCAGAAGGAGGGACAGTGCAGTACGCATATCCTCAAACAGAAAGCAGCTCAGGATGAGTCTGCAAGGAGGATGACATGGGTAGAGGGTGACCTACCCAGGCAGCCCAGTGGGTTCTGAGATCATCAGAACATCAATGCAGGTGTCCACCAGGTGACAGGATCTATAGCTTGGGGCCTTGGAGAGATCCACGTTAGCCACTGAGATGGTCACCAATTCTGGGGAACTGGGAGGTTCTGCAGGAGAGCCCTACAGAATGGCAATACTTCGAGAAGCTACAAGGACAGAGGAGGGGATGGGACATGAGGACTTATAGGAGGGTTGTGAGCCAGTAGTTTTTGGACTCCGGTGGGCATCCCAGGCTTAGCCCACCCCGGGAGTTTCTGAGTCGGTGGCTGGGAAGGGGATCCTGCTAAGAATTTGTGTTCCTACCTAAGCTCTAGCTCCTGCTCCTGCAGGGCTGCTTTTCCAGGGACACCCTGGGAACTGGAGTAGCTCACTCTTGTGAGACGCTTGGCCAAGAGGAGAGAAGGTAGGAGATAGTTAGGAGGATTGTTGGCCTGGGGCGTGAGGGCTTACCAAGGGGCTTTGGAAGGGCCTGGGGGTTGGGAGCAGCTGAGCCAAGGTTGGGGAGGGAAGTCCACAGAAGGTCAAGGAGAGGGAGGCTGACCCAGCCTTAGATGATCAGCTCTGCCCTGTAACCAGCAGGGGCACCAGGCAGGGCACCAGGCAGAGACCCCAACAAGCCCAGAGGTGTGTGATTCTCCACGGCTGCCTTGGGCAGAAGAAGGAGCTCTGCTGTCACCCTTCCACCTGCTGCTAATTGCCATCACAGAAATTTAGCTCCATTCTGGGGACCAGCTCTGGCCCGCCTCTCTGTCCTCCCTTTTGTGAGGTGTCATTCCCATTTCCAGAACACAGAATGCCACAGAAGGATGAGTGATTTGGGCCCACTACCCTGTGGGGAGCAGCCGGACTTCTCAGAGCCCTTTGCTTCCCAGTCCTGATGGTGAGAACCCCCCAACAGTTGTCCTTATGATGGGAATGGGAAACACCCCTCCAGCCCATCAAGGACCCTAGATGGTGGAAAGGGGCCTCCGGATTTGCGTGTGACATTGGATCCACCCTACACTTGCACACCCCAAGGATACTGATGAGTGTTTTATCTCTGGTTTACTCTTTTCTTCTGGAACATGGAATACAGATCTTCCTTGACTTATGATAGGGTTACAACCAGAAATACCCCTTGTAATTTGAAAATACCGTTAATACCTGTAACCTACCATCATAGCTTAGCCCAGCCCACCTGAAATGCACTGATAAGGCCCGTCTCACATTGTGTCAGCTCAGAAACCACCAGCTTACACGGCCCTCCGCAAATGTGATCTGCGGAAGAAGTGCGGGTCTGCATGGCCTTTCTCTGGGCCGGCCCCTCTGGGTGGGGGAGGAGCTGGTGATTGAAGGGCCACCTCCATTCTCCTCTCACTGGGCCTGTCCTCTTTGACCCCATGGTCTGGCAGCAATTTTCAATCCCACAGACACCTCTGGGAGTCTGGAAGCCAATAAAAACCCATTCCCCTCCGTAGTGGGATGGCTGCATGGCCAGCTGCCCCTTCCCCCAGGGCAGCCCTCCCACCTGCAGACAGCAAGGAACCACCCCCCTTTCCAGCACCATCCTTTCTCCCAGGGGGAGAGAGAGGTTAATTACTTACCCTTGTGGACAAATGGCATGTAAATTGCCTATCAGGACTCATCTGGGTAGAGAGAGGAAGATAGAAGATGGAAAAGCAGGACATGTGTTGTGGGAGGTCTGTACAGGGGCAGGAGGCCACTCATTTGGGGGAGATTTTTAATACAGGAAGAAAAAACACCCCTTGACCAAGCACACTCACGTTGACCCATTCACTCTCGCAGACTGGAGACTTCGTTTGTGATGACCTTCTCTTTCCCTTGGCTCAAGACCATAACTGTAGGGCCGGATTAAAAGGGGTGCATTCTTTTCTATAACAAGAAAGTTCCTGAGAATTTGCCAGTTTGATCTTCCTATAGGGATGACAGGCTTACATTCCAGGGACCACAGAAGACTGTGCCATGTTCTGTGGGATACGGAACCGTGAACAGAGCAGAGTCCCTTCCTCGCGGAACTAGCAGTCTGGTGTAGTGACAGGACGGACTCCAAGAAACCTCTCTGGGGCTTCCAAGGAGGAACCAACCTTGACAGTTTGAGTGGGATTGGGCATGTGAACAACGGGGAAGCTCATCAAGAGACAGCCTGGGCAGAGACCGTGGTGGGACAGCGTGGAACCTGGCTGGGGAGCTTGAGATAATGAAGGAGGTTCACGGAAATAATTTGGGTATAGATTTTATGACCTTGGATGTTGGACTACAGCAGTGCCTTTGAAGAGTTCGGCGTTTGGAGTTGACGTGATCCAGCAGTACTTCAAGAATTTTAATTTCCTGGCCATCTGGCAGGCAGGAGGGAAACCTGAGGTAGGAGACTAGAAATTGTGAGAAAGGCAGTGGACATGGCCAAGGTGCAGCCCACCACAAGTCCTAAAGGTTAGAATTTGTAATTTCAAATGAAATCACCTTTACATTTAAAAATCTGGATAGCACAGCTGCTTCAAAGATTGCCTCGGGACCCTAGCCTAAGATCTTAATTCACACTTTCTGTGATTGCAGACAATTGCCTCCAAAGAAAATCTGATATTTGCAGGTTGACCCACCCTGGGGGTAGGAAATTTACTGCAGAAATAGGGCAGAATTTCCATGTGAGGGTCTGAGCCACCGAGCTTCCTAAAAGAAAGGGAGATTTGGCTTATTTGTTCAATGCCAATGGACTTTATTTTTATTTTTATTTTTGGGGGGAGAGAGCACATGCATGCATGCATGAGAGCAGGGGAGTAGGGGGGAGGAAGAGAGAGAATCTCAAGCAGGCACCATGCCCAGTGTGGAGCCCAGAGTGGGGCTCAATCTCACAACCCTGAGATCCTGACCTGAGCCCAAATCAAGAGTCAGACCCTTAACAGACTGAGCCACTCAGGCACCTCCCAACGGAGTTTTTAATGAAAACAACTGGTCAGTATAGTGTGTCTGGGTACAAGCAAAGGCAGCCTCTGGGTGTCCCACGCGAGGCCATAGGCACAGCCTCACCTCTCAGCGGCCCTCTCCTACAAGAGCTATTATAAGCCTTTATTCCTAAACTCAGATTTCAACTTAAATTATGCCTTCTCCTGCCTTCTCTGCTGCCTTTATAATTAATAGAAAATGCCGTGCAGACCTCAGAGCTATTCCGTCCCCAGCTTTTGGGAGGCAAGGTGGCCTTGGCCATCAGGGAGAGCCAAATTCAAATTAAACCCTTGACACCCCGCTTATGAGATGTGATAGATATGCTGCCAGGAGCTGTCTCTTCTCAAAACCTGATTTGACCGGGAGCCAGAGGGAAGCCAGCAACGCGGCTGTGAAATATGAAATGAATCCAATTTCCTCCTGACCTTGTCCCACTGTGCCTTTTATTTCTCTTGTTTTATTTATATTTCTTTATTACTAGAAGCTCTTCTTCAGGCCTTGAGTGTCCGAGTGGCCACCCATGCCTGCAAAAAAAAAAAAAAAAAAAAAAGTGTTTGAAGAGTCAGGAAGAGTATTGGAAGGGAATGAACCTTGAGGCCGTTGTTCTTTTTCGTGTGATTTAGCAGAATATTCTGGATAGAGATTTCCAACATCAGTTTGTAGGCAGATAATAGCAATTTCAGTGAAAAAGCAGGTGAGCGTTGATGGCCATGGGACTCTCCCTCCCCCGGTTCCCTCCCCCGCGGGACGGGTGCGCTGAGGAAGGAACATAGCGTGTGCGGTATTACACGGAAGCGGGATCAAAGG
The DNA here is from genome assembly GCF_002288905.1 of Enhydra lutris kenyoni. Classification (NCBI taxonomy): domain Eukaryota; kingdom Metazoa; phylum Chordata; class Mammalia; order Carnivora; family Mustelidae; genus Enhydra; species Enhydra lutris. Next base: position 2,892,677 of record NW_019154113.1, on the reverse strand, counting down.
GAACGGTTAGGCGGCCCTGGGTCTTCACCACAGGTGCTGTTCTTGCCCCCCAAACCCTGTCGCGGGTCCCCGGCATGGGCATGCCTCCCCCGCTTTGTGTTGGTGGGAGGGCTGCCGCCCAGCACCTGCCACAGCTCCAGCCTGGTGGAAAGACTAGATGAAGACGAGCAGCTGTCTGATTGAAGTGGCGGGAGACAAGGGAGGAAGGGATGTAATTACCTGAGCTGGAATGGGACCAAGCCGCAGGGTCCCCCCTCACCTTCCCGGGCCTCCCCCAGAGCTCATTATTTGCAAGCGGGTCCCCAGAGCCATACTGAAATAACACAAGGATGCAGAAATTCCTTTTGGAGATCGCACACGGGCACACGCGTGCGGTGTTCATGACATTCAGGCATGTGGCCTGTGTGGGGCCCTTGTCCTGTAAAAGGAGCAATGGAACAGATGTGGTCACCCGGGGTGAGAACCCAGTGTGCGAGCAGAGGATGGGCAGGTGAAGTCAGGGCCAGAAAGCAGAGATGACCCATCCCCCACCAACAGAGGAGGTCTGGTCTTCCCAGAACACCACCCCCCACCCAGTGCTCCCCAAGGCCTTTCTGGGCAGAATGATCCGTTCAAGAAGAAATCTGCAGGAGCATGACGACTTCCAAACATGATGCAGTCCTCACGGCCACCCCCTCCACCAGGACTGGACAGTGTGCCCGGAGCCATGGGGCCCACGTTCAACCAAACACACGGCCTAAGTGGACCTGGGCTCTGAGCTAGAGCTCAGGCAGGGCGGGCAGCCGTGGGAGCAACCTCTGGCTTCCATCTGCAGAAGGCAAAAGGGAAGGGAGCTGATGCAAACTCTGGGGGAGTCTAGGGGCTCACGGAGGTCAGGATTGTTTCTTAAAAGTCCACCCTGTATACAAGCTGTGCTGGCCCAAAGCATGACGGGTCTCACGATGTCTGTCCCCCGGGGCTTTATTCTTCCTGCTGGGGAAGCAGGGAGGAGAACAGTTGGGAGGGAGCGGTTAGAAGCAAGGCCAGGGGCTGTCCTACCTCCTCTAGTGACTCTGGAGGACCCCGTGTGGCCTTGATCATTTCCCAACAGTGCCCCCAGAAGTGGAAGGTGAGTGGGCTCAGGGTGGCTGGCGCCTGGGCCCGGTTGGGCTCTTGGGAAGAGCTGGGCACTTGGCTTTCAGAAGGTCGGAGAGACGGGCTCTGGCCTTAGCAGTGATCCTTTGGCCTTGGCATCCTCACAGCCTGACTCCATAAATTTAGAGGAGAAAAGCAGAAATGTACGTACATGTCTTCTAGAAGATGAGCTCTGAAGTCAGCCTCGGTTTCTGGGGCCTGTTGCAATGTCCCATCTGATGCCTCATTTCTTGCCGTAGCTTACAAGTGTGGATCAGCAGGTGACCGAGTCCAGCCCCGGGGACCCAGATGCCACCGCTGGCTTCAGCACACAAGGTAAATTTAACCTTTTTCAGCATTTGAAGTAAGTGTATATTTTTCAAAGCACATCCCCTTTCCTCAACCTCCTATTTCTCTCTCCTTCCTGCTCCTGCCCTCCCTCCATTGCTTACTTAAGGGGTTGGAATTTGCTACAGGCTTTGCTGTTCAAGACCATGTATGTTCTCCAAAGCTCCCCCCTTAGCCACATGCAGTAATAAATAAGTCAGTACACCTGGGGGGCATCATGCTCTCTCTGGGGGGACTTGCCCCCTCTCCCCCAGCACCCTTTCTCCTCCACTTGAGGGATATGGGTTTGAAGAGAAGCTTGACTTGATCTGGGATGGACCCTTTCTGGAGCTAAAACCATAGCAGGCTCTTGTCTACAGGGCTCCTCCATCAGGAGGGAGCTAGGCCTGGGCCCCTGGGCCCACTGGCTTTGGCGGGAGAGGCTGGGGGAAGGATGCTGGAAGTTGTATCCTAGTGGACATTGAAGGAAAAATGCGGAAGGTCATCTCTCAGATGTGAGGTGGGAGCCGCTGTCTGAAGCCAGAGGCAGGGAGGCCATCTGAGGTGTCAGGAAAGCGGACAACCCCTGGTTGACAGGGAGCAAATGGCAGGGGCTGGGCCCTCAGGTGGGCTCAGATGAATGGGTTTATTCAGAGATGGAAGTCTATTTCCCCATTCCAACCACATCACTCCCAAAAATGCAAATTCTGGAGGAAAGCATGGTAGGGAAGACCAAGCAGCCTAGTCGTTCCCAGAGCCCAGGGCAGGTAGAGATGGACAGAAGGGTCAGGAACTTATCCTAGCAGGGCCTTCCTCACTGCCCAGGATCTGAGCAGTTAACTGGGCTCCACTGGGAAGCTCAGAGCTGCCTCCAATACTGACTCCCGGCCCAGGGGCCAGGCCTGGAAGTGAGCAGGATTATATGGAGAAGAACGGACAGACACACTCATGGGACAGCAGGCCAACCTGGTTTCACTTTGGAAAAGATGCCTCCTGCCGAGTAGTTTCTGGGTGGGGTGAGGTTGCGGTCCATGTCATGTTTTTGGCCTATGTATATCCAGCTGCTCCAGATCATTTGTTGCCTGGGTACCTTTGTCAAAAGTCAGCCCGGCAGAATGGCATGGGGGTATTTCCGGGCCCTGTATTCTGTTCTCTTCATCTGTGCATCAGTCCGTCTGCTCTGATGACTGGGCGCTCTGCGGGAAGCGTTCCCATCGGGAGCCACACCTCCACTCTGCTCCACTTCGTCAGGATTGTTCCAGGTCCTAGTCTAGGGCCTGTGTGTTTCCATATCCCTTTTATAACCCACTTGTCTGTGTCCACAAAAAATGCGAACTGGGAATTGAGCAGGAATGGCATTAAGCCCGCAGAGCAACTGGGGTAGCATCGCTATGTTTGCAAATCTGAGCCTTCTACCCCGTCTGTCTCCCCGTGGATTTGGGTCTTCTTTGACTTGGGTTTCTGCACACTCGTTGTTAGTACACGTGACCAATGGCAGTACAGACGTCATTCATTCTTGTGTGTTCATCTGGTCTCCTACAACCTTGCTGGACTCATGTAAGAGCTCTAGAATTTTGGGGGTGCAGGTGCCTGGAAGGGGGTAGATGCTGGAATTGTTTTTCACTTACTGAAATAAAATAATAATGAGGACATGGAGGCTGGCAAGGCCAGAGGGAAGCTGTTTCACCCAGCCCTGATGGACAGCTTGCAAATCAACCCACTCCTTTTGGCAAAGCATCTTGATAAAGAGCCATAAAAATGTTTATGCCGTTAGATGTGGTGATCACACTTCTGGAACCGCCCTAGGGGAAAAAAGCAAAAAAAAAAAAAAAAAAGAAAGAAAGAAAGAAAAAAGAAAAGAGAACCGTACCCATAAAGATCACTTGCATTTTTCATAAGAGTAAAAACTTACAGGGATAATGATGTCCGTTGATAAGAGTCAAGGAAAATATGATACGTACATTAAATATGTCATTTTATATTACTTAGGAAAAATGCTTGCGATCCGTTAGGTGAAAAGCTGGAAGCTGGGACGAGTGGTACTCTGTAAACAGGCTAACAACAAAGCTGGTGAGCGGGGACAAGAGTGTCTTGACCTATGAGCTTTCCTGGTCATGTTACCCTAATTCTGTGTTTCTGTTAAGGACAACTGTTTGGAACTAAGTCACATTTCCCTCTCTGACTCTGTTTCCCTGAAGAACTCAGCCATTGGATTCTCTCTGACATTAAGAAAATCGGGATCAAGGATATGCTTATGTCCAATCTCATCAAATATTACATATTAAAATTGCATGGGGTTTTGTTTATCAGTTATACCATAATAAAGCTGTAAAAAAGAGAGAAAACGGAGATCAAGAGGAATCAGCAGGGATGAACATGATTCAGAATATTTCTAGTATGCCCCTTTGTGATTTAATACAGTTAATAATGCCACTTGCTGGTTTGAGGTCTTCTAAGGATACAGAGAAGTGGATACATTCATGGATACATTCAGCTTTGAGTGGTTGCCCAACCAGTCCCTTAGTTCCTACGAGTGAACTTGCGGAGCCCAAGGAAATAGGTATTTTAGGTTTTGGTGTGTTGGCCACATGGCGTTCTGGAAGGGTTTTACTGCTAGTGTCCCTACCCACAAAAGCTGTTTATGACACCCCAAGACGTCATCATTCCTGATGATCCTTATCACCCCTGGAGATGACCAATACACACACAAGACGGGGTGTGAGCACCGAACGTGTTTGTTACCTACTTATATGTCAGTTTGGGATCCACTTTTTTGCAGTGTTTTGTGGGTTATTTTTTTAAATAAATTTGTCAGAAAAATATTTGTTAAATGGAGACATTTTCTCCCTTTTGCTGTTCATTGCAGAGACACCTTCCCAGTTTGTGCTCAGCTTCCTCCCTGTTAATGATGTCTTTTGCCATACAATTTTTACAATTTTTTTTAACGATTTTTCTTATTGTCCGATTCATCAAGCTTTTCCTTTCTGGTATCTATCATGTTTACAAAGTCTTTCTTCACTCCGAGGTTTTAGATTTATTCTCCTGTATTTTCTGCCACTATTCTTCTAGTATCTTAAAAAAGAAAATGATTGGGAAAAAAAGAAAAAGAAAAAGATTCGGGCTCCTGGCTGGCTTAGTCGGTTGGATGTCGGACTCTTGATTTCAGCTCAGGTCATGATCTCAGGGTCGGGAGATCGAGCCCTGAGTTGGGCTGTGCCCTGGGCATGGAACCTGCCTAAGATTCTCTCTCTCCCTGTCCCTCGCCCCTCCCCATGCCTCCTCCGTCTCTAGAAAAAATACAAAATAGAAAGATTAATCGTCCTGAAGATTTTTTTTTTGCTAGGATTTGAGAGTTTAAGTTCATCCTTCTGTTTTTCCAGATGGACTGCTAATTGTCTCAAAGCATCTATGGAGAGGGCAAGGGTAGACAGCAGAGGGCTGATGAAGCCGGAGTGCTCTAGAACGGGGCTGCTTCCGACCAGCTCCACCACCCCGTGACCTCGTGACCCTCTCCCTCCGAGGCCTCTCAGCTGTGTTTCCTGAGTGGTAGCCTGGGAGAGCTGTGAGGATTAAGTGGGAGGTCACCGGGAAACCCAAGCTTGCAGATATGGGGGCCCTGGAAACAAAGAGGCCTCCCGTAAGACCCACGGAAAGGAATGGAAGGGTCAGACCCCAAAGCTTCCCTCCCCCCACCCCGAGTTGTTCAGGCTGCTCTGACTCTTACAAAGGGTCCCCCGGGTGGGCCGCTCACCTCAAAAATCTGTGGAGCCTGATGGTTGAGGAGCCTCACGGAAGGCAGCTCTGACGTTGTCTGCTAATGGGATAAAAGAGCAGAGGGAGTACTGCTTCTCGAGCCTTGATAATGTGCACATAGGCTCCCTGAGATCTTGTTAAGACAGTTTCTGATGCAGTCCCCCTCAGTGGCCGGTCTCGGAGTGGTGAGGGGCTGAGCCCCACCTGACCAGCATCTCGGGAATAGAGAGTGGGTTGCACACTTGCTTTTGGGGGGGCATCAGAATCCCCTGAGGGCTTGTTCAAACCCCAACGGCTGGGCCCATCCCTGAGTTTCTGATGCAGTGGGTCTGAACGTGGACACGTTCCCAGGCAGTGCTGCCGCTGCTGGCCTGGTCCACGCTTTGAGAACCAGGCAGGTCTCCCCAGGCAGCTTCCCGCCTCTGCCTGACCAGGGCCAGGCTTGCACTCCAGGCCCTGGGCCGTACCCTCTGTGGGCAGCAGGCATGTTCTCAGGCCCAGGAGGACCCGGCTAGGATGCCGTGCTGCCCCTCTGAGGCCTGCCTCTTTCTGCATGGGGTGTGTGCCTCGAGCACACTGTGGCCTCCCCCTTCCTGGACTTCAGACCACCCCCCACGAAGCCATGCCCTGGATGGGAGATGGGGCTGGTTTCTGACTTTTAGTCTCTTGTGCAGTGTGAAGAGTATAAGTGCCCTGCATCCCACACCCCTTCTGGGATCACTTTTGGGAGATCATCTGGTGTCCCCCCAAACTTTCCTATACCATAAAGCACTTGTAAACCTGCTCCGTATTTCCACGCCCTTGGGATTACAGGTTTGTCTAGACTGGGCAGTGAAGGGCGGATGGCGCTGGCCTCCTGGGAGGGCTGCAGGAGGCTGAGACCTTTGCTCTCCAACAGGAGTGTGGGCGGGCACAGGGTCCGTCCTGGGTGGCGCGGTGGTGGCTCAGCACCGGTACTAACAGTGTCCCTTGCCTTGCAGAGCCTGCAGGTAGCTCGAGCCTCCGGGCATCCGAGAGTGCCACTGCACCGGGCCCGAGCCCCGAAGGCCCTGTGGGTGCCTTGCAGCCCCTGCCACCTGGCCTCGAGTCCCCAGAGGGCCCTGACCAGGACACAAGGGCGGCGCCAGGTCCTGGACGTGTGGCCCGCTCTACCAGCGACCCCACTTCGTGCTCATCTGTTGTGACAGGTATGGCTAGTCCAGTCCCCCTGGGTCCCCAACATGTGCCCTGCTCTGCCCTGGACACTGCAGACCTCAGTGAGCTGAGAGTCAAGGCCAGGCCTTGGGACCTGTGCTCAGGGGCCACTTTGGGAAAGTGGCCTTAATGCCCGAGAGCCCTAGGGAGGGGCGGACAGTCAGGGACCCCTGCTGAGCACCCAGCAGGCTTTCTACTTTCTGGCTGGGGAGTAAGGGGAGGAGGGAGGGAAGGTGTGGGGTGATGAGAGCCCCCCCGGGGTCGGCTAGCCCCTGACATTAGCTTGGCAGTTACACACCAGCTCTGGGGCCCAGGTGGAGACTCAGTTCGGGCAGGTGACCACAGGCTGTATCCACCCATCGGCCTTGGTGGCTCTCTACCCAGGACTAGTGTGGGCTCCAACTTGTGGAAAGTGCCAGTGCCTGCTCGTGGCCTGGTGGGACCCAGGGGCAAGGCTATTTACCAAGGGTAAGGCAAGGCTGTGCCTCAGGGGCAACAGTGGGTTGGTGGGGCCTCCCAGCCGAAGCCGCCCCAGGCAGACACAGGGTGTTTCCAATAGCGCGTCACGGGCCCCGTTGGTAGCACTCCCTGTGTGGCCTGGAGCTTGGGTCCACACTGCCCCTACGTGACCCTGAAGAGGCGGCGCCCTCCCTGGGCTCTCTGACCTGGCATCAGAGTTCGTGGCCCAGCAGCCCAGGATTTGCACTTCACACCAACCTCCCAGGGGCCCTAAGTAAACCCTGAAGCCGGAGAACCCACACTTCCTCCCACAGTGCTTGCCTTGAGTGGGAGTGGGGGAGGGGGAGGTCGGCGGCGGTGTCATTGCAGGTAAAGTCAAGTGCGACTGAGGGCTGCAGGGCCCGCTGGGTGCCTGGACTCAGTGGTCTTGTCTGGCTGAACCTCAAATAGACAGGATCTGTGCCGCAGGAGAACTGTATCCCCAGAAGGAACCATAAACCCGCCAAGGTCATTGCCTACAAGGGGCCTCCTGGTGGAAATGCCAGATTTGCCCCTGCAGGCTCCTTGGCCCACATCCCTCTGTCTCGCTGCCCTCCCCTCCCACATCCGGCTGCCAGCTCACTAGGCAGGACTCCATCAGACCCCCACCTCCCCCATGCATATGCCAGACTCAGCCCTTCTCTCCTCCCCGTGAGGGCTGTTACCCATTCATGTCTGGGGCACGATCCCATGCACGTGTGGCCCCTGATGGCTTCCTCTGGCCTATCCCCGCTGCAGGGAAATCTGGGCTCTGCAAACCGTGACATTTGGGGGGTGGGGATGAGAAGTGGTGGTTTGATTACAAGTTGTCGCGGGGCCTTCTCCGTGTCCCCACACCAGCCCCTTGGCGCAGCCTCTCCTCAGCCAGCAAAGCAGTTACTGTCCCGCAGGTGAAAAGCACGTGTGTCGGTGAGTCCTACATCAAAAAGATAGTTCTTGGCCACAGGAGAGTGACGCTCCTGTCCTCAGGAGCTCTCCTTTTTCCCTGCCACCTGTTAACTGAATTCTTTCTCTGATCAAGGCACTGCCTCTTCACACACCCCGTCCTGCAGCCAGGACCTGGAAGGAGGACTGTCCAGGGCTGCTCCGGGGACCGGTGAGACACTCCTTTTCTGAAGCACTTTGACACCTGCTGCAAGATGGGGGGAGAGGGGGCGGGCCGGGACTCCCGGTGCTCGGCTGCCTTTGTCCGAGACCTGGCCTCACAGTGTTGGCCAGAAGCACGGGCTCTTGGGCGCTGAGGGCTTTGAAAGAACGGCCTTGCCTCCCCTGCTGTCTCCAGAGAATGTGTTAGAAGGTACAGCTGCTGTACCAGGCCCGTGGCTGCTGGCTTCACCGCATTTGTGAGATGCTCTTCGTAGGGGAGAGGCACCTCATGTGTGAGGTCTTTACAGTCCCTCATGCCTCGTGGTCAGGCTTGCCCCTCCACCACCAAAAATATGGCAGCCCACTCAGAATGTGTTTCTTCTGTGTGACTTGAAACATGCTGTGGACAGGTCAGGCCTTAACCTGGTCCTTGGGGCGACGGTCCCAGGAGACCGCCTGGAGCTGGCTTTCTCTGCAGGCACCGTCAGACCATGGCTTGACCCTTGGGTTATCCAGAGCAGCCGTGGGCCCTGTTGGGAGCTAGCGCTGTTGCCCCTGGCCTTGGCCGGGTGGGTATTGGGAGCAGGGTCTGCGTGCTTTGAGCTTTGGTGCCAGTGAGAAGTGGCAGCTGTCACCCCTTGACTTGGTGGCAGTGTGGTGCTCTCATTGCCCTTCTGTCACCCCCAGCTCTGGTCTTCAGGCAGACCCCTCTCTAGATGCCATCAGACCCACAAGGGCAAAGGTCATTGAGCCAAAGAAGGCTGAGAAGGGCCAGCCCCCTGTGAGCGCAGGAATTCTAGCAGAGAGACAAAGGCCAGGGGGACCCCTACCTGCAACGGCCCGTCTCTCCCCTCCCGCTTTGCATCTTGCCCCCCCCATCTCCAGCCCCTCAGCTCCAGGGAACTGTGGCCCCTCTAGGTTAACCCCAGCTCAATGCAGGGCTGAGAGGGGCCACAGTGGGGATGAAGAGACACAGGAAATGGGGACGTGGAAATTCCAGCCGAAAGCATGTCCCAAGCAGGCTCACATTTGCTTTGTCAAGAACTCATTTAACAGCTGCCTTTTGTTTTGGTTGTTTTCAGATATTATCTTTTCCCTTGATTTCTAGTTTCCCGAGCTCACTCTGTCACGGCTGCCTGTGCGGGGCAGCACCCGCTCTCGCCCCCTGGGCCACGGGACACCTGGAAAACAGACCCACGGGGAAAGCCAGAGGCCTTACAGACGGTCTTCAAAGAGCGGCCACATTCTTTAGTGGACAGCAAGGCCCACGCAGACGCCAGGGTTTTGGTGGCTAAGTTTTTGGAACACTCGAACTGTGCCCTCCCTCCTGAGGTGCAGCACGTGGTGGGCACCCTGAGCACGGTGGTCCCTGCTGAGGAGGCCCACATGGAGGAGGCCGTGGTCAGTGCTGGCGTTCTGGACCAGGTGTGACCAGCCCACGGGTCCTGACAGGGCCACGGACGGGCCTGGACTCACCATCCTTGCTGGAGGTCACTGTGCTCTGTGGAGAGGGGCCTGTGGCCCAGGAGAATCTCGGGGTGGCCCAGGCGGGGAACTGCTGTCCCTCTCTTCAAGGAGGATCCAGTCCGTCATTGTCTTGGGGAGGACCCTTCCTACTTATTCCACTAATACAGAAAAATGACTCTCGTGGTCACCGTGAACTCTTTGGTTTTGTCAGGCATGGAGCACCTAGGCAGCGTTCTGAGAATCCAGTGACGGGGACACCAGAGACTCTAAGTGTCTTCAGAGTCAGGGCCGTCACAAAGCAAGACTCTGCCCACCTCTGCGTCAGCTGAGTGTTGAGCAGGTAGAGGATATCAAGTAAAATGAGACCATTTTCTTCTATGGTGTGTATCAGTAATCTACCTTTGTCATATGCTGATTGAAAGAAAATGGGTAATTCTGAGCCAGGGCCCAGCTCTCGCCCACAGGAGGCAGGGCTGTCGTGCGTGCAAATCACAATAGGGGACCTACGTGTGGCCTGGCCATCTCCAGGACACAAGCTGGTGTGGCAGGGAGCTTTGCTGGACACCACACCCCGGATGGTCACCAGTCTCCCGGACTTCCCCTCTCCACCCTCCCTCCCTGGGACACCCTCCCCGCTGTCTCTCAGGCTGTCTACTCTCTTCTCCTCTGCAGACACTGCTGGTGAGCCCCTTTGGAGGTTCTCCCCTGTGTCTGCTCTCCCCAAGATGGCCTGGACGAGTGGAGGTCTGGGGGAAGAGGCCTGGACCCTGGGACCTGTGCACCTCCTCAAAAAGCGGGTCGCTGCCAACCCAGAGCATTCCCCTCCCAGCCAGGCAGCTGGGCATCTGCGCGGGAAGACGCAGGCTATAAATCATTTCTTTCCAGACAACACCCACTGCGTTGGGTATGTGGAAGGGGGCAGGCCCAGACCCTCTGTAGTGGCAGTTTGGGCATTTTGCCTTTCTTGGTTCCCTCTCCACCCTCCCCCTCCATGTTCTGGCAAAATTAAACAGCAGCCACTTCCCACCACGGCCCTGGAGCAGCACTGTCCTCGAGAACTTTCTGCAGCTGTGGGAACGCCTGTACCTGTGCCATCCACAACAGCGGCCACCAGCACCCATGCCATGGCCCTGCAACGAACAAGGCAGCCCACAAACCACAGTTCTCAAGCGAGAGCCCAAGGGCCTGGCATGGGGAGCACAAGGGGAAGATTTGATGGTTGCCCACTATTGCTGGGTGTCCGGCCATCTAGGGGCTGTGTGCTGCCCTTCCCTCTGCTCTGCGCCCCACCTGTAGTGTTGGGGATGCGTCTGTGTGGTTGGAGGCTGGGCAGGGGCTGGCAGGGAGGCTCTGCAGCCCAGATGCCAGCAGTCCAGGGAGCCTGCAGTGACGGTCCGCTTTCTTGGTCGTCGCCTCCCTTGCGTCTGGGTGACGTGAGACAGCTGGAAGGATCCTCCTCCTTCTGATGCCAACAGGAACTCTTCCACCGGCGAACCCCAGAGGTGAATTATGAGCACTTTATTCAGACTACAAAATGGGGAAGCTCTCCTCTCGTTTTTCTCAGCTGAGGGCTTTTGAACTCTCCCCCAGAGCGGATCCCTTCGCAGGTCCAGTTAGTTGATGGTTTTCCCAAGTAGCCTTCCCTGCGCCCATCAGCACAGCATTCGTGGCTTCTGAATCTGGGCATTTTCAGTGTCTCGGGGTGGGGCTTGACCATCAGTCCTTTCATTGTATGGGTGGCCAGGGTGAGTGGCCACTGGGAGCCCACCCTGGCAGTCTGTGTCCTTTGTTTCTCCTCCCTGCAGTAGGACAGTGTTTCTTCGGCCATCGTGGGCACCTCCGGCAGCCTGAGCCTCCACGTGGGTATCTGCGGGAGCTCTGGCTAAAGCCCAGAGTCCCGGATGTTCTCAAGGGCCCTGCCCTTCCTGCACCCTTCCACGCTCAGTTGCATATTTGCTCTCAGAACAACTCTATCTCGCAGTTGAGGAGATCGTACCCAGTTTTATACCACTGAGCTAGAACCTTCTGCCCATCTGCTCGGGGCCCCAGGCAGCCCATGTGGGCTCCAGCAGGGCCCAGGATCCTGGCTTCCCTGAAAGGTCCCAGGAAGAGAGAAGCACCAGTTAGAACCCCTAGGAACAAGCCAGCTCTAGTACCTGGGACCCTGCTCTGCTCAGCGGAGCTCAGCAGCAAACACCCCAAGTCCAGACACTATGAGCGCATGACTGAAGGAAAGTGGGTTCCCCTTGCCGGTGCACTGCCTCCCCCCTCTCCTCCTGATAAAGCATCAGCAGGCTAAGGCAGAGCCCCACGGGCTGCACCAGGAAGCTAAGGCATGGGTCCCCCACCTGCAGGGACCCCCCCACCTGCAGAAGTCTGAGTCCTGGACACTCTCCCAGACTTTTCCCACAACCCAAATGGGGTCAGCTGGCATGGGAGCCAGAGCCTGTCCAGACACTGCCATTTGCCTGTGGGCGTGGGGGAGTGGCAAAAGAACACTGAGGTGGGTGAGCTCTGGACCCCAGCTCATGGCAAACAGGCGGGGGACTCATCCTTCACAAGAACCTAAGCTCTCCTTCCGCTGGTGACAAAAATGCCAATTGAATGCTTGTAACAAACCATGTCACAGAAAGCTTCTTTCAAATGGACGTGTTTCCCACCCCCGCCCCTCAGCTCTATTGACTCACAGATGCTGCTATTAGGCAGAATTTATAGGAAATTGTTTTCAAGCCACAGGAGACCTGTTTGTACAACTGGAAGGTTGTATTTATTTAATGTACCTCAAGGTGTTTTCATAATGATCTGTGTTTTAATAAATACTATTTCTGGCCTCTGTGTCTCCGGGTCTAATTGGGACAGAGAGGCAGAGAGCCCATGTGCCTCTGAAGACCAGGAGCTCGAGCGGCCGGCGGGGAGCGTGAGGCCCCCGCGGCCACCCAAGCGTGTCTCCCAGCATCCTTCCAGAAAAGGGCAGGTCCTAGGGGCTGAGAGGTGGAGGGCAGGTGCCCGCCTGTGCTGGCCCACAGCTGCGCCTCCACGCATGTGACATCCGTCGGAGACTTCCCAGAAGGATGCAGGCCACCGGCTCCAAGGGCTCTTTCATTTGGATTTTTTATGTGAATTATTTGGTGGGACTCCCACCTCCATCCCCACCGCTGCGTCATTTGCTAGCCACGGCTTTCGTCTCCGGAGCCTTTTTCCCGGCAAGGCAGGGGCATACCCCTTGGCTCACCTGAGTGGGGGGGCCCTTTCCCTCCAGCTATCATTCATGTGACATTCCCTCTCATCACCCAAGGGTGAGGGCGAGGGCGAGGGCGAGGGTGAAGGGCCTGGTCAGTAGCTCACAGTGCAGAGAGCAGATGACTTGTGGGAGGACCCACAGTGGGTCCTACCAGGCCAAGCTCCCCAGATCAATGGGGGTGGGCGCGGGGAGAACCCCAGCCCCGGCCTTCTGATCAAAGCCCGTGTTCACCCCTGGCTCCCTCCGGCAGGTGACAGGCCACAGAGGACCCTCCAGGTAAGCAGATGCCACTAGGATGGATAGTCCCACTTTGTTTCATAGATTCACACACATACGACTCACCTCTCCAGGAATCATCGAGTCTTAAATGAGGAGAATGACAAGGCTCCTTCTCTCCCTTAGGCAGTTAGCAGCCCGTCTCCTCCCTGGGGATGGGGGACTGGGGGAGGAGGAGGCTGACACCGGGTGCCTGGAGCACCCACCCCCATACCTCCCCAGAAAGAGCCCCACCCCCGCAACCCCAGACCCAGAGGGGATGCCATCAGCAAACAGGGCACCATCCCAGAGGCACTGTGTGAACGACCTAGGTGAGGGGAAATCTGGCATCTGCTCCTGCATTAACAAACCAGCCACACAAACCGCTTTGGTCATGACTTGAGCTTTATTAGTGATATTAGCGAGTCTTCCTAGGGTCGGCTGCATGCAACACACAGGTCACTCCTTGAATACAGTAATCCTAAAGCTTTAGTTACTGCATGGTAAGGCTTCTTAAGTCACAGTGTATTCTCCGAGGCCGGGGCCAAAAAAAGAGACTTCCAGACAAAAGGACGTCGGTTAACAATGACCTCTAATGAACCGAACTAGACTACGTTTCACTTTATCTACACACGCTAATACTGCTCACGGGGACGCCTGGCAGGCCCAGGGATGCGCGCCGGCTGCCGGCCGCCCTGGGAGTGGCGGAGTCGTCCAGAGAGGGTTTTGGCTTTTGGGGGTCGGGGAGCTGGCGTGTGGATGCGTGTGTGTAGACAGAGATCGGAAACTGAGGGCCTCCGTGGTGTCCCTTGTCCCTGGGGGGAGGAGCCAGCGGTCCCCGCCCCGTGAGGGGGGCTGGGGGAAGAGGAGAGGCGGCTGGCAGGGGGGTGCCCTCTCAAGTCCACGGAGCCTCAGGGGAGGACAGGAGCAGCGGCTGCGATGGCGGGTCATCCGAGAACCCTCAGTTCCGAAGATCGGCTTCTCAAAGTAAAAGTCAACACCGTGACGTTGTCTAAATAAATATGGAGTTGCGATGTTGTAGCCATCATCATTTATTGAACTCAGGAACGTCTCCCCTCTGGTTCAATACAATCACATGTTCCCGGACCTCACTTACAAGTCACACCCCGGGAGCCGGGCTGCAGCAGAGCGCCCTCCCCCGAAGCACCCCAGGGCCCCCCAGAGGAGGGGGGCAGGAGGGGACGACTGCTGCCCCCCAGAGCTTGCTGTCCTCGCGGGGCTCCCTTCACGTCCGCTCTCCACGGCTTCAGGGAGGGAAGACATACTCCACACCACACACAGCTACAAAGAAACACCCTTGTCCGCTGGTTGCAACGAGAAAACGGGTCAGAATGGGCAAAACACGTGACTCTTGTACAGAGATTGCTTCCTGTGACTCTCCTTTGATGAAGACATACCCCTTTTTGTCCAAAAAAAAAAAAAAAAAAAAAGTGGGTGGTGAGGGCAGGCCCTTCAGAGGAGCCAGTGTCCTTGGATGGGCTGTGGGGGTCAGGGGTCAGGTCCCGGGTCCAGCCTTTCCGGCTCCTCTGAACCCAGGCAGGCTGGGCAGTGCAGGCTGGGTGGGCCTAGATGTACAGCGGGGTCTCCTGGCCCGTGAGGAGCCTGAACATGGCGGCCGGCATGGTCTTCATGTGGATCTGTCAACGAGAGACAGGGGCTGAACCGGCTGGCCCACACTGGCCTCCCCCGGCCCCTTGATGCCATCAACAGAAAGCAAACACTGTGGCAACCAGCTCACTTTGGGACCCCCTGAGGCTTTTCTGCGCTAAGTACCAGCTCGCCGAGTGAAGGAGGAATGAGCATCTCCACGGAGATTCAGAAAGCGCATCCTGATATGGCGGACTCGAAGCTGGCCTCCCCAGCTGGGTCTTCAGGGTGTCTGACACACGTTAAAAAAGGGCTAGTTTTTTCCCTCAGCTGAAGCTGACAGCTGAGGGGCAAAAAATTGGACTTTTAACTGTGACTATGGTTTGCCCACTCAACCAGGGGTGCCCAGGCCTCTGAAGAGCTTCCAGGAAGCCTGGGAACATGAGTGTTCTGGGGTCGGAGAACTTGCTCACTGAGGGCCAGCGGCCTTGCTCTCACCTTATCCTTCCAGGGTCAGTTAGCAAATGAGCCATCGGAGCCATCACTCGCTGGCACCAAGTAGCTGGGTAGCCAGGCATGGCTCAAGATAACTCTCCAGGGAGACTCAGCTTGTGGGACTTCCATCACCCCGCCCCCCCACCGTGATGGTTCTAGAAGGAAGAGTTAAACCAGTGGAAGCCCAGGAGCTGGGCCATGCTTCTGCTGCTCTGCTCCCCTCTTAGTACCCTGTTCCCAGGTCTATGCCAGACTCAGGCCTTGCAGCTCTGGGACATCTGGATGGCCTGGGCGCTGCGGGCCTCACACCCCCGGTACCCAGCAAGAGGTAGCCAGTGGCGGCGGGGGGCATGGTGTGGCCGCCCTAGGACCGCCCCTCCTCCAGCAAGCGGGTCTCAGGCCCCCATCCGACCAACCCAGAGAGAGGACAGCTGTGCAGGGAGTTTTCACAATGTCCTGTGCTCCCGGCCGGCCCCCACCACCAAGATCCACATACTCAATTTAGATTTTAATGCCCCCATCACTGCCCAGTATGGTTTCTTCCATCAGAACATTCTGTGTCGTTCCTCAATCTGAAAACCATCGAAAACCCCATGTCTTGTTATCAGGGACTGATTTTGCACATGTGCTCAGGGATGCTGGGAGACAGCAGGCAGACACTTCCATCGCCCAGCCACACCCTCAGCTGCCTCTCTGCCTTTTTGGGTACCACTTCATCTCAGGTCCAAGTCTGAAGACTTGGAAACATTTCTCCCCTGCCCGACTGGTTTCTTTGTAGGCGTGTGAGACTGATCGCCCCAGTGGGGCGGCCATTTCAAACATCCACTTAGGAAAATTGGATTTTCCTTTCTTTGAAGCCATTTGTAAAAGGAGGCTAATGGTGCCTACCTGCCCCCCACCCCAACCTTGAAAGTCAGCCATCTGCTACCACTGAACCCCAGGAAAACAGGCCTCCTCCCTAAGCCTGGTAGTTTTACAAAATACAGAGTAGGAACCCAGGAAATGTGGCCAAAAGCCCCCTCAGAAACAGCACCCACCTACTCACCCAGGGGCCAAGCTCTCCATCTCTCTCCCCCTCCCCCCTCCCCCCGCCATGGCCACCAAGATGGAAGCCACACCCTCTTCCCCACTGCCACCTGGGGCCCCCCCACCGCCCTGAGAATCAAATGTGAACTCCCACCCAACACCTAGGCCCTTTGCAACTGGTCCCTCTTCCCACCCACCTCTGCCATGGTCTTGGCCTCCCACGCTTCTCCCGCGGAGACCCTCACCGCGTTTGTCCTGACTCTCCTCTTCGCATGCCCCCATTGCCACTAATACCCCCACACACTAGCCTCTGTGGGAGTCCTCCTTCTAGACACTGGTTGCACGGACTCAGCATCTTCTCATCCCCAATTACCCTGTTCACTTATGAGTTCTTGAGGAAACCTGGGCCCTTCCGCTATGACCCTCGTCCACCTCAAGCTGGCTGCCAGAAAGAAGTGGAAACGGAGAAAGTTTAAAGCCAGCAATGCAGGAAAGGGAGCAGCCATGACTGGCCTGCTCCATGGGCAGGAAGATGGCAGGAAGCGGGCAGAGGGGCGAACCCTGGACCAGAGCCTTGTGCCCGGGAGGATAAGTCCTGCAGAGGGCAGGGCTTCCGCATGGAGCGTGCAAGACCCCATTCCAGAGCTGGTGTCAACCACCTTCGCCGTCCCATCCACAGCACAGAGCCGGAACGAACAGCCGAATGGCGCCTACCATCTGCTCAGCCTTGTCACAGGCGCGCCCTGGGTGAGAGACACAGCCCCCGGCTCAGCAGATGCCCAGGGCCCCCTGCACAGGGAGTGACTGGCAGAGGTCAAGGTGGGCACGCAGGACCAGCAGAGGCATGCTCCAAGTTCCCAGCAAGGACAGGCTCTCTTGAGAAGGAAGGTTTTCCTAGGAAGGGGTCAGTGGCTTGCCCGAGCACCTCCTGGAAACCCTCTCGGGGGCATAGATGTTGGTCACGGAAACGTAGGGCTCAGACGGCCCCAGCTCCGGCTCTGGCTCCAGCAAGGTGACGGGGCATGGCCTTACCTCTCCCACCGAGTTAGAGAGAGCCTGGACGATCTTCTCGTGGGCCGTGGCCACCACACTCTGCCCGTTGATCTCGATGATGCGGTGGCCAACTCGGACGCCTCCTCGCTCTGCAATTCCCCCTCGCATGAGGCTGCAGATCTAAGCAGACACATGTCAAGTCAGCACACGAGTCCCTACCACACCTGCCAGGAGCTCACCGCCATCCCCAAACTGGAAGCAGGGACATTGAGCACGCAGAGGGAGAGGCCCACAGGACAAATGCTTCTGCATGCCACTGCTGACTTACCGTCAGGGACATCTATGATTGGGACTAGGTTAAAACACACAAATCAACAGCATGGCCTGTGGGAGAACCTTGCAGGCCCTTGGGGGATCTGCCCCCCACCCCTCCAGCCATCCCAGGGCCTCAGTTCCTGTGTCAGGGGAGTGTGGAGGGCTGGTGGTGTGTACAGCGGGAGCACATTCTGGAAGATTCCCCACCGGCTCCCTTCTGCTCCTCTTACAAGCTAAGAAGTCACTGTCTCCATCTCACAAGGAGGTGATGAATTCACGAGCCAACAAATGGAAAGAGTTTGGGGAAAGGACGAGGAAGGCTTTGAGCTTGTGAAATCCACCCATGTGTGGAATTCACTAACTATCAGGCCATCAGAAGGGTGGATGCCTGCCCAGACAACGGGGAGATGGCAGCGGACCCTGGAGGGTGAGAGTTGCCGGCTCACGGGAGAAGGGGGCCAGCTGCACCCCGATGCTGAAGTCCTGGGGATGCTGTGGTGGGAGGGAGCAGAGGAGACACCAGGTCCCTGAACCCCATGCTGCTTCCAACAACCCAAGGCAGGGGCAGAAATAGGTCCAACAGCAGGGACCCTGGGGTTGAGGTTTCCTGAGGGCCCACCCACTGCCGGAGGTCTCTTTCTGACCTGGGGTCCCTCGGCCAGCACTGGCCAGACCCCGGGTGCCCCCTCCCCAGCTTCAGCGCAGCAGCCCCAGAGGGCCGCACCCCACCAGCCATGCTAGAGAATGAGGAAGGCCCAGCCCGGAGCCAGGCTGTCTGGACCCTGTCCCCTAGGTGCCCGGGAGCCACCCCATGTCATCTAGAGCCCCCACCAAATTCATGGTGAACTGGGCCTTGTCCTTATGGTTTCCTTAATTTGAAAGCACCATGATTACAGCCCCTGTCTCCTTGAGGATTTGGTCACTTTTAAGACATCTTCATACTTGAGGCGGCAGGGGACCCTAGCCCAGAATCAGGAAGGGTGATTCGGGTCAGTGCCCTAAGACATCAAAGGTCAGCCTGCCCGCAGGAGGCACAACCAGGGGGGGTGTTCAAAGCAGGCAGGACAGCCAAGCCCTCTCTCTCTGCCTCACGGTTCTTCTCATTCCATGGCAAGTCTTGTCATTATCCAGGACTCTCCTCTGGACCTCCTGGGGAATGCCCTCCTGCCTGCATCCCTGGGACTCCGGCCTGTGTCACAGCCACCTCGCATCCAACCCCTGGCCTGGCCTGCTCATTTAGCTAGGGCCTCTGATTTCCGGGGCTGCTGGGGGACGACGCTCCCCCTTAGACAGTACAGCTCTCCCTCCTCCTCTCCCCCCACCTCAGGACCTGGCATGGCAACGTTTGAAGCTGAGACAGACTCACAAGGCCACTGACCACAGGCTGACCCTGGCACCGTATGCAGGATTCCCATCTGTCCTCTGTTTTGCAGATTTTGCCTCATCACTGATGCCACAGGCCTTTCTCAACCAACCATCTGCATCCTTCCCATCCCTCGGGATTTCTGTCTTTCCAGTACAGGACATATGTGCAGTCTGAGGTCACAGGCCCAGCCGAGTGGACTCCTGCAGCAGAGCAGGCCACAGTCCTGGAACCTGAGCACTCAGGTCAGTTGGGGTCGACCAGGGGACTGGCAGAGAGAGGGACGCAGGGTGGCCTGACTGCCTAGTTCTCCGTACGAGAATTAAGGAGAATTCCATTCCTTGTCTCCCCGCCCCGAGACGATCCGAGGGCATTCTGTGCCCACTGAAACTGGCTCTTTGAAAGTCCCAAGGAAGGTGTTTCACGGTGACCAAGCTCATTTCCCAGCCTGACCAGTGTCAGGCAGGGCCCCGCGCGCTCCCCAGCAAAGAAGCCGGGACAGCCGTGGATGCTGCAATCTTGGTTCTGTCCCTGCCAGCAGCCTCCTCCCTAGTCATGAGATTCAGGGAAAGAAAGTGAGAAGCAGCAGGAAACAATGGCTTTGCACCTTTAGAAGGAATGGCCAGCCGGAATCTGGGGGGCAGGCAGGGGGAGAGGACAGAAGCGGGGCAGGACATGCTGAGGAGAAGGCCGTGTGCACGCACACACACGGGTCCTGGCCTTCCCGGACGAGGCATGTCCACAGGAACCGAGGTGTGTTCCAACCTCATGGGGTGCACTTCTGCGGGGGAGAAGGCCGGTGTCTCCCAGCGGAGACTTTCTGATGTCCTGAATGGTGGTGTGGAAAGAGAGAGGAAGGATCCTTTTAGAAATAGCGCTAACTGGGTCATCCGGGGCCTGTCTGCAAACTAATGCATTGTACATTGGGTGTAATGGAGTTGAAAATGGAAAAAGCACTTGTGCGAGACTAACTCAGATGTCAGCAAACTTTTCCGGAGGATTCGGGGGAACTTGGCTGTGTGGCACGTACTCGCCAGGAGGCACAGTGGTCTCTGCACTCTTAGTGAGAGGAGAGACTGGCGGGCCCAGCCCCGAAGCCGTAATCAGGGCCCAGCGGACACTTACGGGAGTCACTAACGCTGTAGCCTTCGGTACAAATGTCTCAGTCTCTGAGCTGCTCACAAGGGCTGCTAAGACCGTGCACACGCTCACCCACTGCCTCCCGGCACCTCGCATGAACGGGGACTGTGGGCACGCTCTTCACAGCTGCTGGCCTCGGGCCTGATCCCTGCTCTGCCACTTCCCAGCTGGGAGCCTCGGGGCAAGTTCCTTGACCTCCCTATTCCTTCGTCCTCTGTGAAATGGTAACAGAAAATGCTGTTTCCTAACAGGACCAGCCTTGCAGACACCAGCGGCCCAAGGATGCCCGAGGCTTGTGGGAAGAGCTGCATTTCCTGGTTGCTAGAACTGATGCATGGCCAGATGCCCCAGACAGATGGATAAGGAGGCCTAGGAGTATTTGCAACAGTGAAACTAGAACTGGAAAAACAGAAGTCCCACACACCCAAGTTACCGCGGCACGATTCACTCCCATGGGGCGGGGGGCAGGGGTGGAGGCAACCCAGTGTCTACTGACAGATTCATGGAAAAGCGAAATGTGGGCTAGTCATCTATGGGAATATTACTCAGCCCTGAAAAGGAGTGAAAGTCTGACATAGGCTACAAGGTGGATGGGCCCTGAAGGCATTATGGTGGAAGTTAAAGAAGGCCAGTCCCCAAAGGCCAAGTACTGTCTGATCCCACTTATGTCTACGAGGCACATAGTGCGGTCAAGTTCAGAGAGACAGAAGGTACAACGCTGACTGCCAGAAGCTGGGCTTGGGAGAAAGGAACGGGAGTCGGTGTTTGATGGGCGCAGAGTTCCCCTTTCCCACAATGAAGACTTCTTGAGAGGGTTGTACAACGTACTGGACGCTTAGAAATGGTTAAGATGGTAAATGTTATGTTAATCGATTTTACCACAATTGAAACAAACAGAAGAAACAGATGTCCTAGGAGAGAGCTGGGGCTGAAGTGAGGGAGGCCGATTCTAAAACCCAATACAGCTTCTTAGCCACACGGGGCCTCTCGTTCTGGAGAAAAGGCAGGCTGTGCCAAGTTCCAGAAGGCGGTCAGTGCCCAGGCTAGCACCTCTCCCAAACACACACACGTGTGCGTGCACACATGTACACAGTATGTGCACATGCACGTGTGTAAATGCACACCTGTATGCAAACACATACGTATGTACATGCCGACAGCTGTGCAGAGGACCCCTCCCTCTCACCTCTCACGTGACAGCACCCAGACTTCCTGAGACGCCCCAGTGCTGGGACATCCTTCCTCTAACCACTTACCCTGCACGTTGGCATTGGCCACCTGCCATGGGAAAAGCTTCTATAGTCATCGGGCAGAAAACCACAGGGGGTGTGCGCAGGAGCTGATTAATGCCATCTCCCAGTCAGGCGTCCTGCCACCGTCCAGTCTTGCTGTGGTCAGGCAGGGTGGAGGTGGAGGGCTTCCCGGGAGCCGGGACTCCAAGTGTGGGGCTTGGTGAGGGTCGAAGGGGAACTCTGAGAGCCTCAAGGACAATGGGGACAGGGAGGCCACTGGTCGTGAGAGACGTGCCAGCCAGGGGACAGCTCCACTACTGTGAGGCAGCAGGGGACTACAGGGGAGGGGAGAGTGACCAGGCCAGGCCCCTGTGGGGAGGCTGGGTGGGCAGGAAGTCGAGGTCCACCCTGACCATGCTGTGAAGGGCAAAGCCAGCTCTTCTGTCCCCAGAGCAAGCCCTTGAGAAGAGCCAGCACCCTCGGGCTTCCTGAACATTCTCCCAAACACACTCCTCCCGTAAGGCCCCCGCTGAATGACCGAGCCTGTGGCCCTCGTCAGCCACCACAGATGAGGGGACACAGGCTGAGCGGTGGCTGTGGCAGCAGCTGCCTGGTACAAGGGCCTCTGAGCGCACAGGGAACTGACCCTGGACAGCCAGCCCCCACACCCCACACCTGTCCATGGCACGGGCACACCACGGAGCAGGCGCAGGAAGAGCCTGGGCACCGCTGACCCGAAGGCCACTGCTGCAGGGCCCAGTGGAGATGGGGGACTGATCTGTGCAGCCACCTGCTGCCCATTTTTTGGGTCACCGGGGGGCTGCCTTGTGGCAGGAGAGACCCTGCGGATTTGTTTGCTTTACCTACAGCAAACCGGGGGCCCGCAGGGCCAGCTGCCACATACTTGGGAGCAAGTCCTCAAGAACCAGCCCAGCCCCCAGCTTTCTGCCACGAGCCCCCCGCTGCTTCTCATCCATGGGGTGTCACCCCCAGGCCCCAAGCTTCACACGCACTCTGGACCCGTGGCAAATGCACCAAGAAGTGACCGGCACTCTGCCTCAGGACTCCTGTCTGCACGTCAGTGACCAGGGAGGCACAACCCAGGCGATGCTGCCTGCAGAACTGGGTGTCATCCCCCCCAGCTCTGAGACCCCCAAAGCCTAGATCTGCTGCTCCCTTCTCCCCACCTCTCCCAAGCTCTCAGAGAAGCGCCTCTGCCTGCCTCACTGCCCTCAGCTTCGCAGTCATTGACATGGACCAGCGTGCCTGTCCCCACCTGCAGAGACCACCCCCCTTCACCCTCCCCAGGAGAGCCCCCCGTCAGCCATCCTGCCTTCTTCCCAGCCACCTCCATTCCATTGTCTCTGGGAAGGAAGCCTCACGCTTCCCTTCAGACCCCCGTACCTGTCCCTCACCGCTGCTCACCTCACCTCACAGCGTCCCCTTCCTCTCCTGCTGCTTCCACTTAGCCGCGCTCCTTCCTTGCCTCTCCTCTCCCCCTGCCCCCACCTTCTCCCCCACAGTCCCAGATGGCCTCCCTGGCTGTGGGCCCTGGGACCAGTTACTAAGCCTCTCTGTGTGGCGGTCACCTCCTCAAGAGGACCCACACTCCTTCTCAGGCAGGTGTAATGAGACAAGCTGAAGAGAGGCAGGGGTTTGGGGAGGGGGTGGCGTCAGGCTTGTCCTGGGCTCACAGTCCCTGAGAAGAGGCAGCTCTCTCTGCCACCACACGGCAGCCTCCTCCACATGGGAGGGAGGCTCCTTGGAAGCAGCAGTGTGGCTCCCAGGCAGGCCCTGTGTGAGTGCTTAGCATGTCGGCCGCAGGTCAGAAGGCCCCACCTGGCGCCTCCCCGATCACGGGGCCCAAGCTCATCCACACCGTGCTCCCAGCAGCTGCTTATGCCCAGGGCACCCGCTGTAAGCAGACTGGCTGGGCGGGACAGGGTCAGGCCACACCCCCACCCGGCCAGCTCCTGGGACAGAGGTCCTGACCTGGACAGAAGTCCCCAGAGGGCTGCAGACAACCTAGCCCCAGGCCTGGGTGCAAGTGCCAAAGGGGCGTTCTCCTCTGCAGAATCCGGGCCTTCTTTACATGTCTCGTGTGCTTTATGGATTTTCTCCATTAACCCTCACAGCCGCATCTTGAGAAGAGCCCAGAGAGGTTAACTGACACACTCAGGGTCACACAGCGAGGAAGGTCTGGCCAGCGCTGCCTAGATGCCCCCATACCCTTTCCCTCTTTGTCACAAGCAGCAGGTGGCCACCTTCCCAGCCTGCCATGTTTTGTGCGGTGTGGGACTGAGTCCTGTCGGGCCAGGGAGGGGTGGCTAGAAATGGCAAGGACCGCACCTATGTCCCCATCTTCCTGCAGCTACTGGCCAGAAACAGAGCAGCTAGTGCGGGCTTCCAAATCCCAGGTGAGGGCACGCAGACTGACCTGACCACCCCCCCTCCCCCACAGCAGACTGACCTGAATGAGGAACCAATTCAGTATGCTGAGATTTAGAGAATATTTGTTACACCAGCAAGGGCACACTAACACAGAAGGGACAGAAATGGCCCTGTGACTCTCCCCAGCACAAGTACCTCTCCAGACTTCTGCCCTGGATAGCAACAGGGAAAATTTTGTTCCTTGACAGTTGTCTTTCTAGAATGTTCTCCCATTGTGTTTCTTCCATGCTCATGGGCACCCATACATATCTCCCCTCCCCTGACACGACTCCCACCAACTGCACGATCTCTTCCTCAGGTCTTTAAGACTCAAAGCTGGCTTAAGCAATGTGGAAGTGACCGGCCTCACCTCTTCTGTCCTCCATCTGTGGCCACATCTTTGCCCACTGGGACCTTTGCACGAGAAAGGACCAAGGAAACATTCACTTCAGCCAAAGACGGGTTAAAGAAAAGGCAGGAACCCTGAACTACGAGCTTCGGCCTGAGGAATAGGCACAGATGTTTGGGCAGACTAATACTCACTTGAGCCCAGAATCACCTCCTCCTGGAAGCCCTCTGCTTCCTTAGTGCCTACCCAGTGCAGGCACCTCATAAATGGCTCTGAATGGGTGAATGAATGAGTGAATGAGTAAATATCTGTTTGCTGAACATAGAGAGTAGGATGTTGCCATCGGCCAGATGTGTCCAGATTGCAGTGGTTGGAAACAGCAGGGAACAGCCATCACGGGGACAAGGGTGCTTCGAGCAGGCCTAGAGGGACCCACCCATTCCTCTGACACACACCAGCCCTCCCTCCCTAGTCGGGCCAGACCTGCTCCTGGAAGAGCTGAAAGCTCCCGCCCAGCGGTGCCCACCCACCGGGGCCTGCGCCGTCAGAAGCAGCTGCAGAGGCAGGGGGGTGGAGAGCTGCCCCATCCCCCCACCGGCTCCCTACATCCAGGCCCACACATGCACCGTAGAGGTGGCCAAGGCAGAGAGGGCGGACTCACAATCCCGTTCTGCACGCTGAAGCCCAGCTGGTACTTGAGGTCAGGCCGCTTGATGAGGACCGTGGTGACCGGCGGACAGCTGACGATGTTCAGCTTCACCTGCGTCTGGTTCTTCAGACCCTGCGGGACGGGGCGGGAGTCACAGGGAGCCTCGTATGCCACCCACGAGCACGTGCTCGCCGGCCCACACCGAGGCTGAGTCGGCGGGCAGGGTGGGGGATGCAGGGGAACAAGGCCGGTGGGTCAGCCCCCTCTCGGCCTCCAGGTCCCTCTGTGCAACCCGTGTGTGGGGCGGCTGGCTACCCTGGGCAGCAGTGCAGGCCATGGCCCGCTGCACTCTGATGTGCCATCTGACCCAGCTGAAACCAAGCTGCTCGTGGAGACAGGGGCCAGGCCCTGCCCACCACCGTGCATGACCAGTGGGACAACACCGGGGTCACAGGAAGGGCCCCCAGCCAACACTGGATGCAGGAGGAGCACCTTCTGTTTAGAAGGACCAGGAGGGGGATGCTTGGGTGGCTCAGTCAGTTAAGTGGCTGCCTTCAGCTCCCGTCATGATCCCGGGGTCCTGGGATGGAATCCTACATTGGGCTCCTTGCTCAGCGGGGAGCTTGCTTTTCTCTCTGTCTCTATCGCCTCTCTCCTACTTGTGCTTTCTCTCTGACAAAAAAATAAATAAAATCTTTAAAAAAAAAAAAAGATAAAAACGGAAGGACCAGGTGGAAGCCTTCCTCCAAACAAAATGTGCGAATGGCAGGGGTGGGGACGGGAAGTGAGGGGCTCAGTGAAAATCTGTAAGCAAGAGGACCCAGTGTCCACAGCGAGACTAGGCCAGCTGAAGCCAAGGGGGACCTCAGGCCCCAGAGAGGCTGTGACTGTCAGCAGGCGCCCCAGGCCATGGCTGTGAGGTTAAGTCCCCGCAGACGAAGTCTCTGGTCCCATGGGCTGAGGGCTCTGCTGTGCCTACCGTCTGTCTTCTCAGGTGGTCGCCCAGCAGGCAACCTCTGAACACCCTTCAGTTGTCAGGCTGATGAGGACACAGGCCTGTCCTCCAGCACCAAGACCGCAGCGGGTGAGGAGGGAACAAGCCACAGGGGGCTGGGGGCAGAATGCTGACGGACGCCCAAGGGCTGCCCCCAAGCAGGCAGAACCCACCGTCTGGAGACCCTGAACAGGGCAAAGGCACAGGAGTGCCAGGCCTCTGGGCCGCCTCTCTGAGCTTCCTGTCCCAAGGCTCTTCTCGAGCCAGAGCAACCAGGCACGAGGACCCCCCAGCAGGGACCGGGAGCTCAGCATCTTCCAAAGCTGCAGGCTCACCGGCCAGATGGTCAGAGCCGCCAGCCCTGCTCTCAGACCCCTGCAGGGGGACCAACCCTCCCCATGTGCCCAGGAAATGGAACTCTTGGTGCTAGTCTGCGAAAGTCCCACGCATGCTGGGTCACCCTGCATCTGGGGGTCCTCAGCCCTTGCCTAGGGTCCATGTCCCTCAGAAATGGCATCAGTGAAACCAAATGTCCCGTTATCACCCCCAAGGGCAGCTGGGGTCTCTCCAGACCTGTTTCCTCACGTGTCAAGCGGGCAAGGACAAGGCAATGAGAATAAAACAAGGCAGGGGGCCCGCGTACACACCTTGATGATGCCCTGACAAGTGGCAAGGGGCAGCCCCACCAGGCTGGTGCCGTTGATGGACATGATCTGGTCCCCAATGCTCAGCTTCCCTGAGCGGGCTGCCGGGCCGCCGTTCATCATGTTCGCCAGGATCACCGTGGGCAGGATGGAGCCCCAGCCTGACTCCACCACCACCACGCCCAGGATCTCGCCCTTGTGCTTCTCCAGCTGCAGCTGTAAGGACATGAGCGGTGAGAGGTGCCCGTGATGGGGGCCGGGGACCTGTGCACCTACCACCCCACTCCAGCCTTACCTGGCTCTAGCTCCCAAGTTTGAACCAGGAACACAGACGCCCTCCTGCCCATGCCCAGCACGGACCCCTCCAGGCCCCAGAGGGGCTCCAGGGTCCTATCTCTTGCTCTTCTCACCTCCCACCAACCCATGGAGGCGAGAAGAATGATAGACTCCAGGGCTCAAATCTGCCCCCGGCTCTTGCTCTGATCTAGAGAAGTCCTACCTTCATTCCACTCCAAGGATCACCCTCAGAAAGCTGCCTGTCATTCATTCAGCAGTAAGTCTGGAATAGTCATTCATTCATTCATTCATTCACTCATTCATTCAACAAGCAGTCTGATTATTCCTTCCCCTGAGCAGTGCCCCGAAGTTCCCCATTTTGAAAATGCTTCTTATATGCTTTTCAGAAACACCTCCTGGGTGCTGAGCTCCAGCAGATGATAATAGCGGCATTAAAAGGCACATTTTCAAGGTCATTAAGACTGACTGTAATCAGCTCCTTTGTTACAACAACACCTCATTTCACACACAAGTGCTCAGCTCCAAAGGCAGGCACAAATGTACATTCCGGGGAGTGCTTCATTCTGCCGTGAGGATGGGGATTCACACTAGGGCCCTTCGCGTGAGCTGCTCCGGGGCATCGTGGTGGGAGGTCAGGGGGCTCTGGTGTGCAGGGGCCCAGCGTGGGTGGCGGCAGGGGCCACAGCAGTGTGGCATCCTGTGGCCCGCCCAGGGTGTGTGTGTCTCACCTCCTTGCAGTTCTCAGAGTTGGAGAAGTGGATGAGGTCGTCGTTGTACATCTCTTGGGTGTTGATGATGTCACTGTACTCCTTCTGGCTCAGGTCTTCGGGGTTGATGCCATTGGCCCGCAGGAATTCCTGGTAGGCCACGCTGAAGGCCTGGCCAATGGACTGTGCGATCAGCTGGGCCTGTGGGCAGGGAGAAGCCCACTAGGGACCAGCACAGGACCACAGGCACCACGCATCCAGGAGAGGAGAGGCTGTGACAGAGCTGGGTGCAGGGGCACGTGTAAGCCTGGGATAGGCCCTTGCCTGGGCTTAAAGCAACAAGAGAGAAACTGCAGGCCCTCCTCTGGTGATGGCTGTCCTCCCGCCAACACCCCACGGTCAGCCACCTTAGGGGGAGCCTCTCTGCTGCCTTGAACTCAGCAGGGCCCGATCCTATCTGCTCCCACCTGAGCCGTTTAAGTCCCAGACCATCCAGGACAAAGCACAGTTTCAAATAAAGTCCAGAAAAATTATGGATTGTTTGCTAAATATCTTATTTTCATTGCTTTAACTGGAAAACGTACTATATTTTCTTTCTTCCCATCTTATTCCAAAAATAGACTTGAGGTGTGTGTTCTTGGAGGAAGGTCACAGAGACTGAGCTGTCTCCCCAACATTTATGTCTCTTTAGCAACAGAACCCAATGTCAACTGGGGAGGCAGGGTGTATGTCCCGCTGTTCTTGGGGGTGGGGGACGGTGTGGCTGTTTCAGGCTGACACCGATGAGAAGCACAAGACCTGGAGACACCAGTACAGACCCTACAGAGCAAAGCATGTCGTTCCACTACAAGGAACCACTTGTGTGGACATCATTGAATCTCTGACACTGCAGAGTCCTGGACATTGAAAAGTCATGGCCAGGCTTTGCCTCCGGTTTTGACCCAAATGCTTAAATCTCTTTCTCCCTCTATACTTAAAGCACTGCATGCTTTAAGTGCTACAGATGAGTATGTCTTTGCACCAATGTGGGCTGGGCCGGACAATAAAAGCTGAGCTGGAGTGTGGAAAGCTTTCCTGAAATAGGTAAGGAGTCTAGATTGAACTGCTCTCCCACACTGGGCCCAGAATAGTTTATAGGAAGGACAGGCAATGTTCACTTGGCAGGAATAAGCCCTGATCGCTCCCAAAACCAGCATTTTGGCTGGGCTGCTTAGGGCGGACTGGCCAGAGCTGCCTTCCCTGGAGGCCACCAGGGGACACCCCAGCCTGGGCACATGTGGACTAAAGGGTGGAGAGCCCAGAGATGGTGCACTGGAGAGCAGCAGAGCAACAGCCGGGGCTCTGGCAGAATCTGGGAGTGAGACCTCGGGAAGAGGCCAGAAGAAGGTGGGGGGATGAATGAGAGCCCAGGACCTGCCATGCCCCACTGGGGTCCCAAGGCTTGCTGCCGGCTGCCCCCAGGCCTCCGTGTCTGTCCTCACCTGACTGTAGTCCTCTGACAGGGAGGGGTTCTGAGAGCATTGCTCCCTTCACCCTGGTGATCGCCTGGTGGTGCTGTCTGATGCCTTGGGGCTCTGCCTGGGGCTTTGCCTTGGTGCCCCACCCCAACCCATAGAAGCTCCTGGGGACAGTGAGGCCCTTCACTGTGCAATCCAGGAACTCTAGGCACTTCCCCACCAACAGCTGGGGGCAGTCTCCCATTTCCCCATCTGCCCCATGTCCTAGTGTCCCTCCCAGCCGGCCTGGGGGCCACACTGGAAACCCTGCAGACAAGGGGCTCCCCTGTCTCCCCCCCACCCCAGCTCACAGCCAGGGCCTGTGGGTGTTCAATGCTGTGAAGCCAGGAGCCCTGCTCAGGCAGCGGGGAGTATAAGGGGCTCAGAGAAGGGTTGGCATTGGCAGCTTGGCACTCAGAGGCGGCCTCCTGCAGGAGGTGAGGTGAGTGGAATGGGAGCTGCCATACCTCAGCACTCCTTTGCCTTAGCACTTTCGCCTGTGTGGGTCATATACCCTGGCTTCAGTCCTGGAGTGCCTGAGCTCCATCTCATAGAGGGAAACTGAGTCTCAGAATGAGCCCCTGGTATCCTTACTGCCACTTTTCATTTTCTCCAGGTGTTCCATCTGCTGCCAGCAGACCCTCAGACCCCTTACTCATCCCCAGCAGCCCCCCGGATGGAGCTACCATCCAGGTTCTATGCTCTGGGCAACTGCTGAGTATTCCCACACACACCCTACCAGGAGGGTCCTGCCCTCAATCCTTTAAGGACCACTCAGAGTCCCACTAATGCTCACCTCCAGACAAGAGCACCTCTGACTCTAGCCCTCGGCCCGCAGCCATCCACAGGGGCTGGCAGCTCGGAGCCCCATGGTGTTCCCTGCTCCTGTGACTTCTCTGCCAGCAGGCTGCTCACCATTTGCCACTGGCCTTGCCCTGCCCATCACTCACAGCCCTTCCTGAGGACCCATCTCTCCTCACCAGATCTCTAAGACGTCCTCTAGCCCTGAGTCCCATGGAAGTGCCCATCCAGGTGCCCAAGGGGATCTGGATCATGGGGAGAAGAATCTGTGTATGCACCAGCGGGTCTGTGTTTAAATTTCTTCTCCCATCAACATACCATTGCTTCAAAGCACTTCTAGATGACTTCAACTGCTTAGCAAAAGGAGGACTCTACCTCAGTCTTGCCTTCACATACAAAAATCTGGGGGCCGTTCCCTTCCGCTTCAGGTCCCTGCCCTGCAAGCCCATATGTGAACAAGAATGCCCCTTTCCAAAAATCCAGGGAGGATTGGCTTTCAAAATTCTCCTCTGGCAACACCCACAAGATCTGCCCGCCAGGGGGCAGCAGAGAGACCTAGCCCAAAGTCTCCTGTGCTCACCACTTGGCCCCCTGCTCCCTTCTCCGGTTCCCTTCTCCCAGCTCCAGGCTCAGAAAGATGCTCTCATCCCACTGAAGGAAAGAGTCAAGGGGTTCATGGTCTCTTAGTGAGTGTGAAGTATTTTGAATTATGACATGAAATGGCCATGAGCAAAAGCAGAGCCGTTCCTTGGGCACAAACATTGCTTCCTTGTATGCAAGCCTGGCGTGTGAAAATGCACATCTTAACCACCAAAAAGTCAGGAGTAATTTGTTAGCGCCCCTGGCCTGTTCAACCACATTCAATTTACAAACAGCCCTGAAGGACATTATTTCACGACGTGAAATAAAACTATGTTCACTCTCTTCGCAAACTCTGAATGTTAGGAAAAACAAACAAAAAAAAAACCCCCAAAATTCTGATTCCACCGGAGACATCAATGACAGTGCACCAGATTTCCACCTGAGGCGCAGTTTCCGAAGAGCCTGGGATGCCGCAGGGGCGCTGGTGAGGTCGGGTCCGCCGGGAGGGGCCCTGTGTGCCCGTGCGGTTACTTACGTCCTCAGACTCGAACACGTGGCAGATCATCTTGTACTGCTTCTTCCCCTCCTGGGCCCCAGGGGTGGTCTCGATACAGTCCTGCGAGGCCGACCGGGGCATGCGGCGCCTGGCCATCAGCACCACGATATTCCCAATGTCTGCGATGTAGGAGATGGTGCGCAAGGCGTGGTCCATCATAGTCTCCTGTCAGGAGCGGGGCGGATCCACATTAGGGAACATTAGGGAGAACAAGCCATCACAACACACTCAAGTTCGGGATTTCTTGGCCTCGACGCTGATGCCCTTTGGGGTGGGTCCTCCTGTATGGTGAAGGGCTGTCCCACACACTGTAGGATGATTAGTGGCACCCCTGACCTCTCCTGGCTAGATGCCAGTAGCATCGCCCCCTTGCTAAGTTGTGGCCACCAGAAATATTTCCAAATGCCCCCGTGGGGGACAACATCACCCTGGTTGACAATCACTGCTCTAGGGAACATGGCGTTCGAGGGCAGTGATGCACAGTCAAGGTGACTCTGCCTTTGCCCCACAGCACCCTCCCACTGTTTCTTGCAGGCACGAGGTCAGGGGCCACTCTTGTCCCTGCTGGGGGAAGGGGGGCAGCTGGCAAGGCAATCTGTGGCTCTGGAGAGGGGTCCCTTCTCCGCAAGCCATGTGCTTCTCCCTAGCAGCTGAGGAAGGCTCTGAGGCCAAAGTTTTCCACGGATGAGTTCTTCCCGGCGAGCCCAAGCAGGGCAGTCCCCCGTCAGGGGACACTGAGGCAGCTCCCCTGACTGATTGATGGGTCTCTGGCCATTCAATTCCCTCGGCTCCTGGCAGGTCCATTACTCTTGATGGCTTTTGTCATCTGCCAGGAATCTCCCCTGAGCATCGTGCTCGTGACCCCTACGTAACAAGGCTGCACACAAAGGCTCTGAGAAACTAATCAGTTGGTCTTTTATGCCTTTGTGCTTTTTCCACAAAAGAAGATTTGGCTGCTTCTGCAACCTTGGAAGCCTCTTTTCTTCCTCACAGAATCTACTTTTACAGCAGATATTACCCCGCGTCTGTCTTCCAGGAGCTGATTTGTTTCCTGGCCAAGGCCGGGTGGGGTGGGGTGGGGTGGGGTGGGGGTTTCAAGCCACAAGAGCCACTTTTCAGGAAGGGGGACTGGTCTGGAAATCGCCGAGGGTGCTCTTCAGCACTTGTGGCCACAGATCCCGGGCAGACAGAGGGACGAGTGTGAACTCTGGGCTTTTTAGAACACATATACTGTCTAGCTCCGCTCGTGGCAAAGCCCCAGAAACAATGAGACCCCTGCGACCATGGGCGCGGCCAGTGCCCGGATCTTTGTTTCTGTAATATTGTTCCCCACAGAAAGAAAGTGCGTGGGACTCCTCAAAGGAACGGCCGATCCCAGGTCTGCGGCTGGGGAAGCATCAGGGGAGCTCGGAACAGCTCACTGCCTCAGAAAGCAAGGACGTGATCAGCGACTAAAGTGAAGATGTCCAAACCACCCAGGACCCAGTTTAAAGGTCCAACTGGGGATCACCAGAGCCCCAAAAAGAATAACACAAGTTACAAAAAAAAAAAAAAAATCCATCGGTCCACAGTGAAGAGAGAGAGAAAGAAACAAAAGGTCTGCCTCGGGTCAGGTGCAATAATAAAAAGTGGAGAACGTGACATAATTAGGAAATGCACCAGTTTTGCACTTCCGGTGTTAGAACCAACACAAGCAAGATGATCCCTTGTGCCAAAACCTGCAGGCAAAATGGGTATCAGGGAACAGGGTCCCCACACATCCGGACAGTCAGCACACAGATTACTCGCTGAGGACAAAGAAGCAAAGGGGTCATTACCCCGGCATCTGGCCCTCCTCCCACGGGCCTAGGAATGGACGTGAGTGGAGCCTCCCTTTCCCCAGCAAACTTCAGGCACAGGGCACTGCCCGAAGCCTTCCCGACCCCTCCCGCCCTCTGCCCCATGCCGCTGGCCTCCTGCCCTCTTCCTCTTCGGCACGTGGGCCTTTCTATCTGGCACGGCTCACTTGTTCCTCACGGATCTGTTTTCTCCACCAACAGCAGTGATGAAGGCCCAGGAAAAATGAGCAGAAGCTGGCCAGGGCACAATGGTTCACAGGTAGAAAAATCTTAAGACAGTTCCCCCCAAAACACCCCTTTGGTGGAGCACCACCCTCTCAGAAGGCCAAGGGCTCACACGGCCTTTCCACCTTCCTGCTCCATTCCCCAGGCCTGGCATGCCCAGGTTTCCAGAAGGCCCTTCTAGAACCCTGATGGTGAGCACACAGCTTCCGACTCCCCACACCTTCCCCTTCATTTTGCCTCCTTAATCCGGGCTGCAGCACACCTACACCACAGGACACCGCAGGGTTTTCTCGGCCCCCGCAGCTCGCCCCAGATTTCATAGCCACATCCCATTCAAGCCGCGAGGTCCGCAGCGACTATCCTCGGGGACAGCCCTTCAGCTCACTCCCAGAGGGAAAGTTCTCCCGCAGCCAGACCTCGTTCTCCTGGTTCCTGAGGTGGGACGTTAGGGGTTCAATGACATGATTTTAAACAACGGTCTTTAAAGCGCTTACCTGTGTGTCCGCATTTAACACCTTGATCCTCTGGGTGGAGATGAAGAGATCCACTTCGGTCAGGGTCTGGGCATCCCCCTCGGAATTCTAAGAAAGGACAGTGGATACTGTTACAAATGAATGAAACAAAAAAAACAACAAAAAACAAAAACCAAAAACCTAACTTGAACAAAGGCCTGACAATTTTACTAATGACCCTGAGCGCCCCTAGAGGGAAATGCCTCTCCGGCTGGAAGCAGCCCTGGGAAATCTCAATTGCATGCCGCCTTCCAGCACAATCTCTAGCGAACTGAGTTCTGAAGGCAGTTTGCACAGGGCGTGAAGAAGGAGGGAGGAGACAGCTTCCGGAAGCCTGAGCATGGAGGGGGGCCGGACGCCTGGGGTCTTGGGTCCCAGCATCCAAAGCGCAGCCCCTCCACTCCCTAAAAAGTAGGCCTGCCTGCCGACGCTTATCAAACTCGGTAAAGGCACAGGGTCTGTGTACTCGCGCTGCACACGTTTCCGGGATTTGGGATTCCAAATATCCCCAGAAATGGGGAAGAAATTTTCAAAGGCATTGGATTAGATCATCAGCATCTTCTTCTGATTTAAATAGTCCTAGTTATGTCAACCCCCCAGCAGGCTTAATGCTGATCTTCCAAAAACCCTAAGGGAAGCAAGACCCCAGTAGGACTCAGTGCTGCCCTCTCAGCAACATGGGAAAAACCAGAAGATGCTGTCACACAAATGCCCCCTGTTTTGTCAGCTCCTGGAGTGTGTTCATCTTATGGCCATTGCTTATGTGTCCATGGAATGTTCTAGAAGCTGGGTGAACTATTTATTCAGGGTCTGCTCTAAACCAGGACAGCTTTTCATTGGTTTTTACAACCATGGGAATTTTAATTACTACTGCACAGTGGCAATGAAATACAAATACTTTCAGTTTACCCACTGAGGTAAGAAATACTTCATGGTCATCAGCCCACCCTGAGGTGACACTGCTTTCAATTGATTTTAAAAGAAGAAAAAAATACAGTTCAAAATAATGCAGTTGAAAATAGCAGGAACGTGGGGCGCCTGGGTGGCTCAGTGGTTTAAGCCTCAGCCTTCGGCTCAGGTCATGATCTCAGGATCCTGGGATCGAGCCCCGCATCGGGCTATCTGCTCAGCGGGGAGCCTGCTTCCCCCTCTCTCTCTGCCTGCCTCTCTGCCTACTTGTGATCTCTGTCAAATAAATAAATAAAATCTTAAAAAAAAAAAAAGAAAATAGCAAGAACGTAGAGGAACTACTTTTCCTCTGATTTGAAAAACCAGGTTATATTCTAACATGTATGTCTAAGCACGTATGTCCACATGCTTTCAAACTTTACATATTATGGGATTGTTCCTCAAAACCCTCTTGCTTGAAAAAGTAGGTTTGGCCAGAAGGGGAAAAAAAAAAAGAAGAAGAAGAAGAAAAAGAAGAAAAGTTGCAGGTGGACTGGGTTTTAGTGACAATTTCTGGAGGAAGCTCGAGTGCTGCGCCCTTGATGGGAGAAGAGGGACAAACGTGCAGGGGACTGGGCTCGAACTGGGGGTGAATGGAGAAAGCCAAAACCAGATCGGTATCAGACGATAGCAAAGCTCGTCCCGCCACGCTCTCTGCTAGAAGAAAGGGGGTGTGTCAACAGCAGGAATCCAAGAGAGGCCACCAGACAACGGGGTGGGTATGTCTGTGGATGGGGAGCCATGACCCCATAGTCACTCCAGGTTAGCTGTGTGGGGGACGCTGCTTCCTCCTGGTCCCAGACTCGTGACGCATCCTCCTCTCAGCGCTTGCCTGGCCAGACGTGAGCAGACCAGAATAGGAGCCCTGGGTTTGGGAAGAACAGCTCTCCAGGGATCTAACCAGCTCGCCTCAGCAAGTCTGGAGGCTGTTCTGGGCTAGACCCGCCTGCTCCCTGGAGCCCCTTTGGGCTCCCTGAATGGCATACTGAGGACCAGAGCCCCGCTCCAGCCTCCTGGTGCTTGGGCAGCCCAGAGTTGCCCTGGACAAACCAAAGGCTGGGAGCCCCTTTCCCTTGGGAGGGAAGCATACCCCAGCTAGCGCTCTGCAAAGCCAGGCCCATCTCCACTGCCTGGAGGCGCCTAGCAGAAGGCTCGCTGGGAGGAGGGAGATAGGTGAGTTCCTTCCTCTCCTACAGCTCAAGGAATCCAAGGAGACACCACCGGGCAAAGAGCAAATATCATCATAGGGAGAGAAGTCTCATCACAGGAGGAAGTGAGTGCCCAGACCCAGAAAATGCTGTTCAGGTGGTGAAAAGAGGATTGAATCTCTTGCCCTTTAAGCGACAAGCTTAAAGGGCAGCAAATCAGTGTCTTTTAACACTGAACATTTGAGATTTCCTATATTAAGAGGACCGAGCGTTTACTAAGTGACCAGGCTCACAAACAAATGACTGGAGGTCAACGTGTTTTTGTTTTTTTTTTTAAGTTGGCTCATGCCCAGAAACTCTGTGCCCCCAACCCTTTTTTTTTTTTAAAGCACACTGCTTGCTGGGCGTGGAGACCGATGTGGGGCCTCAGCTCACCAGCCTTAGAGCAAGACCTGAGCGGAGACCAAGAGTCAAATGCTTAACCTACTGAGCCTCCCAGACACCCCGCAGCAACCCTTCCTTTCCAGTGGGGAACGCATCTTGAGGGCAAAGTGACCTTCTCATCATCATCCTGATTTAACAAATTAAGCCTAATGAGTTTTTAAATATCAGAATAATTTAATTGATTTTGTACGGGGGACCTAAGTGCTAAATGCATCACATGGCCGTGTCAAATGTCACCTGTAAAAACATCTGCGTGAAACAGGAACGTCGCGGCATTAGCCGTGTTCTAGCATGAGAGAGAATAAACAAGAAATCTGGAAAAAGGGCAATGATTAGATTTTTCTGTAAGTGGATGGCTAAAAATTAAAACAAAACAAAACAAAAAAAACCCACACACCAGTGTCTGTAGTTTGTTCAAAAGTCTACCATTTATCCACCCAGGGACGAGGAAAAAGCTGTTTGCCACATGATGCGTGTTCCTGCAAACAGCACCGAACCCTCCCAAACTGCACAGGACGAGGCCCAGAAACCCAGGCAAAGCCCTCAGCCCTACACACCGCTTTCTTCTTGATTTTAGCGGCCTTTTGCATCCTCTGCGCAGCATGTAAGAGAAAAGAAAAACGGATAAAGGAAGGAAGAAAGAAAGGAAGAGAAGGAAGGGCAGCCAAGTTATTTTGGTCTTGGGGTCAAGCCCCCGGGACTCCGACCCTGTGCTCAGGGGAAGCCCCCCCACGGGGGCAGGAGGGGTGGGTAGCCACCACGTCAGCGAGCACGCACGCTGACCACGAGAGGCCCCCACACGCGTCCCTCGGGCGCTGGGAATCACCAACAACCGCTTGGATCTGAGGGGGTGAGACGGGACGGAGTGATGCCACTGGCCGGGAAGTGCAGAGAAGCACTGGGCTCTTGGGCAGAGAAGCAGGACTGAGGTATGGAGCAGGAGGGCCCGGGGTACTGTGTTCTCTTCTTCAGACCACCATGATCTCGTGTCCCTGTGCCTCCATGAAGAAGGTCAGGGGACAGCGAGGACAGACGAGGGGCCCAACATGGTTTCTCAGCCCCCAGGGGCTGGCAGCATCCACAGACCCTATCCTGCCCAGAGGGGGCATCTCCTCGGACCACCCCACCCTTCCCGCCAGACCCCATTAGTGTTGCTGACTTGGCCAAACCGGCGCACCGCTGAGCCCACCAGTACCTTGACCCGGCTGACGGCCTCCTGTGCCTGCATCATTCTGATGTTCTTGGAAGGGTTACGTTCTGAGAGCAGCTGGGTGGACCCCAGGTAGTTGGCAGCAAAGATGATTCCATCAATGAGGTCTTCTGGTTCACAGGGCCCTGGAACTGATGAGGGCACAGTTAGCATTCTCCCAGAGGACCAAGGAATAAGGTCGCAGGGACAGGGGACGAAAGCAAAGGGCTGACCCACGGCCCATCCGCAGTCAGCAGAGGAAGGCCAGTCTCCTTCCCTCATCGCCACACCGTGTGTGGTACACGGAAGAAAGCAAATGCAATGCTCAGGCCAGAAAAGTCCACATGCATGGCTCGGGAGGACAATTCCGGGACCTTGGGCAACTGTCACACAGGGCATCTCAGCCTCTAAGGTGACAACCATATGCTGCAATCCCAGAGACGCACTTTCCCAAACTGGACAGCATTTCCATGCTTACCCCTGAGCCCTCTGGAAACAGGACAGGGAGCAGAAATTGCCCACTATCCTCCAGTTCTTCTGGGGCCTTCTCCTCCGCGTCTGTGCTGTAGGGCTCTGGTCCTGTCACATGCCTGCCTGGGTGGGTCCTCTCATTCCCTACACCTCAGATCCAGGCTGGATCTGAGGTGTAGGGAGCTCTTGCTCAGCAGCTCAGGGAGCTCAGCAGCTCTTGCTCTCCTCTGCTGCTTCTAGACCAGTGCTGTCAATGGAACTTTCTGCCATGATGTAGAATGTTCTATCCTGGTGCTGTTTAATACGGGGACCGCTAGCCATGTGTGGCTTTGGAGTACTTGATCTGGGGCTACTGCAAGAGGAAATGAATTTTTAAATTTCATGCAATCTAAGTAATTTACCCAGAAATTGCCAATGTGGCTAGTGACTCCTGTCCTGGACAGGCAGCGATAGGTAGGGTCAGCAAAACTTTTCTGCAGGGAGCTAGATGGAAAATATCTTAGGCTTTGCAGTCTGGGTCCAACGAGTCACCTCAGCATCCAGAGGACAAAAGCAGGCCCAGGCCATCTGTCTATGAGCAGGCACGTCTGTCTATCTATGAGCAGGCTCTGGAAAACCTCATACATGGACCCGGGTGGCTGGGAGCGTTTGGCCCCGGGTCCACAGCCTGTAACCCACAGACCATCATGCGGCCTTCCTCTGAGACCCACTACCTTCCTTTCCAAGTCACTGCCTTCTTTCTCCCTGCCTGCCTCTCGGCCAGACCCCTCCTTCTGAGGGACCTTGGCTCTGACTCTCAGGCTCCCCCTCACTCCAGGGTCCACAGGGCTGGCTGGCTGGTCTCCGTGGCCCGCAGTTCTCTCCGGACCCCAACCCTCAGCCAGCTGTGGGGAACCGTGTTCTCCCCTCTGACCCTCTCTGCTGCTAAAAGCATCGACTTGCCAAAAGCCTGGATGCCACTGTCTACCAGTCCCATAACATCTGCCCAACACCCACGACTCCCTGCCCCACGTCCCACCTGTGGGCTTCAGGGCCGCGGAACAACTCCAGCCACCTGCAAGCCTGCAGCTGGAAAGAGCCGGAGCTGCTCAACAAGGCAGACTGGTTCCGTTCCAAATTGACAGCCCCAAATACCCTCAGAACATGCTGGTGACCCTGAAAGGTGCCCCTGAGGAGCGCCCCCTCTCCCTCTACATAAGCACCATTTCATCCTTCCCTCATAACCAACTTACCCCCGAAGGCTGTCCCTCCCAGTCCAAGTGGGCCTCTCTCCAGTTCTGCCACCGCCACTGCCTCCTTCCATCCTGGACGTGAGGATGGCTTTCAACTAGACCGTGTGAATAGCAGTGGGCCGCCTGTGTCCCTCCAAAATCCTGATGCGGAAGCCCTCACCCCCCCAACCCCCCACCCCGCGCCCTGCATGATGGGATTAGAAATATGACCTCTGGGAGGTGATCTAGGAGGTCAAGGAGGGCAGAGCCCTCAGGAATGGGATCTGTGCTCTGATAAAAGGGACCCTGGAGAGCAGCCTTGCCTGCTTTCTGCAACACGTGGACACAGAGAGAAGGCCGTCTGTCACCCGGAAGGGGGCTCTCACCAGAACTCGACCACATGGGTATCCTGAACTGGGACTTCCGTCCTCCATGGTTTATAAACCCCACAGCCTCTGGTGCTTGGTTAGAGCAGCAAGACTAAGACCTGAACCTTCTACCCACAGGTTACTCCCCGGCTGCCACGAGAGGGTCCTCTTAGAGCTCCCCTGCTGCAAACTGCATGGGGCCCCTCATTCTTTCAGGAGAATGTCCTGAGAGCCCCAAAACCCAGTGCTCCCATTCAGAGGTCTGTGCATGTGAGGGGACAAGGGCAGTTTCACTGGGCTCTGTCATCCCGATGTCAGCAGACCCCCGGAGACTGGGGCCCCAGCTCCGGCCCACATGCCCACCCCCGGCTGCTCGGGCGCTGGGGCTCAGTGAGGGGCCCACTGTGAGCAGGCTGTCACCCCGAGATGGGAACGTGCGGCTGCCCTGACACCAGGCCGACCCTGGATTCAGGGCGGGTTTTTCAAATTACTTTCTGAAACGTTAGTTCTCTTCAAACCACAGGAGATACTGACCCACGGGGAGATGTCTGGGAGGGGACCCGTGCATTAGGCTTTCACTGGAACAAGCCTCAGCCTGTGGACTTGCCATTAAAGCTCCAAAATTGGTCATAGCATGTGTCCATTAGCCTCAACTGGCTGCCTGAAGACCCCTCCCCAGGGGCTCACATGTCAGACTGACAGCAGGGGACCTACTCCCCTCTCTTTCAAGCCAGCACCACAGCTCCTGAACTAAAGGCAATTTTTATAACGTGCTTTAGAACAAGGTCAAGTATTCTGAAGTTTGAAAGGAATCTGTTAGTAATAATGGGCCCGGCAGGTCCCACCTTAGGAACGCCCCAGGTCATGAACCACAGAATTGTGGGGGCCCTCGCATCCTGACACCACTGCCCTGGGGACCCCCTCTCTTGCTCCCCACTGACCTTGACAGCCTCCCTAGCAGCGCCCAGAGGATGCACCCCTTCCTCTTGGGGGCTCAGATGTTTGTTCTAGGGATCTCGGATAAGTTTTGGGAGGCTCCCCCAAACCCTCAGGGAACAAACCCCACCCCTCAGCCCCCCAGCCCTCTCTAAGAGGCTCTCACAGAGCCTACCTGGTCCTCCCCCCAGGATGGACACCCCCGTGACTCCCACAGTCTGCTGGCAAAGCCTTTCCCCAAGTGCCTCTCCCAGCCCCTCATCTGCGTCTGGAGGAAAGAAGCATCTTCTGTTCCAGAACCAAGTGAAGAGGTCCTTTCAAGAGCCTTGGGTGGGGGAGGGGAGACAGGAGAAAGTGGGGCCTAGGTCTGGAGGGGGAGAGCTGCCCCTCTGGGTGGTCTCCCCACCACATCCTTTCCTCTGGGAAAGCTCTTCCCACACAGCTGGCATTTCTGGATCCATTGGACACTGCCTGTGGCAGCAGACAGGTGGTGGTCCAAGTGCTCCACAGCCCCGGGGGTGTGAAAGCCAAGGAGGGGGGTGGGCACAGGGGGCCTTGAGAAGAGGGTATCAGGGGTTGGGTGGGGGGTGAACTCTGGGTTGAGGGCTGGTGGTGGGAGGGATTAGGGGTGGAGGTTGGGGGCTGGGGCCAGGTGGGCTGTAAGGCCCAGGGGGTACCCTAGCTTCTGGCAGTTTTATAAGTTCACCTTTCCAGTATTTAAAAGACACCCCGGAAAAGCACATGCACGTGCATGTTCAGATCAAGCATTCCTTGATCTGAACCGTCATCACTGCTACCTTCCCCAAAGGTCCGTGCAAGTGGCCACGTGGAATGACGGTGCCTTCCCTTCTAGCCCAGCCTACCCACCGCCTCCCGGGCTGCCCACTCTGGCCTCCAGCTGGTGCTGGCTCTGGTGGGGCCCGCAGAGACCTGGGTGGTGGGACCTCAGTGCAGAGGACTCTGAGGGCTCCTCCCAGAGCTTCTCACTTCACAGAGAGTCCATCACGGGTCAACAAGCCCTCACCCCTCCACACACACACGTGCATGTGTGTACAAGCGCCCACACCCATGTAGGTACACAGGAGTGTCCACAGAGCTTCTCACATGGCTCCTGAGCCCACAGAACCACCCCTCCGAAGCAGGTCTGTGCACCCACTGGGAGGTCCGAGACCAAGTGCCCACCATGACGTCAGGGCCTGCAGATACAATGAGGCGCCCCTGCGGGCAGGCACCTTACACTATCAAGGTCATAAAGCCTCTCTATGACCACAAGCCCAAACACAAGAGAAAGAGGAGTTCGGAACACTGTGGAGACCCCAGAGGAAGGCCATCCTGGCAGCGGGTGGCCCGGCACCCCGTGCCCCCCGCAGCAGGCAGGACTCTCAGAGAACCAAGGACAAGAAGGGCTGTCTAGGAAAGGGGGCCCATTTTGGAGCCTACAACTCCCCAGGCCTCTGACCCCAGGACCACCCACCCCAGGGCCCATGCAGGATGCAGTGAGGGCCGGGCCGGAGCTTAGAAGAAGGGCTCAGCAAGCCATGTTAAAGTCATGAGCATTTTAATACGGCAACAAGCACTTGGGGTATCTGTGCAGGTGGGGTGCGGAATGGGCCACCCCTCCCAGTTCTGCAGAGAAGGAAGGCACCTGCCCCTCCCCCTCCCACTGTCAATGTTGAGGGACACTCCGTGGGGGCTTTGGGACAGCCACAACAAGGACTGGAACTAAGGCAAGGAGGTGCCCTCTCTTAGAGAGCTGAGTAAGAAAAGCAAACAAACAAGCAAGGTCTTCTCAGACAATGAGAATTAGGAGGCAGGAAGCAAACCCCGGTGTGAGGGGGACAGGGGTGCAGCCTGCATCTGATGAAGAAAGGGAAGGCTGCTCTCAGAAGCCACGGTGAGCACAGACCTGCGTGATGCAAAAGGAAATCCTTGAAAAGGAGTGTGTTATTTTCTGGGACCCCTCTCGGGGTCTGAAGGGAGGTGGGGACAGCCCTTTAGGGTCCCACAGAGCCTGCCATGGATCCAGGGACATGGCGGGAGTCTGAGCTCTTCCAACTGTCCTGCTCGAAAAGACTTTGTGCTCTTGGAACAGTCATCTCTCTCTCTCTCTCTCTCTCTCTCTTTTTGGGGGGGGACTCAATTTACTCACCAGTGAAATGGGGTGAGGGGGAACTCCTGATTTCTATCTTCTTAGGTTTTTGCAAAGGTAAGATTAATAGGATGAGCTTCATAAATGCTAAAAGCATGTAAAGTACAAGTCATTAGTTAACGAAGTCTTAGATTTCATTTCTACGTAAGTCAAAAGACACGTCATAGCACTTAGCCGAGGCAGGGCCTCAAGCACCAGATGAGGGGGGCAGCAGCAATGCCAGCGGGCAGGGTCCAAGGCCAGTGAGTGCGCTCACATGGTCTTGTGGGCACATGGCCTGACAGCCCACCGAGGCTCAGACGACAAAAGGACACCATGGTCACACTGATGTTAAGGGACAGAGCAGGGGCCATACTCAAAGGCAGCCACATCTGGCACAATGACCTCCACTGTCATTGACGTGGGGAGTCCCCACGCTGCAGGTACAAAGTGGTACAAACCTCTCCAAACCTGGTACCATACGAGGCAGGGGGAGGTGCCAGATTTAAAACCCCTGGAGCTGAAGTAGGGGACGGAGGGACAGAAGAAGATCCCAAGCAGCTCCTCTGTGTCCAGAATCGTGTTCAGAGCCCAAGGGCCTGAAGAGGCCCCAGTCCCATCGGGTGGGTTCTGGGATTTCACATTACATACACGCCCCAGTGACACTGAAGAGCACCCCTCTGGGCAAACCTGACCTTCAGCACACCAGCCCTCCTCCTCCCCTGTCATCTTAGGAGCAAAGCTGCTGAGAGGCCAGGCCAGCACCTGCTTTCCCTGGCAGGGCTGGCTCTTTACAAAGCGCCAGGTCCCAAGGGCAGGATTCCTGGTGGCTCCTTCCA
Organism: Enhydra lutris kenyoni; assembly: GCF_002288905.1. NCBI lineage: Eukaryota > Metazoa > Chordata > Mammalia > Carnivora > Mustelidae > Enhydra > Enhydra lutris. The sequence goes on along the minus strand of NW_019154113.1, from coordinate 2,849,809 downwards.
TCTCAGGCACCTTGGTCCTACCTCTAGAGATGACAACCCCCCTCCAGCTGGCCAGAGCTGGCGACCTCATGGTAAAAGAGTAAGAGATGGGAGGGGACAGCTGCAGAATGGGAAGGGGTATGGAGGGAGGAACCCCTCCCTGTCCATCCATCAGCAGCCCTGGTGTGCACTGTGGGCCCACTGGCACCTGTCACTCGCTAGGGGAAGGCAGGTGCCACCCCCACAGAGGGAAAGAGGATGGCCAGTCCCACGGTGGAACTTCCCACCCTGCCCCTCAGGGCTTCTGACTGAAGTGTGTCCATTTTTGCTATCTTATGCCATCTTCCCCTCAGGCCTCATTCTTTCCAGTAAGTGTAGTTCCAAGTGCCCATCATTTGCGATGGTCACCCCATACATAGCAGGGCCAAGCCACTCGTCCTCCCTGCAATGACCACTACTGACCAGTAGATGGTGCCACGTTCTGCAGGAAAGTCCCGCGGTCCCAGCAGCCATGAGGTAACTGCTGGCCCACAGCGCCCACACCCTCAGCCAGCACCCATGGCCTGGGCCTGGACAAGGGTCTTCACGCCCTATCTATGGGGCAGGAGTCAAATGGCTCTCTGTGGAACCCGTCCCTGGGGGTGGGAGGTTAGGCCTTGCCTTTTGAATAGACTCCCACCCTCTAAGCCAATGTCCTTTGTCTTTCTCCTTGCAGCTCGCCACACCTTTCTGAAATTCACATCCTCTTGCAGTCTACGTCCCTGAGTAGATACATTAAAAGCTGCTCCCCCAGCCCGGAATGAGCCCCAGCAGATCTGGGAACCCAGACTGCTGTGGGGTACGAAGGGCACCCATCCTGGGCAGTGGGGTCCACCGCCAGCACCCATGGGCGCCTGCTCCCTGGGAAGAGGCCGGAGAAAGATTCCGGTCTTTGTTACAACTCCAAAAGACGCCCACCTCCGCCGGAGGCTCTTGTCATCCCTGCCTTGCTCTTTCTTTCAAAAAGGAAACAATACAAAACAAAAACGGTGCCTTCAGCTTCCTGCCCGCCTGTCAGACCCACTCGCACTTGCACACTTATTAGGAAGCAGAGAAGAGTGGCCGGTGTGGGGAGGCGGGCGTCTCAGGCTCACAGACACCGCTCTCAACTCCGATCAAGAAATGCAGAACCACAAATCACACAGCCTCATGACGATACGAAAGCAGCGGGCCCTCTACGGCTGGGCATAAATTGTTCTTCTTTGGCTCAACTCTTGAACTAACCCTAGGCCAAGACCACCAGAGGGAGACAGAACGACAAAAGAATAAAAAGAGGTTTAAAGGCCATCCTGTGTCCTCAGAGAATGATCGCTGACTTCTGTTTTCTTGTTGTGAGTTTCTTGTTGTGACCGTACAAACGTCAGCATATGCAGAATGGATCTGCACAGTTTGGACGTGAAGAATAGGCTGTTCCAGGCTCCTTCCTCCTGAAGGAAGCTTCTGTTTGAAATGTCTGTTGGAAAACCTAAGCCCTGCAGACCTCTCTGAGCAGGGAAAGGGGTGAGAGGTCCAACAGGGTCATGCCTTGGAGCCTCTATCCCTGACACCTTTGGGGGAAATTATCTTGAAGGTGGGTGGTGAACAGAGGCTTCCCACAAGTGGCCTGGATCCAGGTGATCTCATTAATTTCAAGACCTGTGCCTGCTTCTGCTTGTCTTCTGGGGAGGGGACTGATGGGTAGAGCCAGAGCACAGCAGAGGACGGGCGTGTGAGTGTGTATCTGAAAGGTCTCTGAGAACAGCCCTCACCCCTGACACACCAGACCTCTGTGTGTAACAAAGGTCTAGTTCTACTTGGTCCTCAACACCCTCATGAAGCAGATCTCGGTGTCCCAATTTTACAAATAAGGACAGTGCCCATGGGGTCAATGACTTTGCACAAGACCACTGCCACTGATTCAGGTACTAGGATTTTTGAGCCCTCCCATGAGGACAGAAAATGTGGAGCTCACAGGCCAACATCAGTCCCACAGTCACCGAATAAACACATCAGGATGGCATGTGGTGAAGCCATGAAGGAAGGACGCTGTACCTGTGAAGGAGCAACAGGGGAGTATGACCTTGAGAAGCTGGGGGTAGCTGCTCTCTAAGCTGAGACCTGGAGGATGCAAAGGGATTAAAAAATCATAGAGGGAAAAGAGAAGAGAGCTTTCCAGGCTCAGGCAAGAGCAGGTGCAAAGGCTCTGGGGTGACAGTGTATAGCACCTTTCAAAAGCTACAAAACATGCAAACTGCCTGGGTGCACGGAGCGGGCCAACATTTGCAACAAACTGAGGCTGCAGAGAGAGTGCCAGCTGGAGGCAAGGATCCTGGGGCTACACCAAGGACTGCCATTGCAGAGTACTGGTCAGGGACGTGGCCCAACCTCTCTATCTTTCCAAAGCAACTCTGGCCACAGAGAGGCAAACCACAGAAGGGAAGAAGGGAGAGAATCCAGGAGGCTACTGCAGCTGTCCTAGCAAGTGAGTGAATGAGTGATGATGATGATGATGATGATGATGGCGGTGGTGGTGGTGGTGGTGGGTGGTGGTGGCGGTGATAGTACTGACGGTGTGGACCAGCATGATGATGGTGTCAGAGACAGCGACACACTGGATCCACTCTGGAGATTCAATTCCACAGGAGGAGTGCTGGGAAGCAGGTTATACCATGGGATGGACAAAGCTGCAGCTATGAGAAGGGGATGCTGGGGAGGGGACTGGCCTTGGGGGTGGGTATTCTGCACATCTAGATGCAGGAAACTGGGAATCTTCCAAGGCGCTCAGGAGGCAGCTGGACTCAGGGGTCCTGATAAACTGCGTGTTGGTGCAGACACAGAAGAATCATCAGGGGAGGGGCACATGGTGGGGAGAGGTCCTAGGACTCAGCTCCACTGAGCTCCAGCACCCTGTGCCCAGGGGCAGGTTCAGCTGTGCCCATGCTGGCAGGAGGAGAAAGGAGCCCTTGCGTTTCTTGTGCACAGTGACCAGGAGGCCAGCAGTGATCTCGGAGAGCCAGACAGAGGGTTGTGGCGTGTGGTGGAGTGCTGGCTATGGACACATGCGGGCCAGGACGGATGCTTTCAGAAGCCCACAGAGGGGAGAGTGGAAGATATGGGAGAGAAAACACATCAAATTGGGTGAGGTTCACAAGCACAGAGAGGGACTGGTCTCAGCTAGGAGGAGGGGCCGTGGCTCTGAGGAGACAGGACAGGGAGGAGGGGCTAGGAGCAGGCCAAGTGCTGAGGCCACACGCCAGGCAAGCCACTGAAATGAGGGCGAGAGCTGGTCCGGGGAAGGGAAGCTGTGTCAACAGTGGCTGAGGCAGGAGGGGATGAACCTCAGAGTCATGAAGTTGGACCTCAGGTCAGGCCTTCTGCCGACAGACCTGGGGCGTGGTCTCTGGGCTCTGGCAGGGCTCCACCTGCCCTGAATACCAGTCCCCCCACACACACCGGCCTGTCCCAGAGCCAGATAGCTACCACTGCCGTGGGCTGAGCTGGGCCTCCCAGAAGCCCCTGTTAAAGGGGACCTCCATAAGGGGGCTACAATAAAAGAGAAGATGCCGTCTGAGAAACCAGAGCCTCGGAACATTCACTGGGGCGAGGGTCTGCCTGGGGCTGCAGGACAGGCTGGGTCATCACCAAAGGAAAGGATGTGAAAGTTCCACAGCATGGATCATTAGACCCCCAACAAGTGAGATAAAGTCACCGGCGGTCAGAGGAAGAGAAAGAGTCAAGGAAGGTCAAGGCCAAGCTATTCCGTGGACAGATCTACCCAAGTCAGGTCCTAAACACACACTTGGGCCTGAGAATGACATCCCAGAAAAAGCAGAATGAATGCAAAAACTGGCCAAAAACAGGGAAAGGCACAGGCATAAAGCTGCTCACTGTGGCACTATTTCTAAGAACAAAATCCTGGAAACCACCCAAATGTTCCAGCCTAGGGGACATCCATCCACGTAGCAGGCGTCCAAACAGCACAGGGCACCTCCATGTACTGCTCTGCAGTGGGTAGAACTCGGCATAATCTCCAGGGCTTGGAGTTAGGTGTAAAAAACAATACGGGGGGTGGGGACCTGGGTGGCTCAGTGGGTTAAGCACCTGCCTTCAGCTTGGGTCATGATCCCAGAGTCCTGGGATCGAGCCCCACATAGTATTGGGCTCCCTGCTTGGGGGGAAGCCTGCTTCTCCCTCTGCCTCTGCTACCCGCCCCCACCCACTTACACACTCTCTCTCTGTGTTAAATAAATAAATAAAATCTCTTTAAAAAAGGGGGGGGAAGATGGAGAAAAGCGTGTTAACTCATTACCATTTATCTAAGAAAGGGGAAGATCCACCTAAGATACTAAAAATAGGTGAAATGTTAAAACTGGTAATCCCCAGCGGGAGGAAACGATTTGGGAGGTGGGGTAATGGGGTAAGAAATTAGACGCCTTCACAGACATCCTGTTTTCTATACTTGACTTCAGAACCATGTAAGTATTTTATATAATTATAAGACAAAATTCAATGAAAAAAACAAATTCCTAAAGAAAAAAAAATGCATCTAAATGTGAATGCAGTCGTGACATGGTAATGAAGAGAACTATTCTGAATGATTTCAAAATGCAGTAATTTAACAGTACATCCCTCCTGGGCTATCCTCTGAAGACCAAAGTCAATGCAAATGAATCCTGAATTGTATCTATAATCACATGTCCTTGGTGATGTTGGTCTTATTACTCTGAGACTATCGTATGATTGATAGAATAAAACAAATGCAGAATTAGGTGGGTGTCCTTGAGGATGGGGAAAAGGTACAAATGTAAAAACCCTACAGTCCTGACAATATGAATCATGGTGCATTTTATCTTAAAATCAGTATGAATCATGACATGCTTATCTTAAAAACATGGGATATTAGTTATCTCTATATATGCATCACAAATTGTCCCAAACTTCGCAGCTGAAAATGATAAGGATTTGTTAGTTTCTGTGGGCAGGGGGACACTGGTGCCCCTGGGCTCCGTGTTTCTGGCTCAGGGGCTCTCCCAAGGCTGCAGCCATTCAGAACAAGGGAGGATCCACTTCCAAGTTCACTTACGAGGCTGTTGGCCAGAGACAGAGAGATCAGCAGGGCCTAGATTTCCCAAATGGGGTTTCAAATGGAGGCTTCTGCCATTTCATATACTAACATAAAGATAAATGTAATGCATGTCAAATAAAAATGCCAATAGGAATTTTTATTGTGTAACTGATAAGCTAATTCTCAAGTTCTATGGAAAAGAAAATACACAAGAGGATCCAGGGAAGTTCTGAACAGAAATGACAGTGACAGAAGGCAGACATTGGCCTGCCAGGTAATAAAATGCACTCTAAATCCTCAATTAAATAAAGCAGCTTGGTTCTGGACCCTCAATGGAGATCCAGAAACAGACCTCAGTATAAAGGACGATGTATTATATGATAAAGGCAGCATTTCAAATCAGAGAGGGAAAAATTTATGGAATGGTTTTGGCACAAATGACTAGCTGTTTGCAAGAAAATGATTAAAATGTAATTCTTTCTGGATCCATATACCAAAATAAATTCCAGAAATATTAAATATGGAACTCAAGTGAAAAAATCATAAAAGTTCTAGAAGGAAAAAAAATAATAGTAAGAGTGTAAAGGTTGGGACACCTGGGTGGCTCAGTTGTTTGAGTGTCCAACTCTTGGATTTCAGCTCAGATTGTGGTCTCAGGGTCATGGGATCGAGCCCTGCGTCTGGCTCCACACTCAGCGTCTGGCTCCACGCTCAGCATGGAGTCTGCTTGAGGTGCTGTCTCTCCCTCTCCCTCTGCCCCTCCCCCCATTCCTGCATGCTCTCTCCAAGTAAATAAATAAAATCTTTTTTTAAAAAGAGTGTTAAGGTCATACTAATCTCAAAAACTTAGTAGCTTCAAAGGAAAAAGACAGATACAATTGATGATAGAAAATGTTCAGCACAGTAAAAATATGGAGGGGCGCCTGGGTGGCTCAGTTGGTTGAGCGACTGACTCTTGATTTTGGCTCAGGTCATGATCTCAAGGTCATGAGATTGAGCCCCACATGGGGCTCTGTGCTGAGCATGGAGTCTGCTTAAGATTCTCTCTCTCGTTCTCCCTTTGCCCCTCCCCCAATTCATGCTCACTCTCATGTTCTTCCTCTCTCTAAAATAATAATAATAATAGTAAAATAAAATGCATTTTTAAAAAAGTAAAAGTATAGAGGTTCCTCAATAAGTTAAAAATGGAACTACTGTACAACCCAGCAATTGCACTACTGGTATTTATGCTAAGAATACAAAATACTAATTCAAAGGGATATATGTACCCCAATGTATATAGCAGCATTATCTACAACAGCCAAACTCTGGGAGAAGCCCAAGTGTTCATCAACTGATAAATGGATAAAGAAGATGAAGTAGACACACACACACACACACACACACACACACACACACACACACACACAGATGAATATTATTCAGCCGTAATAAAGAATGAAATCTTGCCATTTGCAATGATGTGGATGGAGGTGGAGAATAGTATGCTAAGTGAAGTAAGTCAGAGAAAGATAAATACCATATGATTTCACTCATATGTGGAATGAGAAAAAAATAAAACAGATGAGCAAAGGGAAAAAAGAGAGTTAGGCAAACCAAGAAACAGACTCTTAAATAGAGAGAACAAACTGATGGTTACTGAAGGGGTGGGGGTGAGGGATGGGGGAAACAGGTGGTGGGGATGAAGAAGGGCACTTGTGATGAGCACTCGGTGATACATGGAAGTATTCAATCACTATACTACATACCTGAAAATACCCGTAACACTGTGTGAGAACGAACTGGGATTTAAATGAAAATTTTAAAAATGCAAAAATATCAAAAGATGATGGTAGTCTCCTGCTCCACCTGGCTGGTGTTGTCCAGAAGGCCTTGGGGCAGGGTCGGCCACTGATTGACCACACGCTGGGGCCAGGCCTGGCTGGTGTGTGTTACTAGCTCCCTGAAGGGCAGAGAGGCCTTCCTGACATACGCGGTGCTTGCCAGCAGGGACTTCTGCAAGGCATGGCCTACTTCCTGTTGTGGACTCTGTAGATGTCACCAGCCACTTATTGGGGACACTGGGTCTCCATCAGATCTAAGCTGCTGACTCTCCCCTCTCGTTACTGATGGAATTATATCCTAAAATTAGAAAGAAATGAATGTGTATATATTCCTGGAAGAAGTAGCTGATGGCTTGAGGAGGGGCAAGGTGGATTTCAACCAGTCCGCTAAAGTGATCTAATTATCTACCAGAACGCTCTGAAATACCCATGAAATCAGCCTGAGATGTAAGATTATACACTTCAGGATCTGTATGGGGCAGAAGACATCAGTGGAGAGGGTGCACCTTGCCTAGATTGTGGCATGACTAGGAGGAGGAACACCTAACAGAGGAAAAATTCAGAGACTGTGCCCTCTCCATCAGAACTACTGGATATGGATGTAAACAGTATATTAGAAAGAGAATTCAGACTTAACATTTATCCAGGCAATGGCTAGTTGGAGAAAACCATTAGTGACAACATGGAATCTCTAAGGACAGAAGTGAAAGTCTCCTCGGGAAGAAGTTAAAAATGTTATCAATGAGATCCAATCTAATCTAAATACTCTAACAGCTAAGGTAAACCAAGGCAGAAGAAAGAATTAGTGATCTAGAGGACAAACTGATAGAGAAAAAGGGTCAGGAGGAAGGATGGAAAAAACACCTTGGAAACCATGAAAACAGAATTAGGGAAATAAATGATGCCATGAAACGTTCCAACGTTCCAACGTCAGAATTACTGGGATCCCTGAGGGGGAGGAGAAAGAAAGAAGACTAGAAGATATAGTTGAACAAATTCTTGATGAAAAATTTCCCATTCTGGGGAATGGATCCAGCATTCATGTCCCTGAGGCAGAAAGGACATCCCCCAAGATCAACGAATCTAGAAAGACCTCAAGACACTTGATTGTGAGACTGATGAATCATAATTTTAGACAAGAGCTCCTGAGGGCAGCTAGGGGGAAGAGAGTCCTTATGTACAGAGGAAGGTCCATCAGAATAACGGCAGACCTGTCAGAACAGCAACCTGGCAAGCCAGAAAGGGCTGGTAAGAAATATTCAGGACACTAAATGAGAAGAACAAGCAGCCAAGAATACTTTATCCAGCAAGGCTGACATTCAGAATGGATGAAGAGATAAAGAGCTTCTAAGACAAGTAAGGTTTAAAAGAGCATGTAGCCACCAAGCAGGCATTACAAGAAATATTAAGAGGGATTCCATAAAAGAAGAAAGAACCAAGAGTGACATAGAACAGAAATTTTACAGAGACAATCTATAGAAACAAGGACTTCACAGGTAACATGATGTCAATAAAAACATATCTTTCAATAATTACTCTCAATGTAAACGACCTAAATGCTCCCATAAAACGACACAGGGTTGTAGATTGGATAAAACGACAGGACCCATCCTAATGCTGTCTACAAGAGACATATCTGGAACCTAATGATACATCCAGACTGAAAGTGAAGGGATGGAAAAGCATCTTTCATGTCAATGGGCCTCAAAAGAAAGCTGGGGTAGCAATTCTCAGATTGATAAATTAGACTTTAAACTAAAGGCTGTAGTCAGGGATAAAGAAGGACACTATATCATTCTTAAAGAGCCTATCCGCCAAGAAGATCTAACAATTGAAAAATGGTCAATATTTATGCCCCCAATACAGAAGCAGCCAACTACATACGACAACAATTAATCAATAAAGAGTCATATGGATATGAATACATTAATAGTAGGGGATCTTAACACGCCACTCTCAGTATTAGACAAATCATCCAAGCAGACTATCAATAAAGAAACAAGAGCATTGAATGACACATTGGACCAGATGGACCTCATAGATATATCCAGAGCATTCCACCCTGAAACAACAGAATAGTCATTCTTCTCAAGTACACATGGAATAGACCACATACTGGGTCACAAATCAGGGCTCAACCAATACCAAAAGACTGAGATTATTCCCCGCATATTCTCAGACCACAGTGCTTTGAAACTGGAGCTCAACAACAAGAAAAAGTATGGAAGGAATTCAAACACTTGGAAGCTAAAGACGACTCTGCTTAAGAATGTTTGGATGAACCAGGAAATCAAAGAAGAACTTAAACAATTCATGGAAACCAATGAGAATGAAGACATAGCCGTACAAAATCTATGGGATACAGCAAAGGCAGTCCTAAGGGGGAAATACACAGCCATCTAAGCCTCCCTCAAAAAAAAACTGAAAAATCCAGAATACACCAGCTGTCTTTACACCTTAAAGAACTGGAGAATCAACAACAAATTAAGCCAACCCCACACACAAGAAGGGAAAGAATCAAGATTAGGGCAGAGATCAATGAGATAGAAACTAGAGATACAGTAGAACACATCAATGAAACTAGAACCTGGTTTTTTGAAAGAATCAATAAGACTGATAAACCACTGGCCAAACTAATCCAAAAGAATAGAGAGAGGACCCAAATTAATAAAATTATGAATGAAAAGGGAGAGATCATGACTAACACAAAGGAAATAGAAACAATCATCAGAAAATATTATCAACAGTTATATGCCAGTAAGTTAAGCAACCTAGAAGAAATGGATGCATTCCTGGAAACCTATAAACTTCCAAAACTGAATCAGGAAGAAATTGACAACCTGAATAGACCAATATCTAGTCACGAGATTAAAGCAGTGATTAAAAAAAAAAAAAAAAAAAAAACCTCTCAAAAAATGAGAACCCAGGACCTGACGGATTCCCCAGAGAATTCTACCAAACAGTCAAAGAAGAAATAATACCTAGTCTCCTGAAGCTGCTTCAAAAAATAGAAATAGAAGGGAAACTTCCTGACTCTTTTTATGAAGCCAGCATTACCCTGATCCCCAAATGAGGCAAAGACCCCACCTAAAAGGAGAATTTCAGACCAACATCCCTGATGAATATGGATGCCACGATTCTCAACAAGATCTTAGCTAATAGGATCCAACAATACATTAAAAAGATTATCCACCATGACCAGGTGGGATTATCCCTGACATGCAAGGGTGGTTCAACATTCACAAATCAATCAATGTGATAGAACAAATCAATAAGAGAAGAGAAAAGAACCACATGGTCCTCTCAATTGATGCAGAAAAAACATTTGACAAAATACAGCATCCATTCTTGATTATGTTTGGAACATTCCAAACTTTATAAAATCTATCTATGAAAAAATCACAGCAAATATCATCCTCAATGGGGAAAAGCTGACAGCCTTCCCATTTGAGATCAGGAATATAACAAGGATGTCCACTCTTGCCACTCTTGTTCAACATAGTACTAGAAGTCCTAGCAACAACAATCAGACAACAAAAAGAAATGAAAGGTATTGAGATTGGCAATGAAGAAGTCAAACTATCTTCACAGATGATGTGATACTTTATATGGAAAACCCAAAAGACTCCACCCCCAAACTACTAGAACTCATACAGCAGTTTAGTAATGTGGCAGGATACAAAATCAATGTACAGAAATCAGTTGCTTTCTTATACACTAACAATGAAAATACAGAAAGGGTAACTAGAGAATTGATTCCATTCACTATAGCACCAAGAACCATAAGATACCTGGGAATAAACCTAACCAAAGAGGTAAAGGATCTGTACTCGAGGAACTACAGAACACTCATGAAAGAAATTGAAGAAGACACAAAAAGATGGAAGACCATTCCATGCTCTTGGATCGGAAGAATAAACATTGTTAAAATGTCTATACTGCCTAGAGCAATCTATACTTTTAATGCCATTCCGATCAAAATTCCACCGGTATTCTTCAAAGAGTTGGAGCAAATAATCCAAAAATTTGTATGGAACCAGAAGAGACCCCGAATTGCTAAGGAAATGTTGAAAAACAAAAATAAAACTGGGGGCATCATGTTACCTGATTTCAAGCTTTACTACAGAGCTGTGTTCACCAAGACAGCATGATACTGGCACAAAAACAGACACACAGACCAGTTGAGCAGAGCAGAGAGCCCAGATATGGACCCTCAACTCTATGGTCAAATAATCTTCGACAATCAGGAAAAAATATCCATGGAAAAAAGACAGTCTCTTCAAGAAATGGTGCTGGGAAACTTGAACAGATATGTATAGAAGACTGAAACTCGACCATTCTCTTACACCGTACACAAAGATAAACTTGAAATGGGTAAAAGACCTCAATGTGAGTCAGGAATCTATCAGAATCCTAGAGGAGAACATAGGCAGTAACCTCTTTGACATTGGCCACAGCAACTTCTTTCAAGACATGTCCCCAAAGGCAAAGGAAACAAAAGCAAAAATGAACTTTTGGGACTTCATCAAAATCAAAAGCTTCTGCACAGCAGAGGAAAAGTCAACAAACAAGGAGGCAACCCACGGAATGCGAGAAGATATTCACAAATGACAATACAGACGAAGGACTGATATTCAAGATCTATAAAGAACTCCTCAAACTCAACACACACAAAACAGATAATCCAAAAAGGCTTGAAACAGCATTTGGCTTCACTTCTTCTTCTTCTTCTTCTTCTTTTTTTAAAGATTTTATTTATTCATTTATTTGTCAGATAGAGAGAGAGAGAAAGCACGAGCGTGCGCACAAGCCAGCAGAGTTGCAGGCAGAATCGGAGAGAGAAGCAGGCTCCCTGCCGAGCAAAGAGCCCGATGTGGGACTGGATCCCAGGACCCTGGGATCATGACCTGAGCCAAAGGCAGTCACCTAATCAACTGAGCCACTCAGGCATCCCAGCTTCACTTCCAATGGAGGATGTTGAGAGTAAAACCATCAATATGCCACTTTCCATCCACTGGCTTGGCTACGGCCAAACAGCCAGATGGCTGACAGAGCTGGTGACACCGTCTCCCTCTTGGGCCATTTCTACCCAAGTTGCTTCTGGCTGGCCTGCAACCTTGCTCTATCTAGGAACAGCTTCTGTGAAGGAACACAGCACATGATCATGGAGACACATCCATGAGGCTGCTCACTGCTGCACTGACCAGAACCAAACAAGTGGTCCACTGGGGACTGATTAGTATGCATCATATGTCCATGAACCTGAATCCTGGGCAGCCACTTAATAATTAGGAGGCTCTATAGTAGCTTATCTCCAAGGGGAAGTGAGAAATGAAAAAGCAGGAGTGCCTGGCTCAGTCGTTAAGCGTCTGCCTTTGGCTCAGGTCATGATCCCAGGGTCCGGGGATCAAGTCCCACATCAGGCTCCCTGTTCAGCAGGGAAACTGCTTCTCCCTCTCCTGTTAACCTGTATTCTCCTTGCTTGTGTACATGCTCTCTCTGTGTCAAATAAATAAATAAATCTCAAAAAAGGGGAAAAAAAAGAAAAAGTAAGGACTCATGTGTCCAAGTGTAATCTCTATTTTAAGAAAAAGATCTATGGTTTTGTATATGTCCAAGAAACTTCTGGGATGAGTCACCAGAGACTCAACAGTAGCTTCTATTGCAGAGAGGGATTAGGGGTCGGGGATGTGTAGGCAGAAAAGGGAGAAGTACAGGGATATGAAGACAGAGAAGGGAAATAAGGATTTCCAGGGTAGAATGCATTTTTAATTCTTATGGCTTCTGACTTGTTCTAAGAAGTACTCAGAAATAACAAACCTCTAGTGAATAAAAATTCCTATTTTAAAATCTGTCTAATCCCTATTCACAACTCCATTTGGACAAGATCAAACACTATTTGTAAAAAAGGAAAGTCATTTTGGTTTTCATAAACTCCCTTTGGAACGCTCTGGGCCCCGCTGGTGCTGGGGATTTACCTTACTCCGGTCCTCCTGCTAATAGCACCCCAGACCCATGCCCGACCCATCCCCTCAGGCCTGCTCTGTGGCTCAGGAGCCTGGCCCCTCTGATGGGCTGAAGAGGAAGAGATGGGAGCAGCCTTCAGTTCAGCAGTCTCATCTGAACAGGTTCATCCCAACTGCCCATTTTCAAGAGGTCCAATCATAGGTGTTCACTGCGTGATAATAAACAAGTGGCTTTATCACTAAGAGGACCCCCAAGAGAAGGAAGGTGTGAGGGGCAAGCTCGGCAGTGATGGGGGTCCCCATGTTCTCAAAGGTGGGAAGTTACAAAGTAGAGATAGGTTGTAAGGGATCCCAGGGCCCTGATACCTGAGGACAAGCCACATTCTAGCACAGGGCAAGAGCTGTTGGTGGGGTGGGCAGTGTTTCAGGACATCTCACATAAGCTTTGGCTGTTGGATTAGAACAGTATGAGGAGCAGAATTCTATCAGCCCTTGTGGTTTTGTCCAAAAGCTGCCACTGTTAGGCTTCATTGCTTGGGACCAGCACCAAACTTCTGGTTTTAATGAACCCATTTCTGGTTTTATGGAAAAGCTAGACTTTTACAAAGACTCATTCAGAGGTAGACAACCATCTGGTCCACCTGGACTCATGCCACTGCCAGCTTCCATGTCCTGCAGTAGAGGACTGCAGGTCCTGCAGGTCCCGCCGTTCCTCACCACTCCAGGACACAGCCCCCGGCCCCCAGCCATCAGACCTTAGATGAGTTACTTGAACCCCACTTTTCCTAACCTCTCAAATGGGGAGAAGCATCAGCCCTCCTATGATGGCTGACATGAAGTAGGGGCACAGCACATATCCCTGGGACTTGCACACTAAATGCCCAATAAAAGTTAGGATGGTGTCCCTATGTCCTTATGACTGTTACTGTTATCTTTCATTATTATTAAGAGTTACAAGGTATGAAATAAGGCATGTGCTGGGACTGAAGGCCATCCCTTCTTAAAACTCCAAGGAGGTTTTCTTCCAGTGTGATTTCTCACCCAGAGGAGGAGGAAAGCCTGCTTTCCTGTCAGTTATACGAAGTCTTCTCAACTTTTCAGACTTTCAGCTGGAGGACTGAACAAGTCCTAGGGGCTCCCTCATCCTTGAAACACTTGCCGGATGGGTGGGGTATGGCAGACATTGGGGAACTGCTCCCTCATCTCCAGACTTTCTCCCCTGCCTTCCCGGAAAGCCAAATATCTGATTCTCCAGTCAACCCTGAAGTCCATGGCACTGGTCATGTGGCACAGGTCTGGTCAATGAGGGACAAAGAGAAGACTGTTGAGTTGGTCTTCAAGGTGTTTTAAGGTTCAACTAAACATTCAGATTCATAAGGCCTCCTAAGTACAAGTAGACATGAGTCTGCTTCCTCAGAAAGAATAAGGCAGGAAATACAGCTTTCCAGCTGGACTCTTCTGGGAGTGTCCACACAGTTGTCTAGGAGCTAGAGGGAGCCTGAGGGTAGGAAACACCCCTGAAGAAGGATGTGTGGAGCCATCCCAGTTTAAGACCCTCATGTTCTCAGGGGCCAATATCTCTGACAAATACTCCATGGGCATGCCTAACAGAGATTCTTTTTTCTTTTTTTAAAGATTTAACCACCGATTTTAGAAAGAGAAACAGCAACCAGGGGGAGGGGCAGAGGGGGAGAGAGAGCATCTCAAGAAGACTCCCCATTAGGCGTGAAGCCAGACGTGGGGCTCAATCCAAGGCCCCTGAAACCATGATCGGAGTCAAAACCAAGAGTTGGGGGCGCCTGGGTGGCTCAGTGGATTAAGCCTCTGCCTTCAGCCCAGGTCATGATCTCAGGGTCCTGAGATCGAGCCCCACATCGGGCTCTCTGCTCATCAGGGAGCCTGCTTCCCCCTCTCTCTCTCTGCCTGCCTCTCTGCCTACTTATGATCTCTGTCTGTCAAATAAATAAATAAAAATTAAAAAAACAACAACAACAAAAAAATAAGAGTTGGACACTCAACCAACTGAGCCACTGAGGTGCCCCAGGAAATTCTAAATTAAGGCTATCCACATTGGTTTGAGCTGGTGACAGGCAGTTTCAGCCCATCATAACTGGTTTGAGGCATCCCACATTGTTTTGATTTTGGTTTATAACATTTCTAAGCTGGTTTAGGGAAGTGAGACTTCTGGAATGCTGCAAGTGAGTGGTACTTCTCAGAGCACCTAGGCATTGATAGTGCTTCCTGATCCTTCTCCACTACCTTCCCCTCTAGTTAGGGGGCAGACTCAAGAGACAGGGGAGTCTAATGCCCAAACCATTCCCCTAGGCAGTCTGAGAGAGTCCTGCCCAAATGACACCATGATACTTTGAAAAGTGAGCTTCTTGGATCCACAAGAGCCTACCTCACTGGAACAGTGTGACTGGTACAAGCCATCCTGGCATTCCCACCACCCAGGAAAGTGGTGTGTCTTCCCTATTTATGAGATGTCCAGTCCTCTGAATCAGAAACCTAATCAACCCTACGATGCGGGCATGGAGTAGGTGTTGTCTCTTTCTGCCAATAATTAGTTCCTGAAAAATACTACAACTAGCCATTTAGATTGGAATTATCGCAATCTACTGTGACCTGATGAAAACCAATTTGATCCAGTTTTAACCATAAGCACCACATGTAAATACCTGGGCAAAACCCACTTGAGCCTACTTGAGTTGGTCAAAATGGAATCAAGTTTATTTGAACAATATAACATGGATTCCAACAGTCTGAAACTGTTTTTAATCTAGTTTGAGCAACACTGAGCCAATACAATGTTGAACCCGCCAAAACTGGGTTGAGCAAATCAATTCATTTTCAACCAGTTTGAATTGGGTTAGCCTGGTTCAAACTAGTCCCTTGAAAGGGGATTTGGGGGTCTCAGTTTCCCAGATGTCAGCTCTTTACTAAAAAAGAAAACCAGGGTAGGAGAGGTTATTTTTTTTTTTTTTAAAGATTTTTATTTATTTGACAGACAGATCACAAGTAGGCAGAAAGGTAGGCAGAGAGAGAGAGGAGGAGGAGGCAGGCTCCCTGCTGAGCAGAGAGCCCGATGTGAGGCTAGATCCCAGGACTCTGGGATCATGACCTGAGCCGAAGGCAAAGGCTTTAACCACTGAGCCACCCAGGCGCCCTGGGTAGGAGAGGTTTTAAAGTTACTTATCTCCGGTGAGTGATTTACCTTACTCCCATAAATATTCATAAAAATTAATTACCAGCTTACTGAAAGAATTCATAAAATCCACACTTTTTATTGTAACATTAGCAACAGCAGGAAACAGCCTCCTGGCTAAAGAAACATCCTATTTAAGAGGCTCTTTATGGTGTTGTTGGAGGACCTTGGAAAGGAGCAGCCCAAGTTTCCCTGAGGCCAGACAGTGCAAAGTTGGCTCAACACTGAATGCTGAAATCCAATATTAACCCCCTCAAAAAAGGAGAATAAAGAAGTAATAGCCTGAATATGGATGCAAGTATATCCACCCTAATCAAAAGTGTTAGATCATAATAAGCTGCTTATACAGACACATTTCAGTCTATTAACCTGATCAGTAGTGTCAAGGGATGTAATTCAATGGGATGGCTGACTGTTCCCTAATCAGCTGAACCACCCCCTTCCACAACAATACGGGCTTACAAAGTACTCCGCCAACCAAATGCCTGAGCACCTTTGCTTATTATAACACTGTTTTTACCTTGAAGGTGTGCTTTCTGCACAAGCTTTGCAGGAGAAAACCAAAGGTAAAAATACCATTTGCTTTGAGATAAAAATGCAACTGTTCTTTAAGAGTAAATTCAAAGTCACTTACCAGCCACAAAACTTGGAAATGATGCCACCTTCTTTGTCTATTGGGAAATAGAAAAAAAGAAAGAAAAGAAAAGAAAACACACACATGACAGTGTAAGTAGATGGCCTGAAAAATCTAGGCTAAGAAGAGTACTGTATGTGAAAAGCTAAACCCCACTGAGTGTCTGATGTTCCTAAGAAGTCAGCTCCAGAAAGCAAACCAATGGCATTCAGGCACCATGGTGTTTAGGCAGGACACATGGAAACATTCCCATGGGAAAACTTGGGGTACAAAGGGCCATCATTTAAAGTTAGGGACTCCAGATTAGTATGTCATTGCTAGAAGGGAGGCTAGAGACCATACAACCAATAGTTCTCCAATTGGTGGGCATGAGAATTACCAGGGCCCATCTTTAAAAGCAAGATAAAGGATACTGGACACCACTCTATGGGTGGCCAGACTTATTTCATCAAAGCTAGAAAATTCTATCCAAACTATGTCATCCAGAAAATGGAAATAACTGGTTTAAGGCCTCATTTTAACAACCTCCATCAAGGCAGTGTTAATCTATATAAGATTGTTTTTCAAAACCATGCTGTGGGTTTAAAACAGTGGTTCTCAATCAGGATGATTTTTTTGTCCCCAAGGGGACATTGGGTAATGTCTGTAGACACTTTTGGCTGTTACAGCTTGGCAAAGAGGTTGTGTGCTACTGGCATCTAGTGGATAGAGGCCAGAGATGCTTCTAAACATCCTTTAGTGGAAAAGACAAATCTTTACAACAAAGAATGTTCTGGCCCAAATGTCAATGGTGCCATTATTGAGTAACCTTAACTTAGAACATAACTGTAAGATAATGGAGTAGAACAAGTTTCTGTCAAACCAGGGAGCATAAATGAACTTCCCTACCCCCAACCCCACGCGCCATTGAAAACATATGAACCCACAGTGGTATGAGCCTGAATCAGAAGGAAAGAAACTTTCCTTCCTTTTCCTGCAGGGACACCCAACTTTGCTTGACTGAATCCCCACTTCCAAGACACTGGCTGGGATAAGAACATGGTGGAGAGGGTGAGCAGACCATGGGGGTGTGGTAACTTCAATATTAGGAACTTAAGCCACAACTCTTATCCTTGGAAAAAATTACCTCTGGGATGTTGTTATTGTCCACAGGTCCATTGAGATCAGAGCGCTGCTGCTTCCTCGGCTGCTCCAAGCCATTGCAAACCTGGAAACCGGGAAGTGAAAGATGAAGATGGTGCTTCTGTATGTTAGAGAAATAAACCAAGATATGATATGACACAACTTTATGAAATGCCCGTGTATGTATGTGCGTGTATATGTGTAATTTAAACTCTTCTGCAATTAACATGTATTCTTTTATATTTATAAAATGTTTTTGAATCATTTTTTTACCATCTGTCACCACACAGCATGATTATAATATTATGCTTTACTTCTCTTATGCTTTACTTCTACTACGCTTTACTTCTCAACTCCATGACTTATTTTATAACTTGATATTTGTACCTCTCAATCCCCTTACCCTATTTTGCCCATCACCGCCCCCTTACTCTTTACCCTTTGGAAACCACCAGTTTGTTCTCTGTATTTATGAGTCTGTTTTTGTTTTTTGTCCATCTGTTCTGTCTTTTAGAGTCTATATATAAGTGAAACTACATGGTACTTGTCTTTCTCTCTCTGGCTTATTTCACTTAGCATAATACCCTCCAGGTCCATCCATGTTGTAAATGGCAAGATATCGTATTTTTTTATGGCTGAGCTATGTTCCATTGTGTGTATGTAGGCAACATCGTCTTTCTCCATTTTTCTACTACTGGATACTTGGACTGCTTCTGTATCTTGGCTATCACAAATAATGCTACAATAAACATGAGGTGCATATATCTTTTCAAATTAGTGTTTTCATTTTCTTTGGGTAAACACCTAGCTGTGGAATTACTGAATTATATGGTAGTTCTATTTTTTAATTTTTTGAGGAACCCCCATACTCTTTTCCACAGTGGTTGCATCAATTTATCAATTTTGCACCAGCAGTGCAAAAGAATTCCCTTTTTCCACATCCTCCCAATGCTTGTTATTGCTGATCTTTTTTGACTTTAGCCATTCTGACACATGTGGGGTGATATCTCACTGTAGTTTTCATTTGTATTTCCCTGATGCTGAGAGATGGTGGACATTTGTTCATGTGCCCATTGACCATCTGTCTGCCTTCTTTGGAGAAGTGTCTATTCATGTCTCTGCTCATTATTTAATTTTTTTTTTTTTTTTGGTGTTGAGTTGCATAACTTTATATATATTTTAGGGATTAACTCCTTACTGGATATATCATTTGTCAATATCTTCTGCTATTCAGTAGGTTGTCTCTTTGTTTTGTGGATGGCTTCCTTTGTCGCGCAAAAGCTTTTTATTTTGATGAAGCCCTAACCATTTATTTTTGCTTCTGTTTCCCTTATCTCAGAAGATGTATCTAGAAAAACGGTGCTATGACCAATGCCAAAGAAATTACTGCCTGTGTTTTCTTCTAGGATTTTTTTGGTTTCAGGTCTCAAATTTAGGTCTTTAATTCATTTTGAGTTTATTTTTGTGTGTGGCATAAGAAAGTGACCCAGTTTCCCTTTCTTTGCATATAGCCAGCTGTCCAGTTTTCCTAGCACCATTACTGAAGAGACTATCTTTCTCCCGTTGTGTATTCTTGTCTCCTATATTGTAGAATATTTGACCATATAAGGAGGGGCTTCTTTCTTTTTTTTTTTTTAAGATTTTATTTATTTATTTGACAGAGAGACACAGAACACAAGCAGTGGGAGCGGGGGGGGGGGGCGGGAATCAGGCTTCCCGCTGAGCAGGGCTCGATCCCAGGACCCTGGGATCATGACCCAAGCTGAAGGCAGACACTTAACCCACTGAGCCACCCAGGCACCCCGAGGAGCTTATTTCTTGACTTTCTATTCTCTTTCATTGATCTGTGTGTCTCTTTTTGTGCCAGTACCCTACTGTTTTGGTGATTACTGCCCTGTAGTCTATCTTGAAACCTGGGATTGTGATACCTCAAGTTTTGTTCTTATTTCTCAAGATTGCTTTGACTATTTGGGGTCTTTTGTGTTTATGTAAAAAATTTAGGATTATTTGTTCTAGTTTTATGAAAAATATTTTGGTATTTTGATAGGGATTGCACTGAATCTATAGATTGCTTTGTGTAGGGTGGACACTTAAACAACATCAATTTCCATTCTATGAGTATGATATGTCTTCCATTTGTTTGTGTCATCTTCATATTCTGAATCAGATTTTCTAATTTTATTATTTATTATTTGTTAATTGTGGTAAAACACACATAACATTAAATTTACCATTTTATCCACTCTAAGTGGATGGTTTGGAGGCATTAAGTACATTAACATTCTGCAATTATCACCACCATCCCTCTCCAGAATTCTTTCCATCTTGCTCATCTCAAATTATGTATGCATTAACCATTAATTCCCCATTACCCTCTCCCCCCAGACACTGGTTGTCTCTGTCAATTTAACATCTCCAGGAACCTCATATAAGTAGAATCTTATCTTTTTGTGACTGGCTGTTTCACTTAGCATGATGTCCTCAAGGTTCATCCATATTGTAACATGTATCATAATTTCCTGCCTTTTCAAGACTGAATAATACTCTTCTATTTGCATATACCCCATTTTATTTATCCATCCATCTATTGACAGACAATTGGGTTGCTTCCTCCTTTTGGCTATTGTGAATAATGCTGCTCTGAACATGAGTACAAATATCTCTTAGAGTTCCTTTTTCAATTTTCTGGATATACACCCTTATGAGGAATTGAATTGCAAGATTATATTGTGATTTTATTTGTAATATTTGAGGAACCCCCATATTGTTTTCCAGCAACTGTACCATTTTATATCCCCAGCAATATCCAAGAGTTTAAAATCATAGTTCTAAAAAACCTCAATTCTTAGTTTAATGCAAATTCTAAACTCTATAATCTAAATTCTTTGGTTAATGCAAATTAGTCAATCTACTACTAAGGAAAACAAAATGTTCCAAGGACATGTCATAAGTCTTCTCTTAAAGAGGACATCAAACCAAAATCTCAAGTAACAAAATTTAAAGTTTGAGTATCTGTATGTGGTGCTTTGCACCATCCAGAATGTAAAGGCCAGATCCATAGCACCAAAATCACTCTACAAACCCCAAGGGAGGTTTTAGTAAGCCATCATGCGAAGTTTCAGAACTTTCTGGAAATAAATTATCAAGCAATAACAATATAATGATGATGATGATGATATTAATGATAAGTTATACTTACAAATAAATAAATTTATATTATAAATATATACTACACTCATGTTTACATAGAAATAATTAATTTACACTATTTCCACTCTTGCTTTACAGCTCACAAGACTGAGGCTTCGCGTGTTGGAGATAACAGCTAGGTTCCCACAGGTCTAGATAGCATAGTAAGATGTCGCTGCTGGTTTTCTTCCTTGTCTAGACTGTTACTGTTGTGTTCCTTGATGTCATTCAGTCTCTCTGGCAGGGCTAGAGAAGAATGAAGGGACATGGGACCACTCTCCAGGCACTGATGACACCTAGAAGACTATGGATTCCTAGCTGAACATCCCCTTCATGACTACAAACACTACTGCATCTCAAAGGCAGGGATGGGGGTGGGTGGGGAGTTCAGGGATGGGCTCATATGGGAGGTGGGAAAAATGGGGCTGGGCTTCAAGCATGGGGAAGATTGAGTACAGAGGAAGAAAGGAGGGAATCACCATATACCAAGAAAAATTTAAAACTCAAGCTACAGGAAGAAATGAGGCTTTCCTGAAACAGAGGGGATGCAGAGCTGCAGCTGGGGCCCAGGAAGTTCTGATGTCAGTTGGTCTCTGCTTCCTTTGCTGGAAGCCCAAAGAACTGTCTGCACCCCAAGCCCTGTGAACTCTCAGATAATTCACATGGGTCCTGGTTTCATCCTGCTGTCCCAGTATGCCCCAAGGCAGGGCTCTGGGGCTTGGGCAGGTCCAGGAACACTGGCATGCTCCTCTGTCCTTCCTAGCCCTCTTTCTGGGAGCTGAACCCATCCTTTCCTAGAGGAGAAGACTGTGATTCATCTGGGGTCTCCACCCCATTAGAACCCGTTCTGACCAAGCTGAGTGGACAGTGCCCCTTCTTGTAGGGCTGAGGATGACTTGGCAATGACTCCTGCCAGGGTCCTCAGGGAGCCAGGATGGTTTCCCAGCCTCTGAGTTAAGTCTTCCCTCTGCTTCCTTGGCTCTGCACCTCCCTTTGTGGCCAAAGTAGACCAGGCAATATCTCCTAAAGAGTACAATGGGAACTCTTACCTCAAACGCTATTCCCATCCACCTTAATTAAACCCAAATTTGCCACATCCTCCCAGAAAACCTTCTGTTGTCTTATACTCTTGGCTATTTCAAAGTCCATTTAGAGCACATCTGTGTTTCCCCTCTTGTTTGAAAGAGCTCTAATCTGGTGACTTTTCCTAGGCTGAGTTCATGGACTTCATTTCCGGAAGGCCTGCACCATCTTACCAAACGCTGGATGGACAACAGCAATCTCCAAAACGCCTAAAGAAACAAACCAGCCAACTGATGGATGAAAACGGGTCAACCACACTTTTTATAGACTGAATTTGTCCCCACCAATTTCATATATTGAAGCCTAACCTTCAAGGAGAAGGGACATTTGGGATATAATTTGTATTAGATGAGCTAAGGATGTGAGCCTCATGAACAGGAGCCCCCCGAGAGCTCCCTCACTCCCTCCACCATGTGAGGACACAGCCAAAAGGATACCAGATCTGGATACCAGATCTGCTGGGGACTTGATCTTGGACTTCCTGCCTCCACAACTGTGAGAGATAAATGTCTGTTGTTTATAAGCACCCCGTCTATGGTATTTTTGTTATAGCAGCCCAAACGGACTAAGATAACACCACATCTACAAATGTTACAGCTTGGGGTGGAATCTACATTTTCTGCCATGGATGTAGGGCAACAGACTCTTGTCAGGGCGCCAGATGCATTGCGGGCAGAGGCCATGTCGGGCCTGTTGTTCATCTTACACGGGGTGAAGAGGGGTCCCTCTGGGGGAGGCAGCCCCCACGGGGTGAGGGCTTGGGTAGGGAGCAGAGGCTGGGTGCTGTGCCCCCATGCCCATCCTTGGAATGCCTGGCATGGAGCCACAGCTCATGGTGACCATGGGCAATACAGGGTCTGAGATCCACTTATAATGGAGATTTCTCCCCAGAGCTTCTACAGTCTCGACCCTTTCCTCCATGTCAGCATTTTCTCCACTCATCACCATGACAACCACATCTCATCATCAACAGCCGGGGCTGTTTTCAGAGAGGTGGGCTTAGGAGAGCCCATCTGGCGCTCTGATTTTCATCTTGAGGGCAAGGCGGGGGCGCGCTTGGCAACATGGGGTGCAGCATCTGAAATTAACATCATAGAGGCCCACGTGGGTTGGGGGTTCCCAGCATCTGAGCGGAAGATGCTCTCTCACCCTTCTGGGTACCCCCAAACCACAGCAGGCAGCCACACCTCAGCAAGAGAGGCCAGCCAGGATACCTGAGTCCTTCCCAGCCAACAGGGAAGCAGTCCAGCACCAAGGGCTGTTCTCGACGCCCCGGGGCTGGAAGCCGCACCAACCATCCACAGGGAGAAGGATGGTGAGTGAAACTGAAGTGAAATCTAGTGGGAGGAAATGGGGCAGGACCCCCTCGCCGGCACCCTGAGAACAGAACAGAAATGTGTGGCAGAGACTGGTCAGGACATGCCAGGACCAGGGACAGCTGTTCAGGGTTCGGGATGATTTGCCTGTAATAAAAATATATTCATCTGAATAAATTGTTCTAATAAGTATCTTGGTTCCAGTTGGTGAAGCCTGAGCTAGGAGTTGTTTTTTTTTTTAAGTGTCAATTTAGATTTTGTCTGCTTGATTAAATGGAAAATACAGCAACGTAACCCACATGGTTTGACAAGAAACAACAGCAAACAAGCATGCCCGCCCTCACGGCATCTGTAATAAACACCAAACATTCCCAAACAGTCTCCTGAATGAAAAGCACGTTAGTGACACACGGAGGGACAGAGCGTCAGCTCAAAGCCAGGCAAGCCACAACCTTCACACTGAACTATGCTGTCTCCCCTCACATGTGACTCCTTGTCAGACACATCCCAGGCTTACAGACAGCTCAGTTTGGAGACAGCCTTCTCCGGGAATCACCTCCCGCTCCCTGTTTCCAAAGGCATCAGACATGGAGCAAAGCTGCCTTCCTCTGTCCCACACAACAGGGGTCAGCCGGGACCCACAGCCTGCCGGGGGCTCATGGAGGGCCACCCTGAGAGCGTCGGCCACCGTGGGCTGACTGAAGGTCTGCCTATTGCGTCCTGAACATATTTCACAAGCCCTTCAACCTGTCCCCTGCCAGGCGGGTGGCTCAGAAAAATGACAATATTGTTCTTTTTCTTCTGCCCCCTTAGAATTCTGATCACTCATATGACATTTGTCTGGAGGAGAATGAGAGCTTAGGGATGAAGTATTTATTCCTATAATAGTCATCCCCATGGGGGTGATCATATCTTTTTGAAGCCAATCTGTGGCTTCAAAGAATCATGACAAAGTCCATTAGGGAAACCAGCCGGTCAGTCTATCTTTTAACATCTCCGGGCGGGCCTGTGAACAGGAGGGTTAAGGAGAGTCTCTCCCCCCACACTCTCTCCATCCCCTGCCCAGATATTTCATGAAACATACCTATACTAAGCAATTTTGCATCCTCTGTCCAAGGCTCAAGCTTAACTGCATGTCCTCTTATTTACTCCATCTGGCAGCCCTACCTGGGGCCTGAGAGACCGACACCTGCACTGAGCTCCCCCAGGGCACACTCCGGGCCTGGCCTGGTTCTCGGCATCCGGTTTGCTAAAACTTCCCCTACCACTGACCACCACGACCACCTAGCATGTCCTTGACTTTGTCCTTCACTGGTGCCTGGGGTGCTTGGCCCAGCATTTCAGAGCAGAAGCGAATTTTCCTAAACTGACCTCTGCATTTCAATCCCTTATGAAGCACTGTCCAAAGGCTGCACCTAGGGTGCCTGAGTGACTCAGTTGGTTAAGTGCCTGCCTTCGGCTCAGGTCATGCATGATCCTAGGGTCCTGGGATCGAGTCCCACACCAGGCTCCCTGCCCTGCAGGGAGTCTGCTTCTCCCTCTGCCTCTCCTCCCACTCGTTCTCTCAATCTCTCTCTCAAATAAATACATCTTTAAAAAAATGTATTAAAAAAAACAAAAAACAAAAACAAAGGTCACATCCACATGACTGGTCCCAAGCAAGCATCTTGGGTGTCTTACACTGACCCCAAAGACACACACAACAAAAATCTTGACCAGAGACAGCTCCCCATCTAGTGTGGAACAGCTCACCAGCCCTGCTGGCTTTAGACCCTCTGTGGGGCAAGCCAGAGGACAAACAAATACACATATGAACAATGGCAGTTCCTGTGTGATCCGGCCTGAGGGGCCGAAGAGGGGAGTCCCAAGGCTGAACCATTAAAGTCTTGGGGGTGGTTCGATCTTTCTCATCTGAGCGCAACCAGGACCCTAGTACATCCCTGGGGGAAATGTAAAATGTTGAGCCGTTGTGGACAACAGTATGGGAGTCCTCAGGAAGTTACACACTGAATGCCTATGTGATCCAGGAACGCCACTCCACAGAGGGCTGAAAACAGCTATCTACACAAAATCTTGTACCTGAATGTTTGTGGCAGCCTCATTTGTAACAGTTAAAAGGCAGAAACAACCTGAATGTCTGTCAACAACTGAATGGATGAACAAAGGATGGTGTATCCCTTCCATGGAATATCACTCAGCCAGGAAAAGGAATGAGGTCCTGACATGTGCTAGGACATGGGTGAACCCTGAAAACAGCATGCCAAGTGAAAGAAGCCAGACGCAAAAGGTCACATACTGTGTGATCCCATTTAGATGGAAATGTCCAGAAACAGCCAAATCTGTACCCAGAGAAAGCAGGTTTGTCTTTGGCAGGGGTTGGAGGGGGAGGGGAGAATGGGGAGTGACTGCTGATGAATAAGCATGAGCTCTCCTTTTAGGGTGATGAAAATGTTCTGGAACCAAAGAGAGGTGCTTGCACAACTCTGCACTAAATGTCGCCAAACGCTACACATTAAAATGATCAAAATAGTCCATTTTATTTTATGTGTATATCACTACAGTTTAAAAATAATGTGGATGAGCTATCTGGGTGGCTCAGTTGGTTAAGCATCTGACTCTTGACTTCAGCTCGGATCTTGATCTCAGGGTCCTGGGATGGAGCCCGGTGTTGAGCTCCTCACCCAGCAGGGAATCCACTTAAGGATTTCTCTCCCTCTCCCTCTGCCCCTCCCTTGCTCTTGCACGTGCTCTCTCTCTCTCTCCAATAGATAAATAAATCTTTAAAAGTTATTTTTAAACAATGTGGAAAGAATGAATAACCAGAGCCCTTTAAGAACCTAAGACTTACTACCCCTACCTGTAATATTCACTTTAGTTTAGCTGAAGGTCACCCACCAGCTTGTGCAGGACTAAGCCTCTCCTTGGACACAAAGGCCAAGGGAAGGAGGTGGGTTGTCCAGGTGGCACAGAGGCTCTTCCCTCCCAGTCACCTGCATCACACACCAGGATATCACACTTGGATTCAGTTGTGGAAAAGAAAGGGGTTCCAACTCTTAAAGCAAAGCATGCAAAGCAAACTTCATTTGGTTTCGTTCAGTTCTCAAAGGAAGAAACTGACACCGCCCCCTTTCTAAATCTGTGGCTGGGGAGCCAACGTGGCCGCTTCTCCCACAGGTTCCACAGGTTGGCAGCAAACACTGGCATCTTTTCCCATCCTGCCAACTTAAAGGTGAGAAGCCTTGTGTGAGCAGAGTTTAATGACAGCGGCTCTCCAGAGCAGAAGAATGGTCTCTTGGCCTTATGGCAGGCTCTTGCATTCTCCTGGGAGACCTGAGGCCTCTCCCACCTAGCCTAGAGCCCAGCACTTGACATCTGAAAAAGGAAGGCAACGAAGGTGCATAAATCAAAAGGAAATCAAATGACCGATACTAAGTCAATGTTAGAATTCCATTTCCAGGGGCGTTTTTCTGTATTGGACTTGTACACATCTAAAGAGGTCACTGTTCCCAATATGGAATTGCTATGACCAGCTCTCTAACATGAGGACTTCTCTCTTTTGGTCAATACTATTAGTCCTAAGTAATAAACAACTCAATTGAACTGTCTAAACCTGTAAACACTAACACAAAGTCCTATGATTCATAATTTGAAAAATACATTTAGTCAGCTAATATGTAAAGAAGATACCAATGACCCAGTTAGCTTCTACAAATCTACCTGTTCAACTTCTATGATTATACAATGTAGAATATTTGGTTTTCCTAACACTAAGGATAAGAAGAGAGAGTTGAACTAGCTGTTATTTTTTAAAATATTCTTATTTATTTATTTGAGAGAGAGAGAAGAAGCACGGGGAGAGGCAGAGGGACAAGCAGACTCCCCAACGAGTGGGAAGCCTGACACGGGGCTTGATCCTAGGACCCTAAGATCATGACCTGAGCCGAAATCAAGAGTCAGCCACTTGACCGAGCCACCCACGTGCCCCAGAACTAGCTGTTATTTTAATGATATATTTGACAATACATTTTTATTTGAATGATACCAACAAAGTAGGACCTCAACAATCTTACTTAAAGATGAACAGACCCACTGCTTTGTGACCACTCACAGCAGTGACCACAGGGCCAAATGCATGCAGTCCACTCATCTCTACTGTGACTACACCAGACTGGTTTTGATTGGCCCAGAATGTGTGTGTGTGTGTCGGGGAGGGGGGGTGTCTGATACTAGTTACAAGGGTTCAGATTGGCTCGACTTGGTTTTAGATGATTCAAATTGACTCAGGCCAATAAATAGGCCAAGAGCCTTTTTTCTTTTCCTTTTTTTTTGTTTTATTATCATAAACATACATAAAATGTATCATTTCAACCATTTTTTTAAAAAGATTATTTATTTGAGAGCAAGAGAGAGCACAAGAGCAGAGTGAGGGGCAGAGGGAGAAGCAGACTCCTCGCTGAGCAGGGAGCCTGATGCAGGGTTCAATCCCAGGTCTCCAGGACCATGACCTGAGCCAAAGGCAGATGCTCAGCCAACTGACCTATCCAGGAGCCCCCCTTTCAATCATTTTTAAGTGGACAGGTAAGTGGGCATGAAATACATTCACACTGTTGAGCAACCCATTATCACTACCCACAGAACTTTTCATCTTCCCTAACAGAAACTCTGCACCCATTAAACACTAACTCCCCATTCCTGCTTCCCCAGCCCCTGGCAGCCAGCATTCCATGCTTTGTCTCTCTGAATTTAATTCCTCCAGGACCCTCACATGAGGGAAATCATACAGGATTTGTTTTTTTGGGACTGGATTATTTCACTGAGCATAGTGGCCTCAAGGTGCATCCGTGTTGTGGCAGAGGTCAGAATTTCCTTCCTTTTTCAGGCTGAATAATATTCCACTACACGTAAAAGTCTTTCCTTCTGGTTGTTGTTGTTGTTGTTGTTTAAGATTCTAGTTATTTGAGTGAGAGAGTGGGGGGTGGGGGAGACAGCAGAGAAAGCGGGAGAAGAAGCAGGCTCCCCAATGAGTAGGGAGCCTGATGTGGGACTCGATCCCAGGACCCTGGGATCATGACCTGAGCCAAATGCAGACGCTTAACTGATAGCCATCCAGGCACCCCAAAATTCTTTTCTTTTGTACTTTATGACTATCAGTGTGGCACAGAAGAAAAAAACAATGCTCCTACCAATATGGAAAAAAAATTACCATGCTGTGGTCTCTGAATATGGGCCAAACTGCCCATAGTTTAGATGACTTGGCATTCTTTGGATTCATTCATTTTGTTTCATTCTTCTTGGCATTTAAAAGAGGGCTGGAGATTAAATATTAGGCAAGAATAACCTTGGGCAGCAATTTCACTCCACAATATCTCTCATAAATTGCAAATTCGATTCCACAAAAAGAGCCTTGACCTGATATTGGTCTTGTTCCTGGAGCAGGTTTTAAGGACTGGTGAGTGGCTAGATCACCTGTCTTCTCTTGAAGATTAACATTCATATTTCTTGAAGTGACTAGTGTGCTACCTTTATATGCTTGGGTCCCAATGAATGAATGAATGAATGAATGAATGAAGCAGGTGACAGACCACAGAGAGGCAGAGCTTCTATTTTCAATGACTAGGGGTCATTTCAATAAGCAGGGGTGCTTGGATGGCTCAGGTGGTTGAACACCTGACTCTTGGTTTTGGGTCAGGTCATGATCTCAGGGCTGTGACATCAAGGCCCGTGTTGGGCCCCGTGCTCAGTGCAGAGTCTGCTTGGGATCCTTTCTCTCCCTCTCCCCCCTGCCCCTTCCCCCTGCTCTCTCTCTTCTTCTAAGATAAACAAATCTTTAAAGAGAGAGAGAGAGAGAGAAAGGAAGCAGCAGCGGGAGTGATCAAAAGATCCCAGAAGCACCCAGACACCTGGCATGGGTGTGGCATGGTCCAGGTCTAAGCCTGTCTGACGAAGACACTCGGGCAGGTGAGTCTGTGTCAGCGGCATAATGATCAAAGTCAGCAGACCCAGAAACTCTGGGAAGGAAAGTTAGGGACAGATGTCTCCCCGCTGCTACCAAGGGCTGATTTGAGGGGAAGCAAGAGACTCAAAGGCTGGGTGGGGAGTATTGGGGTAGGAGTAGGGCTGCACTAGGATTCAGAGTGGGCAAACAAGTCTCAAATCAGAGGCCACTTGCAAGTGTCTGGACCATGGAAGAGGAAGGCTGGCCAAGGAGGGTGAATGGACAACCTCCCCAAACAGTAACATTCCTCCAGCCTTACAACGTGCCAAGCTTCTGTACCAAGCAGCAGCCCCACGTCCGGAGTCCAGTTCAGGCTCGCTGACCTAACCTGTGCGGCCCGACTGCTGTCACAGCAGGACAAGGTGGCCAACTGTGGGGTCAGGTCCAGCAGTGCTTTGGCACCAAAGACGGCATATGGCATCTCATTCAACGTCTCTTCGATGGAGACAGGAACCAGACGCAAGCCTGGACCACGTGCTCCTGATTGAAACCAGAGGAGCCAGACAGGGAGATTCTGTAAGCCCAGTTCCAAACATCCTTCAGCTCCAGCAGTTTGGAACGGGGCTTGGTCTCAGGCGGAGAGAGATCAGCTTCTCTGGTGTGACAGTGGAATCAGCAAACACTCTTGGACCTGGCAGCTTCTGGAGTCCACCCGCTGACTTGGGGCACCATTCTGTCCCACACCTCCTTCTCGAAGTTTCTGAGATGTGCTTAGTGTTCCTGAATTGCCTGTGGTGTTATCCACATAGGATTGGGAGGCAGTCTTTGTTCGCCTCCTCTTACAACAGTCCTGTCACCTCTTAAGTAACTGACTAGCCTTGGCCGCAATCTGGATGCTTTGGGTTTACCACCCCATGGCGGCCACGGCCACGTGGTCCCATCTCAGGAGAGGGCCCCACAAGTGACATTACACGTCTCTGAGTCTCGTGTTCAGCCATGTGGCCTTTCTCCCTGAACAGAAGATGTTTCTAAAAATTCCTCCGCGGAGCCTTGCGCTTCCTAGGCAATGTCACGTGACAAAGCAGTTTTGTCAGCCGGCTGCGTCTCAAGCAGCTGGGACATGCGAGGGACTGTGGGAGGTGCCGCAGGGGCCTGAGGATGGGAGCTGGGTGTGGGCTGACTCGCCGCCTCGGTCCCGTACCCGGTCCCTTCCCATTCCCCCACATCTGCCCGAGACGCTCACGGCTGACAAACGGGTGTGACTCAGGACAACGCAATTCAGTTCAAGCCCCACCGGTGCTGGGCCTCCTCTCTCTGTTGGCACCTCCTTGGGCCCCTCCCTTCTTGTCCTTATAATACACTGCCCATTTACCTCCTTCGGTTCCCATACGTGACCCTCTGCCCTTACAGCCCATCAGAGCGGCACGGGGGCTTCTCAGCAAGGCCTCCCTTAGCGGCCATGCTGTGTTTGGCCTTCCAGATGCCCCTGCCCCTAAGCTCCCTCCTGGTTTTCCCCTCCCAACTAATGGCCCTTCTACCTCCCTTGTCACCATCATCATCCCACGTCCTGCCCCCCGCCCTGGCTCTCTTTCAGGGCTCCCAGTCCCCATCACAATCCCAGCCCCCAGGCCCCTCCACGTTCAGCATCTCCTGGTTGGCTCACTTCCCAAGCCCCCCTCCAAGCCCTGCAAAGACCCAGAGCCTCTCAGCTCATCACCCCTGCTGCAGCCAGTCCCTCTCCTGAGCACCCAGCCCCACCGTGACTGGGAGGTTTCTGTGTGTCTATCTCCCTCTAGAATGAGGTTTGCGTGAGGGCTTACATCATTTTAAATCTTTGCACCCCCACTGCCTGGCACGTTGCAGGTGCCAAGACGTATGGGCTATTGGGGAAGGAAGGCAGGTGCCAGCAGCCCAGGGAATCTGAGCAGCCTGGCTAGGGACAGTCAGCTTTGAAGGAAAGTGGGAGTTATGTGCAGAAACTCCAGATTGAGGAGAGCGCCTCAGAAGGCCACTTGGAATTAGTGAGAGACCAGTGGCCCAGAGCCCAGCTCATCTGCCCAGAAAGTGGAGTTCTCAATTTCCTATTAGGAACGCACTGTGGGAAACCAGAGCAGCCCTTGGAGACGTGTCAGTGTCACCTCGTTTCCCCCAAAATCAGACTGCAGAGCAGAAAGGGACTGAGAATGTCCCCAAGAAGGCATGTGAGAGCTGTCTACCCTGGGTGGCCCTGCAGGGGGAGAGGGTCCACCCGAGGAAGGCCTGCAGAGGGGAGATCCCGCAGACACCTCGGAGCAGCCCCTCCCTCATCGGGCACCTCTAGCCTATCAGCTCTCACTCAGGCCGCACAAACCCCCGCCCTAACTCCAGTGTGTCTCTGGCTTCAGCCCTCCCCTGACGGCCTTCCAGAAGTTAGTGATGCCAACCTGCTCGGGGGTATCCTCAGCCCTGCACAGCTTGGCCCTGCACCCAAACTGTTTGCAGAGCTTCCCCCAGCAGCCTCCCCCACATCCTGAAAAAGGCTCCCCAGACTTGAAATCATCACCGTCACCATCGGGGCAAGCGTTCCATGCACCTGACATCCACTGCAGACTCCGATCCACACCAACGCTGCTCCCCGAAGCCCCAGGGGACAGGCACCTTGCTCTCTCTTCAAGGCCTAGAGGTGGGGACATATCTGTCTGGATTATTGTTAGTGGAAGGGCTCTACATAATTTTCTTAGACAACAAAACAGTGTTTTAGAGACCCTGGCTTTAACTAGATTTTAAAAGCGCTGAAGCAATCCCAGGATCCTGGTGAATAAGCTGGTCCGTGACAACAATAGCCACCAGCAGTCATATGTCTTCAAGAGGCTTCACAGAAATCAAATAAGGCCTTTGTGCTGACTCAACAAACAGCCCCAGAGAGATCAAGTTTGGGAGTCTGAACAGATCGAGCGAGGGGCTGAGAACACCAAGGCTGGAACAGCCTGGATTTTGTCTCTCAGGGTGGCCCCAGGAATCAGTCACGGCAGATGCTATGGGGACCCATCCAGGCACTGGGAGCACAGGAGGCTGGAGAGGGGCACAGGAGCCCCTGGGAACTCTCCCATGCCACCTCCCCATGTGCACAAGAAAGGCAGGACCCGATGTCACAGGTGGGTAGGGGAGGGGAGCTGCCGGCAGAATCGGGGGCAGGGCTATGGGAAGACAGAGACCTACTCTCCACAGAAGCTCAGCAGGTGGGCGAGGACCTTCCCCTGACCAGGCCATGCCCTCAGCTCCTGCCCCCAGGCTTTCTCCAGCTCTGTCCTAGATTGGGACAGAATGTACCTGCTCGCATCCCAGGCACAGTGCAAGCATCAGATCCCTTCACGCACCTGCTACCCTGTGGCATGCCAACAGAGGTTACCCGGGAGATAGCGACCTCAGGATACTCCTCTCAGCCCCTCAGGGCGTGGTTCCCTTTCGTATAAAGCAGGTGCCCAGACTTAATTTCCTATGCCGCTGAACAGGACACACGTTGAGAGACACCGGCCCCGAGGGAGCGCTCACAGAGCCACTGCCCACCCCACGCCCAGGCGGGCCGAGGTCACCCACACACCGAGCATCCTCCCTCCGTATGTGGAGCCAGCATTCCTATCACAATCTCGAAAGGTCCTCCACAAGGCAGGCCTCCACTGATTGCCAAATCACAGCAAAGCCTTCTCCACAAGGAGCAATGACAAACGCTTGTACATCTGACGTGGTCTCAGGGCTGGGTACCTCACCTCAACTTAACTGCTATATTAAGTTGGCTATGATGCATTGATCTTCCTTCTTTTTCTATTGTTAGAGGGCTCTTTATAGAAAGCACTGGCTGGAACGATGATAAACAAAAATCTTGAAAACCCCCAATAATTGCAACAGGGGTGGGCTGTGCCGTCCAGCATGCAGAGCTGTTCTGGACACAGTGGCCGCAGAAATCAAACACCTTGAACTAGATGTCCTGACAGGCGCCCAGCCCATGGAGGACATGGAACAGGACCGGGAATGCCTGCAGCTCCAGAAACCTCCAGAGCCCAAAGGAAGACATTTATGAGAGGGGGACCCTCGGGCATAGAGCAGGTATTTTCAGAGTACCTCTTCTCAAGTTAGATGTCTCAAGGTAACACAGGAAAAAGATGGGGATCCCAAAAGAATCGGTCCAAATCAAACCCTGTCCTTGTCAAACCCAGACGCATAGTGCATCACCCAGAGACTACAAGAACCCACTATCCCAGGCCACCCCGCAAATCTGCGGAACCCTCTCGGGTGCTAAGCAAACATGTCTTCCAGGAACCTGGAGGAGCAGCCCCTGGGAGCTCCGGTCAGCAAGCCTCTCTTCACAGGAGTTGTACCGATGACACACCAAGTCCCCAAGGCCCACCCCTGAGCTGTGGGACCAGGGTCCCACTGAGGTCCTCCCTCGGCTCACAGCAGAGGTGGGTGCAGGAATGGAAACTCAATCTAGATATTCAATACGAACTAGGCTGGATGAAACTCACATATTCTTCATGGCCGCATGTAAAAATTAAAATATTTCGTATCAACAAATCTCAATAAAATTAAGGAAAGTGACTCATAGATCATCTCTACTTGATGACTTTGATCCACGGCCTGAGACCTCACGAAGCCAGATGTGGAGACAATTTCATGGCCTGGAAGTCTTGTTGGATGCTGGTCACCACATGGGTGTCAGGACATGTGCATCAAGGCCTTGTGGTTACCAAGTCAGTAAGGACAGAGTAGTAGGGGTAGCCGCTCTCCGGGAGGAAGATCGCCCGATTCATTCACCAGCAGGCAGACTCAAACACTCCCTGCCCCTGATGTCAGCGTCACCTCTTCTAGAAGCCCTTCAAGGACTGCAGGGGGCGGTGGTAAGAAGCATGAATTTTGGTGCAACACAGACTATTTAGCCCTGGAGTTGTGTGACCACGGGTATGGTACTGAGCCCACGAAAGTCTCAACGGCCTCATCTGTAAAATGGGAATAACCCTCATCTCTACCTCTCCTGAATGTTCCAGCACTCACTGAGATCGTCCACATGAAGTCCGGAGCCCCATGCTGGCCATGACCACCGACACCGGCATCACCTCCACCAGTACCCACGGATTTCCACAAATGGTAGGACAAGAAACATGAACTCCTCAGAAGCCCAGGGCCCCAAGGGTGACAAAGGCAACACCTTTCCCGTCCTCAGCATTTTGGGTGGATGTTGAGTCATCCTGGGATACAGCCAAGAAGGGAGAGACCTCAGGAAATCGTGTGATCTGGCTCTCCATCCCTGAAGATGAGCAACTTGGCCTGTATTTTCCTGATAGGCCTTGCATGGAGAGTAAAGGGCCTGATAATCCAGATTTGGGGGGCAACACTAGCCAAGGGGCCTGGAGGTGTCTTTGTCATAGTGAGTCTGGGACTTTGCCCCACGGCACATGTACAACGAAAGACATGGGAAACCTTTGCAGTAAAGTTTCTCAAACTCATTGGCCAATCAGATGCAGTCGGTTCTCCTTATTCGTGTGAGTTCTTGTCTGTAAGCCTGCTGTGATCTCCATGTGTGTGAATACTGACCCAGCTCCGAGGAGAAATCCAGGATAAGGTTCCTGTAAAGCCTCTGGTCGTCATTTTTGTTGGACGATCAACGCATCACCTGTTTTATGTGTTTTCCTATTTAGACACTTTTTTTTTAACGTGCATTCCTTACAAGTAATTATATCCAGTATTTCTTTATAATAAAACTGGTTGCAAAGAGTCTCACACTTCCCTGACCTCGGAAAATAAGACTGTAAATTTCTCGGGCTCTTGGCCTCATCACAGCA
This sequence comes from Enhydra lutris kenyoni, assembly GCF_002288905.1. Classification (NCBI taxonomy): domain Eukaryota; kingdom Metazoa; phylum Chordata; class Mammalia; order Carnivora; family Mustelidae; genus Enhydra; species Enhydra lutris. Next base: position 2,814,658 of record NW_019154113.1, on the reverse strand, counting down.
CCTTTCTGCGCTCTTTTTATTAGCGGGTCATCTCGTGAACCCCCAAAGTTAGCCACTTCTCCGATGTTTCTTCACACACTATCCGTATTACTTTAGCACTTCCCAGAGCAACCCTGTGTACGGATTGGCGAATTTCCTCTCCCTCTCTCTGGCTGTACCATATTGTTGACTCATGGCCAACAGCTCTGCAACTCACACCTACATGAATTATTGAACACAGCGTATTTTCTCCATAAGGCACATCGCATCCTTCTCGTGCTCAGAAGCAACAGACAGCACGCCAGCACTGCACGTGGGGGTCACTGCGTCATCCCACAGAGAGCACAAAAATGCAAAAAATACCCTGGCACTACAAGGATCGCGGGTAGGACACCTGCTTGCAGTGTGAGAGCTGAGACGAGAAGGCAAAGGGTCTCCTTGTTCACATGCGGCTGGGATTGTGCACGCTGAGGGCCTCACACGTTTCTGCCTCTCTGTGCATGCCCACAAATGCTCACAGAGGTGCGACGAGAACTGATTTGAAGCTTACACAAGTAAATGTTAGCGAGGAGGCCGGGTCACGGGTAATGGAATCCACGAATAACAAGGATCTGCCTGGCTTTGTTTACAGAACACATCTAACAGGATGCTTTGGGAAATCCTGTCAGGTAGTTCGCCTCTTTGATTTAAAAACACTCAGCGATAGAATTTGGCCCTGCCACGTGACAAAATATATAAATTTTTTTTTTTTGCTTCTGTTCTCCAAATGTCCCTCAATAATCATGCACTGCTTTGAAATAGTTCTTTCTTCTGTAAAAACACTCAACGCACAGACCCTTGTCCCCCACCATCCCATCCTGTCTTTTGGCAACTTGAGCCTATCTCATTTGGGTTCTCTCATAATAGTGCCCCCTCCCCACCCAGTATAGATGTCCTGGTCTCCCCAGCATCATGCAGGGGAGAGGTCTGCCTGCAAACCAGAACCTTTACAAAAGGAAACATGCTGGGCGCCTGGGTGGCTCAGTGGGTTAAGCCTCTGCCTTCGGCTCAGGTCGTGATCTCAGGGTCCTAGGATCGAGCCCCGCATCGGGCTCTCTGCTTGGTGGGGGTCTGCTTCCTTCTCTCTCTCTGCCTGCCTCTCTGCCTACTTGTGATCTCTCTCTCTCTCTCTCTGTCAGATAAATAAATAAATAAATAAATAAATAAAGGAAACATACTGAAGGAAATATCTGTAGCAATAAGTAACATCTGGGGCATCTGGGTGGCTCAGTGGGTTAAGCCTCTGCCTTCGGCTCAAGTCATGATCTCAGGGTCCTGGGATCGAGCCCCACATCGGGCTCTCCACTCAGCGGGGAGTCTGCTTCCCTGCCCCCCCCCCCCGCCTGCCTCTCTGCCTACTTGTGATCTCTCTCTCTTTCTCTCTCTCTCTGTCAAATAAATAAATAAATAAATAATCTTTTAATAAAAAAGTAACATCTAGAGCATACAAAGTACTCCTAGGAAATAGAAAATCACCCAGACCTCCCCCAAAATAAAGGGCATACATCGAACATTCATAGAAAAGGAGAAATAAGGAGGCAAGACAAATATGGGGAGATGATCAGCATTCATGTCCACTCCAGGAATTTATCTTCACGTAATAAACCAGCAGGAAAACTTGGAGGGAGATGTCCCCGGAGGTCGGACGCATAGAAGACAAAGCTATGTGCAACCTGCAGGCTCAGGAGCAGGGTCTGTGCAGACGCATGAATGAGATGGCACATGGCCTGAATGGGACAAAGGTCCGTAAAAATGATGATGAAAATTACACGGGAACACGGAAAAATACTTGCAAGGTGTCAGGTTCTAAGAGGAGGATGGCAAAATTATGTCTGGACTACGTGACAGCCACGTATGCTATTCATGCTCAGTGCTGGAGTCTGAAGGCGAACACAGGGAAACAGAAAGAGCTCACCTGGGAGGGCAGTGGGAGCCATGGTGGGAACTTCCTCCTATTCGCATTTCTAATTCCACTGTGGCATTGTCCATGCAAGGATGAAATAAAATGCTACACAATATTCTTCAGAGTGGCCACGACATAACTTTTCCAGCTTTAAAAGAAATGTCAGAGAGAAGAGGGCCACTCTGCTGTATAGTTTCCTCCCAGTGGAAGCCTCCTGCGGTAGGCGGCTGGCCCATAGACTGAGCTTTTGGAAGGAGTTTTTTGGTTTTATTTACCATAGCCTTAACCCAGGCTATGCCACATTAACTGCAGACGGCCCAAGGAAAGGCCAGCATGGGACTCATGCACCCTGGAAGCCCGTTTGAGGCCCCTCTTTGGTTGGCTCCCACTGCATAGCCTGGCTGTCCCCAGCAGGGGCGGTGGGGTAAGGATGTGGGGAGTCAGGGATTCCAGGAGGAAGGTAGGCTGAGATCTGAAGCAAGGAGTCCCCATGTTTCCCACTGTACCTACTGCTTCACACAATCTTGCTTTCAAGATGACCCTAGCATAGTGGCTGTTTTGGGTCAAATTTCAAAAGGTTCCTCATCTGGAGAAGGGGTCACTTGGGTCTATGAGATGTCAAGACCCAGGTCACGTGATCTTCGCTTAGACGAGGCAGAGCCCTCCAAAGGAGTCCTCAGACCCCATATTCATCCAGGACCCTTGTCAGCCCTAAGCTGGGAATCACCAGGCAGTCTTTCTCTTTGAGGGAAGTCATTTACCAATGAATAAGTAAATCAAAAAAAGCTATGCAATAATTAACCTATCTAAATGAGCTTTTCCTGTATCTTGAATAAGAGCATTTGCTTTGAGGAGACAATCTATTTAGGGAGAGAAGTTACCCACTCCTCCCCTCAGTGCCCCCTCCCCTTCATGCTCTAAAGATTATGTTCTCTTGACCAAAACTTTGTCAGGAAAGTCACCACAACAAACATACTATGTCACCCGCCCCAGGCAGCCCCCATGAGTTCCCTGCGGGGTCATAGCCACTGTTGGGCCATGAGTCCAACTCGGCTGAAGTGAAGATGGCCAGCGACACTTTGGCCTAAAGCCCAGACCTCTGCCCCTGAGCTACCCATCCTTGGGGGGAGCTCCCCAAATCCACTGGTGGAACAGCAGTTTCTCTACAACCCAAAGCCCCCCGTGCAGGCACAGCTGCCCTGAGTTCCAGGAACACCTGTCAGTGAAGTCAACCCACATTTAATAATCTCTAAAAAGAACAAAAGGCATCAATAAGCCAGTGCCAGAAATCTAGCAGCAAGTGAATATGACTCATGTCCCAAAGACATGTTCTCAGCATATGTATGTATTTTTTAAACTCATGGACTCCTCTGGGGAAAAAAAATAATAATTAAGGCTTTAAAAATATAAAAGCGTTTCGCTCTCATTTGCCCACAGAATTGGCCAACGAGAAGCTCCTTTACACAAGTGCAATCATCACATCTTCTTTATATATTCACAGAGGGTTTTTTTTTTTTTTGAAAAGCAGCTTTTCAAAGGCAACTGTTAGAACACACGCTCACTTTGATATAATGAAGAGGAATACGGTCATGCTTAAATCCACTGGCCGCATCAGCAGCATTTCTTCTCCACCCCTTTGTCAAACCTTCACATAATTATTTTCAAAATGGTTTTTTACAGTTAATAGCCCATAAGGCCAAGCCCCTGAGCTTTTGGAAGAGTGTCACCAGAATACAGTGGCCCCTGTGACATGTGCTCAGGTCACTGTCCCTTATCACTGGCTGCAGGACCCTGCACGAGCCAGCAGCCTCACATCCTTGCCAACGTCCTGTCGGCCTGAAGAAACCAGCTGGTGGGGGGATGGTAGTGACACGGACCGCCCCCAACCCTGAGCAGACACAGGGCATGCAGGCTAGAGACCCTAGCGGGAGGCCTACTGGCCCCCTAGTGGGAGGGGGGCATCTTCGGGATGGCACTAGAACATCCACACACCTGCTACGTAATGGAACAGATGAAGAATTAAATGCATATTTGAACTATAGGCTTTGGCAACCACATGGGTGACAGGAGAGCATCCTTTACTCTCTAGGTCCCTCTGCCCACCCCCACCCTCGTCCCTGTGATAACCAGCATCCTACCTGCTCTTGGGGCCACTTCGGCCTCTCCTCTGGAGTCCTGGACTTGGTCTTGAAGCCTCTCTGGGGGTCTCCGGAGTGCTTGGCCTCTGGAGGGATGTTCAGTGACTTGGGCCTTCCCTCGTGTCTGCTAGGGCCATGGCTGGCCTCGCTGGGCGGACTAGCCTCTGTGGAGTCCCCGGGCCCCGGCTCAGGCCCCCGCACCAGTGCATGCTCAGGGCTGGCCTCCCCAGCACTGGTGATGCTGGTCATGCTCAGGCTCATCTTGATCTCAGCCACGATCTGGTCGATGTCCTCCTCCTGGTCCTCCAGGTCCCCGTCCCCACGCCTCGGGCGATAAGGGGAGGCGCTGCCTGCATTCCCGTTGGCCTCTGTGGGGTAGTAGTCCTCATAGCCCTCTTCACTGGGGCAGTAGTGGACACCTTCTTCCTGGTCCTGGGCCTCCAGGACGGAGGCCTCGTCCTCCGGGATGGGTAGGTGGCTGTCCCGGTAGTCTGGGCTGCCTTCGTCCCCGTGGCCATGCGGGTGGGGGCCTGCCGAGTCTGTCCACTCCTCCACTGCCTCCTGGCACTCATCCGTCTCCAGGTGGCGTGTGCCGTGGGCCAGGTACCCCTCCCCGTTGCAGTCCATGCCCTCCAGGTAGCTGTCGTCCTCAGGGCAGTAGCGGATGTAGTAGGTGATGCCTTCCTCCTCCTCGGGGAGGCCCTCATCGTAATCCTCCTCCTCGGAGGTGTTGTTCACGTAGTCAGAGCTGGAGTCCCCATCAGGGCTGTGGTCGTGGCACCCCTGGTCCGGGGGCGTGGGGCTCTCAGGCCGCAGGGTGGCCAGTTCCAGGCCCTTGGGCACGTACTCCTCCAGGGGCAACTCTGCATCCTCGCTCTCTGGCTCCTGGCCATGGGGGATGGGGCCCGGCCTCGCCCTGTGGTCCAGCATGCTGCTCGCCGTGCTCTGACGCTTCCGGTTGGCCATGGCAGACACTCACACAGCCATGGTCACCTGCAGGCAGCCACTGTGGGGAGGAATGTTGGAGAGGACAGTGAGAACCCCACCAAGCATGGCCACCCCAAGAATCGTGCCAGGCCATGGGCTGCCAGCCACACGGGACCCACTGGAGTGTTTGGCCACCATGTTGTTTAATGGCAACGGTAAGACACATCTGTTCCGATAATGCAACATCCCCACCACAGCTGCGCATGCCCACATCAAAGAGAAGAGAGGATGTGCACGGCTGGAGGGAAAGGGGCAGAGGCGGAGCACCTGACATTCACCGGGAAGACTGCCTCTCTCCCAGAATCTCACCAGCTCATTTAGGACTTCTTGAAAATGCTCACCCAGTTTGGGTCATCAGATCAAGTTATTTGTTCTCAAAAAAGAGAGAGAGAGAGAGGCTTGCATTCAGAAGACATAATGAGGTCTGATAAGGAGGTACGCTAACTTCCAAGTCTGAATCCTTAATGCTCCCCAAAGGCCCACTCAATTTCCCTCCCCTATCAGCTTGTCTTGCCCTCCCCAGTGCACAGAAGCCTCTCTTTCCTCCTCCCTCTCAAACAGATTCCCTCAGTGACCACAGTTGCAAGGACCTGTCCAGGCCGAGCACCATACAGAGAAGCTGAACCTGAGCTCTAGCCTCATGAGCTCAGCAGGGTGAGGGCACAGGAGGGGGACACAAAGGGGAGGACAGTGCCTGTCTGGCCACGGAGAGAAGGGGAGTACCCAGGAGAGGGCAGAGGGTGTGGCTGTAGCTTGTAGAAGGTGGGTCGTGGTATCACAGGGCACCTCGAAGACCCTGTGCCTCCAAACTGGGGAAGTCCTTACCCAACCACCCAGGACTCTGCATTTTTATCCCATAAACCATGCAGAGTCATCGGGCAAATTTCAGCAGGTGCGTGACACAGGATTTCTCTTTTAGGCTCATCTGTCTAAACCCAGCATAGAAGAGATGCTGGAAGAAGAGAGGCAGTGAAAAGTCTATTCCTTGTCCATGCTCTAGGGCAAGTGAGGGGCTGGTATCCCGCATCAAGGCATAGAGGATATTCAAACAGTTGGTTAACATTTTGTTTCTCCAGCTGAGTGGTTACCCAGGTATTTGCTTTGTTCTTTTTTTTTTTAAGATTTATTTATTTGAGAGAGAGAGAGAGAGCATGAGAAGGGGGAGAGTCAGAGGGAGAAGAAGACTCCCCAATGAGCAGGGAGCCTGATGTGATCCCAAGACTCCAGGATCATGACGTGGGCCAAAGGCAGATGCTTAACCTACTAAGCCACCCAGGCTCCCCTGTTTGCTTTATTCTTTAAATTGTACTTTTACATTACATACGTCTTGTTTTTGTTTCCATCACAGTTCATTTATTCTTTAAAAACTTATTCCTGTGTCCAGAGAGAAGAAATGAGAGCCTGTGCCCATGAAAACGTTGACAAGGTTAGATTTCATGATATGTATATTTTATCACAATGAAAACTTGTTTTTAAAGAAATGAGGGCTTAAACTAAAGCAACAGGAATGAAAGAGGAGACACGGCTCAGGGGGTATTCAGGCAGTGGAAGCAGTGGGTTGTGGGCTCAGCAGGAGTAGAGAATGAGTGGAGGTCGGAGACATGGGCTCTCATGGCAGTTCTGACCCAGGAGCTACATTTTCTTTCTTTCACTGTATCTCCCCAGGAAAGTCCTAAACTCAAAACCCTTTGTGCTTTGTATTCCCTAGAGCACCCACACAGCATTTTGCTTATAGTGGTGTCCTAAACGCATTTTGCTGTGACATTGGGTTTACCAGATGGCCGGTCACAGCATTGTGCATATTCCCAAAAGAATGGAGGAGACAATTATTTCATCCATCCACTCAAGAGTGTGTGCACCATTACTGGCTGAGCCACATGCTTCCAACATGTGAATCAGTCCAAGGAAGTTTCCTTTACAAGGGGCTTATGGACAGCTATGTCTTAATAGAATCATTAGATACTGAGAGATGCACAGTGTTTCCTCTCCAGAGCATTCCAAAGAATAGCAAGATACCCCACACCAGTAATATTATCACTGAGATGGAACCCATAGAGGCTGAATGTCCTCACAGGTTACCCCGTCCCCAAACCCAAAACTGATTCCAGAGATATATTCCCAGGTAGGGATCAAGGGGCTCAGTGGTCACTAAAGCATAGATGCCCAGAGGGTGCATCAAAGGCTCTGACCTGCCTCACAGCCACTTACCATTTTACAACAGATCTCTTACTTTTACAGAGGATAGCTAATGCCTGGGACACTGACTGACAGAACCTGGCAGTCACCTTCTTGTGGACACATTCTCTAGTAACGACATTCCCCCAAATGGTCCCAAAGCATGCATTGAATGCATTGGCAGAGAGACAGCCAGACTCCCACACCTCGAGAGTCAGGATGGTCGAAGGCAAATGGGCCTGGCAGTTAGCTGCACCTCAACATTTGGCTCCTATTCCTTGGAAGTGACACTATCCCTACATTGTCTCTGTTCCTCCTCAGGCCATGCACACTGCATGTTTCTACACCCTTGTCAAAGAACAAACTCAGGTACACAGAACCTCTTGACTTCAAATTCCAGCTTAAATTCAAATTCTGTCATTTGAGGGAAAAAATCTACATGCATACCTAGATACACGTACACCCATACCTACACATCACGCCCTCCAGAACAATCTAAGACTCAAGGACTAAAGTGCATATATGATGGTCACATGGAACAGTCCCTGGTCCTATAAACGAGTCACACAAAGCAATCTATAAAGTAAGGCTATCGAAACTTTGACCTGATGATTCTTAAGTTCATTTGGAAGAATCCACACGTGAAAATAGCTGAGAAAGATCTAAAAATGAGAGTAATTAAGGAGAACTTGCCTCATCAAGTATATAAATAGACTCTGAAGTCATGGTAATTAAAATGGCATGGTATCGTTGTCAGACAGACAGCACTGGTACAAACTAGAGAAGCCCAGAAACAGATCTGTGTTTACATAGTTTTATCCATAAAATGTAGTTTGCCTGGGACTGAGGAGTTTCCAAAGACACAGAACTTTCAGTGCTAAAACCAGAATGGGTGGTCACCCTAAGGCAGGTGGAAAAAATTCTAATTCACTGACAGGTATGCAGATCCTTAGCTGAACTAATGGTTCTAAAACTTTGCTGCATGCTGGGATCACCTGGAGGGATGGGTCTTTACAAGTGCTGATGCCTGGCATTCCAAGTTCACTGGTATGAGGTATGAACAGGCATCAAGACTTTTAATGTGTCTGTTCACGTCTTCTGCCCATTTTTTGACATACAAATGGCTAACAAACACATAAAAAAATGTTCATCAACATTAGCCATCAGGGAGATTCAAATCAAAACCACATTGAGATACCACCTTACACCACTTAGAATGGCCAAAATTAACAAGACAGGAAACAATATGTGTTGGAGAGGATGTGGAGAAAGGGGAACCCTCTTACACTGTTGGTGGGAATGCAAGTTGGTGCAGCCACTTTGAAAAACAGTGTGGAGATTCCTTAAGAAATTAAAAATAGAGATTCCCTATGACCTGCAATTGCACTACTGGGTATTTACCCCAAAGATACAGATGCAGTGAAAAGAAGGTCCATCTGTACCCTAATGTTCATAGCAGCAATGGCCACAATTGCCAGACTGTGGAAAGAGCCATGATGCCCTTCAAATGATGAATGGATAAAGAAGATATGGTCAGTATATACAATGGAATATTACTCAGCCATCAGAAAGGATGAATACCCACCTTTTGTATCAACATGCACAGGAGACGATTATGCTGAGTGACATAAGTCAAGCAGAAAGAGTCAATTATCATATGGTTTCACATACTTGTGGAGCATGAGGAATAACATGGAGAACATTAGCAGAAGGAAAGGAAAAGTGAATGGGGGTAAATTGAAGGGGGAGACGAAGTATGAGAGACTGTGGACTCTGAGAAACAAACAGGGTTTTGGAGGGGAGGAGGGTGGGGGTGGGCGAGCCTGGTGGTGGGTATTAAGGAGGGCACATATTGCATGGAGCACTAAGTGTGGTGCATAAACAATAAATCTTGGAACAATGAAAAAATAAAATAAATTTTTAAAAACAATTTTTAATGTAGAGCAAAATCTGAAACCCACTGGGCTAACCATTTAGGAGAAAACAAAGTTGCTTCCTACCTTATGGTATATACTTTCCAGATGGAGTAGATTTTTAAATGTAAAGAATCAAGGTTTCCAGAGGATGTGGCTAGATTTGCTTTCTTCAAGGGAAAATGGCCCCTCCCCTAGGAAATCTGGAACCCATGGTCCTGGGGATGGGGTGCAGCTCACAGACCCAGGGTGTGTCAGAGGAAGCACTTAATGTCCCGTGGCTCTGGGAGGTGTGGACATTTTCCCTCGAAGCAGCACAGTCAGAGGAGGACAGCCCATTTCTGTCCACACTTTACAAATAGAGGAGCCCTGGGGGCCTGGGTGGCTCAGTTGGTTAAGCGTCTGCCTTCAGCTCGGGTCATGATCAGCCTGGGATCGAGCTCCGAGTCGGGTTCCCTGCTTAGCAGGGAGTCTGCTTCTGCCTCTCCTTCTGCTGCTGCTCCCCCTGCTTGGGTTCTCTCTCTCTCTCTGGCAGATAAATACACAAAAGACCTTTTAAAAAGAACACAGGCACGGGCGCCTGGGTGGCTCAGTGGGTTAAAGCCTCTGCCTTCGGCTCAGGTCATGATCCCAGGGTCCTGGGATCGAGGCCCGCATCGGGCTCTCTGCTCGGCGGGGAGCCTGCTTCCTCCTCTCTCTCTGCCTGCCTCTCTGCCTGCTTGTGATCTCTCTCTCTGTCAAATAAATAAATAAAATCTTAAAAAAAAAAAATAAACAGGCGCCTCCTTTCTCACATGTCAGTGTCAAGATCTAGACAGTCAAAGCAACTGCCGTCAGCTCACCAGAAAAATCATTCTCCCCCGGAACCTTCCAGCCCTGTACAATGAGACGTTTTTCTACATACAACACGGAGCCTTTTCACTCAAGAAACAGCTCCTCGTTTATTCAAGTATTAAATGTCTCTCAACAGCATTACAGGATGCTTCATAGAGAGTTTATTCTTAGAAAAAATTAAATATATATAATTTTGTGGCTGTGTGTCTCCCATTACATGTGTACCTGGCCATTGCTGGTACATAGAAAAAAAATCCATACAAGCTTGTAAAAGTCCATTTTTAAATTCTAATAACTTTGAGCTGGTAAATGTTGTTCTTCGCGTTTCCAGCATTTGATCACCTTGTCTGACTGTACTGCCCTGGGCTGCTACTACACAATTAAGTGATGAAAGCGACATCCTTGACTTATTCCTAATGGCGACAAAACTGTCTTTACTTCTTAGCAGGTCTGGTCCAAGGTGAAGCATGGTTGGCACTCACCTCAGTCACAAAATTTAAAAGGGCACCAACAGGGGCGCCTGTGTGGCTCAGTGGGTTAAAGCCTCTGCCTTCGGCTCAGGTCATGATCCCAGGGTCCTGGGATCGAGCCCCACGTCGGGCTCTCTGCTCAGCAGGGAGCCTGCTTCCTGCTCTCTCTCTGCCTGCCTCTGCCTACTTGTGATTTCTGTCTTTCAAATAAATAAATAAAAATCTTTAAAAAAAAAAAAAAAAGGGCACCAACAAACTCAGAAATCAAAGCAGAGATTTTTTTAAGAAAGAGATGGGAGGGGGCACGTGGGTGGCTCAGTGGGTTAAAGCCTCTGCCTTCGGCTCAGGTCATGGTCCCAGGGTCCTGGGATCGAGCCCCCCATCGGGCTCCCTGCTCAGCAGGGAGCCTGCTTCCTCCTTTCTCTCTCTCTGCCTGCCTCTCTGCCTACTTGTAATCTGTTTGTCAAACAAATAAATAAAATTTTAAAAAAAGAGAGAGAAAGAAAGAGATGGGAGGAGGGGCAGAGGAAGAGGGAGGCTCTTAAGCAGGCTCTATACCCAGCATGGAGCCCAACGTGGGGCTTGATCTCACCACTGTGAGATCATGAACTGAGTCAAAATTGAGTCAGATGCTTAACTGACTGAGACACCCCGGTGCCCCTAAAGAGTGAATATTTAAATGCTACACTTTAAAAAATAAAAATCAATGCAAGAATAGATGGTAAACAAAATATTGAAGCTTTAAGTAAAGACAAGATCAGTATTATTGATTTTTCTTTTGTCTCAGGTTCCCATAGGGCTCTGGTTGGACATTGTGAATGATCCTATTTTTTAAAAAAGTTTTCACCATTAAATACAATGCTAGTTGTTGGCTTGTCTAGAGTTTAATAGTGTGGACCTTCTGATTTGGTTCTCTTCTCCATGGATATAGATGGAAAGGGACCCACAGCAGAACCCTGGGCGGCAGGGAGCCGTGTCTTTAAAGGTTTGCAGAATTACATTTAACCTATAGGGGCACTCTGGGTGTAAGAGAAAGAGCCTTCTATTACAGATGAAGACAGAAGGTCCTGTTTAAATTCAGACCTCCATTTACTGTCAGGCCTTGGGCAAGATATTTAACAGAGGGATGGCCTTCTGCCCTTGGTAAATTAGAAATGATAGTACCTGCCTTTAGGGCTTGACATGGGTTAAATAGAGGAAATACCCACACAGACCTCAACTCTATAATTTTTTTTTTCTACAACATACAGGGAGTCGAGAAAAATTTTAAATGAAATTCGAAGAGAGAGAATGCCTGACTAGATGCGTGTCTTAGATGGGAATCTACGTTCCCTTAGATGGGAACTCCGCCAACACAGGTAGACAGTGCTGGGGCCCTAATTGTGCATCTCTGCAATGGGATAGGGGTGCATCCAGGTGGGACTGCAGGGCAGGCAGAGGTCTTGGGGAAAGCTAAGAATTGCTCCCCCAAAGCAGGAGTTCACTCACTTTGTTGCGTGCAAGGCCAACCCAGGGAGCATGCAGGTTCGTGGGCCCAAGATTCTGAAGTGGTGAGCCAAAAGCTAGGCCTAGAGCTGCAGGGGATTCTGATTTAAGAGGCTCTGGACTGTACTTGAAAACCCCGCCCTAAATAGATGCTCAGGGAGGTTCCAGGGGCTTTCCGCTAACTACAGAATGGGTATGACCTCCTTGCCAAGAAACACAAGACCCTTCCCTAGATGCCTAGGCCATCGTATTCCATACCTTCTCTCCCTATCCCTTTCAGAGATCTAGGTCCTTGGTTACCTATACTCCCAGCAGGACATAGGTGAGTGGCCTGGGCACACAAGGGCTATTCAGAGAACAGCAGACACTTCCCACATCAGTAAGTGTGGTGAGGTCAAAGGGCGGGGAGAAGGATAGGTGAGGCAAAAATATTGGTGGACCAACCCAAAACTGCTAGAACTCATACAGAAATTCAGTAAAGTGGCAGGACATAAAATCAATACAGAAAAATCAGTTGCATTCCTATACACCAACAACAAGACAGAAGAAAGAGAAATTAAGGAGTCAGTCCCATTTACAATTGTGCCCAAAGTCATAAGGTACCTAGGAATAAATCTAACCAAAGAGGCAAAGAATCTGTACTCAGAATACTCATGAAAGAAATTGAGGAAGACACAAAGAAATGGGAAAATGTTTCATGCTCATGGATTGGAAGAATAAATATTGCGAAAATGGCTATGTTACCTACAGCAATCTACACATTAAATGCAATCCCCATCAAAATACCATCAACTTTTCTCAAAAAAATGGAACAAATAATCCTAAAATTTATATGGAACCAGAAAAGACCCCAAATAGCCAGAGGAATGTTGAAAAAGAAAACCAAAGTGGGTGGCATCACAATTCCAGACTTCAAGCTCTATTACAAAGTTGTCATCATCAACACAGTATGGTACTGGCACAAAAACAGACACATAGACCAACGGAACAGAATAGAGAGCCCAGAAATGGACCCTCAACTCTATGGCCAACCAATCTTCTACAAAGAAGGAAAGAATGTCCAATGGAAAAAAGACGGTCTCTTCAACAAATGGTGTTGAGAAAATTGGACAGCCACATACAGAAAAATGACACTGCACCATTTCCTTACACCACACACAAAAATAGACTCAAAATGGATGAAAGACCTCAATGTGAGACAGGAATCCATCAAAATTCTTGAGGAGAACACAGACAGCAACCTCTCTGACCTTAGCCGCAGCAACTTCTTCCTAGGAACATCGCCAAAAGCATGGAAAACAAGGCAAAAATGAACTACTCGGACTTCATCAAGATCAAAAGCTTTTGCACAGCAAAGGAAGCATTCAACAAAACCAAAAGACAACTGACAGAATGGGAGAAGATATTTGCAAATGACATATCACATAAAGGGCTAGTATCCAAAATCTATAAAGAACTTATCAAACTCAACACCCAAAGAACAAATAATCCAATCAAGAAATGGGCAGAAGACATGAACAGACATTTCTGCCAAGAGAACATCCAAATGGCCAACAGACACATAAAAAAGTGCCCAGTGTCACTCAGCATCAGAGAAATACAAATCAAAACCACCATGAGATACCACCTCACACTGGTCAGAATGGCTAAAATTAAAAAGCCAGGAAATGACAAATGTTGGTGAGAATGTGGAGAATGGAGAACCCTCCTACACTGTTGGTGGGAATGCAAGCTGGCACAGCCACTCTGGGAAACAGCATGGAGGTTCCTCAAAAAGTTGAAAATAGAGCTACCGTACGACCCAGCAATTCATACTACTGGATATTTACCCCAAAGATACAAATATAGTGATACGAAGGGGCACGTGCACCCAAATGTTTATGGCAGCAATGCTCACAATAGCCAAACTATGGAACGAGCCTAGATGTCCATCAGCAGATGAATAGATAAAGAAGATGTGAGATATAGATACACACACACCCACACACGCACAGGAATATTATGCAGCCATCAAAAAATGAAATCTTGCCATTTGCAATGAGGTGGATGGAACTAGAGGCTATTATGCTAAGTGAAGTAAGTCAATCAGAGAAAGACAATTATCATATGCTCTCTCTGATATAAGGAATTTGAGAGGTAGGGCGGGGGCTCATCAGGGGGAAGGGAGGGACAAATGAAACAAGACAAAACCCAAGAAGGAGACAAACCATAAGAGACTCTTAATCTCAGGAAACAAACTGAGGGTTGCTGGAGGGGAAGGGGTGGGAAGGATGGGGTGGCTGGGTTATGGACATTGTGGAGGGTATGTGCTATGGTGAGTGCTGTGAATTGTGTAAGTCTGATGAATCACAGACCTGTATCCCAAAAAATAATACATTATATGTTAATAAAAAAATAAAACATTGGTAGAGCCAAGTGGTTCCTGCCAAGAAAGAGTTCCGAGTTCATAACACCCAGTGCAACTCAGCAAAGGTGCATTTGCAAGCTCAAGGGCCTAACTCACTGCCTTTGCAGCAGAGGTGCTCAGGGCTTGACGATAAAGGATTCCACATACAACACCTCAGTTATAAGCAACTTTTGCGGTGCCCTTCGTGTCTGCAGGGAGGTCCCACACAGCCGTCAAATCTCACCTTCCCAGGCTGCAAGGCTCCCAGGCAGCATCTCCTGGGAAGATCTGCAGTGACTTCAACGCATCCTCCTTCTGGGGGTACAGCTGTGACAAGGGGACAGCTGCCCTGTAGGAGGCTGCGAAGAGCTTCACTCCCTGCCTTGGAAGAGGGCAGGACATGTGACTAATCTTAGCACATCATTTGTTAAGCGAATGCGGGCAGATTTTTGCACCCGGGAGGTGACTGCTTCTGAGGGCATAAGACCTCCTAGGGATAAGGATTATGATTTGTTCTGTTGCCTATGTAACAGGGGATACAGAGAAGAAGAGACACCCCCTCACAGCTATTCTGTCCACAGATGGCTACTGTTATTTTGTGATGTATTTCTTTCCATTCTCCTCTATACATCACTTTCGCATGGCTGAAGTCTTGCGGTAAACACCCTCTTCTTTTAACATAATAGAATATGTTCCCCTCTCTTCTTTTAAAATAATAGAATAAGCAGTAGGAACTCTCTATAATTATGATTTTAATAGCTACATAGTATTTCCTGGCCCAATAGACATAATCTAACTATTCCCTATTGACACATGGATTGTGTCCTATTTTTGCACACTAAATAATGTCCTGACGCTCCCCTGGGAATCTACTCTAGGCCTTCTGCCCCTTTCCAGGGCTTTTATCCAGGACCCTTTAAACTTTCTTTCAATCCAAGATCCAGGTGCTCAGAAAAGCCCCTGGACGGCGGTGGCCAAGAGAGAGTTAAGCACTCCTACACCGGTGGCACTGAGAAGCTTTGCATGCAAGCCTGTGAGCAAACATATTGAGGTCCCCTGCTTCTGATTAATCATATTAAAGATAAATCCTTCACAACAGACCATCTGGAAAGCAATTCAAATATACAGAAGAAACATGATTACCTGCTATGCATCCAAGAAATGAAAATGAGGCTCTGTGTCCAGACTCAATTAATTCTAGAACAGCACATAAATCAATAGTAAATGCGGCCCCTGACTCAGGGCTCACCAGTCTCCTCCTGAAACATCCTAATGAGATGTGGGAAATAAAGGCTCATTGTCAACAATCAAGAGCCCCAGTGTCCTTATTCTAAACCACATTTTTCTTCTGCATGGGAAAACAGCATAAGCCAGCTCTTAGAAGGGCTGGTAATAGAGCAGCCCAAGATGAGAAGGAGAGATTTGGTGGCCAACTACAGGCAAGGTAAGAATATCATCATACAAATGAGATATGTACTCAACCAGATTGCTGCTGCCCATGATCATATTCCTCAGTTCTGTCCTTTCAAATATAATTTTTTTCCTTTCAAATATAATTTAGGTGCTCTGACCACACACAGTTTGGGTTTACATGGTCCTGGAGTACACCTGTATACTCAGCTTGAGCATCCCAGACAAAAGTCATTAAGTAGCTTGCTCCAAGATCAGACAACCAAAGGCTCTGAAGGGACATTAATAATCTCCCCCAAAACCAGGCTGAGTTCCAACATTATCACACAAGACACTAGCTTAGCTCACAGTGGGATATGCTTCTCTTTGGAAAATGAAAGGGAAAAAAAAAAAAAGGCAAAAAGTGTTGAGCACACTCCAAACCTTCCATAACAGGGTCTTGGTTAAGCCAGTGTCAACACATCCACAAGACAATTATGCAGCGACTAAAATATTTACAAAGAGTTTATCACATAAAGTGCATTTTTATAATTTATTCACAACCAAATAAACATAGAATAAACTGTGAAGAACTACATTAAAACACCAGTAAGGGTTTCCTTTAAGTAACAATAATGTTATTTACTTCCCTTCCTTCTTCATTTCTGAGTATGGTATTTCTACAGACAAGTAACATAGAAAAAGACAAGTGCCAGGGAGGGTAAGCCCTCTGCAGCCACACCTGCCCAGGGATGCTTCTGCATAGAAAGGACATAGGTCTCAGCATCTCTTGAAAGGGTCCTGGGATAGGATTTTTTCCATCTGGGGCTCCAATATGCCTGCATATCTTCCCACTGAATCTTCATCTCAGAATAAGCAAAGGGAATGATTTGACCCTGAAATACAATTTAAAAATGCTATCAGCCCTTCACCAATAGCAAGTCCCCAGGAACTGATATTTGTAATGGCATCTACACCTGAAACCAGCATTCATCAATGGAAGTATCATACTTGTGGTCCAGCAGATGCTTTCTCTTCTTACTAGTTATCCCTAACTGCAAGAAGTGAACTTTCACCCACAAGAACTCCTGAAGATACTGGCAGCTTACCAAATTCAGTGACTTGTTCCCACTTGCCTCCTGGAGGAAATCAAGGGTCCACAAATCAATCCCTATCAAAATACCATCAACATTTTTCACAGAGCTGGAACAAATCTTAAAACTTGTATGGAACCAGAAAAGACCCCGAAAACCCAGAGGAATGTTGAAAAAGAAAACCAAAGTGGGTGGCATCACAATTCCAGACTTCAAGCTCTATTACAAAGCTGTCATCATCAACACAGTATGGTACTGGCACAAAAACAGACACACAGATCAATGGAACAGAATAGAGAGCCTGGAAATGGACCCTCAACTCTATGGTCAACTAATCTTTGACAAAGCAGGAAAGAATGTCCAATGGAAAAAAGACAGTCTCTTCAACAAACGGTTTTGGGAAAATTGGACAGCCATGTGTAGAAGAATGAAACTGGACCATTTTCTTGCACCACACACCAAAACAGACTCAAAATGGATGAAAGACCTCAATGTGAGATAGGAGTCCATCAAAATTCTTGAGGAGAACACAGGCAGAAACCTCTTTGACCTCAGCCACAGCAAATTCTTACTAGGCACATCTCCAAAGGGAAACAAAAGCAAAAATGAACTATTGGGAATTCATCAAGATCAAAAGCTTTTGCACAGCAAATAGTAGATAAAACAAGCAAGCAAAAAAAAAATCTATGGAATGGTAGAATATATTTGCAAATGACCTACCAGATAAAGAGCTAGTATCCAAGACATATAAAGAACTTATCAAACTGAACACCGAAAAAACAAATAATGCAGTCAAGAAATGGGCAGAAGTACAGACATTTCTCCAAAGAAAACATACACATGGCCAAAAAACACATGAAAAAATGCTCAACTTCACTTAGCATCAAGGAAATACAAATCATAACCACAATGAGATGCTGCCTCATACCAGTCAGGATGCTAAAATTAACAAATCAGCAAACAACAAATGTTGACAAGGATGCAGGGAAAGGGGAACCATCTTACACTGTTGGTGGGAATTTAAGCTTGTACAGCCACTCTGGAAAACAGTATGGACTTCAAGAAGTTAAAAATAGAGCTACCCTACAACTCAGCAATAGCATTACTAGGTATTTACCCAAAAGATACAAATGTCATTGAAGCGAAATCTGCATCCCAATGTTCATAGCAACAATGTCCACAATAGTCAAACTATGGAAAGAGCCCAAATTGTCCATTGACAGATAAATGGATAAAGAAGATGTGGTGCAGATATACAATGGAATATTACTCAGCCATCAAAAAGGATGAAATCTTACCATTTGCAATGATGTGGATGGAACTGGAGGGTGTTAGGCTAAGTGAAATAAGTCAATAAGAGAAAGACAAGTATCATACGGTTTCACTCATGTGGAATTTAAGAAACAAAATAGAGGATCATAGGGGAAAGGAGAAGACAAAATTTGAAAGGGAGATAAACCATAAGAGACTCTTAGGAAACAAACTGAGGGTTCTGGTGGGGAGGCTGGTGGGGGGATGGGGTAACTGGGTGATGGGCATTAAGGAGGGCATGTGATGTAATGTTACATACAACTGATGAATACCTGAACTCTACATCTGAAATTAATGATATGATATGTTAATTAATTGAATTTAAATAAAATAAGATATAAAAAAAAGAAAGAAATCAAGGGTCCAGATAAGAAGACAACTAAACAACACAAGAATTATCGGCACTGAACTTTTTCTCAACATGCTTGAGAAAAAGGCATGTCTGCATTTGCCAAGGCCTTGTGCCAGGAAGGATGCTCTAAACACATTCTTCTCCAAACCCATCCTCTAAGACAAAGGAATCAGTCACTCCAAAGAAAGCAACCACAAGACTAGAGGGGTAAAATGGATTTGTTTGTGCTGGCTCTCCAACAATATTCATATTTTTCCCATCACTTCCAAAGGCATGCATCACTCCCCGTGCAGATATAAAAGAAACCATTACAAGCTGAATTGTGCCCCTTCCTTCTCCAAATTTATATGTTGATGTCCTAACCCCCAGGAGCTCAGAATGTGGCCTCGTTTGGAAATGGACATTGCAGGTGTAATTAATTACAATAAGGTCATTAGGGTGGGCCCTAATTCAATATGATTGATGACCTTATAAAAAGAGGAAATGTGAAGACAGACTCACACAGGGAAAATAACACGTGACAATGAGAGCAGACCTCTACAAGGTAGGGAATACTAAGACGGTGGGCACCAGAAGCAAGAAGAGAAGCACAGAACAGATTCTCCCTCACAGCCCCCAGAAGGAAGCAATCCCACTAACACCTCGACCTCAAAATTCTGGTCTCCAGAACTGTGAGACCGTACAGTTATTTGTTTTTTCTTAAGATTTAGTTATTTGAGAGAGAAAGAGAGAGTGTGTGGACACACATGCAAGTCAGGGGAGGGGCAGAGGGAGAAGCAGACTTCTCGTTGAGCATGGAGCCAGACTCGGGGGCTTGATCTCAGAACCCTAAGATCAGGACTTGAGCTGAAGTCAACTCTGCTTAACCAACTGGGCCATCCAGGAGCCCCTGAGACAATACATTTCTGTTGGTTATACCACCCAGTTTGGGCTGCTTTGTTACAGCAGCCCTAGCCAACTAATACAATCCCTAAGGATTATGTGTATTTACTCAAGGGAGTTCCTTTGTGTTTATCCTCTGCAGAATTCCCCAGCATGTAATCAGGGTGCGTTTCCACCATTGTGTCAGTTACTCAAGTTTCCTTGCCTTTCCACCACATACAATTTAGAATCATCTTGTCAATACCTATTTTTAAAAAATCTGGCTGGGAATTTGATCGGGAGTGCCTCTAATCTGTAGCTCAATTTGGGGAGAATTAACATCTGAACTACACTGAATTTTCCAATACATAAATAGGAATATCTTTCCATTTATTCAGGTCCTCTTTGGTTTCTCTTATCAGTATTTACAGCTTTCAACCTACAGATCTTGCACATACTTTGTCAGAATTATATGTATTTCTTTTCTCTCTTTTTTTGGTGCACTGTAAATGTTCTCTTTTTTTCCTCAGAATTGCTTTACTGGTGTAGTAATAAATCCATTTATTAATTCTAGGAGTTTTTGTAGATGCCATTGGGATTTTGCAGACAATGATGAAGTCCGCAAATAAGAATGGGTTTTAGGGGTGCCTGGGTGGCTCGGTTGAGCATTCATCTCTTGATTTCAGTTCAGTTCATGGTCTCAGGGTCTGAGATGAAGCTCCATGTTCATCAAGGAGTCTGCTTCTCTCTCTCACTTTCTCTTTCCCTCTGCCCATCCCCTTGCTCATGCACATGCTCTCCCTCTCTCTCAAATAAATAAATCTTTAAAGAAAAAGATTTGTTTTACGTACACTTCTGCAATCTATATGCCTTTTATTTCTTTTCTTTGCCTTACCACTCTGGTGAGGATGTCCCGTAGAAGGGCTAAACAGGAATGACATTGTCTCGTTCCTGATCTTAGGTGCAAAATGTTCAGTCTTTGATTCATTATGATCTTTGCTGTAAATATTTTGTAGATGTCTTCTTTCAGATTGAAGATGTCTCTATTCATGTGTGCTGTTTTTTTTTTTAATCATGAATGAATGTTGACTTTCATCAAATGCTTTTTCTACCCCCACTGTGATACTCCTATGGTTTTCTTCCCTACTCTGTGTAACACATTGACTAATGCTTGACTTTCGAAGCAACCTTGTACTCCTGGGATAACCCCACTTGGACACAATGTACTGTCTTTAGGTATTGCTGGATGTACCTTGCTAACATATTATGGAGGGTTTTTTTTTTAACCTCTATACTCATAATTATGTCAAATTACCTGGCATCCAAACTTTGACTTCCCTCACAATGGTTTTTAGTTTTAATGAATGAGAGAGGAAGCCCTAGTGGGTTTATTTAATCCTGGCCAGCACCAAATGTCCTCCATTGATCTGTTCATAGGTTTTTAAAAGGTACATTAAGTGAAAACCTACTTATTTTTATTTTGTTCAATTGATCAAACGCAAATAACTGCCGTTGATGACTTGGGCTCAAGCCTGCTAGCATCATCAGCAACAGCAGGAGCAGAAGCTATGCTGGAGGCAAACTGAAAATTCCTACCAGTCCCAGGGTCCTCAGTCCCAGCTGCATATTACAATCACCGCTGGGGAGCTTCCCATGAAGTCAGAGTTTCTGGCGGGGCCCTGATATCAGTATTTTGAACTATCCCAGTGACTCTGAAATACAGCCAAGGCTGAGAGCCACGGGCCCTTCAAGGAAGATCCTATAATCCCCCAAGGTTCACAGTTTCCAGATAAGCAGCTCTGGGCCAGGAGAAAAGGGGGCAACTGTGTAGGGAATGAGAGCTTCATGTTGTTGAGCACTGGCCAAGCAGCCTCTCCTCCATCATCCACCCCTGCCCGCATCTGACGTCTTTGGTGTCTTCATCTAACAGCACATGAAACCTCTAGGGCTCTCCTGATCCTGGTCCTTCATAGATATCTTCCCCGGGGGCCTCAGGGAAGCCATGCTGCCCTTTGGCACAGGCCCTGACTCACACCTAGTGGCCTTCTCCTCTTTACACCCCAGCATGAAGCTGAAGTAAGGAAAAAGGTGATATGTTCAAAGGCCTTAAGGCTGGGCATCTGCCTGCCTCCATCCTCTACTTTGATCAATAATGGTACAATCATCTCCAGGTCCTTCTAGGAAGTGCTCACAGACAGGAAAGGGGCCAAGAGGGAGGTATGCATGTGTAAGGCCCCTCTACAAGATGGGGGTCCAGGGCTCCCTTCTCCACATTTAACATACTGTTTTAGCACTGGCTTATGGGCTCTAATCGCAGGACTGAGATGCCAGACTGTCAAATTTTCCAAGTACAGCTTTGCTGACTTGGTTCAGCATCATGTAAACAGGATAGGAAACCAACCTTTATCAGGGGAAGATGTAGTCATTTTCCAAAGCTCACCATGCGAGTGTGGCCTGTGGTTTAGATTTATCTCTGCACTCCTCCACAGCTGGGGTCCTCTGAGTTCTCAAGTATCCCTCTGAAGCTTGGGTCACCTGGAGCTGGAAAAGAGAGCTTCCCAGGGCTGCTGAGGGGGGCAGTGCCCAGAGAAGAGCTCTGTGGGAAGCCACAGTTCACCACTACCAAAATGTAAGGGGTCCTAGAATTCAGAAAGCAGTGAGCAGAAGTTGCAGAAGCACTGAGCCATCACAGTGCCAGCAGCCCAAGCCAGAGCACAGGGTCTCAGCTGCTGGTCCAGAGATGACAGCTGGAGCTTGGACCCATCCCAGGACGTAGGAGCTGGGGATCCAGGGGGAAGGACAACCACTCCAACAGGGAGAGTCAAGGGTCCCACTTGCTCTGGCACTGATGTCTCCCCAGCCCCAGCTAACTCAGGCAAGAAATAACCAAGCCAGAGAGGTAGATCTCCCTACCTGCCTTGGGTCCTCACCCACAAGAGATGCCTACAGACCTTCCTCTCCTGTGCGACTCCCACCCCCCAATTCCTAACATACACACCCCCACCCCGGGAGGCACTGGCTCACAGTAATGGCCAATTTGTGATCTCACACAATCGTTCATTCGCTTCAGCCTTCCGGCGAGTCACCCCAAGCCATCTGCTTGGTCTTCTGGAACATTCTTTAACTCTCCGCAGATGGTGCCTACACACCCACCCGGTTCGTAAGCCAGTGGAGGCAGGGGCTGGGTCTCATGTTTGGGGGTCTTCCAGGGCCTAGAAGAAGGGTCTCAATGAGTGTAAATAAAACTCAGCTGTGGAGACAGAGCTCCGGAAATGGATATAAATTGTCAGCTACTCAATCACTTTGTTAAATGATTATCTTCTGAATAAAAGATCTCCCACAGGATTTCTTTAAATAGCCAGCTCCTCCTGGCTCATTTAAAATGACTTAACTTTATTTATGTATAACTCTTTTACAAATGTTTCCACTGTGAGAAGCAGGGAACTCTGGGGTCCTTGGCAGGAACAGGCAGGTGTTGCAACGTAGAAGATGCTCGGTCACCTGCGGGCCTGTGGCCACCCTTCCTCTGGAGGGCACATGGTCTCCACATCCCCCTCCCCCCGCACAGGCTCTCTAGCTCAAGTTGGGGAGGCCTCTCATCCTTTGCTGGGGAAAAGGCAGCTCCATCTCATACCCCAGTTCTTGGGGTCTGCTGACAGGCAGCCCACCAGATTTCTCCAGAGGGGTTCCCATTACCCCTGGGCTCAGCTCTTATTCACCCTCCTAGCCGAAGTCTGTGGGACAATTTTGATCCTCACCACAGGAGACCTGGACTGCCTTCTTCCCATAAGTAACGTTTTCTTCCCCTAGAAAAGGGTGGTAAGGGGAGAGACAGTGCATACTTTCAAATTAGGGCCCTGGCTGTGGCTTTTCAAGACAAAATAAAACACAATAACCAGTGGTCCTTGAGACTGAAGCCAAGCAGAGATGCCTGGCTGGCAGGGAATGCAGACGTCTGGGGGCAGAGGCTCACCTGGCAGGCCTCAGGTGTTAGGGGCGGGGCAGCCTCTGGCAATGAGCCCGGGCCCTTTTCCAGCCTCCTGGGGCCCTTTGTCTGCCCCAGATGGTGCAGCTGGGGCAAGTGGGCAGGAGAAGGGTTCCTGCCACCTGCATGCAGCCTCTGCGTTCTGGCCTCCACCTGCAGACAAACACCTCAGAGCTGCCCTGGGTTTGGGGGC
The DNA here is from genome assembly GCF_002288905.1 of Enhydra lutris kenyoni. NCBI lineage: Eukaryota > Metazoa > Chordata > Mammalia > Carnivora > Mustelidae > Enhydra > Enhydra lutris. The sequence continues at coordinate 2,791,164 of NW_019154113.1, read as the reverse complement.
TCCAGGGACCTGCCTCTTTTCTTTGGTTCCCTCACGGCATCTCTTGCCTGCTCTGCCTTCCAACAGCCCCTTTGCAGGGTGGGCCTTACACATTAGGGCATTGGGGTTACCAGCAGGGCTTGTGAAAATGTAGAGGGCTGGGCCCCACTCCCGATGCTTCTTCTGCAGGGGATCTGGGGTAGAACTGAGAATGAGCGTCTCTAGCAGATGACAGGTGAGGGTGACGCTGCTGGTCTGGGACCAAATGTGGTGCCCCTGTCCACCCTTCAGCGGCCACCTCTTTGGAATCAGTAATAAAGATCCCACGATGACTTCCAGGAAAAATAGCTTAGCAGGTTCCAGATGGGAGAGGGACTAATGCAATCATCACAGTAGGCCCCTGAAGCCTCTCCCCCGAGTCCCACCTCGTTCACTAAGCATGAAAAAGAAAACAGGATTTCAAAGCCACACTCACCCATTCAACGGGCCTGGGCAGGGTCCAGAGCTCACAGGAACCCCTGCTGAAGATAATAGCAGATTTACCCTTTCCTGCCAAAATCTGGGCAGATACACCTAACTGCCCTACCAGGCTGTTGATGAAACTATTTTTCAACACCTGATGGCTATTTACTACAATTATCCTAATTAGCCCTCAGTTGCAACCCATTAAAATGTTCACTACTCCACCGGCAAGTCCACACAGCTCCACGTGTCTGGCTGGTGGGCTCCTACCAATGAGGGAAGGTCAGTGTCCCCCAGTGACGAGGCCCAGCCACCCAAGCGGAGTCAGCCTGGGCCTCACAATGAGCTTTAAGAGTAGAATGGGGGTCAGATGCCCTCCTGGAAGTCAGGGGCTCGAGAACCAAGTTTTACTGACACCTCCATCCAGAGCTAAACACGCACGGCCACCCTCTAGCAGTCTGAGGCCACAGTCCATACAGGATCTTATGCCTGAGTCCAGCAGCTTCCATTAAGGTCAACCCAGTCACAAGATCCAGGGTCTGATCTGTAGCCAGGGGCTGGACAGAGGCGCCAGAGCAGGAACAACCCCCTTGAGATCCTGTGTGTAAAAAGGAATCTTTATTCCAGCCACATTTTCTATTCCATCACTGCAGTTTAAAAACGATGGCCAAGGATCCCATGTGAAAACCCAGCAGAGGGTCCACTTCAGTGATTCTGTAAGGGTGGCTCCTGGACCAGCCCTGTGGGCCTCCCCTGGGAATCTGTCAGAGGTGAAACCTCTTGGCCCCAGATGGACTGAAACTCAGTGTGGGCCCAGCAATCTGGGTCTCCCCAAGCCTCCAGGGGATTCTGATGCACATCCAAGTCTGAGAACCACCACCTCTCATTACTGTGAAGGTGGACTTCGTGCTTCTAGGCCCCAAGAGTTCATAGGGGCCGTCCATATGACCTGAGCCCTTCTCTGTTAATAGCTAAGCATGGTAGCTATTGGTGGGTGTGTAATAAAGAACATGGCTGGCCTGTGTCCCTGGTTCCTGAGAAGCAGCCTCTCAACATGTAGGATACCTAAGTGCCTAAGTGATAGGAATGTCTTATCAGGTGAGCTTCCCCTGTTGGCACTACCCTGTGATGACCGCCACACTTCCATGCTGGGAAGAGAACACGTCCTGTTTTGGAACCCTCCCAGACTTGGCCCTGTGTGGGTCTCTTAGGGCTTGTGTCCTTTTGCTGTCATAAAAGTGTCATTGTTGGGGCGCCTGGGTGGCTCAGTGGGTTAAAGCCTCTGCCTTTAGCTCAGGTCATGATCCCAGGGTCCTGGGATCGAGCCCCGCATCAGTCTCTCTGCTCAGGGGGGAGCCTGCTTCCCCGTCTCTCTCTCCCTGCCTCTGCCTATTTGTGATCTCTGTCTGTCAAAGAAATTAAAAAAAAAAAAAAGTGTCATTGTTAAGCAGCATGCTTTCCTGAGTCGTGGGAGTCATTCTAGCAACTTCCCAAACCTCAGGGTGGTCCTGGGAACCCTCCGACATTGTAGTCAGCTGGTAAGAAGTGAGAGTGGTCCTGGGTACCTGAGGATCACCAAATGTGGCTAACTCTGGGTCAGAGCTGATTAAACAGCTCTGTCTGTACAGAGCTTGTGCAGAACAAAAACAGGCCTCAGGCAAGGCCAGGGCCCCCAAGGAGCGTCCAGTTTCGCTGCGGAGATAGGACAGGAGGAGGAGGTGAAACAAAGAAGAACAAAACAACATCCCAAAATCCTAAACATCTGCAAATTGGTTAACAGTAATATCCATGCAATGGGTCATGTGCAGCCATTTAAAGTGGTAGAAGATCTCAGGCCCAGATGCACATGAGCGGTCTCTGGGTAGTGTTTTTACAATGGGCCAATACCGGGGCGTCTGGGTGGCTCAGTGGGTTAAGCATCTGCCTTTGGCTCAGGTCACGAGCCCAGGGTCTGGGATCGAGCCCCACGTCAGGCTCTTGCTCAGCATGGAGTTTGCTTGTCCCTCTCTTCCCCACTTGTCTCTCTTTCATTATCTGTTGCTGTCTCTCTCAAATAAATTAAACAAATAAAATGGACCAATACCCAGGGCCCCACAGTAGAGCATCTGATTTAAGTGTCAACTGGAAAAAAAGAAAAAGGTAGAGAGAGGGAGGAACACTGTACAGGATACGGCTCTCCTCTCTGTCTCTCTCTCTCTCTTCTCCCAACCCCCGCTGCCCTCCTGCCAAAGAAGCTTGGTGATCACTGAGGCTCTTCTCTCCTTTGTGCTTTTCTGCATCTTCCAAATGTTTGATGACAAACACACAGTGATGGTTAATTTTCTGTGTCAACTCGACTGAGCCATGGGACACCCAGATATCCGGTTAAATATTCTTTCTACGTCTGTGAGGACGTTTCCAGAAGAGATTAGCATCTGAACTGGTGAACTGGGTAAACAGCTCTCCCCAACGTGGGTGCACATCATTCAATTTGTTGAAGGTCTGAACAGGACAAAAAAGCAGACGAAGGTTGTACTGGCTCTCTGCCTGACTGCTGAGCTAGGACACTGATCTTTCTCTACCCTCAGTGCTCTTGACTCTCAAGCCTTCGAACCTTCAGACTTGGGCTGGAATCTGTACCATTATGTCTCTGGCCCTCAGACCTTCAAGCTACTCTACTGACCCTTCCTGGGTCTCCAGCTTGCAGATGGAGGACCATGACATTCTCAGTATGAGTGTGTGTGTGTGTCCTAGTAGCTCTGTTTCTCTAGAAAACCCTAATACTTATGAATCTCCTAAGGCAATGATGTAAAAGCTTTCTTGAATAATTTGTTGATTCCTTCGCTAATTCAGATTCAGCATTTCCTGTGCCATGCACCCGGGCCAACTGCTCTAGGGATGGAGTCCTTGCCCTGAGGACTGACCACTCTGAGGGGTACCTGGGTCACAATGGGTCTGAAACAAACCTCACAGGCACTGGTGTTCCCTGAAAGACATGCGTCCCAGGCACAGCATGACAGATGGGGCAGCCCTCCCCACAGAGGTGGCGCTGGAAAGAAAGAGTGCATACAACTTTGCAGGGAGTATGTAGGCAGCGAGAGGCAAGGAGGCTGAGCTGGTCTGCCAGTGACACCAACAACGAAGGGAACAGTTCTGGATCAAGAGTAGGCATTGAGATCATACATCCAGTTGGGATATATATCACTGGCCCTGAACCCTCTGATTAGAAAGTTCCAGCATCCCAATCAGCCAACGCTCCTCCACATTGAGAACCAGGGATTTAGGGGCAGGGAAAGAGGTGGTTGGTGAAGAAGACTGGTAAGACCATTCCAGATGCTGGGAGAGAGATCTTACCACATAAATCAAGGAAAGAGACCATGGAGAAGCAATGTCAGGTCAGGAAAGTTGTGAAATAGGAGAAGACCAAACAGTGGGTATAGGTCTTGTCAAGTCCTTGGTCACAGGTCATCCTTCTGCATGTTTTCCTGCAAAGATCTTCACAACCTGTAAAGTGCACCAACCACCTGGGCATTATGCTATGTGACTCTGAGAGATTGGGATGGAACCTACAGCATTGTCTTGGAGGAGGCACCAGCCCCAAGTGGTACAGCTTGGCTAAGGATGGAAATCACTCCCAATCCACACTGGACAGGAAGGCCAGCCTTCTTGCTGACCCATCTTGTCCTAGCAGCCCATGGAGTGATGCTTGCCCATGCTATGACTGGACTTTCAGTGCATCTGTCCTTCCAACTGGACTAGTCTGTATGTATTGCCTGCCTTCTACATGAGTCCCACTGTAGGGTGGAGCAGCCCACAGAGAAATGCTCCCTGACCTCAGCGCTCATGATCTGTTTTTGGAGGGAAGATTTATAGAAATGACACAGAACAGGGCCCAGCACCACAGGAGGCCAAGTGCTGAACACTGGTCCTGTGTGAACTGAGCACAGAGCACAGAACTGAACCAGTCAGCTCTACTAAATAGAAGGCAGAATTGAAGGGATGGGCAACACCACCACTAGGGATGGAGAGTCCAAGAGACAGATGGTTTGTCTCTGAATTTGAGGCTGTCCCAAGTCGGAAGTTAGTAAGAGAACCAGATGGATCCCCAAATGGAAAAACTGCTGCCTCAGTCAGTGTTCTCCAGAAAGAGAGAACCAACAGGACACACACACACACACACACACACACACACACACACACAGAGAGAGAGAGAGAGAGAGAGAGAGAGAGATTTATTTCAAGCAATTGGCTCAGCGGATCCTGGCAAGTCTTAAATGTATGGGGCAGGCCAGCAGCCTAGAAATTCTGACAGGAGTTGATGTTGCAGTCTTGGGTCTGAAGGCAGTTTGGAAGCAGAATTATATCCTCTTCAGGGGAAGTCCGTCTTTTCCCTTAAGGCCTTCCACTGATTAGATGAGGCCCATCCCCATTATGGAGAGTAATCTGCTTTCAAAGTCTACTGATTTAAATGTTAATCACAAATTAAAAGACAAAACAAAACAAAAAACCTTCACAGCAACAGATCGGTGTTTGACCAAGCAAGTGTGTACCATAGCCTAGCCAAGATGACACATAAAACTAACCATCATGACTGCCCAGTATTACTCTGTTCAACACATATCCCCCACCAGTACTAGGGAAACATAAGTAAACAAGACAATGTCCCTTTTCTCATGGAGGTGTCACCTCTTCCTGTTCTGCCAGGAGTTAGACATTCTTCCTCTCTATGGCCCTCCCAAAGAGAGTCTTCTCTGCCACATACTGATGGTCCCTACCCATGATCTCATGGCTGACCTCTCCTGGGGTAGTTGTGGACATATTGGGTGGAATTCAGAACTTAGGTATACTGTAGCCTGGCTGGCAGAGTCTTAAGCAGCTTGGCTATCCCAAGCTTGGATGTCAGGCACACCTGCTAAGGAACAGGGTCTCTCCTTCAGATATTTCTTGAAGGACCTTCCCGACACCAAACCAGGGGTCTTTATCAGAAATCAATTTTCTTATCATCTCTTCTAGTATACTCAGAAATTCTTGCCATCCATACACTACGACTAATTCACCAGAAAATTCAAATACATACATAATTTGGGGGTTGGGTCTCAGAATTATAAAAAAAATTGTAATATGTATCATATATTGACATTTAGACATATATCCCTGGGTCTTTTCTATCTATCCCAAGCCCTGTGGAGTTCTCTGTCTTCCCATAGCAACTAAACTACTTTTTCTTAAAATAACTCAAAAGTAGACAGAAATGTGTGCCAAAATATATGCCCAAAAGAGGAAATTCTAGGAAAAGTGAACAAGACTCCAAGGTTGCTCTAATGTAGCAGACTGAGGGGCAGCAGGGGCCTTGAGCAAACTAGGGTGATTAGGTGGAGTTACCAGAATAAGACCAGCTGGGGGCCCACTGCCTCCATCTCTAGGGCCAGGCAGCAAGGAAAAAAAAGTGTGGAGGGAACGGATGTCAGACCAACTAACAGTTCTGCTGCACGCATCATGGTGAACTTTTAGGGCAGCAAGGACAAGAACAAATCCTAAAAGTTTTGAAAGGCAGTGGTGGGGATGACATACAAAGAAGCAAAAACCAGCTTATTGGACTGATTGCAGACTTTTCATCAGCAACACTGAATGCAAGAAGACAACGGGAAAAGATGGTGTGAGTAACAGAGAACTGGTCGGAATTTATATCCAGCCAAATTATCATTCATGGGAGAGGTTAAGACGCAGACAAATCCAACCATGCAAACAGAACATGAATTCCTGATGGTACTGTCACAAAGCGGAAAGATAAGTACATGAGGAGCTACAGTGATGGGGAGGGTGATGGTGAAACATAACTCATCATAAATACCTGATGACTGTGAAATAGTTTGGTAGTCTGGAATTCTAGAACTAAAATCAGGAATTATCTCCACACAGGAGGAAAGGGCAGAGGGCAAGCAGAGGGAAGTAGGAGGATGCCAGTATTTTTTAAAATTTATTTTATTTAAATTTAATTAATTAACATACAGCATATCATTAATTTCAGACATAGAGTTCAGGTAGTCATCAGTCCTATACAGTCTTATACAACACTCAGTGCTCTCTATATACTCGGTGCCCTCCTTAATGCCCATCACCCAGTTACCCCATTCCCCCCACCCACCTCCCCTCATCATGTTTGTTTCCTAGAGTTAAGAGTTTCTTATAGTTTGTTTCCCTCTCTGATTTTGTCTTATTTTATTTTTCCCTCCCTTCCCCTGTGCTTCTCTGTTTTGTTTCTTAAATTCCACATGAGTGAAATCATATGATAACTGTCTTTCTCTGACAGACTTATTTTGCTCAGCATAATACCCTCTAGTTCCATCCATGTCGTTTTTATGAGAAAGGAGGACATATTCCTTAACTCCAGATGGCAACACAAAAATGCAAGTTTTTCACTGATGTCTAAGAAAAATAGAATGCATCATTTCTAAACCGTTAGGGGAAAACAAAGGGAACTCAGAAAACACAATCCACTTAACCAAAGATAGAAATGAGACAAAACAGACACAATAAGAAAATATGAACAAACTTCAATGTCAAGAGGAGTCCGAACATGGATCATCACATTAAATTTACCTAATAAAAGAGATTTTCAGATTAGTCTGCAAAAGCAGCACAAAATCTAGTTATGTGTTTATTTGGGCTGAATCATGTGCCCCCAAATTCATACGTTGATGTTGTAACCCTCAGCACCTCAGAATATGATATTATTTGGAGATAAGTCCTTTAAAGAGGTAATTGAGTCAGAACAAGGCCATTAGCATGGGCTAATCCAAAGTGACCCGAGTTTTCATAAGAAGATAAATCTGGACACACAGAGAGACATAAAGGATGCACAGACACAGAGGGACAGCCACAGGATGGGACAGGACAGCCATCTGCAAACCAAAGAGCTCTTAGAAGAAACCAATCTGGCCAGCCCCTTGATCTTGGACTTCTGTGGTATTTTATTATGACAGCCCAGGGAAATTTGTAGCATGCTATTTACACTCTCTTTTAGTCTGTCTGTTTGAAAAAGGTAGATTTTCAGGTAAACTGAGGAAATCCAACTATGAAGTCTTTGTCCATTCAGGCTGCTATAACATAAATGCAATAGCCTGGTGGCTTATAAAAAACATTTATTTCTCACAGTTCTGGAGCCTAGAAAGTCAAAGATCAAGGCATCTCCAGCTGGTGTCTGGAGAAAGCTTGGTTCACAGGTGGCTGTGTCTTCTCCCTCTGTGCTCCCCTGGGAGATGGGGTGAGAAAGCTCTGGGGTCTCCTTTCTAAGGGCACGAGTCCTATTCATCGGGGCTCCACCTGCCAAAGGCCCCACCTCCTCACGCCACCACATTGAGGGGTTAGGATTTCAACATCAGAATTTGGGGGGACAGAAACATTTAGACCACAGCATCTCTTACATGACTATACCTAAACAAAATATACGGGATCACTCAAAGTAAAAAATGGATAAAAAGATACACCAGACAAATGCCAACAAGAAGTAGGTATGGCAATACTGATGGAACAAAATAAATATGAATGGAAAAGTATAGAAAGAGACAAAAAGAAAAATTCCGATTAACGAGAGGAATAATTCACCAAAAGCATCACATACCTATATCAACTTAACAGCATTCCTTCAAAATATAAACAAAGTAACTAATGACAATAAAAGATGATGTCCATAGTCATGATCATATCGGGAGACCTTAACAGAGGTAAAAATAACTAAACATAAGGATACCAAGGACATAGGATATAAAGATTTAAGTAAAAATTAATAAGCTTGACAGAGATTTACTTAGAATTTTGTACCCAACAAATAGAGAAAGCAGAGTTAAAAAAAAAAAAAAGATATACTGTGTTTTAATAAAAACTATGTAGCTAGTATAAGGCCACAAAGGAACTTTTACATTCTATAAAGGAGAATTTGTACTGCCTCTACTCACTGATTACAATGGGATAAAATTAGAAATTAAAGACAGAAAGCCTGTGTCAGGTATCAGCATACTGCCTCTCAGCTCTGAACACAGCCATTGTGACACGTGTGAATGATATGTGTCACTCTGTGCTGTGTGATGGACCACAGAATTCTCTCAAGTTCATTTCCTTGCAGGTGAGCACAACAGTAAGCACTCTGGATAGAGGGCGACGGAGGGGCCCTGCAAGAGGAATGCAGCGTCCTGCAATTTCCAGCTCCCGCCAGAGGCCCAGACCCCAGTTCTTCTGTAACCTGGCAGCCTTGGTCTGGCCACCCCTCCAAGGGGGAAACCAGAGACTTACACAGCCAGGCCCCTCTGGGTCTCCCTCAGGGTCTGCACACTCTGCAGGCCTTCTCCTCCTACCTGCTGGGGCCTGAATTCCCACTGCACGCCCACACTGCCAGCTGCTGATTGCCTGCTCCCTGCTTGTGCTCTAGAGGGGTAACCTGTTGTTTCAACAGCAACTCCAAACCAGCTCTGGCCTGCCTAAGCCATTGAATGTCTCTGCTATCTGCTGGCTGAATCACTCCTCCTCCAATAAAGTCTGAAGCCCTCCTAAGACTGTCCTCCTTGGGTACTCCTGCTCAGCCCTAAGGTACCACATAGAGTTTCCCGATATCTCCTAGTTATTATTTTAACATAGTTAGTAATTCCTTTTACTAGGTTTCCCCCATTTAAACTAATGTGTCTCTTTTACCTCTTGATTAGACCTAGAATGTGACAGAATTGGTCCCAGGAGGTAGACCCCTAAAGACGGGGTTTGGGAATGGGTTTGGTGATGCCCTTCACCTTGAGTACAATGCTGAACTCCTCTCCACTGGTGGGAAGTAGGATGCTAGCAACCGTGGAATACAGCAGCATCGCAATTAATCAAGGTAAGAGCAGTGGTTGACAGATGAAGTGGCAACAGAAGCATGTAATTTGGGAACTGGAGTGGCTGCCACATTTGACTCTGGTGGCGGTTAAGGACAACTACATGGGCCGTGATGGGCAATAGGTCCTTCTGAGTGCCCTTGAGTGCCTACAGACAGAAAATGCCAAACTGAGGTCTGGTAACTCCTGGCCCATCATGCTCTAAGAGTCAGACAGCCTCCCTGACATCCCTTAAAGAACTCACTCTGGTAGCCACAGGAATATTACTGTTATTGGCAGAAATCACACACAAGTATAATTGTGCACCTGCTGAATGATAACAACAACGGTATGCACAGTCTCGCCAAGTTTTCGTGGGCCAGTCAGGGCATTCGTTGGGAACAAACAAGATCCTGAGACCTGAGTGGGAACATCTGGTTGGCTCCAGAGGAAACGGACAATCTTGAAATGTTGTTCTGAGAGTCTCTTGTCAGTAGAAGTAGCTTGCCTCTGCTGTCTGAGGAGACCAGGCTTCCTTAGCTCGGAAACCTGTCATAACTTTACCTGGGGCAGATGCCTCAAAAGGGGATGCTCATACTCCTGACCCCAAACCACCCCCTCACTGCCATGACACCTATACCCAGCGACAAATCTCAACACCTCCCAGGGGACAGATGTGCACGCTCCAGGAGGAAACCGCCTCCATAACAAAAGCATTGTAAGACCTGGCTGACAAAGATAGGCAGATACCAGGGAAACACATATGGGAATGAATCCTGAGGGTGTTAGACCAAGAAAGGTAGAATATAACACTAGATAAGTCCAATTCACTGAGGCAGGGGCACTTGCTAGGGATTCTAGATTCAATGTATGAGCTCATGCAGTTGGATGAGACCCTGACAGCTACTTGGTTGGTTGAAACTTGGACACAAAGGTGGTCTACATTTGCTGAAGTTGGAATGTCAGAACTTCCCCAGCATGACGTGGAGGAGGTAACCCAAAGCCTCAGAGAGATAGGAATGTTGGACTGGATTTATTGTGTGTGACCTGCACATTCAACCCTTCCACTAGGTTCCATGAGAAGGCCCAGAACATACTCCATTCACCACAGTATTGATAAATACATTAGTGAAGGGAGTACCCTCCTCTTTTTTTAGGAGAGTTAGTGGAATTGTACATTACTGTGTCCATTGACCCCTCCTCCAACAGGAGTTTTTAATATGAGGATGATGATTAAATGTGACTCAGATTGCAGTGTGACTGTAGGGGATTTTCCAACCAAGATGAACTCCCTGATGCAATGGGGATGATGGGATCCCAGAGTAGCCAAGGCCAAGTGGCAAAGGCGGGCACGTTAGCCATACGGAAAAGTAGGAAAGTGCCAGTAATCAGAAAGCTTTGGCCGGCAAAGATCTTTTGTGGTGGCTGACTGGTCATGATGTCTCTAAGGAAAGAAACAGATGGATAGCCTTCTGGAGTACTGCTTCATCTTATATGATAGGAAGAATTCAAGATATGTGAGTTGAGTTGCCAAAGCAGAAAATCATGGTTTCCAACTCAAATTTCTAAAGTAAGTCAATTCACGCTCCTAGGGCCCCTTGATTGAAGAAGAGGCTGAGTCCTCCTGAGGGAGAACCCCAAGCGCTTGGTCAGGCCATTCTTTCAACACAGAACACAGAACCCCACTGAGCCAGACACCTGCCAGACCACACTGGCAAGGCCTTGTGTAGCCTGGTACATAGAGCTGTCTGTGTGTAGCCTCAGCAAACACCCTTACAGATCCTTTGCACAGCCACCTGTCTGGGCTCTGCTGGCAAGCCCCTGACAGCCCACATGCAACCACCCGCAGCCAGGAGGGACCCATACCAAGAACTCATTACTTCCGCATGACCCACATGCCTTCTGCCCTTGCCGGCACCTGAGATCCCACGGTGGGCCCATACCAGCTGCCCATCACCTGCTCCTGCCTGCACCTGGAGGGTGGCCTAGCATTACAATACAAACGTCCCTGCTCCCTGGTGGCTAATCTGTGCCTTCTCCAATGAGAGCATGTCCTCGGATCTCTTTCAGGTTTATCCTTCTTTGGGTGCTCTCCCCCATCCCTAGGGTACCATAGAGGGTTTCTGATCTCTTATAGCTTTATAGCTTTAAAAGACTTAATCATTCTGTACAGTAAGCTCCCCCTATTTAGCCTATGGCATGATTTCTATCTCCTGTTGGGATGCAGACTGCTACAGGGAAAAGTTAACAACAAAAACAATGATTATATGCCTTAGGTGTAAAAAGTATTCAAAATGTAAATTATACATTTTTTAAAATGAATAAAAAATTGGAGCTCACAGCTAAGGAATGTGGCAGCATTAGTACTCATTAGGAAATATATACATTTATTAGAGAGTTGGTTTTTTTTTTTAAGTAGGAAAGATGGTCAAAAGTATAAAGAAAGTCTAAAGAAAAGAAAAGTAAAAATTTAAGATTAGAAAGCAGAAATTAGTAAAATATAAAAAATTTAAATGACAAAATTCATCAAAAGTTGGCTTAATATAAAAAGAATATATACTAAAGCAAACAGGATCAAGGAAAAAAAAGGAACAAATGTAATTGAAAAGGTGGCCATAATTACAAATGCAGAAAAGTTTTAAAGTGATAAGGAAATACTTTTTAGAATTTTATATTGATAAACTTACAAATGTAACTGAATGAAAAGGAAGATTTTTCTTAACAAAAATTACCACAACTGGCTGAATAAGTATAAAACATCAATAATTATATATTTAAAAATTAACAGCACATGTAATTTAATAAAGGCAACAGATCCAGATAAAATTACAAAGTGGGATTTATTAAACTTTTAAGGAACAGATCATCATCATGTCAGATCCCAGAAAAAGAAAGCTAAAACAACTCATTTTTTAAAAAGATTTTATTTATTTATTTGTCAGAGAGAAAAACAGCACAAGCAGGGGGAGTGGCAGGCAGAGGGAGAAGCAGGCTTCCCGCTGAACAGGGAGCCCGATGCAGGACTCGATCCCAGGACCCTAGGATCATGACCTGAGCCAAAGGCAGAAGCTTAACTGACTGAGCCACCCAGGCCTCCCTAAAGCAACTCCTTTTATGAAAACAAATTCCGTCTCCAGTATGAACAGGGACGCAAAAACTCTAAATAAAACTTTAACAAATATGTACAGTATGAGTATTAAAAGACTAATACACTATGACCAAAAACAGTTTATTTCATAAAAGGGAAAATGGTTTGGCCTCAGAAAATCTACCATATCGATAAAATTGGCTATTACACCAACTTCTTATTCTGAAAATTAATAATTGAAGGGAAACAGTCAAGCTTTTATTCTGTTTTCACAATAGAAATTAGGAGTGCCTGAGTGGCTCAGTCATTTAAGTTGACTCTTGGTTTGGGCTCAGGTTATGATCTTGGAGTCATGAGATCAAGCCCTGTTTCATAGAGCCTGCTTACATTCTCTCTCCCCCTTTCACCCTGCCCCTCCTCCCTGCTAGCATGTGCTCTCTTCTCTAAATAAAAAATTAAAAAATAGGGGCGCCTGGGTGGCTCAGTGGGTTAAAGCCTCTGCCTTCAGCTCAGGTCATGATCTCAGCGTCCTGGGATCAAGCCCCGCATCGGGCTCTCGGCTCAGCAGGGAGCCTGCTTCTTCCTCTCTCTCTGGCTACTTGTGATCTCTGTCTGTCAAATAAATAAATAAAATCTTTTTAAAAATAAATAAATAAATAAATAATTTAAAAAATAATTAAAAAACAGTAGAAATTATACTACAGCATGGTCCAGTTGATGGGAGAAACCAATGTTTTTCCAGAGAATGCCAGGTAACGAACCCAAATGGTATGAGAGAATTATGAAACCCAATTTATAGCAACTAACGGATTAATTGATTCAGGCCAGGATCGTCCACGGATCATGCCAAGTTAACTGAGCACCCAATATACACAGCACCAAAGAGCTCTTCATAGATCACGTGTAAGTCTCAAGGGGAACACACAGCTTTGCAACAGATGACCAAGCTGTCGCCATCTTAACACAGGGATTAATCATAACTCGTCAGATGAATTAGCAACCATGAGACATCCAGATACCATGTGTGAACTGTGATACGATGCAATATGAAACACACAGCATTCTCTGATAAAATATTCCTGCCAAGAAATTTTCATCTGAATCTAAGTATGCTTTGGTAAATTAGCTTTATCACTGACAATCTATGCCTTCCTCCCTGGGAGAAGGGTACCTCCCACTCCATTAATACTGGGTTTGGCAATGTGACTTGCCAATGGAATGTGGACAAAATGACAATATGCAAAATTTCCAAGACGATGCCTTGAGGGCTATCCCGTCTTTCCATGCACTGCTCTTTGTTCCCAGGATCTACCATGAGCCATGCATGCCCTAGGCAGCCCCTGGGGTCTGGGTCTCAGAATAACCAGGCTGTCTCAGACCAGCCTGGCTCTCAGCATAAGCAGGTGAAAGACAGAGCCACCTCAGCAGACCTTTAACCTGTACCTGCCCCAGCTGTCCCACAGCCTGTGAACATAAAGAAAAATGCTCACAGATACATGTCAGTTAGATTCTGTCATTGTCGTTATGTAGCACAAACTGACTAATACACCAGTCTTTGGACCTAAGTTCCAGTTTACGAGAACCACAGGAGATGGAGAGAAAGTTACATGATACGACAAGAAAGCAGTCAAAGGCTGAAGATGAGACTCGATACACAGCAACTGGTCCAGTTCAGTCTTTACAATTGGTAAATATAATGGAAAAAAAAAAAAAAAGCAGGGGAAGTATCCTAGTTTAAAGAGGAGATTTAAGAACCTTTACAACTGGAAGCACAGTTTGGGTCCTTGTTTGAGTCCCAGTAAAAAGACCAACTCTCGAAGACATTCTGGGGATGACTGAATGTTTAATATAGATGGGGTGAGGCGATATTAAGGAATTAATGCTGATGTTATTAACATAATAGTGGTATTGTGGAAGATAGGAAGATGTGCTTATTTTTAAAGTATATACTGACTTTTTATGGGAAAATAATGATGGCTATCATCATTTATTTTAGTTTAAAAACTTCAGCAAAGAAAAGGGGGGAGGGCAAATGTGACCAATCATCAAAAATAAAAACTAAGCAAATACGGCAATGGATATGCCTGTTTATTATGGTTTTTCTCTCCTTCTGTGAATTATAAAATCCTTAGTTCAGTGAAAAAAGTATTATGACAGTCATATAATAAAACTTCCACTACCATCACTTCCTCCCCAAATTTATCAATGCTAAATGATGTCATATGATCATGATCCCCCCCAAAAAAAAGAAAAAGAAAAAGAGCTTGATGAAATCCAATGAATCATTCTTGATTGAAAATCACCTTAAGAAGCAGATGAAGAGGCAGATTTCTTTAACTTGATAATAGATGTTTAGCAGTGAACATTTTATGACAAAACAACCAACGCATTCCCTCTGGCCTGAGGAACAAAAGGAGGATGTGTGCTATCACTGTCACTGTTCCATCATGTACTGATAATCCCAGACAGAGCTACAAACACAAGAAAAAATCTTAAGAGGTGGGAAGCTGAGAAGAGGCATTTTTGCTGGCAATATGGTTATCTTTGGGTGAAACACGTTTTTCTAGCTCAATTACTAGAACTAAAAGGAAAGGTCAGTGAGGTGACTATGTGCAAGTTCAACATATAAAACTCAATAGCTTTCCTAAACATTAGCAATAACGACTGAGAAAATATAATAATGAGCAAGACTTCAGACACAACAGCAATGAAATTGAAGCATCTAAGAAAAGAACCTAACAAAAATGTATAAAACTTTTATGAGAAACATATTATGGAGACAACAGATAAGATTGTAAATATGGTAATATAATAATATAAAATTATATATAGCATAAACATAAATATATAAGCATATGCATATATAATATGATAATACTTATATATTATAACAGTGTTACAAATATTTTTATTTGCTCCAAATCAATTTATAAAATCTACACAATTCCAGCAGAACCTCAATAAGAATAATAAAATCCAGGTGGCAGAAGAAACGACTGTAGAAACCCTGTAGAACAATGAAAGATATAAAAATAAAATAGTGATTTTTTTTTATTGGCATAGGAATATATACATGAACCAAAAGGAACGATGAGTGTCTGGAACAGCCCAACATCTATAATGACATAATATGCAATGACGGTAACATTTCAAATCATTGGGGGGGAAATGGGCTATAATCATTGCAACCCATTTAGGAAACAAGACATCCCTGCCTCACACCTCTTATGAAAATAAATTCTAGATGGATTCATGATCTCAGTATAAAGGAGATGACTCTACAGTAGTGGACAGTCCATGCAAGGAAGGTTTCTTAAGTAAGACATAACAAAAAATCATCAAGACTAGTAACCTTTTTCCTAAATCAGAATTTTAAACCCACAGGAGGAAAAAAAAAGAAACCACCTAAAACAAAGAAGACAAATTAACTGGAACAGATAGTGGGAGTATATGAGACAAAAGATTCGTATACAGGATGTGTTACAACATTTGCTTGTACACCACAGATCCAAACACTCACACCAATACCGAAACATATCCTACATACCGATAAGAAAAAGACAAGTAACCCAGGAGGAGACAAAGAGCAAAAATGACAAATGGGAATTGACCCAGGGGACAATATAAATATCCTTAGCCTCACAAATCATCAGGGAAATGACAAAGTAAGACTGTGATCTTCCTCCCATTATATCTGCAAAATTGTAGTATCAAGAGCTGATTTCACTGTAGGGACAAAACCACACTGTAGCCACTTTGAAAAGAAACCTCATAGCAACTATCACCCTGCCATCCCACCTCTTGCCACGCACTCTAGAGAAACATGAGCCCATGAACGTTACCACTTGCAGAGCAAATGTTAGAAAACGACCCACACGTTCATCGCAGGAGAGGGTCCATGCAACACTATGCAGTACATGTAGTCACTGGGTCACTGGAACCCTACACGGTGGTTAAACCAAAGCAGGTAGCTCTCCTTGGAGGCGCTGTATGTAAGTTCTCTGAAATAGGGAGCAGTGAGACAGTCAAGTAGCAGAACAATGCACAGACTCTGAGATCCCCTCCATTCGTGTAAAAACAAAATACAGCCACATGCTCGTCCAAATACACAAGGGAGAATACGCCAAGGGAGCGTCTGGCTTTATCTGTGACATCTCCGTTGTGTTGAAGAATGTACCTCTGTGTTGTGCAGATCTTCAAGTGTCTTACAAAGAAAATACCAGTAATTTTGGCCTTTCTATAATATCCTTAAACCAAAAATAAGTTGTCCTGAGCCAAAAGGAAATGCAGGAGACCACCTTCTTCCTTAGAGAACGACATAACCCCCACCCCCAGGAGAACCATACAGGTAAAGGGAGAGAGGAGGATAAGGCAGGGGACACCCTGGGGCCCTCTCACCAAGGACCTAGCATCCCCCTGCCCAATTCACCGTGAGTAAGAGGGCAGCCTTAAGAGCGCCCTGTCTTCTGCTTATTCCTTCTCCCCTCCATCTTCAGGCCTCATCCAGTCTGCAAGTTCAAGAGCAAACTTGATCTCTACTGCATGACGGAGGGTTATACCACAAACACTGAGATAACAAAAAACACCAACTAACTTCTTGTGATCCAGCCTCATCTGTAGCCGCATCCCAGCCTATAACCCTATCCCCCAACATGCACCAGCCCATTTACTCTCTTGCAAAGGCAGGGACCATCAGGAGACCCTCTCTTCCCAGATGAAGCAGCCCAGGCTCCAAGAAGAGGCATGGCTGAGGCCAGGTCCCAAGACAGTGAGGGATGGTGGCCCAAGGCCTGGCCACCTATCTTACCAATCCTCCACAGTCCAGTCTTCCATTGTGTCTTCACTCTCAAACCATGGCATCTTTTTACTCCTGATGTAGATAAATTGACATTGATATACCATATCCCGCTACTCCTGGCCTCCACTCTTCTCCCAGCACTGAGGACAGGGAGGATTCGTCCCACCAGAGCCTAAAGACCAAAACTTCTGGCTTCTGCAGAAGCCTCCCTCACAGATCCTGGTCCATGCCCCGGCCACATCAGCCTCAGATCACCCTACCTATATCCCACTCTTCCCAGCTGGACTGACCTGCTTCCTTCCCGTATTTCCTACTGCAGTTGTACAGACATGTCTGGCAGAGGGACTGCCTGTCCCCTGCCCCAGACACGGGAGCTTATCCTCCTTGCCCACAGGTCCCTGAAACTTAAAGCACTGAGCAGTCCCACTCTGAAATCTGCCAAAGGTGCAGAAAGACGGAAAATCATGTGGATGCCATCAGAGTCTCCTAGGCACCCAGTGCGTTAAAAAGCTCTAGACTGGTTTGAACACGTGGTAAATGAGCTAACTCTTGAAAGAACCAGCACTTTCACCCCAAAGGGCATCCAGTGAAGTAGCGGTTCTTGGCTCTGGCTGAACATCAGAATGACTGGTGAGTTGAAATCTATGTCTTCATCTGTATATCTCTATCCATCAATCTATCAATACCCCACTCCATGAGATCTTGAGCCAACTGGCCTGGGACAGGACCCCCCCGCCCCCACCGCTGGACCGGTGCTTTTTAATGCTCCCTGGCTTATAATGTGAAGCCACGGGTGCAAACAGAGATTCCAATCCACTTTTGGGGATCAAGGATCACAGATTTGGGAGGAAGGCTTCACACAGGAAAAGAAAAATCCAGATAAGCAAGTGCAAGGAAACCAAATGAAACAATGAGAAAGCAGCAAACAGGAGAAACTGCCAAAGATAAATAAATAAGGGCATTTGGGTGGTGCAGTTGGTTGAGTGTCTGATTTTAGCTCAGGGCATGATCTCGGGTCATGAGATCGAGCCTGGAGTCAGGCTTCACACTCAGCAGGGAGTCTGCTTGAGAGTCTCCTCTCCCTCTGTCTCTCCTTCCCCCTCTCTAAAGAAAAAAGAAAAAAATAGTAATTAATGCCATCAACAAATATAAGAAGATACTGCTCCCCAAAACTTACAGTGGGGTGCTACAAAAAAGAAATGATGACAGAGCAGAAAGACCTCTTTAATTTCCAATTAAAAGTAGGAGAGAGTATAAAAATCTCACTACAGGAATTTAAAGATAAAGTCAGAAATAGCCCAAAAAACAGAACAGAAAGGAGACGGAAAACTACAAAAGACAAAGATCCATAGGATGAAATTAGGAGGTCCAACATCAGCGAAATGGGAATTCCAGAAAGGGAGAAATGAGAGAAGGAAATTATCAACTAGAAAATAAAAGGAAGTTTCTCAGAACCTAACCGAGGGCTGGGTGAGTCCGCTCTGGGCTCTGATTCTCTTTCTAGCTCAGCCACTGAGATGCCCCAGCTCAGGGAGCCAGAGCATCGAATTCCCAGGTTTCTCAGTTGTAGGCAGGTAAGACACCACGCTGCGCAAACACACCACCCAAACCGTTTGCTCCAGGACCCAACCCTCCTTCCTCAGAAGTGCTGTGTGCCTGGGTTCCTTATCCTCTTCTTGTAGTCAGAATTTACAGACCTTTAGATTGTCTTTCTTGGAAAGAAACCTAAGTATATGAACCACTGGATTTATTTAGTAAGCATAACCTGGAGAAAGGAACTTGTTGAAGTCTGAAGGGTGAGGGAAGTGGGAGAAAGACAGGGAGATAGAACGCATGGAGAGAGAAACAGAGAATGAGGAGACACAGGCAAAGAGGAAACCAGGGAGGGACAGAAGTCCAGGGAGGGTAAGAGGAGACACTGAAACCCAACAGCACATTGGGGGATGGGGACCCCATGGACAGAAAGAAGAGCCACTTCTCTCTGCCACCAAACCCACGACCTGAGCCACAGTGTCCACCATAGAGTGGAAATGCATTTCAGTGGTTCCCGGTTTTCCACGGATACTTTTCCTGGAGCTGCGATCATACTAATCCAACCAGTCCTCTGCAGGGCACACTGCCACTGGCATCACGTGCTCATGCGCCACCTTCAGGTTAGAAGCTGGAATTGCCATCTCCACATCACTGGGAAGTGCTACAGGCTAAGAGACCTTCCCCACCCATCTAAGATCCTATGGAGGAAAAGTCTGGACCCAGGAACCAAGGGATCATCCCATAAAAAAGAACAGGCATGAATGTCTACTAAGAGTTCACGCTGACAGTCATGCTTTCTATGTTCCAGGTGACTCGTCTAGAATGAAGGCTAATATGAGCTTACATGTGTATTCTGAGGATCAGAGAGATACGGGTAAGATGTCTGACAGTGCTCCCTGTCGTCACAATAACTCTGTGAAAATAGAAGGGGTGAGGGAGGAAATCGAGACTCTGCACTGCAATGACCTGCCTAAGGTCACACCATGGGTGTCCCTGCCTCCCAGCCCAGAGCTTCTCCTTCCAGGTCTTCCTACACCCTTGTCCCCTCACATCTCTGACTCACGATCTGCTACTTGGGTGCAGACATCACCGAGCAAGCAAGTCTTCCAAACAGTGGGTGGATCTTCCTGAGCTTGCCTGATGACTCCTTTAAAAAAAAAAATGTATTCTCTCAATTAAGAAAGTTTTTCTTCTTCCTGATATGAAAATAAGTTCTACCACTAACAATGCTGTCCAGGGTCTGGGTCCTGAGATATTTCCATCCGCCCCTCTCCTCCTTACCATCCACTAGCAAACCAAACTGGTGAGTGCCGATCCTGGGGTGGCAGCGAGGCACAGGACAGGAGAGGCGCTACCCACTAGCAGTTGAGGTCCTTGCCCCAAGACAGTTGGTGACATTTTGCCTTTTAAAACAGGAAAATCACTTTTACTAAGGACGCTGTAGAAGACATAACTGAGGAACCCCAGATACTCACTTTACAGGGTCCTCTGTACCTGCCCTCGATGGCATCTATGTACAGAATAAGACAACGTGGCTGATTTCTCCAAGAGCATGCATCTCCCCTCTCTTTGATTAGAAATAGGCATCCTGGACAAGTAATATATAGTTATTAACAAGAGTGACAGTCACATAAACACCAGCAGGACACAAATCAGGCACATATCCTTGAATATCAGACATGACTTACTTTCATTTTTTTATGCAACTTCCTTGAAAGCCAAAAAGGTTGTCCATAGCTATCCAAGTCCCGCCTGCTAGACAGATCTGGGCAACAGAGGAACAGAGTTACTGTTGATGGTGAGTTTTGGAGGAAATGTGAGAAAGAAGACCAGTGAGAAAGAGTGTCTACAGGAAAGTACCATGCAGTTGTCTGTGACACTATCAAATCCTGACAGGGCAATGTGTAGGCTGGTGGACTTGAATCTGATTCTAGAATCAAGATTTAGAACAGCTGTTCAATAAAACTTTCTGCAATGATAGAAGTGTTTTATCTGTGCTGCCCAATACAGTAGGCTTTGAGCACTTGAAAGGTGGCTAGTTCATTGAGAAATTGATGTTTTAACTTGCTTCATTTTAATTAATTTAAATTAAATAGAAATAGCCACATGTGGCTAGTGGCTGCCATACTGGACAGCGAAGTTCTAAAATGCACTTATTAAAGGGTTGGTTTGTGATTACCTTTAAGAAAAGTAGCCATTGCGAGAGCTAACCATTTGCTTGTGAAATAAGTCCCATTTCTCTCTCTGATAGAGACATACGCAAAGAAGATCCTGAAAAGAGAATGCACCTGGGTTTCAACAAGATACATGACAGGTCCTTCCCAACATTCTTGTGGGTCAAACCGAACTATGTTATATTGGATGTGACAAAGTGAGATGGATTTGTGCCTAACTGAATGATCATACTACAACGGCATCAGTTCGTGGATAACTCAATCTGTGGAGACTTTTTCAATGATTTGGTTGTATTCCATTGTGGGTGAAAATAAGGAACACAGCTGCTCTTCAGAACCGCAGAATATGCAAAACTGAAAGGGTGGGAAAATATCCAGCCCAAGTACAGGGGTGGCAGAGGCAAGGCTTGGCAAGAGCATACATGGAATATCTCACATAGTGAAGATTCATCTAGTGAAACATACACTGTCATTGCCAGATACCCTAATGTGAGGCACAGACTTCATCTTGGAAGTGATGTCCGCACACTAATCCATTCTTAATCATACAGAGAGGCTTAATGTCTTTAAGATTAAACCAAAAATTTGCATCAGTAATTGCACTGTTGCTAGGTCCCCAAGACTGAAAGTTCATTTCACACAGCTCTCCCCATCTGTTCCTTTCACCATAAACTTCTATGATGAAATCTATCTTCTTCCAAGGTCATTATTTCCCCCCCTTACTTTGAGAAGAAGTCAGCAGACATCCTTTTTGATAGCCCTTGTGACTAAGGGTATAGATAAAGGATATGTACAGAATGATTCATTTTCCTACGTGACATATAAAATCTGCATTACTTAGGATATTTGATGGCTGGGAGCAAAGCACCAGATCTTCAAATATTATGAGGCATCATTAACCATGACATAGTGGATAAAGCAAAAAGCATGATGCCTGATCAATCCTACTTCTGTCTATGATGCACCAGCTTGTGCCAGACTAATTCACTCACCAAGCAAAACCAGAAACTCTTGATGACATTTAAAAAAATCTCTATGGAAACATCAGAGAGATGCCAAGACAACTAGGACTTGAGGGGCTGAGATCCTGACAAGCAAGAAAAAAAATTTTTTTAAGTTAGGCTCCATGCCCAGTGTGGAGTCCAATGTGGGGCTTGAACTCACAGCCCTGAGAGCAAGACCTGAGCTGAGATCAAGGGTTGGCCGCTTAACCAAATGAGCCACCCAGGTGCCCCATGACAAGCAAGAAAATATAACTGAACTAATCTCGGCATTTTGTGCAGCTCTTCTCACCAAGGCATTTTTGTGGATTCATAACTGGTAGGAGCCAAAAGACTTAAAAACTGAGCAGGAAGTGGTGGTTAAGAAGCGAAAGGACTAAACAGAACTTTTGGCAATCTTACAAGGTTGGGGATACAAGAAATTGTAGTTTAGGGCTACTAACACAATGAGAACCTGAGGAAGCAAACTCCTGGAGAGAAGGGGGAAAAGAAAAAGGAGTCTGATATTTGGATATGTTGGATATGTTAGGAAACATAACGTAGGTTCTGTTACAGACAAATTAAATAAATGAACATATCAATGAGAAAGGGAGAAGAGACCAATCTGTGTGTAATAATTCCACATAATTTGTTAGCTACTGTCCCTCATGGAGATGCAAAATAACTTCCAGGTGATCAAGGTTAATAAGAGTGATACATTATGTGCCCTTGATTTGATATGATGAAAAGGCTGCTTTTCCCTAGGCACTCTTTTGACCAACAGCCCCAACTCCTGTATAACCATTAGGAAAAAACTAGACAAACCTAAATTGCAGCATATTCTATACCTGACTAGTACTCCTCAAAACTGTCAAGGTCATCAGAAAAAAGCCAAGTCTAAGAAGCTATCACAATCTAAAAGTGCCTAAGGAGACATGAAGATTAAATTCAATGTGGTATCCTAAATGGAAAACTTGGAACAGAAAAGGGATGTTAGGTAAAAACTAAGAAAACCTGAATGAAGGACAAACTGTAGTTAATAATAATGTATTAATACTGGTTTATTGCTTGCCATGTACCCTTTTAGTATAAGATGTTAACAAGAGGGAACAGTGCGTATAGGATACATAGGAATTCCCCCTACTATCTATCCAATTTCTCTGTAAATCTAAAACTATTCTAAAGTTAAAAAAATAGTTTAAAGAAAGTTGGTGTAGTTATAATGACAGACGAAGTAGACTTTAGGAAAAAGACATCTCTAAGGGAAAAAGAAGTAATTCATAATAAAACATAGGGTAACCTCCTAGGAATAAATTCCAAATTTAAATTCTAAATTTATATGTATTTAGTCATATGCTCTCAAAATGTATAAAGGGGAAAATTGACAGAACTATAAAAAGACAAATCTAAAATCACAGTGGGATACTTTAACACACTTCTCTCAGTAAATGATATAACAAGCAGAAAAGAGTCAGAATGGAAATAGATGTGAACATCATAATTACCAAGATTTTCCTTGTTGATGTATGTAAATTATTGCACCAAGAAACTACACACGAGTACACACAGAAAATTTTATCAAAATTAATCATATGGTGGGCAAATCTAAAATGAGTCTAAGCAAAATTTAAATGTTAAAAATCATAAAGGATATGTTTCTGGCTACAGTATAATTAAGCAAGAAATAAACAATAAAAGTGTGCCTAGAAAATATGCAGACATTTGGAAATAAACCACTTTGAAATAACTCACATATCAAAGAATAAAACAGTTATAAAAATTAAAAATATTTAGGATGCCTGGGTAGTTCAGCCAGCTAAGCATCTGCCTTTAGTCATGAGCCCAGGGTCCTGGGATGGAGCCCAGCATCAGGCTCCCTGCTTATCAGGGAGCCTGCTTCTCCTTCTCCCTCTGCTACTCCTAGCTCACCCACCATGCTCTCTCACTCTCTAATAAGTAAATAGAATCTTTAAAAAAATTTAAAAACATTTGAACAGATTAATGAAAATACAACATATCAAAAAATATTGTTACATACTCATATTCATAGCTATACTTTTCATAACAACCAAAGGCGGAAGCCATCCAAATGTCCATCAGTGGATGAACGGATAAAGAAAATGTGACATTTACATACAATGAAATATTATTTAGCCTTAAAGTGGAAGGAAATTTTGACATATGGTACAGCATGTATGAAATGTTATGCTAAGCTAAAAAAAAGCAAGTAAAAAAGATAAATATTGAATGATTCCACTTATATGGGGAGCACTTAGAATAGTCAAATTCATAGATAGAGAAAGTAGAATGGGGGTTGCCAGGGCTGGGGACAAGGGGAAAAATTACTATTTAATGGGTGCAGAATTTCAGATTTAAGGGATAAAACAAGTCCTAGGGATAAGTTTCACAACAATGTGAATAGCTAATACTATTGAACTATACACTTAAAAATGACAAATTCTTTCTTATGTGTTTTTTAACCATAATAATTAAAAGTAGTAGATTGTAGCTAAAGCAGGTTTACAGGGAAATTTGTAACTTCCAATTCCTTTATTAGAAAATGAAAAAGATGTAAACATAAATAATCTAGATAATCCATTTACTTTCTTTTTTAAAAAAATCCATTTATTTAAGAAAGACAGTGTAAGCTCAGGTGGGGGGAGGGACAGAGGAAGAGGGAGAGAATCTCAAGCAGACTCCTCACTGAGAATGGAGGCTGAGGTGGGGTTCTGGACCATGAGATCAAGCCCTGAGCCAAGACCAAGAGTTGGGCACCCAACAAATTGAGCCACCCAGGTGCCCCATGGGAATATTAAATTTATAAATCCCTAGCAAGACTGATAAAAGTGGGAATGGAAGGTAGGAAGAGAGAGCATGCACAAATCACAATATCAGAAATGAAAAGGTAGCTATCATTTGTAAAAGATAATGACGGACATTATAAATTACACAAACAATTGTGACAATGTTTATACATTCAGGAAGTACAGCTTCCTGAAACACAACTTAGCAAAACTGACACCAGATGAAAAAAAAAAAATTCAAAGGGAAGGAAGAAAGGAAATAAGAAAGGAAGGAAGGAAGGAAGGGAGGGAGGAAGGGAGGAAGGAAAAGGAAGAAAGGGGAAGGGAAAGGAAAGGAAGGGAAGGAAGGAAGGAAAGAAAAGAGGGCCCCTGGGTGGCTCAGTCAATTGGGTGTCTGCCTTCGGCTCGAGTGATGATCTCAGAGTCTTGGAATCAGGGCCCATGAGGGGCTCTGTGCTCAGAGGGGAGTCTGTTTCTCCCTCTGACCCTTCCCTTTGTTTGTGTGCTGGAGCGCTCTCTCAAATGAATAAATTTAAAAATGTGAAAGAAAGAAAGAGAGGAAGGAAGAAAGGAGGAAAGGAAGGAAAGGAAGGGAGGGAGAAATGGAAAGGAAGAAAGGGAAAGGAAGAAAGGAAGGAAAACATTAATATTGCCCCTCAATATTCCAGGGAACATAAAAGGAGGAAATACTGCCCAACTCACTTCATAAAGTCATCATTATCTTGACACCAAAACCTGACCTTGACATTATATGAAAATAAAATTACAAGAAAATCCCTGTTAAACACAGCTGCAAAAAAAAAACTATTAGAAATTATTAAATCAAAAAGACTTATACATAAAAATTTTATGATAACAGAAATCAGTGGGATTTAGTCCAGAAATGCAAGGTTGGTTTAATATTCAAAAATCAATCAGATAATTCACCACATTAATTAAAGGGAAAATATTTGTAGATTTTGTTAGATGCAGAAAAAGTATTTGATAAAATTCAAACCCCATTCATGATAAATCCGTAGCAAGCTAGAAATAAAAGGAAACTTTCTTACCCTTGTAAATACTATTCACAAAAAAATTGAGAGAAACCAGTTTAATTCAAAGTGACATACTGAAAGATTTTCCCCTAAGAGGGGAATTATTGAACAGGGGCTTGTAATCAGTACAAAAAGGAAAAAAACAAAACAAACAAACAAAAACCTCTCATTATTCAGAGGCAACATGATTATACATTAGAAAATCTAAAAGAACTTACAAATAAATTATTACAACTAATAAATGAATTTAACAGAGTTGCTAAATATAAGGGAAACACATAAGAAACAATCACATTTATAAACACCTGTGGAAAGCAATTATAATACAGAATTAAAAAAAAAAACACTTTTGACAGAAATAACAACAGCAAACAAAACAATACCCAAATACCTTGGAAGAAATCTAACAGAAGATGTTGTGATGTTGTACATATAAAACTATATAATGTATCAGGAAAATGTAAACTCAAAGAGAAATAAATGACAGGTTCACAGTTTGGAAGACAACATTATAAGGGTATCAACTTCCTCTTAAAGAATCTATAATTCAAAGGGCTCACATCAAAATCTCAGTCGGATTTTGTGAGCAAATGTCTGTATAGAAATTGATGGAATGGTTGGTTCTAAATTTTATACAGGAATGCAAAGGGCCCAATACAACAAGATCATCTAGAAAAAAAAACTGAAGGAGCGAAGTAAATACTTATTATAAAATCACAGTAATTAAGATATTGTGGTATTGGTGGTACTGGTACAAGGATAGACCAACAGACCTGCAGAGCTGAACAGAGTCACACACACACAATTTGGAATATTGTAGTGTGTTGTGATCACAACACGGAGCATGGGATCTACCTTCCCATACAAAATTGGTTTGGGTGTTGAGATTGGTGATTCAGCAGTTATCAAAAGGGTATGAAGAGATGAATTACTCACAGATTGGTCTTTCTGGGGAGAATATGGCAGGCACAAAAGCCAGTCCAAAAATGTCTTGAGTGGCCATGGTGGTTAGGCCACAGAGGAGTGTGCATACAGAGGCTTAGGATGATGTTGTCTAAACTTCCCACCATAACCACTCAAGATTATATGCCAGCTTTCTTACTAGCTTTCCCACAGGTGGGCAGAAAGAAAAGTAGGAGGTGGGGTTTGAAAGCAGCCAGCAGTCAAACACCAAAAGGCAGAGTCAGACCTTTATTCCACTGGAAGAAAACTGAATCTCGATGTCTACTTCACACCATATGAAAAAATCAACTCCAAGTGGACTTAGATCTAAAGTGAAAGTTCAAACAATAAAGCTTCTAGAAGGAGAAGAATGTTTTCATGTTCTTGGGTATGCATAAATTTCCTAAACAAGGCACAAGAAGAAATTACCTTAAAGGAAATGATTCACAAGCTAGGCTTTCTCTTCACCAAAAGATACCACTAAAAGTGGGAAAGGGAGACGAAGAAAATATATGGAATGCTGGCATCGAACAACGTCATCAGGCACTGAGCGTGCAAAGAAATCCTACAAAGCACAAAGAGAAAGAAAACCCAACAGAGAAACGAGCCAAGGACTCATACAGGAAGGTGAGTCTTTACAAAAGAAGACACCCAGAGGAACTACAAAAATATTTTTTAAAAAACATACTCTACATCATTAGTTTTCAGTGAAATGCAAATTAGAACCACAGGATCCCACTCTGCATCCACCAGAATCAATGTCAAAATGGCAACCCATGGGGATGTGGAACAACTAAAACTCTTACACTTACATGTGGGTGAAATTTATTAAAACCACTTCAGAAAACTGATCGGTAGTGTTCACTAAAATATAAACATACCCATGCCCTATGACCCACCAACTCCACCCCTAAGTAGAGCAACAGAAATGCCATCACCCTTGTGCACCAAACATATAAGAATGTTCCCAGCAGCAATAATGACCAAAAACTGGAAAAGATCCACATTTCCATCAAAAGTAGAGTGGGTAAATTCCGGTATATTTACACAATATACAACTTCATGACAGTGAAAAGCCATCAGCTACTGCCCACTCAACACCAGGCACGATTCTCATTAAGTGAAAGAAGCTACGACAAAAGGGTACAAGCTGTAGAAATTCATTTACTCAAAAATTCAAAAATTAGCAAAAATAGTATTTGGTGATAAGATTCTGGTTACTTTTGGGTAAGTGGGAATACGGCGAGGGGGTAAGGACAGAAGGCGAGGGGGGATTCTTGGTTTCTAGAGATGCTTTCCTTTCTTCATGGGATGATAGTTACACAGATGTATTCACTTTGAAAAAATTCACGGTAATAAACACAGGATTTTTATACTTTCTGTTCATTTAACCAAGTTGAAAAACATATTTGAAAAAAATAATATGGTCTCTATTGCTGGTCCTGCGCACTAGGCAATCAACAGAGGCTCTGACAAGGTGAGTCTCCAGCACCGCCTCCTGCTTTCTGTCAACTTTCTTAGTAAGTCCAAGTGGTCATTATGGGGTGTGGACTGTTATAGGGAAGGAAGAGGAATGCAATTCAGATGAGACTAGAGAAGCCACCATATTATGGGCAGGGGCTCATCTTTTAAGGTTTTCCTTCAGATTCCATTCTGAGCCACCAGTGCCTGATGTCCAGGCAGGTGTAAACACTGTGTAAACACTGCCCTCATTTCTGTGAGTCAGGCTTCCTGGAGCCTTCTCTCTGAGGCCCTGGTGCTCCATAGGGGTAAGGCCCCTGGAGAGGGCACCCAGGCTAGTCTTACTTCTGATAGTCCAGCATCTGGAAGGAAGCTCCAGCCTACTTCCCCTACACACACAGACATACACACACACACCCAGAGACTCACACCCACATACATGCATGCACACTCACACTCACAAACTCACACATTCTCACACAGAGACTCTCACATACACTCGGACACATAATCGGACTCATACACATTCACATACACTTATACTCACTCATATGCACACACATACTCACACAGACTTATACACACAGAGAGAGTCACACTCACATACATGTGCACATAGACTTACACTCATAGACTCACATGCACTCACAGAGACACTCACATATACTCAGACACAGACACATAATCGGACTCATACATACTCACACAGACTTATACTCACATACAAAACATGCACAGACTTCTACACACAGAGAGAGACTCACACTTACAGATTCACACACTCTCAGACACAGACGCATACACACACAGACTCATACACACTCACACACATACATACAGTCACACAAACCTCATATACACTTACATACAGACACATGCTCAACTTGTACGCACTCACACAGAGACTCACTCACATAAACACACAACAGACACACACAGACACATACACTCACCCAAAGACTTATATACACTCTCACACACATTCCATCCTGATGAAAGTACCACAGAGAACAGCTTCCCACCTGGGCCAGGCAGGAGAAGGACAGAGACATGGTCTTGATGACATGTGGAGCTGAGTGACAGGAAAGAGGAGAGACAGAACACCAAGTCCCACAAAGATGGGAAGGCAGGCACTCAGGACCGTGAAGACTAATTGTAGATAGAACCTCCCCATGTGTTAAGTGTCTCTGTGACCAGCCCTGTGCTTTTAATAACATTCACTAATATAGTGCTGCGTTCCTTCTGTTATTCAAAATGCAGTAAGATAAACAGAACATAAAATTTACCATCTAGGCCATTTTTAGGGGTCCGGTTCAGTGGCATTAAGCACATTCACACTGTCATGGGTCCACCACTCCCATCCATCCCCAGAACCCATTTCTCTGGGAAATCTGCCCTCTCTGCATTACACTCCCCCTTCACCCCTCCCCAAGTCCTCTGCTGCATGAGAAAACAAAGAGGCATCAGGTCACAAAGCAACCTTCCCATCAAAGCAGGGCTGGGCTCCGGGGCCATCTGGGTGTCCTCCCCCTGCGGAGGGGCGGTAACCAAGATTGTGGGCACCAAGGGCAGGAGGCAGGCAGGCGCCTCCAAGTCTGCAGGGGAGGGTGAGGAGGGGTGAGCCGAATGCTTCACTCATTGTTGTGCCCCACAGCACCCAGCTCAGCGGCATACTGTCCAGCCTTGCCTAAGACATCGCGCCCAGAAGCCTCTCTTCTCTGTAAGATGGAAATCACCGCATCCGCTTACACAGTTTAAGGAGCTCTGATGAAGCCTGATTCTATGTCTGGCACACCACTGTGCTCAATCACAGGCCGCTCCTGTTGCCTCTGGGTCTGAGGTAGACGGGGAAGGAGTGTGCAGGCAGAAGAAGTGAAACCATCTGCAAGGTACCTTCCATGCAGGGGGCTGCCCGGTGCCAACACAGGACCTCCCAGAGAAAACAGAGGCAGCCTGGTGGCTGCAGAGCCTAAAAGAATCCCTGGGTTCAATAAGCCGCCCACAGAGCAATGAATATGGGCACAGCTAAGGTTGGTGAACTCCAGCTTACACCCCATCCCATCCCCACAGAAGCCTGAGGAAGGGAAGGAAGCTATGATTTATCTCAAAGCTAATCGCTCGCCAGAGCTGATGGATTTTCTGACATGAAGTCTCACTGTGTCGCGCGCAGGAGCTGATTTTCCTTGGCAACGGACAAGTCTCTCGGCCTGGAACAACATCCCAGAGCTCTTGTCACACTACGTCCCCACGTCGCTACCGGACCCGAAGTCAAGACTGTCAAGGCCGGGTATAGACAAAAAAGCCAGACAAACACCCTGACAAGTGTCGTTTTCCTCAGGCAGGACCTGCGGAGGCCACACAGATAGTCCACATTTTCGGGTCTCAAAATGGTGGTGGAGGTCGGTTGTCTTTGGGAACTGCTTTCAGAAGCCGGATGAGTCAAATCCAGCCTCCCAAAGTATATTTGCCACTATTGGAGACATTTGTTCAAAGACGAACGCAGGTGCTTACCATACATCCATTGTGGTGACTCCTTTCTGCTCCTCACAGACTTGACTCCCACCTCCCAAAGAGAACAGAGGTCATGGCCAGAAAGGCCTCAGAGTCTTCTCCTCCATTAGCTCCCTCCAGAAAGCAGCTATTTTCATGGGCACCCAGGCTCCATTCTCCCTCCTCGCTTGTCTGTTATATGCTGCATCTGTTCTCTCCTGATCCGTGAAATGCACTCAACAATTTTCCATCTCCACAGAAAAATACCTTGCTCCCTTCCGTGCCCACCCCTTTCCCTTCTCCCCTCCTTTGTCCGTGTTCATGCAAAAGAAAAATCCACAGCCAATTTCTCCATTTTTTAAAAATCCTTGTGGTCCAGCGACTCCCACCTCATCACTGAAAATCCTCAACACCCTTCCCTCCTGGTTCCCACCCACTTTTCCGCCATTCTTCTCAGGCTCCTCACTCCCCTCTGCAGTCCTCCACTCCTCATGGAGGTCACCCCCACCCGTGGCCTCAGCCAGCCTGGCTAAGGGCAGGACTCCTCAGCCTCACCCCCACCCCCTCAAAAGCTCTGTGGCCCTCCCTGAAGTAGTAATTCAACCATTCTTTTTCCACCTCAAATATGGTCTTCTTTCCCTCTGAATTCCCACCTCTTGCTCCCACCACATGGCTCTGCCAGCTCTTCCTCCACACCCTACCAGCCTTTCCTCAAAATACCTCATCTCTCCTCAGGAACCATATGAGGAGCCTCTAGCACCCGAGCCTTCGCCCTTCCCCTTGCCTTCCACAGACACCTATGTGTCAGCCCTCTGGAGAAGTCCTGTCAGAGTTCTCTGTGGCCATCTGAACAGGACAGTCTGGCCTCTGCTACCTCATCCTTTGGCTCCTCTGTCAAGCCAGTCAAACTGCTGTTGGCCCTTGAACAACATGGGTTTGAACTGAATGGGTCCATTTATGTGTAGACTTTTTTTCAATAAATACAGTACAGTACTGTTAATGTACTTTCCATTCTTTATGATTTTCCTAATAACATTTTCTTTTCTCTAGCCTTTTTATTGTAAGAATACAGTACATAGTACATATACAGAATATGCATTAATCAACTATTTATGTTACCAGTAAGACTTCTAGTCAACAGTAGGCTACTAATAGGTAAATTTTTGGAGAGTCAAAAGTTATACACAGATTTTCAACCACACGGTGCAGGTGGGGGTCAGAGAAAATGAACACTCTCAAATCTCCTATAAACACCTTGCCAGGGCATGAGTGGTGCTTCCTCCCTGACCCCTGAGACCAGGGTATGGCCAATGACATGGCCTTCCTCATAAGTGAGGGTCTCTGCCAAGGCTGCTAACAACCACAGGAGCCCTTCCACAGCCCAGGAGCCAAGCCAGGCACTTCTAATTGCTAACTTTCACCTTGACAGCCACCTTGAAGGACTAGTGGGCCACCACCATATTTCCCTGCAGACTGACCAAAGGACATTAAGTGAGTTGTCCAAGAAAGGAGGTGAATCTCTGGTGGTTCCAGACTCTATGAAAGCAACACTCGTGGCACCCTGCTCAGCCACAATAGAGGAGACCCCCGCAGGGCTCCTCTGGAAGACTTAGGGAACCATTCCATAAACATAGATATTGTTTTTCAACCAGTCCAAGCACAAGCTATGGTATAAAAATTGTTCTGACTTCAACTAGCACTTCCTTGTGTATCTAGAAACACCTGTGGTCCAAATCAGTTTGGAAAATGATGAGTTAAGCAGAATTAAGTAAGCTCTTTGCTTGCAGGACTTCAAAAGGCTTTATGATGGCGCTCTGGGACTCTCCAAGAGGGGGCAGTACACACAGCGCGTCCCCAGCCTGATCTGAATGCAGATTACTATTTTCAGGAACATTCAGGGGAGTCCACAGAACACAGTTTGAGAACGCCAGCTTACATACTCATGTAATTATAATTGGAACTGGGTCTAATTAATTAGATCTGAATGTCATTAATAAAAAGTTACATACAGTAATGGCTAACTTCCTTCAATTTAATCACACTAATTATGTTGGGCTCAACCTAGCAGCAGCTCATCCTGCTATTTTCTTAACACATTTTTCATCTTTTAAAAAAGGTGTTGATGAAATTTTTTCTCTCTTAACGTGTAACTTAAAAAAAAAAAAAAGTTAGGTGTCAGAGCAGGCATTTTCAAGTATTTGAAAACACACATACCAAGCCTGAAAGCAAATAATGACCAGCTCCAGACCCTCCCTTTGCCTCCTCCAGGGAGGTACACCAACAATATTGGGGAGCTATTACAGGCCATGTGCTCTCCACCCGTGATGTGGTTCATTCTCACAACCACCCCCGAAAACCATGGGTACAGTTAGGACAAGGAGCTTCTGGAAGTTTACGAAACTAGAGCTATATGATGATCACAGCCTTCCACAACATCTACTACCCACTAGGCACTGGGCAGGACATCGTGAAGGATGCAGAACAAGCGGGCTTGCAAGTCCACAGAGAGATCAGCAGCACAGCTGGAAAGCACAGAGCAGGCGCATATGGGGCTTCAATGTCCAACGAAGACCCCAAAGCAGGTGGCCCATAAGCCTTGTCTGTCAAGATGGGGAGAAGCACACAGAAGAGCAATTGGCCACACAGAGCCAAAAAAAGGACCCATGGATACACTTCTGTTGAAACAACAGGGCAGACCAGTGTACAAACCCTGCCTCGTTCAGCCAAGATACAGAAAAATCCCAAATGTCCATCAACAGATGAACAGATAAAGAAAATGAGGTATATATGCACAAGGAAATAGTATTCAGCCTTTAAAATGAAGGAAATTCTGCCATTTGCAACACCACAGATGGACATGGAGGACATTATGCTACGTGAAGTAAGCCCATCACAGAAGGACAAATACTGCGTGATTCCTCTTATATCTGAAGTCCTCAAAGGAACAGAAGTAGACGTAGAATGGTGGCTGCCAGGGGCTGAGGGGAGGGGGGAGTGCGGAGCTGCTGAATGGGTGGGAAGTCTCCATTAGGCAAGATGACTAAGTTCTAGAGAACCTCTGCGAACTGTAATGCCTACAGTTATAGTACAGGACTGTACTTCAGAAAATGTTTAAGAAGGCAGATCTCAGGTTAGGTGCTCTTACTGCAAAATAAACAAAAAACAAAGGGGCACAAGGGAGCTTCTGGAGGTGATGCATAAGTTCATTACCTGAATCGTGGTGATAGTAACATGAATGTACGCCTATGTCTAAACTCAACAAACTGTGTACACGATGTGGTTTTTTTGCTTACTGGTTTTACCTCAATAAAGCTGGGAAGAAAAAAAGAAGTCTTAACCATTTCAATGACACGAATGCAGAACCATCTATAAAAAGGTGAGCCTAGGAAGCCAGTAACTCCAGTTGAGTTAGAGGATTAGCTAGTAAGTAGGAGCAGGATCACCCTTGCCAGAGGGACACACAACACAAGAGCAGAGAGGTTTGTGTGGGCACAGAGCGAGGTGGGTCACAGACCCTCTTCTTTATCAGTTTTTTCAAGTACACAGGAGCAAGCGTAGGCAGTAACTTAACATCCATGGATACACCCTTCGGGCTTCCCCATCATTATCATCCCACCTCCTTCTTCTTCATATTATTTGCTCATTTTTAAAATTACATTGTCTCTTTTCTAATGGATTTGAAAGAGTTCCTTATACAGACAGAATGCTAATCCCGTATAGTAAAGTTATCTCAGATATTTACTTCAGGTAATACTTCCCTTTTAACGTTGCATAGTGTGTCTGCTCTTAAAGAAGTTGCTAATATTGGTGTTTAGTTAATCAGCCTTTTCTGTACCTCTGTGTGGGTGCCTTACCTTGTCCTACCTCAAGGGCATACAGAAAATCTCTTCTATACATTTTACTATCTTGTCCTTCGTTGTCATTAATTCTGTTGGCATTTACTTGTGTGTATGATGTGAGGTAGGGATCTCATTTTCTCTCTTCCCATGTGGACAACCATTCGTCCTCCATCATTCCCCACTGGATCAATAACACATCTCTGCCACCTCCCATGTCCTGCATGTGCGAGTTTATTAGGCTCACTATCCTGTC
The DNA here is from genome assembly GCF_002288905.1 of Enhydra lutris kenyoni. Taxonomy (NCBI): domain Eukaryota; kingdom Metazoa; phylum Chordata; class Mammalia; order Carnivora; family Mustelidae; genus Enhydra; species Enhydra lutris. Next base: position 2,756,508 of record NW_019154113.1, on the reverse strand, counting down.
CCACCCATCCCTCTGTCCTCCCTACACAAATACCACAAATACCACCCTACACAAATAACATCCATCAGGAATCTCATTGTCTCACCCTTATGCCAGCTTCCCCTTAACATTCCAGCATTGTGTTTTCTTTTAAGGTCTAGTAGCTGGGAATTTCACTGCCTTCTTTGGATCTTATACTTTAGGATGACTCTTGGTCAGATTTTACATAGCACTTTTCCGTGTAAGAGCATGCTGACATATCAGGGAGCCATTTCCATGAACGCAATGTCTTCTAACTTAACATATTTTCTGAGACGTCCCATGATTTAAACATAGCTTATTAATTCTCCCACCATTTCTTCAGGAAATCACTAAATTTATATATAGTTGGCCCTTGAACAACATGGGAGACCACTCACATGCGTAGTTTTTAAAAAATACATATACCACAGTGCTGTAAACGTACTTTCTCTTCCTTATGATTTTCTTAGTAACATTTTCTTTTATCTAGCTTATAATAAGGATATAGTATATAGCACATATAACATAAAAAATATCTGTTAATCGAATGTTTCAGTTATCACAAAGGCTTCCAGTCACCAGTAGGGGATTCATAGTGAAGTTTCTGTAGAATCAAATTTCCACCTATGTGAGGGTCAGTACCCCTAACCTCCCATTGTTCAAGGGTCGACTGTAATTCCAAGTCACACATCCTGTAGGATTGATACCATACAATAGTGAGGCGAAGGATTTAATTCTCCTGGGGTGGGGGGAATAGAACACAGTCCCAAACTTTTCCCGAGGGTGGAAGCATACTCCCCAAGTTCTTCTATGAGGAAATGCCAGGCACAGACTCTGGGTATTGGTATTCTGATGTTACAGAATAGTTCTTTTGCAGTAGAAAAAATAAATTAATAAACCCGGGTCTCTTCTCTCTGCAGCTCTCCTCACACAGATCCATTCTAGCATAATTGACATTTAAAAATATCCATCTCATTGCCACTTTTCTCTCACAGAAGAAATATGCTCTTCTGCAGGGAAGCTGGTGAGAATTATGATGAGTACATTCACTTAAACGGCAGTCCCATTACACCGTAGACGGGTGAGCGCAACCGGAAAGAGAGTGAGACGGCTTGCCTACTGCAGCTGATTTTGATACTCTAATAGTATTTCAGGATACATAAAGATCCCACTAGGTCTTTTCTGGGCTCAGAGGAAAAAAATACCTTATACCTTAGAGGCACAACACAGAATTGCCCCGTGGCTCCATCAGAAAGCCACGACAATGCCAATTTCATTTAGATAAACTTCAAGAAGCCAATTTCACGGTGGACAGCTCCTAGAGGACCTACGGACTGCACCAGCCCTTTGACTGGGGGCTCCCAGAAGATGGGAATTTCACTGCAGTTGTGAGACCCCTTCCCCATAAGAACCTCCCTCTTTACAAGCTATCCTTACTGCTGGTTACCCACGAAATCTCCTCCCTTCCCAGAATCCCCCCAAACTCTTCAGCATTGTCACAGCTGAAGGCAGGTGACGCACCTCCTCTATTTGAGGCCGACGAATGTTTACGAGTCTAAAATTAAACAGGATGGAAAAGGCCTCGTTGAGGGCACCGAAGTAAATTCATGAACTTTAAAGACCAACAGCCGAGGACAAGTTCAGAAAACTGCTCCTTTATTCCTATGCCCAAACACATTAACAGTCAAGCAACTCCACTGACATTTCACCCTCTGCTTCCTTGGAGAGGGGCTGATTGTTCCAACTCTTAAATGTCTTAGGAATGCGTCCTCTTCCCTACCCGTAAACCCACTGCAGAATGCATCCAGGACATCTGTGACAAGAACACCCCCCAGTACGATGGCAGGTGAATTCCTGCCCATGCACAGCAGCGTGCTCATGGGCGGGGACCTACAGGTAGGACAGAGGCTGCTTTAGAAATTGAGATCAATGCATTTGCATCGACTTACCAAAGAAGCCTCTTGCAGGAAGCCCAAACAGCAGTCCCAACTACTTCTGGGACCCCTCTGCCACCCCAGAGGCAAGACAGCGGTTTGAGACCCAGGTTTTGACGCTCTGGTATCCCAACCCTGCCCCTGCTAGTCTTCATCTTTACCCTCAGAATTGGCACAGAGCTTCCCCACTGGGAAACCCCAAATCTTCCTTTCCTTTGGAAGTCCCCAAGCCACTTTCCTATCTGTGATGCTCTGGACTGCTGACTCCCAGAGCAGGCCTAGCCAAGGCCAGCAGCACTCCCTCCCACAAACGCATATACCCAGGGAATCCATCAGAAGCTCAGATCTGCTCTGGCATGGAGACACAGAGACCACTCCTGGCCCGGCTTCCTCACCTCCAACAAGAGTCTACCCTCCACGCCATTCTCCAAACATACCCCATCTCCTAACACCAGTGACCCCACAACCAAGCCAATGGGGCTCTTTAGCCCAGGAGAAAGAGCACCTACTCATTTTCAATCAGAACACGCCTCCTGCAAGCGTCCCTCATCGCAGACACTCAGGGGACACCTGGGCTACAAAGACCCATGCAGATCTGCTGCTGTAGGTCCTACTCACAAGAGCAAGCTGAGTGCCTACCGTGGGCCAGTTCGATCAGGACTGCAATCTAGCTTCCCCCGGGGGGCAACAGCAACACCGGCTGTCCCTCCTCCCTGAGCAGCTTCGGAGGGTTCTTTCTGATCCAAGTTAAATTCTTCCTCTCAGTGTCCTGGTATCTCACGGGGGTGCACTTCTAGTTAGGCTCAAAACATTCCCCCAGTTTAATACTGCAAGGTGGGTTGTGCACGGCATTTATTGTTGGTGATATCTAGCTACTTTTGGTATAAATCGGAATCAAGGTAGGAGTTACACAAACAAGTGCCTGAATCCGGTGAGGACTACGGTTTTCACAAGCACTAGTATAGAGAGGAGGGCACGTACGGGAGAGGGGGATGTTGCCATTGTCTTGGGGGTGGCGGCGGGGAAAGGTGCCCGTTCCAGGCAACATCAGTGCCCGCAGACAGCCCCGTGCTCACGGGTTCCTTGGCTGAGAATCAAGTCCCAGCCTCAGGCCCCCTGTGGGCAGACGAGCGCTGAATTACACATCCACAGCTTCCCAGAAAATAAGGAACTGTGGCAAATGCCCAGTTCCACCTGAAAGGTCACGTCCCTCGAGTAAAACAATTCCATTTCACACATGTCCGAAGCAAAACCTCACTCCATGCAAGGTAAGATTTCTTACCGAAAACAAGTGGTTTCGTAATGTCCCCCCAAACCTTCTGGTGACGAAATCTTTCTGGAATAAAACAGAAGGAAAGAGAAGAAATTACTTGGGTTTCCGGAAACACATGGGTGTTCATACAGAGCCCTTTCAAATACAGACATCTGAAGGAGTGAGAGGTTTTGAATTACCTGGAAAAGTGAACCAATTATAATTCTAATGAGATGATCACAAATTACCAGAAACAAATAATTAAAATGTTTCTTTAGCCATTCCTCACATAATGATTGCCTTAAGAGTGTGGTGTTGGGCAAATAAAGCCATGGCTTGTGTATCCCTCCGGAAGGAGAGACTCTCCGCATTTTAATGAAGCTCCTCAAAGCCCTCATGAATATGTATTTCCCCACAACAAAGCTTGACCCCACCAGTGTGCAGAGCCGGTATTCTGGGACACTTTCAGAAGGAGGTGGGTGTGCTTGTGGGAGCTGGAGGGGGGTGAAGAGAGATTAAAGCAAAGAGAAAGAAAACCGGGCCACCGTGCATTTCCTCTGCCCAAGTTCACCGTTCTCACCCTTCCTCTTGGGCAAGGGGGCTTCACAAAGAGAACAGAAAAGAGGCCATCAGGCTTCGTACTCCACTTGGACAGCAAAAGCTTTGCAGATGAAAAGTGAAGAGGAAGTCCCTTATATTCTATGTTCCAGGGCTCAAGGTGAGACCCTGGGTTAGATCAGGAATTCGAGGTGGGGCAGCCGATGGCCAGAGAGCGGGAAGCCTGGGGTGGTGAAGAGGAGGGGGATTTATTGGTCTTAAACATCACATCCAAATTCCTCTTTTTCCCCAATATAAAACAGTATGTTAACTATAGAATTTAAATTTAAAAAAAAATTCCTTTCTCCCTCCAATTTGGCCAAAGACACAAGGCATTATAAAGGAATGTCTTTGTTCTTTTCAGAACCACACCAATGGCGGCCTCCTCCCAGGGGCCTCAGCTACTGGGAACAGAAGGTCTAAGAGCATTTCATGAATAGCTGTGCTGGTTGGACAGTTCATTTTCAGTCTGGTCCTGGGGTCTGAAATCACAGGGAATGACATCATTCTTGGGGGGAAGGTAATATGGTCTTGCTATTGGCACAGGCAGACAAAGGTTTCTACTTTATCACACAGGTCTCTCCTGAACCCAGTGTTGACACTTTTTTTTAACGAAACCTGACAGTCGCTCTCATTTCCCTAGATAGACATTGCTAACAGTGGGTTTTAATCAGGGAATTTGGGGGAGTTTCCTGCCACCCCAAACTGGCCCGCTACAGACACCTCTAGTCCAGATAATTAAAAAAAGATTGGGGGGAAAAAAAAAAAAGATTGGCTCTCCCTTAGAAGGTTGAAGATGCTTCCATCCTGACCAAGCCTTTTGTATATGTGTAATCTGCTTGCCTCTGCTCAGGGGCAAACTGACATCCATCCACATAGCTGTTCAATTTCTTCCAAAGGTGCGGTGCTTCTGTTGCCTTTCCAATCCCTTTACACCACTGGCCCCAGTTTTATCACATGTAAAGCATGGACAAGAAGATCATTCTCAAAGTTGGTTGGGAAGGTGAATGCCACAAGGCCTCCAAAACACTGCCTGGGAACTCACTAGCATCAAACAGTATTTCCTTCTTTATCCCCAAATTTTATCCCCAAACCCCACCATCCCAGGACCTCCAAAAAGAAGTGATGTCAGGGTCGGCACACACCCTAAATGCTATGTCCAGAGGCAAGAACCCCTCCCTGGTGGTCCTAAGACAGGGCCTCGATTCCTTACTCTTATGAACTCAAGCAGGTTAGTGAGAAGGACCTCTGTCCTCTCCCAGAATCCCCTACTCCAGCTCTGGGCAATTTTGACCAAGGGGGCTGCAGGGAAGAGCCCAGAAGCCTTGGACTGCCAGCATAGGCTAGAATTCTCCCCACTTGTCCCCTGTGTTCTCCCCTCCTCTCTCAGGTCCACAGCCACCCGCATCACCCAGAGCCACGGTGGGCCCAAGGAAATGACCACGTGCCCACAGATCTAGCTTCTCCCACTTCCTCCCAAACCAGAAGCACCCGAGGGAAACTCAGAGCTAGTCTACAGGCTCAGCTGGGCTTCCCCGCCCTGGAGGGGAGGCCTGCCCTGTTGCTCCATCTGGAGGAAGGAGCCACAGCTCTTCTTCTCCCTGCCCTCAGTCTGCGAGTCTCTTGAAAGGACAAGAGTCTCATTCATCTGTAGCCTGAGTGTCCCTAACATGCCCCGTACAGATTCCCCACAGAGGCACAGAATCGTCACGCTGCCTTGGGAGAAAGGGCAGAGCTCTGCACTTTACATAATGCTTTTCCATAGGAGGAAACGGGCCCACATCTTAACTCAATTTAGAATCGGTTTTTAAGTGTCTATTTATAGGCAGCACACAAGTACCCCTCGTGGATGGTGAAGGAATCAGGGCTCCGGGCTCTGGTCCACCACTACTCATTAGCATTCTTTTCATGTTTGTCTTCTCTAATTTCCCCAGCAGCATTTTAACTCAATAGCAAGGTCACCTACCACTTAGACCCAGCACCACTTTCCATTTCCTCCAAAGAAAAATATGAATTTTCTTGGCCATGCAGCAGTGCCCTCTCTCCGCCCTCTCGGGGCCCCTCACTCGCGTTGGCAAAAGCAGGGTTGTGTTATTTTTGGTGAACTGTGCCTCTGGACAGACAGTTCACCTTCAAAAAAACCAACAAAGTCATGGAGCACAGAGACCTGGGAAGGCCCCTGGGGGTCAGCTGGTTCTTGTTGGCCCTGAGTCCCCCAACCTAGCCACGGACATCCAGGGAGGGCCCGCTCCCGTTCCAGCAGCTCGAACGAACACAGAATCACCTATACTTTGGAACAACCAGACTTCTCTTCTCAGCCAGGTATGGCCTGGCTGTTCCTATTTCTGCCACACACATGTCCCCCTCCTCTTTCTGCCCTCTCTGGAGGCATCGAGGGCCAGGTCACTTCCCCTGTTTCTCATGGCCACTTGTGACAGAAATCCCAGCACCTGCTCTTCTGGTAACACACAGCCCTTTTTGGTTTTTTGTTTTTAAAGATTTTTATTTATTTGACACAGAGAGACACAGCGAGAGAGGGAACAGAAGCAGGGGGAGTGGCAGAGGGAGAAGCAGGGCTCCGGCAGAACAGGGAGCCTGATGCGGGGCTCGATTCCAGGACCCTGGGATCATGACCTGAGCCGAAGGCAGACACTTAATGACTGAGCCACCCCGGCACCCCTACACAGCCCTTTTTGGAATAACCTCCTCGTCCTTACCAAGCCCCAGGATTGGTACACAATGAAGTAGACAAGTGTCCCCATAAGACTTAAACCCTCTGCTTTCCAAGTTGCTGGCCCACCCACAAGTTATCTGGGGAAGAAGGAGGGTAGCTTGTCCTGTATTGCAGCTTCCCAGGGGAGGCGGGAAATACAGAGCCCCAGGAGCCTGGAAGATTCCACGAAGGCTCCTTCTGCCAGCATGTTGAGGACTGGATTCCCCGGAGTCCGGAGAGCTCCCCTCCCCCACTGCCTTTGGAACCAGTACAGAAGGGAGGGCAGGCCCTCGCGGGGGCACTGAATCCACAGCAGAATTCAGGCCCAGAGAATCCTGCCAGGGAACAGCCCTCCAGCTGCCTGACTTGAAACACCACACGGTTCAGCTCGCTTACGACTGTTGTTGCCGCGGCGTCGGTATCTGGTGTCAGGATTAATTAACTCTCCCGCATGATGCCCACTGCAACTGCCATTGTAGATTCTCTGTTATTCGACATGCACATTTCTGGCAAATCAGTTGGAGCTCTGCTCACACAGGGCCTTTGAAAGGCCGCCTTTCCAGACACTTGGGAGGTAAACAGAAATCCTAAACATGGCTTCAAGTGGACGGTTCATAAATTTGCTGCTTCCCTTTGGTATTAGGTCAGGGGACACGTTGGGAGGCCCCAACTCCAAGAGCCATCCTCGGGGCCCCATTAGCGGCCCACATGATTGAGGAGGGGGCCCCCGAGACAGGAAACCCCAGAGGTGAAGAGAACCTACATGGGCTCTGAGAGAGCAGCTCAAGCAAGCCTCCACCCAGACCGCGAGAGGGGGACCCTGCAGCACGGACGGTGCGGTGCCAGGGGACGTGGGGGTCACAACCAGAATTTATAAGCATTTTCTTGGCAAAGTGAATGCAACACTTGCAGTTCGATGGGCTCCCAGCCCTGCAAGCTGTCCTGGGAGGAAGCCTGGCACAGAGGTGGACAGAGATGGACGCGACCAGAGCCCAGGCAGGAAGTCTGCCTGGAGGCCAGAAGGCTGATCTCACAGCCTTACAAAGTGGCCGGGGACCTGCACAGCGGGAAGCACGTTTCCTTGAACCAAAGAGGCAGCCCTGTGCTTTATAAGAGGCTGGGCCCTGGGCACGGGGGTTTGGGGCTGCAACTGGATTGTAGAATAAGTAGAAGAATTTGATGAGCCATAATGACCCAGATTCAGTGAAATGCTTGCTGATGAAAGGCTCTGGCCACACTGAGCAGAGGGTCTGGGGACAGGGCTGGGAAGGGTCTGCGCAGAGAACAGTGGCCAGAATGATGGGGGAACAGTCAGGATGCATCAAAGGCAGGGCCCATGAGTGGCACCCTGCAGCCAGCTCGGGTGTGGTTCTTTCTAGGACCAGCCCGGTGGCTACAGCCCACACTGAAAGCCAGGAGCTCATGGGATTGTCAGTACCTCTGCATGATGTAGAGCTTGGAACAGGAGTTCACACTCCTGTGGCCTTCATGGGCCAGCCCGGGGGGCATGGGGCTCATCTGCACTGGGCTGTCTCCCAGAGGGGAACGGGCAGTTGACAGAGGTCAGCATCTGGCAGAGAAGCTGCTGCATGAAGAGAATTCCTGGGAGCCAGTACTACAGCTCCGCCAAGCTGCCCCAGGGGGATGGAGCATGAACTAGCCCAGTGTCCCCACAGGTGTGGCTGGAACCACAAGGGAGGATTTTGTGGGTGTGTGAATGTTCCCCAAGTTTACTGTGGGTCTGCTGCTTCCTGATGGGAAGGACTCACCAGGACAGTGCTCAGTTAGGCACAGCAGGATCATTCCAAGAGAAAGTAAGAGGGCCCTTAGGAACCACTTCAAATACTGGCCACAGACCAATTGTAGTAGGGAAACAGGGGCTGGGCTCAGAAAGGGGGCCCAGGTCTTCAGAGCCAGATAAACAGAAAGGCTGCAGCTCAGGTTATGGTGGGAAGGGGGCTGGGGGAGCAGTGATGGGAAAGCTGGGGAATCTTCCAGCTTGAGTGGACACCAATGGGCTCTTTACAAGTAAAAATCTCAAAATTCTCGATAACTCAGTCCCCTAGCTAGCTGCAAGTGGAGTCTTCAAATGTTAATAACTCTATTTATAAACACCAGTATGTATTACTTTTCTCCTCCTGGGAAGAAAGCTGCATCTTTAGAATAAAGAGCTCAAACCTTGAAATTCTCATGTGAACAAACGTTTTGGGAACACACTGGATTTTAAAAATCCGTCTTCAATGGTCTCAAAGTTTCAAAAACAATGGTCTCGTTTGAGAAAGGGACTTCTTTTTTTTTTTAAGATTTTATTTATTTATTTGACAGACAGAGATCACAAGTAGGCAGAGAGGCAGGCGGGGGGGGGGGGGAAGCAGGCTCCCCGCTGAGCAGAGAGCCCAATGCAGGGCTCGATCCCAGAACCCTGGGATCATGACCTGAGTCGAAGGCAGAGGCTTTAACCGACTGAGCCACCCAGGCGCCCCTGAGAAGGGGACTTCTACAAAGGCTATTAACATACATCATTATTAAGAGAAGCACACAAATTGTGACTGGTGGCATGGTCAAAACTCCCCATTCTTGGAAGCTGATCTTTCCAAGTGTGGAAGTGACCGGCCAAGGAGGACGTGTCACATTCTCCCACCAGACTCCTTGGTTGGGGAAGATCCTCATTCCTGGCTCCAGACTCTGAGGCAGACACTCTCTATCCACAATTAGTTTCCTGAATGGGGACTTTCCTTCCATAGGGCCTGTGAAGCCACACCGACAGCAGATTTGGGGGTAGAGACACGGATCATCTCGATCCATTTCAAAAACTAAAAATTTGCTCTAAACCCAACTGGCTCTAACATCCAATATCGTCAACTTACTTTTTCTGCATTTGCTTTTATGTAAAATCCTCTGAGGCCCTACCAAACAAGCCAGAGAGTTCCTTACAGCAGTGTTGAGCTAATTTATCAATGCCGGGTTTGAAACTAAAGGTGCCCTGACCCAGCCTCGCTTTATTTTCAATAGATCTGTCCTTGAGAGCTCCGTGGACAGAATCCCAGCTCCCAGGGCTCTTCTTAGCCGAGTGTTTACACTGCAACATCTGACATATTTTATGATGATTCTCAAAATTAAACCAGTCTTGTGTGTGTTTGGAGTTCTCACCTGGCTCTGGGGAATGAAAGGACAGTGCAACGCTGAGGGATGAAAGTCAGAACACGGTGCCAGGGCTGTCCACGTTGCAGCCAGAAGTGATGTCGTAAGAGGCGGGGTGAAGGGCAAAGGGGGCCGCTGGCGGGGCGGGCTCAGGCAGGTCCGCGCCGGCCCCAGGGATGGAGGGGAGAGTTCAGAGGAGCCTTCCAAGCCTACATCTGCCGGGCTTTCATTATTATTCTCTCCCAGGCAAATGAAGTTTCTATTTTTGCTGCGAGGAGTCTGATGCCTTCCAATTCCCCCGCGTCCCCTGGAGGGAGGCGGGGATTTCATGTTCTCTTCAGGCAGCTCAGGGATGCAGAAGGGAGGGTCATCCAGATGGCTGAGAGCCAGAGAGAAGCAGCGCCTGCCAATCTTTTCAAATGAGGACAGGATGCTCAAGAAAGCTCCGGACAAGTTGTTGACGTATGTATGTGGTCTGATATGACCATTCAGGGGACATCAGGGTCCTTCGGGCCCATGTCACACTCACTGCGATGACACTATTTCACAGAGGTGCACCTTTTAATCCTCACAGCAGTGCTGCGAGGTAGTGGGGTTGTTGTCACCCCTTTTATAGATGAGGAAACTAAGGCACAGAAAAGTTATTAAGTGGTATGCCTGAGGTCACACAAGAAGTTCCGGAGATGAGGGGCGCCTGGATGGCTCAGTAGGTTCAGCGTCTGCCTTCAGCTCAGGTCATGATCGCAGGGTCCTGGGACTGAGTCCCACAAGGGGCTCCCTGAACAGCGGGGAAGTCTGCTTCTCCCTCTCCCTCTGCCCCTGCCACTCATTCTCTCTCTCCAAAAATAAATACATAAATCTTAAAGAAAAAAAAAAAAAAGGGAAGTTCTGGAGCTGGGACTTAATCCTGGCAGTGTGGCCCAAGAAATTTCGTTGGGAGGAAGAAATGGGGAAAGAAGATATTTATAATATATAAATTAAATGAAGGATTCAATGATCAATAAGAAAATTCAAAAAAGGGGCAAGAGGTATGAACCAGTAATTCAAAGAATAATCAAAAATGAAATAAATATACATAAATATATGAAATAAACATTACTGGCAGGCAGAGAAATGCAGAGACCCCCCAGGTAGAGACCACTTTCACCCATCAGACTAACAAAAATTTAAAACATCTGACAATACCAAGTGGAATCAGGGGAAAAGGGGGAAGGGGTACCCACACACTGCTGGTGGAAACACTCATCAGTAGACCCACTTGGGAAAACAACGTGGCCACTTCTAGAAAATGTAAAGATTCATACATTTAGGGTGGCTGGGTAATGGACATTGGGGTCGGTATGTGCTATGGTGAGTGCTGTGAATTTTGTAAGACTAATGATTCACAGACCGGTACCCTGGGGAAAATAATTCCTTATATGTTAATTTAAAAAAAGATTCATACATTTATCCCGCAGCAATTCCAATCCTTGCTAAGTATTCTAAACAAATCTAGCTCGTGGTCACATAGAGACACACACATGAGTATTCATAACAGCCTTGTCTGTAGCAGCAAGAAACTGGAAACCATCTGAACATCCACCAATGAAGAACAGAGCATGTTATGTTCTTACAATGAAAGGCTACACGGCAGTGAAAAGGTATAAAGGACAGCTACCACATTTTCACATGGATGAAATGGGAACATATAAAGTAAAGCAAAACAAAGGCAAGCTACAGAAAGAAAAACATACAATTTGATATTGTTTACACAATGCTCAGAGACATGCAGAAATCACAGGCTTAGTATATTGACTAAAGCAGTAAATTAAAAAACATACCAAACTCTAATAGTAGTTACTTCTGGGTGGGAAACAAGGGGATGCTCTAGCTCTACTGGTTAATTATGATGGTTTAAAATATGTCCACCAAAGAGTCAAGATGCCCTTCCGCAGACGACTGGATAAAGAAGATGTGGTCCATATATACAATAGAATATTATGCCTCCATCAGAAAGGATGAATACGCAACTTTTGCATCAACATGGACGAGACTGGAGGAGATTATGCTGAGTGAAATAAGTCAAGCAGAGAGAGTCAATTATCATATGGTTTCACTTACTTGTGAAACATAAGGGATAACATGGAGAACATTAGGAGAAAAAGGGAAAAGTGAATTGGGGGAAATCCGAGGGGGAGATGAATCATGAGAGACTGTGGGTCCAAACTGAGAGTTTCAGAGGGGAGGGGATGGGAGGATGGGTGAGCCTGGTGATGGGTATTAAGGAGGGCACGGACTGCATGGAGCACTGGGTGTTATACATGAGCAATGAATCATGGAACACTACATAAAAAATTAATGATGTACTGTATGGTGACTAACATAACATTAAAAAAAGCCTAATAAAAGAAATAAATAATTCTTTTCTACTCCTTTCAAAAGGTGGAGCCTACTTCCCTCTCCTAGAATGCAGGCTGGGCTTAGTGACATAGGTCTAGAATAAGGCAGAGGGGACACTGTGTGGCTAAGGAGACCAGATCATAAAAGGCACTGCAGTGTTCTCAAGACTCTCTCGGAAAAAAAAAAAAAAGAAGAAGAAGAAGAGGACTCTCTTGGATCACTCACTCTGCAAGAAGCTACCCACCATATTGTGAGGACCCCCAAGCAGGACTGTGGAAAGTCTCCAGGCAAAAGAAGGAAGATTTCCCGCCAACAGCCACAGGAAGTCACCTCAGAAGTGGATCCTCCAGCCCCAGCCAAGCCTTCAGATGACCATGGCCCTCGCCCACATCTGGACCGTGAGACAGAGTCATCCAGCCGAGCTGCTCCCCTATTCTGACCCACGGACTCTATGCATGAGTAAATGTTTACTGTTTGACGCCGCTGAGTTTTGGCATAACTGGTTACAGAGAAGGCAATAACCAACATAGCAGTATTCTCTACTTTCAGTGAGTGGTGGGTACACAGGGGTTCAGCACATAATTCTTTTTCCCTTTTCGCATGTCAAATATTTCATAATAAAAATTGAATCTAAAAGTCTTGAGTTAGGTCCACACAGGTCAAAAGTCAGAAATAGTGGATAGTAAAAGACAGGGAAGTGGGACAGGCAGGCGCTTCATCCTTCTGGGTGATCAGAGAATGGCTTCTCTCCTGAGGGGCATAGGGAACTTAGAAAAACCCCATCTAAGGTGCAGAGTCATGAGAAGCTGTGGGCAGAAGAGGAGGCAGAAGGATTTGCTCTATCAACATATTTAAAACAGGGAGTCCTTTTAGGCTAAGAGGGTGTGTCTGAGCCTTTGAGGCTGGCCAGCAGGGACAGGGGGATGTCTGGTAGCACCAGGTGGCCCTCCTCCTCAACGACGCCTCCCCAGTCTTGAGGCCATCAGAGAAGGGTGGGGTTCCCCAGAAGCCAGGATCTGGACACCATCATGTGTGTGTGTGTGTCTCTCTCTCTGTGTGTCTGTCTCCCTCTCTCCTTCAGGTTCCAGTCGCTGAGCTGGTCAGGGTCAACCGATCCAGTCAATGTGGTGAGAACCCATTAAATCTGACGGACCCAACCTGTGTTGGGATTCCCGAGGAACCACCGTAACTATTCCACAACTCTTACTGTCAATCCTCTTTAAGGGCCTAAATTCACCATCTCACAACTGGTGCTATGTTCTGCAATTTACTCATTCAAAGAACTATGTCCAAAATCTACTCTAATTGAAACAACCACTTTTCTCACTAGGAAGTGACAGCTGAAACAGCAATACCCATAATATATTCTGCACTCGCTTGCTTTTAAAACAACAACAACAAAGCACTGTTGAGATGACAGAACGCTAGCCATGCTTTCGGTGCTGTCCTTTTGAGCCTGACTTGTTGGGAAGATGGCCACTGAGAACTCGGATGCATCTGTGCTCGTTCATTCCTCACCTCTCTGTGGCTGGCCCCAGTGGACAAAAGGAGGAAGAAGATGTGGTGAGAACTGGAAGGAGCGAGGGGAAGTGTGGGCCATGCTGGAGGTGCCAGGAAAGCATCAGAGATGGCACAGGAGAGACAGACGCTCCCATGCCCGGTGATGGTCAGCTGTCCCCTCGAAGGGTGGGCACAGATCAAATGGAGCCAGGCTCAGCCACTCGGGACCAGGACAGCCCAGGCCCTCCCTCTGTTCCCAGTCAGTGAAGGCCCGACTCAGACATGAGCCCACATGGCACGATGCCCCCAAGCTTCCCGGCCACCACCACCAGCTCAGCCCTGAGCTGCACAGCATCCCAGGCTGTTCTCCCACCGCCCAGAGATGGCAGGAGACAGGGAGATAGCCAGACTTCTGAGTCCAAGGCCCAACTTCACATCCTGCCTTTGCCTAAGAGCTGCAACCACAACATGTTCCTCCCCAGCACTCTGAGACTCAGGCTCTGCCTCAGAAGCAGAGAAGGTGGGGTGGTGGGGGGGAGGGGAGAGGTTCCTGGATGGCTCAGTCGGTTAAGCATCTGCGTGTTCAGCTCAGATCATGATCCCACGGTCCTAAGATCCCCTCACGTCCATGTTCACCTGGTTTCCCTGCTCAGTGGGGAGTCTGTTTCTCCATCTCCCCCTGCTGCTCCCTGCTGCTTGTGCTCTTTCTGTCTCTCTCTCAAACAAAGAAAAAAAATCTGAAAAATAAACAGAGCAGAATCCTAAAGCTCCCTCAGTCCTTCCTTGGCCTTCAGGACAACAGTCAGCCCACCTCGAGAGGAAATCAATCAGAGGCCAGCTCAGGGTCTCGGGGGGGGGGGGGGGGTCAGTGCTGGCCCAGGACTCAATAGCTCTGTGACTCTGAGCCTCAGTGTCCTCCGCTGTGAAATGGGGATAATGAGTCTCCTACAAACCTCCCTCACAGGATTGCCATGTGGCTCCCAGAGGTGCCTGCCAGCAGATACTCGTGAGAAACACAGGCTGGCTCTCATAAAGCCATGCGATTCCTGCTGCCCTGGGGCTGGCCCTACTCTCTCTCCCCCTCATCCCCCAGCACCCCAAGAAGGAATGCATCAGCTACTTGTTTAGCACCCACCGTGAGCCCCTCAGAGGGGACCCCATACCCAGGTCTGCACTCACAGCACCCGGCACATAGACAAGGTCCCACTCCCTGATTCCAGAACCCCAACCCAGGCCACCTCTGCAGCCCCCAGCAGACACTCTTTCAGAGCTGGCAGTGCACCTCACACCAGAGCCTGAGAGTCCTAGAATGCGGGTCCTAGAATGGGTCCTAGAGTCCTGGGTGCCGTCCTAGAATGCAGCATTTTCAGAGAGGAAGCCACTAAGCCAGAGGGAGGCAGGGTCCTGGGGGAGGTCGGGGCCACTGCATATACGTCAGCAGGACCCTGGCCCAGGGTGGTGGCTGCAGAGTGGCCTGGGTGCTTTGGGTCACAAAGTCCCTCTAAACTATTCTGAAACCCCTCCCAACACATCCCCTGGGCGCACACCTTCCACAGTGATAGGTTTCCCAGAAGACAGGAATCTGTCTTGGGAGTCTAGAGGGGGTCCTCCCCCTGGTGGGTAAAGAGCTCAGCCGCCTTGGAGCCACCCCCAGGCCAGGGCCCTCCAACCCATCCTGGCTCGCTCCCTCACTCGCTGCTGGTGGAAAGGGATGACACCGGGGTGACACTCCTCCTGAAGGTCACCTGTTCACTGTATCACGTACCCAGGGGGCTTCAGCATCTATGATACACCAGCCTCTATGACAAAATTCAAAGGTGAGCTTGGGTTAAGTTTTCTAGAAGAGACTCTCGAAAATAATATATCAGCAAAAGCTGAAAGGAACCGAAATTGTCAGGCATGCGTCCCCAAACTGAGTATCAGACAAAGATCCTTGGCAGGGTCATCTGTGTCAACACTGAAACCAGCTCCTCACCACACACACACCACCAACAAATATGCAGCCTCTCATCTAGAAAAGAAAGGCAAGGAGGTGAATTTCACTTTCAGAACAGGGCTCTCCTCAAGCAAGGATTGCCCTGTGTATCTCTCCCCATGCAGGGGCTGGGGAAACATACAGGGAGATGGTGGCTGACTGGAAAAGTCTGCAGAAATGTTTCCACCCCCAGACCTCAGACTTCTGGCAGGTAACCCAAGCCCACTGGAAGAGGGAAACAGTGTGGTCACTCCGGGGTCCATACCTGTGAATCCCCAGCCAGCTTTCAGAGTGGAGACATGGGTGGTGCACATGCAATGACTTCCTGCTTCACCAATCTCCCCCCAACTCTGATAAACCCATGACTTTTGAGGTGCCAGGACCTTAACCCACCTGCAAGGCCTCCTTTGGTTCAATGATACATTCCATTACCATTTCATTTTTACCTAAAGATTACTACAACCTGGACTCATCACCAAGGCCGGTGGTCTCTAATTCTGCTTCTGTGGAGCAGGCTGGATGCTGGCCCTACAGGCAGGCATACAATGTTCTCAGACAGCCTGGTAAGGAAGCTTGCTCTCAATACATCATCAATGTGCCCTTCAGATGGTGGTGGTTGTCAAGGGCCTCTTGATAGCCTCATTTTATCATAGTAATTTGCTGTTTTGTTTAGGTCCAATTTATTTTCCCAAGACTGTTCTTTAAGACAGGACTCCTGGGAGAACCAAATATAAATCCTCTACTACCAAAGCAGAAATATACACAATCAGAATATTCTTACTGACCCAGCCTTGAGAGGAAGCTGATAGAATAGAAGAGAGGGCTGAGAGAAAGAAACTGGACCCATGATAAGGTCAAGCTGCTGGATCAAGCCTTGCCTGAAACCATGCGTTCCAACAATATGAGAAAGTTTATATTATGGTGAGATGAGTTTTCTGTTAGATCAAGTGTCTTCATGGATGAGGAAACTGAGGCCCAGAGAGGTAACATGACTTTGCCAGCCCAGAGAGCAACGGAATGCAAGCTCAGTTATGTTGCATTAAGTCCTGTCTTGTGTCAAAAATCCTAGGGCTGTGTTCATTGTGATTTACCCAAAACCCTTAGTTCTTTACAAGTGTGAAGACAGGTCAGATATCCAAGCCTTACACAACCAAAATCTAGCAGAAAGTATATTTAACTCGACCACATCTTTGGTACTTCTCTAAAAGCCACAGGACAAGCCTAATTGGTCAGAGGGGATTCTATCAAACATACAAGAGAAACAGCACAATGTACATCCAACATTTCTGCAGCACCTCCCTCTCTCAAAGATAACTCTGACCCTGATCCACACTTTTCTGCTCACAGAAAACGTCAAGGCAGCTTTCAGACAGAAATGTTCTCTTAATTAGCCTCATAAATAGACACGGCTCTAGTGATCAGTTGGCTACGTTTGTATTGGTCTTCCTTCCCTCCTTCCTTCCTTCTCTGTCTCTCTCTCTCCGGTTCTTTCTTTATCTTTCTTTCTGATACAAAGGCCCAAGGACGGATTAGCAATATCATGTCTCAACCTCACTGTCTGTGTGTTTTAGACCCAAGGGTCCAGAGGTAAGCGACTTTCTCAGAGTCACAGCCTGGGGCCAAATGTACAAGGTCAGAGACCTGGGTTCATTTCACCCTGCACTGAGCCTCCCTCCCCAGAAAACTGTGCCACAGAGAATGCCATCTGCTCAGCCAAGCCTGATGAACAAAGGCAAGTCTGAGCTCTGCCCAGGACCTGGATGACATTAGGGAAGCAGAAGCTTCCAGCTGCCTGTGGTCACCACATGCCTCCACAGAGCAGCCGTCCGCATGGAGAGGAACGCACACCTGAGACATGTGCAGCATCCAGGGAAGAGGAAGGTGCTCCAGAAGAGCTTTCTCCTTTTCCCCCCACCAGCAGCAAGGCTGAAGGTTCTGGAAACCCACAAGAGTCACAAGCAACTTTGGGGAGCTAGCTGTGCCCCGAAGTCTCTGGAGTCAGCCTCCATCAGAGGGCCCTGCTGCTCTCTGCCCTCAGATCTCCCCCTGCACCCACTTGGTCCCTCTACCACACTAGCCCTTCCACGTGTCCAAACTGGCTGGTGGGGTCTGGCCCAACTCTGGCCCCATTTCTGCCCACCCCCCCACTCTAGCCTCACCCCTCTCCTGCCTGGAAGCCTGTGCCGCCCTCCTGGGTCACCCAGTATAGTCACCCACTGTCCCCATGGCTCTGCACCATGTCAGTGGGTGGAACGAGGACAGGGTATGACTCCCCCTTCCGTGTCCCAGCTTTTCCCTGGCGTGGCCTTCACGACATGCTCATCCTATTTCCGAGACAAGCAGGCCACTCGCTTTCTTGGCTGTGCAGAAGGTGGTGCTGGCTGCTGAAAAGCAGAAGGGGTCCCCCTCCCCCAAAACAAAAAGCAAACATCTCACCACCCTGAGGAGTGAGGGTGAGCCCTGCCAAGGTCTCTCCAGCTTGTGCCACACTGGAGCCTGGCCCAGGCCTCCTGGATGCCGAGGCAGTGTAGATGCTACATTTGTTCAGCAGTAGCCCAGGGGACCTCAGGGGGCCTGGCTGGGGGGAACCGGGGGTCTGGGCGTGAGGCCGGGGTTGGCCACCCTGACACACAGAGCACATACCCACCCACTGGTGTTCGATGGAAAAATGCACAGAACCAACAACACAAGACCTTCTCTAAGAGGACATCCAGGGAAGGGCGCACATGGTAAGCCAGGATTGTGCCCAAGACTGCCAAGGGAGGACCGACACTTGATGCAGTCATCTGTCCATGGGGACGACAGGGGGTGTCAGGAGGCTCCCCCACAGGAGAAGAGTGCTCCCTTCCTCACCCTGCTTCCCTGAGAAGGTCTGGTGGTCCTGCAAAGCTGCAGGGCTCTGTAACCCCTGGGCGGGCAGTAAAGGACCAGGTGGGCAAATCAAATGATGCTGGGAAGATCACACACTCGGCCGGGCAGGGGCTGACAGACTCCAAACAGATGGAACCAAGGCCCAAAGGAAATTCAATGAGACACTGTTTGTTCTCAACGTTAAGAGGAATGGACCAGGGTTTGGGAGGGCCACTTGCTGCTGAAGGATAAGGAGTGGGGGGCAGAGCAGCATGGCCAGTGACAGAAGAGGAACAGCAGAAAGAAAACTGGGGCCCAGACAGGACCCACCAAGGAAGAGCCAAGAAGCAATCAGGAGAGGAGAGGCAGGTATGAGGGGATCCAGAGGCCTGGTCTGGAAATGGGGTGGGGCCAGGCAGGAGATGAGGGCAGTGCACCGTGGCAGGTGCTCAGAGCTCTCCTCTCGAACTTCTAGAAAGCTGAGCAGGCTGCAGCTACTGCTGCAACACCAGGCATAGTGAAGCCACCGTGGGTGGACCTGCAGGTCAGTGGGGTCAGACCTGTAGGATTTTAGGATCTTAACATCCCCGGATGTGGCAGGTGAAGAGCCCTTTGCTCTCATAGAATGCTCTGGACCATTAAGCAGTTCAGGCCTAAGGCTCAAGGTGTTTTCCATCCAGCTCCTGCTGGGACCAGAAAACTCTCCACCACCCGCTGCATTTCAGGTTGTAGAGATGGAAACCACAGGCTGCTCCATTCCATGGGACAGGCCTGCTGACCCTCACAAAGGAAGACGAACCTCCCATGGAGACCACAGAGATCCTCACAGCTGATGCTGTTACATCTCACAAGATGCCAACAATCCTTTATGATTTAAAGGAAGGTGGGAAGGCAGACTCTCTCTTAGAGAACATTAGCAATTGTGGCTCCCTTGGGTGGGCTCAGAGTGGGCTTCATGGCCCAAGAACCGGACTGGAGGGGCCCCTCACTAAAATCCTCTAGGAAGTGAGTGCTACTCATCGAGTGGGCACAGAAAGCCCCATCGCTGTCCCTGGCCCCAGTAACTTCAGATGGTGTCCCCTTTCCCACAGTTCAGACACTCAGCCATGTTTCCAGAAGACTCCAGAGCTCAGAACCCAAGGCCAGCCTGAACAAAGGTGGCCACAGGTGTCTTCTTGTTCTCTGTGACAGTGAAGAAGACTGCTTACAAGTCCCACACTGCAGCATGGCAAACACAAGCTGGGTTAGTGGCATGAGCAAGCGGGTAGCATATCTGCACTTTCCTTTGGCAAATACTCAAGAGGGACAGGGCTCTCCCCTTTGAGTGAGAGGGAAAGGGGGCAAAGGGAGGGAGAAAGACCCTAGCCCACCAAGCACACCAGCCCTTGCCAAAGGCCTCCACAGCTTGGCCTCACCATATTCTTGTGAGACAGACCTGTTTTGTTTTGTTTTCCTTGTGTGTCAGCTTTGGACAATGTGGCTCAGAGCAGTTATCTAGCCCCTGTGTGTCAGAGCTGGGATTTGAACGGAGGTCTGCCTGAGACCTTACTTCCTCTTCACTAGGGATGGGACAGACAGGTAAGTGGTCCAATGGCCCCAGTTTCTGATTATTTGGCAGTCACGTGGCAGCCAGCGAGTAACATTCTTTGTGTGCTGCTTAGCATTTCTGTGCTAAGGATCAAGGCATCTTCTAGAAAGAGTATGTGCCTGACACAGACAAGAGCAGAAAGGAAGCTGATACAGGAGCCTGTCTGGAAGATTTCTCACTTTCCCCAATTCCAGAAGACTTCAGGGGGCCGATGTGCTGGACAGAAGCCACCCAGAGAACCTGAAGGCAGCCCCCAGCACCCCAGCAGCTGAGTGTGCCCTAAGCTTGTTTTCTGAATGAAGCAGGGTCTCCTCATTCACCGCCTTCACAGGTTAGCAGGAGGCTGAATCCCAGTGGATGCAATCAGGAAGCTCCCACTTTGAGCATCCAAACTGAGCATTCAGTTAGGGAGGATCCTGGGTGGGGTCACACACTAACAAAGAAGAAGAAAAACAGTAGTGTCAGAGGAACCTGACCAGTGAGGCGAGATTTACTTCTGCATTCTGCATAGACTTTATTAAAGTCAGAAACCCACCCACTAGCAACCCACCAGGGCTACAAGGTCTTACAGGTGAGCTTTAACAAGACCATCAAGGAACAGATCATCTGTCTTATACAAACCACTGTTCAGAAAACGGAACGTTACGGGTCCGAAAGAACCTCTGTACTAAAGGCAAAGGAAGACAGAATAAGAATGGTAAATTTTGGCCTTATAAACATAGATGCAAAACTCTGAAATGAAACCTTAGCTGAGTGCACCTGGCAATTTCTAAGGAAACAAACACATTATGATAAAATACAGGTTTATCCCAGGAATGCCAAGTTGGTGTAATGTTAGAAAAGCTGTTAATGCAATCACATAAGTCATCCCATGAAAAAAAGATCATCTCAGTCACACAGAAAAACCATTTCATAAAATTCAACATGCATTCATAATTAAAGACAGAAAAAAAAAAACCTCTTAGCAAATGAGGAGCCAAATGAGGGGCGTTCTTTTTTTTTTTTTTTAAGATTTTATTTATTTATTTGTCAGAGAGAGAGAGAGCACAAGCAGGCAAAGCGGCAGGCAGAGGCAGAGAGAGAAGCAGGCTCCCCCTGAGCAAGGAGCCTGATGTGGGACTCGATCCCAGGACCCTGGGATCATGACCTGAGCCGAAGGCAGCGGCTTAGCCAACTGAACCACCCAGGCGCCATGAGGGGCGTTCTTGAACAGAGTGTGCACCTAAGCCCACAGCAAACACCCAGTCTGATGGTGGATCATTAGCTATGGCCCCCACAGGAATAAGGAAAAGACGAGAACGCAAAGCTTCACTGCATCTTCTTAACAATGTCCCACCACTCCTAACCAAAGAAATAAGAAAAAAAAAATCAAAGAATGAGGATTGGATTGGATGAGATCCACCTGGAGTTATTTGTGGGGGCCATGACATCCATGGAGAAAATCCAAGAGTCTACAAACCACTCAGCAAGGTTGCTGAAAAACAGATCAACACACCCACTCAACAACTATCACAAAAGGTCCTTTCGAAAGAGATGCCACGTGGACAGTAACCACAAATAGAAGCCCAGCAAGAAATCTAATGTAAAAATACAAGACCTTTAAGGAAAATACCTCTTGATTTATTGAAAGACATAAAAGACCTATTAAAATTAGGTCTCCATATGCTATAAGTATATATTTTTATTTGGGGTGTTGTCTTCCAAATGAAGGGGGGGATGTCTGAGTCAGGGTCAAGGCAGATCCACTGGGGTCCAGAATGTCCATCTCTTCAGGACCTGGAGCACTTTGTACTTCTCCACAACCTGACCAACAAAGAGTGCAAACTTGGACTTTTGCCAATCTAAGCCATGAGAAATGATATCTCAGGATAATTTTAACTTACATTTCTCTTACAAGAGAAGCTGAACATCTTTTTATACATTTAAAAGACCATTTGTATTTATTTCTCTGTAAACCATCTGTTCACATATTTTTACCTATTTCCTATTTGGGCTTTGGTCTATTCCTTTTAATTTGTATTAATTCCTTATATTTTAGGAAAATAAGCTTTCTTCATGATCTAACTTGCAATTGTTTTTTGTGGCTTATTATTTGATTTTTTTTACTTTGCCTATGATATCCCCCTCCCCCAGTGGAAAGACTTTTATCCCTAATGCAACTGAATTTATCAATCTTTTTTATGTTATTTTGGATTTTGAGTCATAATTTCTCTCATCTGCATTTTCTTCCAGTACTTGTGGTAGCTATCTATCCATCTAGAACCATCTGAAATATATGCTGGTAGATGATAAAAGATATCAATTAAATTTTATCTTTATCCAAATAGCTATTGTTAGATAATGAAAATATATATTGGTCTCTGCCCCAGTTCCTGGCACAGGGACTCCTAACCTTTCTCATTTCCTAAGTGATAGGAGTGCCAGGAACATCTTTTGTTATCATTTGATCTCTGACCTCAGTTCCTAACACAGGGTTCCTGAAACCCTCATAATCTCCTGGGTGACTGGAGTGTCTTTGTTCTAATGAGAGAAATCTTGGTGGGTTCCTGGATGGTTCTTGGATGGGGTGGGGGGCTGGTCACCAAAAAGTATAAAAGTATAAGGTATGATTCTCATTCTCTTGAGAAGGGAGAGGGGCTAGAAATGGAATTAGTGATTCATCATGCCCACATGAGGCAAAAGTATGGGGTTCAGAGAGCCTCCACATTAGTAAACACAACTACACCAGTAGGGTGACACACCCCAACTCCACCAGGACAGAAGGTCCTGCACTCAGGACCCTGCCAGACCTTGCCCTATGTACCTCTGTATCCTTTATCATACCCTGTGATAAACTGGTAAACATAAGTGAGTGTTTCCCTGAGTTCCCTGAGCCACTCTAGCAAATTAATTGATTAATGAATTAATTCAAGGAGGAGGTCAGGGGAACCTCAGATTTATAGCCAGTCAATTACCTGGACTTATATCTGGCATCTGAAGGGGAGTGGGAACAGTCTCATGGGGCTGAGTTCTTAACCTGTGGGATCTGACACAACCTCTAGGAAGAGAATGTCAAAACTGAGTTAAAGTACAGGACACACAGCTGGTGTTACAGAGAGTTGCTTGGTGTGGAACAACCCCACACACCTGGTGTCAGAAGTGTGACTACAAAGGAAACACATGGCAGGGGGAGAGGAGGCTGCGTTTTTTCCTACTCAAGAGAAAAGACTCAATTTTCCCCATTCAGCAATCCAGTCATCCCAAAACTATTTTTGTAAAAGGTTCCCTCTGCTAACATTTTATTTAGGAATTTTACATCAATATTTCTAAGTGAGACTGGTGTGTTGACTTCTTTTACAAAATAATCTTGAGGTTCCCAATTTTTTCTATGCTCTAGAATGATTTAAGTAGAACTGAGATAATCCATTATCTGAAGATTTGATGGACTTCTCATGTGACACTATATAGGTCTGAAGGTTTTTCTATATTTTCTTTCCCCAAGGAAAATCAGTTTGTTTAAACGTTATGTGTCTACTGGGGTCCATTTGGGTAATTCCATTTTCCTAGAGAAGTACTCTTTTTTCCAGGACTTCACATTTATTTGCACAGTATTATAAAGAGTAAATTTTTTTTTTTTTTTTTTTTTTTTTTAAAGATTTTATTTATTTATTTGACAGAGAGATCACAAGCAGGTAGAGAGGCAGGCAGAGAGAGAGAGGAGGAAGCAGGCTCCCCTAGAGAGCAGAGAGCCCGATGCGGGGCTCGATCCCAGGACTCCGAGATCACGACCTGAGCCGAAGGCAGCGGCTTAACCCACTGAGCCACCCAGGCGCCCCTATAAAGAGTAAATTTTAATGTTTTTTTTAACATGTTCTATTTTGTTGATTATTTCCCTATTGTCATTTCTTATTTTATGTATTTGTTCCCCCCATAATTCGGTTAGATACTGGCTTGTTCATCTGATTTCTCCCCTAAAAATTGGCACTTTGTTGTTTATTACTTTTATACTTTTCTCTGTTCTAATTCATTAGTTTCCAACTTTACTCTTATTTTCCATTCTGCTCTCACTCAGTTATTTGGTTGCTTTAACATTGTGAGTTTGATGTTCTTTCATTCATTTATTTTTTTATTTTAAGGCACAACTTTATGTGCACCTCATAGACTGAAGTATTTATAGAGTTTAATCATGTGATTTTCCAAGCTGAAAGGCCTTTTCGTTTTTTATCTTATGATTAACTTTTAGTTTTATTGCATTGTGATGACAGAACCTTGTATGGATCATTTTTATGTTACAAGTACGTACTGAAGTTTTTTTTTTTGTAACCTAACAGATGTCAACTGTCACAAATGTTCCATGTGTTCTGGAAACAAAGTTGTATTCTCTATTATCGGGGTACAAACTCACTCCAGTATGCTGGGGGTATAGTCTTTTGTCTCCTTCACACATCTTGGATAGCAAGTGGCTGTCATGGTCTCCAGAATGAGTATGCTTCTGTCCATATCTCCTACTTCACAGGTGCTTCAAGGAGGTTCTTCGATGTTCACTGTGGCACTCATAGCCACAATTATAATATCTGCTCTGTGAATTGCAGCCTTTTGTTATACTGTATCCCTCTGTTTCATTTCATGTCTTTGGCATGAATTCTACCTTGGTAATGTTGACTTTGAAAACAAAACCCAAAAAAGAGCCAGCCATTTTACCAGCAAAATGAGTTTATTCAGGAATAGCAAAGGAATTACGATGCAGGACAAGCAAACTAGGTCAAACCATAGGCAAATCCAGAGAAGAGCAGAGAAGGGCTTGCATTTAAGGGGAAAGGAGGAAGTTGGGAGGGGCCATTTCACAGAGTTGAGAGTGACAACAGCTTCTTATTGGCTAGGATTGGCAGTTTCTCGTTGGCTCGGCTATTGCTGGGCAAGGAGAAATTCTTCCTTCCTCTTGCTGAGGTACAGAGAGTAAGTCTCCTCCAGCAGGGATTTGGGCAGTACTATGTAAGAGCTCCGCCTTTGGTGCTTCCTGGCTTTGTTTTGTTTTGTTTTAACATATAATGTGTTATTTGTTTCAGGTTTCCTTTATTTATTTTCACAGTTGAAATCAGGATTAAAACCCCTAATTTCTTTTTCTTTCTGCTGGCTTCATTTCTGTACACCCTCTCATTCTTTCCAGCCTTTATAGTTACTTTGTTTTAGGTATGACTTCCTTAAACAGCAGAGTTGGGCACCACTGCATGAACCAGTCTGAAAGTCTTTTACTTGCGGGATTAAATCTACCTACCCAGTGAAGGAAACAATCAACAAAACTAAAAGGCACCCTACTGAATGGGAAAAGATATTAGCAAACTGCATCTCTGATAAAGGGTTGGTATTCAAAATATATAAAGAACTTACAAAATTCAAAACACACCAAAAAAAAAAAAAAAAATCCGGTTTAAAAAGTGGGCAGAAGACATGAAAAAGATATTTCTCCAAAGAAGACTTCCAGATGCCCAACAGACACATGAAAAGATGCTCATCACCACATACCATCAGGGAAATGCCAATCAAAACTACCATGAGATATCACCTCCTACAAGTCAAAATGGCTAATTCAAAAACACAAGAAACAACAGGTGTTGGTTAGAATGTGTAGAAAGGGGAACCCTCCTACACTCTTGGTGGCAATGCAAACTGGTGCAGCACCCTGGAAAACAGTATGGGAGTTCCTCAAAAAGTTAAAAATAGACCTACCCGGGGGGGGGGGGGGGCGGGTGGCTCAGCTGGTTAATCGTCTGCCTTTGGCTCCGGTTGGGATCGAGCCCCGCACTGGGCTCCCTGCTCAGTGGAAAGCCTGTTTCTCTCTCTGCCTGCTGCCCTGCCTACTTGTGCTCTCTCCCTAACTCTCTGTCAAATAAATAAAATCTTTCAAAAAAAAAAAAAAAATAGACCTACCAGCAATTAAACTACCAGGTATTCACCCAAAAGATACAACAATACTAATTTGAAGGGATACATGCACCCTGATGTTTACAGCAGCATTATCAATGGTAGCCAAATTATGGAAAGAGCCCAAATGTCCATCAACTGATGAGTGCATAAAGATGAGGAGATACACACACACACACACACAATGGGATATTACTCAGCCATCCAAAAGAATGAAGTCTTGCTATTTGCAACAACATGGATAGAGCTAGAGAGTATTATGCTAAATGAAATTAAGTCAGTCAGATAAAGACAAATACCATCTGATTTCACTCATGTGGAACTGAAGAAATAAAACGTATGAGCAAAGAGGAAAAGAGAGAGAAAGAGAGGTAAACCAAGAAACAGACTCTTAACTACAGAGAACTAGTGGTTACCAGAGGATAGGTGGGTGGGAGGTGGGTTAAACAGGTGATGGGGATTAAGGACAGCATTTGTGTGATGAGCACTGGGTGATGTGTGGACTTGTTGAATCACTATATGTATACCTCAAACTAATATTACACTGTATATTAACTAACTGGAATCTTAATTAAAACTTAGAAAAAAAAGATGTAAACGTTAAAAAACTCATAAGCAGAAGCAAAAACAAATAAATATATAAATACTCTTTAAATAGATTAAAAAAAATAAATCCACTTATATTTCTCAGTGTGTTTGATTTCGGCTCTGTCATGTTCTTTTGTGTTGTAGTTACCATGTGTATTTCACTTTGTAGTCTATTTTCTTCATTCCCTTAGGTTCTTTTTTCCCATTTGGGTATTTAGGAAAGTCGATATTCTGACTTTCCTACTGGCAGGCAATCCATGAGCTTTTTCTAACTTGCCTTTCTCCTTAGTCCACCTTATTTCCATTTCATCAATTTTCATACATTTCTATCTACTCTTCCACATCTACCCCTACCCTTGCTTTAGTTCTTACACATGCAATTAAAAACCATATTAATACTCACTACCAGTCCTTTTGCCAAGGCTGCCCCAACTATCTTTTCACTGAATAAAATCTGTCCTCTATTGCACAGCATACATATATTTGACACAGAGTGGGGTTGTTTTTAACACCTCCATCCTCTATACGACAACAATATTTGCAGGAGTTATCACAATAATAACTAGTAATTGTCATTATTTGCTTGGCTTGATCTGTAACAAACAATTTTTTAAAATTTCTATTTTAAAGATATGATTCAAATTCAGTACAGTATTTCCTGTATTGACTATTTTGTTAACAAACAGAAGTATTACACTTCATAGTCTATGCTCTGTTTTACTGTTTCAACTTTAAACACAAAGAAAGGGGCGCCTGGGTGGCTCAGTGGGTTAAGCCTCTGCCTTCGGCTCAGGTCATGATCTCAGGGTCCTGGGATCCAGCTCCACATCAGGCTCTCAGCTCAGCGGGGAGCCTGCTTCCCTCCCCTCTCTCTGCCTGCCTCTCTGCCTACTTGTGATCTCTGTCAGTCAAATAAATAAATAAAATCTTAAAAAAAAATAAACACAAAGATGCTGCATGGTCACACAAAATGACAGAATTGGAGAAACGCAAATTCTGTTTCTTTGTCTTCACAATTACTGGACTAGCATTGTTTATTTCTACATTTACTGTTCAAATGCGGGAATGTGCAGTTCCACAGAAGAAGCCTGTCCATGAAAAGAACTTGAGTGATTCTGAATGGTTATAACTTGACTCTCAAAATATCCATGCATACCTGAGTCTACGTATGTCAGAGGGTGACTAAGGGGGGGAGTTCTCTAAATTCAGTGCCATGTAGAAAACAATGTTTATTAAACCATAAGTAATACAGATGTGCTCATTTGAACCCTGTGCACCTTACTAAAATGCCAATAACAGGAAAAATTGCTTAGAAATTATACCAAAAAGAGATTTTTTTCTTCAGGAGGGGCATTTCACACTAACATTCTTTAACAGTGCTGGAATGCAGTGATAATAAAAAGCAGACCAACTTTTAGTCAGTTTTATCAGTGTTTTTAAATTATCTGCAGATGAAGCGACTCATTGCCTGCATCCAGGGAAGACCACTTCTGCTGTCCCCAGCACACCACAAATTCTGATGGATTTTTTAAATAGGGCTGGTGGGTACAATATTCTTCTATTTCTTGCATCTTTTAACTGTTTTTCTAAAACCTTGATACTTCAAGAAGAGTTGGCTGGATACAAAACCTTTAGCTCCCTTTTCTTCCTTGAGTTTCTTGAAAATATTGTGCCACTGTTGTCCTTGTCACAAAGTCGGACGCCTACCTGGTTTTCTTTCCTTTGTAAGTAACTTGGTCATTTTGTCTGGAGGCACAGCTGATGGTGCATTTATCTTTACTTATATTTATGGTACATTTATCTTTAAAGTCTAATAGCTTTAAAGCATAATTTTGAGTTGACCATTCCCAAATGATCGTAGACTACAGGTGGTCGCTGAACAATGAGGACATTAGGGGTGCTGATCCCCACATAGCTAAAAATCCACATGTAACTTCTGAGTTCCCAAAAACTAAATGACTAACAGCCTACCACTGATGGGAAGCCTTACAAATAACATAAGCAGTTTAGATTAACACATACTCTGTATGTTCTCTGTATTATCTACTGTGTTCTTACAACAAAGTAAGCTAGAGAAAAGAAAATGTTAAGAAAATTTTAAGATTTAAATTTTAATATTTATAGTATTGTACTATACTTCTCAAAAAAAAAAAAAATCCACAAAGAAGTGGACCCATGCAGTTCAAACCCATGTGGTTCAAGGGCCAGTTGTATTTCTGGGCAGATTCAGATAATGTTTCAGGAATTTATTCTTGAATTGCAGATTTAATTTTAGTTCTATTCCATTGCTTCTCTTTTCTTCCTCAGGGTCTCCAACTATAGGTATGTTGGATCTTTTTCCAACTGTCTGTATGTTTGGGGACTTTCCATCTCTTCTCCATTTCTTTCCATCTCTTTTCATTTTCTTGATTCTATACATTTCTATCCTTACTGTACTTTCAGTGGCATCTACTGTCCCCTTGGACATCTTGGATACATTTCTATCCTTACTGTACTTTCAGTGGCATCTACTGTCCCCTTGGACACCTCAATATACCACTAATTTCAGAGATAATTTTATTTTTTCTTCCATTCCTTTCCTTAGTAAGAAAGAAAGAAAGAAAGAAAGAGAAAAAAAGATTTTTTTTCCTTAGTTTAATAAACTTCCACTTCATATCCCCTAGTGCTTGTCCATTTCCAGTCTATTTTTTTTAAATTTCTTGACTCATGGTGTTTTATTTTTTTACTTTTGCAAGCAAAAACTTGTTAATTATAATGCATTTCTGTCTCTTTGTTTCTTGACTCTCCATATGCCTAAATATTTTGTGACTCATTTCTTTTTTTTTCTTACAGTAACATTGTATGGATTCTAGGTTTATTTAAATTTATATTTATTTTAGTTAGTCTCTCCAGTTTGCCTGGACCAGCAATCTCAGGAGATGGACCTGGCAGGGGAGGGGGTTGGGTGCAGTAAGTAAGTGGGATTTTTGTGGCTTGCTTAGGAACCTGGTTTAGTTTTATCTTCGTTTCTTACAACTCTTAAGCATAGTTTCTTTAATAAATAATAGAGGTTTTCTTTCTCTCCCTCTTTTCCTTTCCTCTCCCCTTCCCCTCCCCTCTCTTCCTCTTTCTCTTCCTCCTTTTTCTCCTCCTTCCCCTCCTCCTCCCCTCCTCCTCTTCCCCTCCCCACCTTGCCCTTCCCCACCCCCCTCCTCAAACTTTACTCCCTCCTACTCACCCCCAATTTGGTCTTTCTCATTCTCATTCTTTGATGCTTTGTTTCACTAAATTCCTTACCTCCATCTGGTTCCCTCCTCCTTTTATATCTCCAGGAGGGATTATGCTTCTCAAGTTGTATCCCTCTCCCAGAAGAACCTCTGACCCCATGCACTTTCCAAGCCCCTCTTTTTCACTCCCTCAATAGCCAATACTTGATTTACTAGATCTTAGAGCTACTCTTGGCATCTCCCCACTGAGGGTAGGGTGATCTCTCCTTCCCTCCCTCCCTCCCACTCTCTCTTTCTCTCTCTCTCTCTCATCCTGTATGAAGTTTTCTGAATGCAGGCTTCCTGCTGACTGTGATCTACAAGACATTAGGATGGATTTTACAGGTTACTTTAAATACGACAAGCTGTAGGCTTGGACTTTGCTACACAGAAAAAATGAAGTGCGCTTCCAAAATGTTCCTTTAAAAACAGTAGTAGTGTTAATAATCACAGCCATCAGAAAACGCATGAGTCTCTGTGGTTTACTTTCAAGACCGCCGGCACGTGTGGCGTCACATCAGACTGTGAAGTGTGCCTTGTATGATCTTGATTTTTGCAGAATAATGGGAATGGTTTTATATTATTCTGCCTCGTACAGGAAAATGTGAGAAGAGACAAGATGCAAAGTCACCCTGTCTCAAAACTCACATTTCAACTTGAACAAGCAGGGAAAAGCTCTAATGCGTTTCTGAGACACGTGAATTTTCAAAGCTGGGCAGGCTGTTAGGAGGTTCCTCAACTCTTGCCTCACTTGAGAGATACTGGTGTTTCCTTGGCAGACACAACACCTCAGACAAGCCTTGGGAGGAAGTGCTGCACTCTCTCCAGTTCTGGCTTAGACACCTACGTGGGAAGGTTCCAGGAACTACAAAATGATTCAGACCGGCGTTTGTCATCATCCCCACCTGGAATATCGTAAGCTTTGGCTCCGTTCATTCCTTTCCATTTTTAGTCTTTTCATTTCAGTCACATGGGAAATCTACCCTTTGGGTGTTGTGTAAACTAGGGGCCACCTTCCGTCTCTGGACTCCCCCTCAAATCCCTCTCTGGACAGTCCAGGGCTCAGGAGACTAATGACTGGTACCTTGCTTGCCAGAATGTAGCTTGATCTGTGATGTAAAGGTTTCAAACCCTACTCTGTGTTCCCTTCTGTCTCTACACTCAGGGCCCCCAAAGAATATTCAGTTATTTCATTTTTATTTTTTAAATGAAGTCAAAATTGCTTTACTGCCTAAAAACCTGCTTCGATTCTGTCTGGTCCAGCTTGCCAGTTAGGACTGACTTGTTATAATCAGAACTATCAAAGGGAGCACCACGGGGCTGTCCATCTAGTCATCAGGTCTCATTGGAACTAATCAGAACATATATAGATTCAATATGAATACCATAGCTGTCCAGTCCTAAAATCAATCTTACCATATGAGGCCAGGCACACAAACCTTCCAAGTTTTCCTATTCCCTACGAAGACAGAACCCAAACTTAAATGACCTGTCTTACTTCTTTTGCCTGTCACTGCTACCTGTGTGTGTGAATACATGCGCCCGTGCGCACACAAACACACACTCATCCTTGTCACTCATACTACTAGGCTACCTGTGTTCCACAGCCAACATGGAGTCACCAACAGTTGGGCTCAGACCGACACAGGTGACAGCTGCCCACCTCCTCGACCAGCAGACACTCCCTGGTCCCAGTGACAGCTCTCCATTTATGCTTCAGACCCAGTCCAATTCATGACTCAGAATGAACTATAATTACCCCCCAAGTTTGTGAGGACCTGCCAAGAGTTCATGCCACAGCACCCACGTTGACAAAACTCCATGCCATGCAGACCTCCCCCGTATCCTATGCTTCTTTCCTGTGTGAAGTTCTTAGACGTCCAGCCTTCAGACCATGCAACAACACATTTCTGTTGCTTAAGCCCCCTGGTCTATGGTACTTTGTGATAGTGGCCATGACTGACTAATATGGTGCCATTCTGTAGTTCTCTGTGTCTATTTCCATCTCATATGTAAAAGAAAGTCTGTTGGAGACAAAGGCTTAATAAAAGGGGCCAATCACAAAGTAACAGTCCTTAGGATGGCCATTACCAGGAAAGTGAGTAAGGTCTCAGGCGGGTCATTCACCCACACAACTGAAGACATTCAACACTGCCCAGAGCCACAAGGCAGTGCCTGGTGACAAGCGGGTCCACACCACCACTCACCACAGTTACCTCTAGGAATTCATGGAACTGGCTAGAACAAGGGTAGACAAGTTTCCCAGGGCCTGTGCCCACCAGCATCCCAGCACAGCCTCTCCTTTGCTATCATGTCTAAACTGGCCACTTGGCATCTTAACAGTGCACTCCACATAGACATAAATGTTGCTTACTCTTCTCCCCCTGCTGCCCTTTTTTTTTTTTTGGCCCAAATCATATTCTTCTGTGACACAAATAGGGGAAAGTTGCAGGATCTTGCTCCCCACAAGGTGTTCTCCCACCAACAACTGACAGAGGCCACTCTTCCCTTCCAAATCTACCTTCTGGTGCTGTTTGGATCTGAACTAGTGCCTTGGCAGAACCACAGAAAAGAACAGATGTGCTCCAAGGGCTCAGATAATTAGCAGCATCCTATCAAGAGCACAGGCAATAAGCAAAACCTAGAGGCAGGGCATGGGGAGATGGCGATGTTGTCAGCGGCATGGTTTTGAAATCTCCTAAAATGCCCACGTAAAACAAATATAGCAACTGTAGATTAAAACCCAAAAACCAAAGACAATATTTACAACACAACTAGGTAACAATGTTTCCCAATAAACCCCAAAATACAAGCAGGTGGGAAGAGACTACCAACAGCCTCAAGACCTGTGTGGGTCTTGACATGGGCAGAACCAACCAAGAAAGCAGCAGGGTGTCTAAGAAACCTGACAACAGGGGAGACCCAGAATATCCAACAGACATTCACAGGAAAACCCAACAGAGACTCTGGGAAGGGTGTTGTCCACAGCAGTAGTGGGATAAAGAGTTCACAGTCGGTACCAACGCGTTCTGAGCTCTCCAAAAGGAAACCAGGGCTCCCTTCCAATTCAGGACCCACATGGAGGATCCCCACTGGTAGTGCCATCAAAATTAAACAGAACGTTGACTGCAGAGATGAAGGAAAGAGAAGGTCCAGGTACAAGTGGGGAAAGGAAATAGTGAATCTCAGGAGGTCATACTTTTATGTAACACGGTATATAAATACCAGAAGACAAAACTATACGTGCATAGAAAAGCTCTCCTAAACCACATCTCTTTCCAAAAGTTCACGAAAATGAATTTCACATTAAAAAGAACAACAACAACAGAAAATTAAGATCAAATACCATTACATGAGACCCTGATAAGAAAAAAAGGAGCTGGGGGGAGAGAACGAGGAGCAAAATAACATCCCTTCCAGTAATAAAAGCATGCCAAAAATGTATGCCTGCACAAATCAAAAACATAAAAATTGTTCCAAACTGAACTGAAAGAAATTAAGAAAAAACATGAAACAACATGAATCAAAATTAGAAATACTCAGAAATCAGATGCTCAGGAAAGAATTAGATGTGTTTTCATTAAAAGAAAGCAATTATTCCAGAAATTAAGACTAAACTAGAAGGAATGCAAGAGCAAAGAAAAAGAACAGACAATCCCATTACAAAATACAAGATGAAGAGGAGGAAAAGTGTTGAAAGCCAAAAATGAGGTAAAAAAAAAAAAAAAGAATTGCAGAGCAAGTGGCAGCTACTGAAGGTGAGCAAAGAAGATCTAGCACATCCATAACCAGAGTTCATAAAGAAAAAAACCAAAGCGGGGGAGGGGGGGGAACAAATACTGAAAACCTCAAGAAACTTTCTTGAAATTGAAAACAGAAAAGTGGGGCACTTGGGTGGCTCAGTCAGTTAAGCCTCTGCATCTGGCTCAGATCATGATCTCAGGGTCCTGGGATTGAGCCTTGTGTGGGGAGCAGGGAGTAAGGAACCTGCTTCTTCCTCTCCCTCTGCTCCTCTCCACTGCTCATGCTCTCTCTTACTGTTTTCTCCCTCTCAGAAAAAAAAAATTATTAAAAAAAGTGAAATTACATATTGAAAAAGCCCACCATGTACTTGAGAATGCTGACCCAGCATGACCAACATCAAGACATACCCTAATAAAATTACTACACACACACACACACACACACACACACACACACTATCCATTGAGCATATCAAAATAAAAGAGGACACATAAGAGAAAGTAAACTAGATAACTATCAGACTTTTGGACAACTATGATTACTTCCAGAATACTTAAGACACTCAAGGATCTACTATCCAGGAAAAACTGCCTTTCAAGTATGAAGGACAAAAGAAACTGATTCCAAAATGCAAAGACATAATGATTTCCATCCCATGAGGTCTTCCTGACCTATTGGAAGGCAAGCATCAGAAAATCAAAATGACCAGCAAGGCACTGACATAAGAACCAGTGACTATATTAGTTTGCTAGAGCTGCCATGACAAAGCACCTAAAACTAAGTGGCTTAAACAACAGAAATGTATTGTCTCACAGTTCTGGAGTCTACAAGTTTGAGATCAAGGAGCTGGCAGGTCTGGTTCCTTCTGAAGGCTGTGAGGAAAAGATCTGCTCCAGGCCTCTCTCCTTGGCTTGGAGATGGCCATCTTCATCTTCATATTGCATTCTTATATCTTGACATCTTCT
Source organism: Enhydra lutris kenyoni (assembly GCF_002288905.1). Classification (NCBI taxonomy): domain Eukaryota; kingdom Metazoa; phylum Chordata; class Mammalia; order Carnivora; family Mustelidae; genus Enhydra; species Enhydra lutris. The sequence goes on along the minus strand of NW_019154113.1, from coordinate 2,722,136 downwards.
TTCTTCTGTATGTATTTCCTCTTCTTATAAGGACACCATTGTATTAGATTTGGGGCCCACCCTTGATCAACTCTGTGAAGACTATTCATCCAAATAAAATCACATTCTGAGACACCAGGGGTTAGGACTTCAACATATGGATTTTAGGGGGATATAAATCAACCTAGAACAGTGGTGTTGAGCACCAACAGTTGCTACACTCACAGAAATTATGTGCTTATTAACCTTGTTAAAGAGATGAAATCTAAGTCTGACACAGGCAATGGATCCAGCTGCCAATGTTCAGAAGAAAGAAGATGACGGGACACAGTGAATTGCGTCATGGGTGTAACCATCCAAAATAAGACTGTGGGACATTCTATAGGTCAAATATCCCAAAATCCTCAGTAGATATTTTGTAGGGAAAAGAAGAGGACAGATAATATGGCAGTTCCTCAAAATATTGAAAATAGAATTAACATATGATCCAGCAATCCCACTTGAGTATATACCCAAAAGAATTGAAAGCAGCGTATCAAAGAGATATTTGTTTACTCATGTTCATGGCACCAGTATTGACAATAGCTGAAAGATGGAAAAAAAACCAGGTGTCCATTAACAAAATCAGTAATGGTAATGATGCATCCATAAGATGAAATACTATTCTGCTTTAAAAAGAAAGGTAATCCTGATTTCTGCTACAACATTATAAAGACATGACACTAAGTAAAATAAGCCAGTTACCAAAGGACAAACAGCGTAATGATTCTATTTATATGAGGTACATGGAATAATTAAATTCACAGTCATAAAGTAGAATAGTGGTTGCCAAAGTCTGCAGAGGCAGGGACTGGGGAGTTGTGGTTTAATAGGTAGAGTTTCAGTCTTGCAAGAGAAAAGAGTTCTGGAAATTAGAGGCACAATGATGTGAATGTACTTGACATTAAGTGTACTGAACTGTACACTTAATGGTTAAGATAATAAATTTTAGGTTATAAATATTTCACAGCTTTTAAAAGTTTTAATTAAAATAAATTAAAAAGTAAAGAAAAAGAGAGAGGAACCTCTTTTTACAAAAGACTTAAAAAGGTACATTAACTTCTGGTTCAGAAACAAGACTGTGTAAATTACTTTTCTTTCTCCTCTCTATGTTATACAAAAATTCAGACTTAAAAACTTATTACATGTTCTAAAATTAGATTGTGGTGATGGATCACAACTCCGTGAATATACTGAAAACCATGAATTCCAGGGTATGTGAATTACATCTCCATAAAGCCATTTCCCCAGGAATGGGATGAGGGGGAAATAAAAACATACTCAAAAATAAATAAATAAAAACTAAGAGAATTTGTTATTAGCAGACCCATCTTTTGAAAATGGCTAAAGGAAGTGTTCCAAACAGAAAAAAAATGGTAACAGAAGAACACCAGAACTATCCTAGGTTTTCAGGAGTTTCTTTAATCTTCTTTTAAAGCTGAAGCAAAAGTCACAGCTTCATCTGATGTGGTACACAATGAATGTAGAGGAAATACTTAAGATAGTTATGTTAAAAATGGTGAGGGTTAAGGGACTCAAGTGGAAGTAAAAAGTAAAAAATGTTTCACTACTTTGCTCAAAATGGCAAAACTCTGGTACCAGAATGTCGTGAAAATATCTACAGCAACCACAAAGAAAAGCATGCAGAGTGGAATACTCAGACATGTTATAAATATGACCAATGGGATGCTAAAATATGTTTAGGTAACCCACAGGAAGGGAAGGAAAATGAAACAAAGGAATGAAAAGAGGGAACAAACAAAAAACAAATTGTAAAATACAGACATAAGTCCTAACCTATCAATAATCACTTCAAATATAATAAATACTGTTAGGCTTAATGGCCTAACAATACCAAATAAAAGAAAGTCATTGGAAGTGTGATTTTAAAAAACCTAACCCACTCATGCTATCTATAAGAAATTCACTTAATATACAACATTGGTAGACTGAAAATAAAGAGATGGTAAAAAGATATGTCATGTAAACATTAGTCATGAGAAAACAAAAGTGGCTACAATAATATCACATAAAAATAGACTTCAGAGTAAAGAAAATTAATAAAGACAAAGAAGTATATTACATAATTATAAAAGTATAAACCTTTCAAGAACAGAAAGCAATCCTAAATTTATACTTATCAAACAGCAGAGCCTCAAAATATATGAAGGAAAAAATGATCTAGCCAAAAGGAAAAAAGACAAATTTACAATGACATTTGGGGACTTCAGCCTCAACTCTCAGAAACTGAAAGAACTACTAGACAGGAAATCAGCAAGGTTATAGAAGAACCGAACAATACCATCAACCATTAGGATCTAATTGACATGTACAGACAGCTCTGTCCAACTACAGCATGAACACTTTCTTTTCAAGTGCTATGAAACATGCACTAAGACAGATCATATTGTAGGTCACAAAATAAACCTTAATAAATTCAAAGGAATTGAAATTTAGAATATCTTCTCTGACCAAAACAGAATCAAACTAGAAATCAGTAGCAGAAAGATTACAGAAAAATCTCCAAATACTTGGAAACTAAATGACACACTTCTACATAATCCATAGGCCAAAATGGAAATCTCAAAGAAAAATTCAAAATACAGAGAAATGGATTTTTTAAAACCCACAGCATACCAAATTTGTGGGATACACCTCACAGTGCTGAGAGAAAAACATATTCACTAAGAGGCGGCAAGATACAAGATCAATACGTGAACATCAATTTTGTGTCTATATAATGACAACAAACAAATAGAAATCAAAATTTTAAATGCAATAACACTTATAACTGCTCCAAAGATAATGAGATATCTATGAATGAATGTTTTGAAATGTACTGAATCTTTATGATGAAAATTTTAAAATGCTGGTGAAAGAAATCAAGGAAGATCTAACTAATTGGAGAGATATACTATGTTCATGGAATGGAAAACTCAACATTAAGAGAAAAACAAAAAAAGTCCATTCTGCCCTAAGCTGGTCTATAGATTTACAAAGTCCTATGAAAACCTCAGCATGGTTTTTTGTTGATACAGATAAACTTATTCTAAAATTTATTTGGAAAGAAAAAAACCCTTGAATAGCTAAATATTTTCAAAAAAGAAGAATAAAGTGGGAGAGATCATTCTACTCAATATTAAGGCTTACTGTAGAGCTATAACTGTTTGGTATTGGACAGAGGGCTAGGCAAATAAATCAATGGAACTGAATATAGAACCCAGAAAAAAATGATCCACTCCAATATGCCCAACTAATTTTTGGAAAAAAAGTGAAAGCAATTCAGTGGATGAGAGATTGCTACAGTAAATGGTGCTGGAGCATTTGGACATGTAGAATTGTCCAATTTTTTCTTACCTACACCTCACAGATTATACAAAATCAACTCACAATGTGTTGTGGACTTAAATCTAAAACATAAAACCATGCAACTTCTAGAAAGAAAACCACTGGAGAGAACTGTGAGACCTAAGATTTGGCAGAGTTCTTAGACGACACTACAGGCAGTATCCATAAAACGAAAGTTGATCAACTGGGCCTCATCAAAATTTAAAACTTCTGCCTGCCAAAGTTCATGTTAAGAGAATGAAGAGACAAATTACAGCCTAGGAGAAAATGTATGCAAATCATATATCCAACAAAGGTCTTGAATTTAGAATATATGAAGAACCCACAAAACCCAACAGAAAAATATAATCAGAAAATGGACAAAAGACATGAAAGACACTTCACCTAAGAAGATAAACAGATGGCAAATAATCACATGAAAAAATGTCCAACATAATTAGGCATTAGAAAAACGTAAAGAAAACAATGAGAGATCACTACACACGTATCCAAATGGCTAAAATAAAAAACAGTAACAACGCCTGGCAAGGATGCTGAGAAACTGGATCATTCATACATTGCTGTTGGAAATATAAAATGGTACAGCCACTCTGGAAAATAGTTTGGCAACATCTTTAAAAACTAAAAGTAGATTTACCATATGACTCAGCTATTGCAGATACTTGGGCATTTATCTCAAAAAGAAAACTTATTTTCCTACAGAAACTTGTACATGAATGCTCACAGCACTTTATTCATAATAGCCTCAAACTAGAAACTTCCCAAATGTCTTTTGATAGGAGAAGAGTTAAACTATGGTACATCCATACCACAGAATACTACTCGAAATAAAAAGGAATGAATGATTGACACACATAATATGGATAAACCTCAAAGAAATTCTGCTGAGGGCTAAAAGTCAACCTTAAAAAGATAAATATACTTCAAGACTCCTTTTACATGACTTTTATGAAATAATACAGATGTGAAGGACAAAGCAAATTAGAGGTTGCCAGGGGTTAGGAACAATGAAAGAGGGTGTGTGTGTAGTGTGTGTGTGTGTGTGTGTGTGTGTGTGTGTGTGTGTGTGTTTAGCTACAAAGGGGTTGCTGGATGGAGTCTTTGGGTGATGATACAGTTAAATATCTTGATTATGGTGGTAGTCACAAGAAGCTAGTTATACATTTGATTGCATCAGACTATACAAATACACACATACATACATTTGCTCATGCAGAACTGGTGAATTCTGAGTAAGTTCTATTGCTTATACCAATGTCAATTTCCTGGTTTCACTATTACCCTGCTGTAGTTAGTTATGCAAGATGTTAACACTGGGAAAGACGAGGTGAAGGGTGTATGGGACCTCCCTGAACATTTCTTTGCACCTTCCTGTAAATCTAAAATTATTTCAAAATTAAAAAGTAAATTAAGTAAAGTATATCAACTCACCCCCAAAATAGGATAACAGTAAAGACAATGCTTCCTTCCAAGCTATATTCTAAAACAAGCCTATTTGGTCAGAATGTGTTGTCAGTGAAAACTTGGTCTCAGCCAGACCCTTGGAAGTGGAAGCAGAGTTTCTCACTCCTTCCAGCTGGAAACAGAAGTTGGACAGACCTAAGTTCACTTCCCAGCTGTGCCACCTGCCAGCTGTATGACTTTGAGTACGTGTCTGGGAGCTCTTGTGAATCCTCCACATCCTCATCTGTCAGATACTGAGAGAACTAACTGACCTCACAGGTAAGGCCCTCAATAATGCATCAGGTACAGGGGAGGACCCCCCATCTAGGGAGGAGTTGGTGCCTGTGAGCACTCAAACTCTCATGCTGAGACTCTTAAATACATCCCCCTGCCAGCTCTGGGCTGTATAATTTCCTATAGCACCCGAATGGCAGCAGCATCTCTAACAATAGGGTATTCCTTTTTCTCAGCCCTAAAAGAACCTATACATTGAAAATGCCACATCATCATATCAGGCCACACCAAACAAAATGGAAAAACACTTCTTAATATATGAACCTGATAACCAGCTAAGGAATTCACACGGGTACTTATTCACTGAAGACTTTCAGCCTGTCTTCTTCTCTACCCCTACATGCTGTCGACTTCCTCAATACACCTACTCTCCATCTAACACCCCACCCATTCAACCCTGAATACCACAGAGATCTGCCCAGCTCTCAAAAAATACTGATGTCTGTATGAAAAGTCTTAGTATTGTCCAGGAAATAGTTAAAGTAGTGATTGAAAGAAGACTCCATAATCACTAGAATCTAGAAGTAAGGCTGCATGTCACAACCTCTAGGACAACCACCAAAAGAACAGTAAAAGAACGCATACCTAAGAAGCTGGTGGGAGAGGATGGAAAAATAAAACTATTTCATTTAAAAAAAATGCAAGGAAGCTATCAAAGAGGACTGGGATTGTATCAAAAGGTCTCAAGGGCCAAGTCAAAGATGCCCCATTGGTCAAAGATAGAACAATCTGAATTTCAGTATGGATTAATGAGTACAATGGTTTGAAACCTACAAATATGTTCAAGTCCATAAGTTCATGATGATAGTTTTAAAAAACGAACTGATCACCTTTGAAAGATTATGGGGAACACATTCATCGTCTTTGAAACTGGTAAATGAAATGGAAGAATCATGTATTCACCCTGCCTTTTCTCTATGAATTATCCCCTGAGTAAGCTCAGAGGTGAGAGAAGTGTCTACAGAATCATTCCGGCTAATATGTGAAAAAGAAATGCTATAATTAGAATATTATTTCACTCAAAAAATATTTTTAAAATACTAACATCTGATAAAACAAAAACAAAGAACTAATGTCTAAGATCTATCCCAGAACAATTAGATCCAAATCCCCCAGGAATGGCGCCCGGGTGACTGGCTTTCCAGCTGGCTGGAATGTGCAAACAGAGTTGAGATTTCTGAGTATCCCTTCAATTCCCTGATTTTCTCACCTGCAACAAGCTTCTCCTTTCTTCTACCTCAATCACATCTGCCTGTCATCTCCCCCAGAATGGTGCTCTTCCATCTGAAATCCCCTCCAGCCATCCTTCCTCACTGAAAGACACTCAATCCTTCACATCCAGCTCAGAGCCTACTTCCTTCAAGAAGACTCCCTTGATTTTCCACAGAGCTGAACTGTGTATTTTTTTTATAGCTTCATGGGTGTATAATTTGTATACCACACAATCCACCTATTATAAGTGATAATGATTTTAGTGGATATATTCAGTTGCTCAACTATCATAATGTAGTTTTAGAATGTTCCCCTCATCCCCATGTCTGATTGCAGCCAATCCCACCTACATCCCCAGGCCTAGGCTACCACCAATCTTCTTTCTCTCCCTATAATTAGGCCTCTTCTAGAAGCATCATATAAATGGAACTGTGCAGTACGTAGACTTTTGTGTCTGGCATCTTTCACTCAGTATAATGTTTTTGAGTGAACTTGGGTATTTTTAAATGTACAAGGGGATTTGGTATTTAAAGGAATTCTGGAGAATCCATCTGTAAGCAAATGAATCACTTCTCAGTATGACTCTTCATTCTCTCATTTCTTTATTGTATAAGAATGGTGTTTGTATCTTGGCTCCTCTTGGGGCCAGCTTGCTCCGAGAAGTAGCCTGAGTCTCAATCCATAGGACAGGTTTGGCTTGACAGGGGCAAAGCTGCTTGGGCCAGACTTCCTCCATTTTCATCCAATTTACACCATAAACCTATCTAATATCTGAAGCCTTGTTCCCTAAATGTTGACCCCAGGAGTGCACCATAGTTGAAAGCTTCCAAGAATTCATCTGCATCCCCAGTGCTGCTGGAAGACTGGCTGCATTCTGTGTTCTGGCAATGGTTTCTGAGGTGTACAGATGTTGTGTAATTATGGAAAATTCTAAGTGCTCTTAATTACGACTTTTCCTCGTGAATTTTTCCAGTTCCTATAGGCAGTAAGCTTCCTAAGAGCAAGTGCTATCTTGGACTCTCAGCTGTATGCCCCATGCTCCTGCCACATCAGAGGCAGCCCAAGAAGATAATTTACATACTGAACATGCTGAAGCTGATGTATGTTGCATGAGGACCACAGAGGTCTGCTAAGGCTGCCATTGCAAAGTATGAGAGTACTACCCAGAGTCTGGGTGGCTTAAACAAAAGAAATTTATCTTCTCACAATTCTGGAGGCTGAAAGTTTCTGATCAAGGTGTCGGCAAGGCTTGTCTCTTCTGAGGCCTCTTTCCTCAGCTTACAGATGGCCTTCTCCCTGTGTCTTGTTATCATCCTCCCTCTGTGAGTGTCTGTGTCTTTATCTCCTCTTCTTATAAGGAAAGACCTGTCAGATTGGATTGGGGCCCATTCTAATAACCTCTTAGTGACATACATACCTCTTTAAAGACCCTGTCTCCCAGTATAGTCATATTCTGAGATACTGGGGGGATAGGACTTCAACATATGAATTCAGAGGCAGGGGGACACAGTTCATCCCATAACAGGAACAGATGAATATAATTCTCTTTGCTTTTGTAGGTATTTGAAAAGTTCTATAATAAAAAGTTAAAAAGATTCATTCAATGAATAGTTACTGAACAACCAAAATAGTACTAAAAACATGACTATGGCCAAGTGGGAGAGGTCTAGAACATGTTTGATATTAAAAAGGCATTCCCACTTTCAAAAACAGTTGGGAATAATTACAAAAAAAAAAATGACCCTCCTGCTTTGGAAGTATAATGAGGCCCACAGAGTTTGGGGTTATCTCCTAAAATTTAAATTGGCTCTGGATTTGCTAAGCACCAGAAAACACAGAAGTCATTAAACACAGGTGGAGTGCTCCCAAGTGAGCTCCCAACATCTCCCAGCCCCACCTGGGGCAGGTTGCAGGCCATCGCAGGCCAGAGCTGTGTGCTGCTGGCAAAATGAAACCATTAATGTCTGATAATGAACTCTTCAGCAAGAGACTTACCTACAGGAAACTGCAGCCCATTAGCTGTCTCAAAATATCTGCTACATCTGAGGGGCTCATTACCTCAATGTATTAAGAAGCATATGGAATTACCCCAAAGGCTACATTTTCATCTTAACCTGCCTTTGCATGTAAAACACTTTGCCGTTCCTCCTCCATCAGTCAGTACAGGCTAGGCTATGCTGCATTAACAAAGAACTCCTAAATCACAGTGTCCTAGCTTAGTAATTGTTTCTGTCTTGTTCACTCAATGTCTACTGCAGGTCTTGTTTCCACTCCCAGGCAGAGACCATATTATGGCAAGACTTTCACAACATATGCTTCTAGGACCGAAGTGACTGAGGAAGAGAGGGCCTGGAAAGCCTCTTAAAGCTCTGACCTGCCCATCACTTCTGCTCCAATTTCATTGGCTGAGGCAAGTCACATGGTCATCTCTAACTCTGAGGAAGTGGGGAAGCACAATGCTCCCATGCACCCAGGAGGAGCGGCAGCAAAAATACCTGATGGTGCTGGGCACTAAAGCCTACCACTCCCACAAAGACACCCACAGCCACACATATGACCTTCAAATGCTCCCCCACCTGTCTCAGCTCCTCTGCCTTCATCCCAGTAATAGTGAGAACACAGCCCTAGAGGAAAGTGGATTTGGTAGTGGATTTGGTGCAGACCACCTGTCAAAATAAATAATGCTCCCCGGGCACTTGGGTGACACAGTTGGTTAGGTGTCTCTCAGTTTCAGCTCAGGTTGTGGTCTCAGGGTAGCAAGATCAAGCTGCACGTTGGGCTCCACGCTCAATGTGGAGTCTGCTTGAGAGTGTCCCTCTCCCTGTGCCCCTCCCCACCCACGCGCATACTCTCTCTCCAAATAAATAAATCTTCAAAAATAATAAAATACATAAACAAATAGTGCTCCCTCCTGGCTTGGGAACAGCCTCCTGGACACAGCAACTTCCCACCAAAATAGCATGTAGGAAGCTTGATCTGCAGGTGCAAGGGGTACAGTATCACCAGCACCCTACACCTCCCCACCACGGAACTGCTCAAAGTTCCCACAGTGCTCCCCATGTAAGAGGATGCTCCATATCCTGATAATCTGGAAAATGCAATCAAAGCCTCACTGAGCTATCGCTTCACTCCCACTAGAATGGCGATTACCAAAAACAAAGAAACAAACAAAAAACAGAAAGCAACAAGTGTTGGCAAAGATATGGAGAAATTGGAACCCTTGTGTACTTTGGAAATGTAAAATGGTACAACTAATGAAAAACAGTACAGAAATTCCCCAAGAAATTAAAAATAGAACTAGCATATGATCATCCAGCAACTCGAATTCTGAGTATTTACCCTAAGAGATACCCTAAGTATCTCTTCAGGAGCCTGAAGAGATACTTGTACACTTATGTCCGCAGTAGCATTATTCACGACAGCCAAAAGGGTGAAGCAACCCAGGTGTCCACTGACAGATGAACAGATAAACAAAAAGTGGTGTATTCATAAAATGGAATATTATTCAGCCTTAAAAAGGAGGAAAATTCTGACACATGCTATAACATGGAGGAGCCTGGAGGACGTCGTACCATATTAAGTCACAGAAAGATAATTTTGTGATTCCATTTAAATGAATTTCCTAAAACAGTGAAATTCATAGGGACAAGGTGCATAGTAGTGGCTGCCAGGGGCTGGAGAAGGCAGGGTATGGGGAGTTCTTTTGTAATGGGCACAGAGTTTCAGTTTTGCAAAGGAAAAGAGTTCTGGAGTTGAATGGAGGAGATGACAGTGCAACAATGTGAATGTGATTTATGCTGCTGGATTCATCATAGACTTGAAAGTGGCTGAATGGACAATTTCATGTTTCATTTATTTGACCATATGATATGGTCTGAAGGAAGGTTTGTGTCCCCCAAACTTTATCTGTTGAAAATCTAATCCTCGGTGTGATGGTATTGGGAAGTGGGGAACTTCTGAGAGGTGATTAGGTCATGTGGGTGGAGCTCTCATGAATGGACTTTGGATCCTTATAAAAGAGGCCCCAGAGAGCTCCCTCACTCCTTCCGCCATGTGAGGACACAGGGAGAAGGCACCATCTATGAACCAGGGAGCCCCCACTAAACACCAAATCGGCTGGCACCACAATCCTGATTCCCAACCTCCATAAGCATAAGAAATAAATGTTTGTTTTTCCTAAGTCACTCAATCTATAGTATTTTGTTAGAGCAGCTCCCATGGACTAAGACGTACTATAATTTATAAAAATTTGAAAAAAAAATTTTAATTAAAAAAAATTTTTACAGTGGCTCCCATGACCCACTGGATAAAGTCCAAGTATCTTGAATTAAGATGAAGCCTTCCAAAATCCGGCTATCACCTGCCTCCACTGGTGTGCCCTGACTGCACTCAGGGCAGTAGAGATTCCATACTTTCCTTCGCCCAGTTCTCCCTGCTGGGGATGCCCTCCCCTCCTGTTCTCCCTCCTGCATCCATATCCTGCCTGCCTTGGGGAGCACACAGCACTCCCACTTTGAAAACACCATGATTAATGACTGTGTGCCTTGTCCTTCATTCCCACCCAACAGCAAGTCCCCAGAGGGCAGGGAGAGCTCTGCCATAACTCTTTCTTATCCTAGCACCTAGCATGGTACCCTGAATGGGGAACCAAACCCTAGTAACTTAGTTGTTGAAGATGACCAAATGGATGATAAACAGCTGTAAACCCAAAATTCAAATCCTCAGACCACAGCTGTTCCAACCATAATGTGCGTATAAACCCTGGGCCTTGTTAACACATAGACTCCAGGTCAACAGAACTGGGGTAGGGCCCAAGACTGCATTTCTCACAGCTCCTGGCTGGGTCTAACAACAGTCACAAGTCAACATTAACACCTCCAACAGGGACTAGTTACTGTCCCAAGGACACCTCACAGAATGGGGCTGTGACCCCTACCCAACATCACAGCCCTGCCCTGGGACACCATGTGGGAGCTGGTCCAGAGTCCTGCAAGGGCTGGTCTGCCTCCCTAGGCACCTGAGCCCTGCTTTGGTGAACCCCCTTTCTAATTCAAATCACTCCTATGCTCCTGTAGATGAAACCAACTTTCTTATTTAACTTCATTGTTATCTACAGTTAAATCAATGACTATAAAACCAGGTTCTTAGACTCTGTTAATTACCCAGAAGAAATCCCACAATAGATGCCATTTCCCTGAATAGAGCAGGTGGGCAGCTACAATAAAGTTCCTCTAATAGGGCTGATGTCCCTCCTGGAGTAATTTAAATAAACCGCATTGGCACAATCATTAAAATTAATTATAAGAGCCTAAAAAAAGTCACAGGATGGGAATCTGAGGATGGGGTTCTAGTCTTGGCTCTTTGGCAAATTAAAGGATATGACCTTCGTTAGACCCATAGCTCTTCAGGGCTGAGATATGTCATCTGTAAGATAAGCAGCATGGGGGAAAGAGCCTTGGCTTACAGAGTGTTGGGAATTTTCCAAACAAAGTAGAGTACTATATGGAATACATCACCTCTAATGAGTGTAAAAAAATTGTTTCCTGAAACTTACTTCTATTTGAGATCTGTAATGTACAGATGACCTAGACCTAGAGAAGTGCTGCTGGGAAGGCCCAGGGACTGAGTCACCCTGTGGGTGACATGCATGTAGGTTAGAGTGGTTGTGCCTCTGGCCCGGTCCTCTTTGGAGGAAACCAAGCCCACCAGTCAGTGTCCACATGGATACCACCATGGTGGCCAGGGTGAGGGACACTCCCTGAATGGACAGAGGCCAAACAGCCACGAAAGGCTGGTTCTGGGGTTTTGTGGACGCTGGGGCAAATGGGGCACGGAGCTGCCTGACTTTGCTCCAGGCAGGGTCAGGACCGGGGGAGGCGAGTGAGGTACCCAGTCTGTAAGGCTGAATTAAGCAGGCCCTTGTTCTTGAGTGTAGACCGTCATTGAAGCAGCCAGCCAGGGACTGCCCCTTACATCATGTGTCAGGCCTGGGGCGAGATGAGGCCCGCCAAACCTCTGAGCTTCCAGACGTTCACTTGGGAGGGGGTGCAGGCAATAATTAAGAAGTTACAGAGTTAATATGGGAGGTGCTCAGTCACACCTTGTGAGGGGGCAACCAGGACTGGTCCGCAGAGGCCTCACGGAGAAGAAAATGTCTGACGCAGCACGTGAAGAAGGTGATAAAGTTAGCCAGCTAGGTTCTTGCAGGGAAGAGCTTGAGTAAATAAGTCAGAGAGGAAACAGTTGAGGGGGGCCACCACCTTTCACTCTGAGTGAGACAGGGCATTTGGAGGGCTCTGGATTGAGGAGGATCATGATATAAGTTTTAAAGCAATCACCCTGATTTCAGTTTCAAAGCTGTGGCATGGAGACAGACCTGGCCAGGAAGCCGTGAGGTCAGGGTAGAAAGACGAATCTGGAGGCTAGTGCAACAATCCAGCCAGGACATGACTGGGGCAGTGCAGGTGGTGCCTGGGGATGGGATTCTAGAACAGCTGAAATGTAGGGCTTGAGAGGAAGATGGGGGTCAAGGTTGACTTAAGAGTCTACGGTCCAAGCCTCTGGAAGGACAGAGCGTCCTTTACTGAGATGGGAAATAGCATTGGGAGGGATGATGGGGGACAAATGACACCTGTTCTGCTGGGATGTCCGTCAGACCTCCAGGGGGGAAGCACCATGTGGGCTTGGGTTATAAGTCCGGCACTCAGGAGAAAAGTCAGAGCTAAGATATAAATTTAGAATTCTTTAGCATATGGATGGATTTAATGTGACAAGACTGGATGAGACCAACAAGGGTGTGAGTAAGGATCAAGCAGGAAAGAGGTCCGTGGTTTGGGTCCCAAGAATACCCCAACATCCCTGATGGGGGGGGGGGATGAGGAACTGAGTGAAGTGAGGAGAATCCCAGGCACAGGGCACTTAGAAAGGCAAGGCATGAAGCATTTCCTGGGGAAGGGAAAGGACAGATGCTGTGACAGGACAAGCAAGAAGAGGAGAGAGAAGTGACAGCTGGATGTGGTGACTCAGAGATGTTTAGTGACTTGGACAGGCACAGTTTTGGTAGGATTGGTACAAGTATCGGCAGAAGGGGCAAACGTCTGACCTGACTGGGTTTAGCAGAGAATGGGAGACAACAAGCTGCAGAAAGCCAGCAGAGATAACTCTTTCCAGAAGTTCTACAGCAAAACAAAGCAGAAAAATAGGACAGTAGCGGGAGGAGGAAGTGGGAGCAAGAGACTTTTTTCTCTTTTCTCAGATGGGAGAGAGAAGCAGCATGTGTGAACGTACAGAAAAGGATCCAATAGAGAGCAGGGAATGGTGCTGGGGGCAGAGAGAAGTTCCAGGGGCGGCATCTGGCGCGAACATGGAGAGGGGGTGGCTTTGAGCCGGATACATTATTTCCAGTCTCGGGAGGAGCGTGAAGGATACCGGCACAGATGCTGGCAGGGAAGGATGTGATGAGGGGGTGGGGGTCTGAGCCAACCATAATGAAAGCCCTATTTCATCAAAATTTCTGGAGCCTGCAAAACCCGGAGGGAAGCTGAGATTCCAGGTAAAGGGAGATGTTCGGTCCTCCAGGCCAAAGGGAGGGACTGAGTCACAAACTGACCACAGAGACCAGTTCCGTCTTCCCTTTGCTGATGAGTTTCAACAGTTCTGTGGCATCAAGAGCACAGACTTTTGGCCTCTGAAGATAACAATTGGAGCCCATTTTTATTAGCTGCTTGAAGTTGGCAAAAAAAAAAAAAAAAAAATCGTATCGTTGCCCTAAGTTCTATTTCTGTCAGAACCACAGAGATACTCTTGTGTTTCTCAGGACTGCCGAGAAGAAAAAAGATGTATAAAAGTTCTCAGTTGATGAAAATTCAAGTTGCAGAAACACAGTAAAATATCATCTTTATGGAGTCTGACAACATACGTAACAATAAGAGATATCATTTAAGCGTATGCACGGAAATATATTATTACACAATTTACAGAAATATATATTATACAAAAATATAAAAATGTGCCCCAAATACTAAAAAGTGGCTTTGTTTTTGTAGGTTTCCCAGGGGGTGATGGGGAAGGGCCTTCACAGCAGCTTGAACGGCACATACCTTATTTCTTACACTGGGTAGAAAGTACCCAGATGTTCCTCTTATTATTCTCTGTGTCTTTTGCAGACCTCAAAAATATTCTTGCAGCCTTCCAAGTCTTTTGTCTGTTCCTACTCCATTCAGCCACCAGTCTAGGCATTTCCTTTCTACTCTGGGATATGAAGGGATGGCTCTCATAGGTGATCGGGACACTGGATCCAGGGCTTGGCTATCAGTGGGGCCATTGCACTCAAAAAGCAAAGGGAGACACGTAGGTGTACACAGGTTAGCATGCACACTCCACACTCTATTTCCTATACCTGTCCAACAATGGGAGCTTGGAGCAGTGGGACCTCAGTAGAAACAAGCCCTCTCCACACTCCGACCTTGGTTTCTAGTGGCACTCTCCCATAAAAGGAACTAATAAAAGGACCCAGGGACCCTTGGAGAAACTGCTGATTCTAGGGCTGGGACATGGAAAATGCAAGATGAGCTTGGAGACTCGTGTTGAGACAGGCCAGGAAGCACTCACACTCTACTGACTGAGCCATGAGAGGATGGGGACATGTCAGAGACAGGAGACAACCTGGAAAAGCCATCACCGGTCAAAGCTAGAATCATCCACACAACAAAATAGTGTAGGACAATAATTTAAATACCCATGAGTCAATATTGATACAAAGAAATGTTTAAATAAATAAGTGGGGGAGAACAGAAAGTCTCCGACACAAAAATTCCAAATAATTTATGTAGACACTCTCCTGTCCGTAAGGGGGAACCTAACTCCCCACTCCCTAAATGTGGACTGTGCGTAGTGGCTTCCTTCCCAAGAGGATTCTGGAAAGGGGTCAGGATGACTTTACATCAGAGAAACTGAGAAAACACCACCTCAGCCTGGTGAGCAAGGTCAACCAAGGTCAGTAGTGATAAATCTTGTTGATAGATGCACCTCTGAGATGATTTGTTGAGAACAGTTCTCTTCTTTCTGAAAACCCGTAATGAAGTCTAACCATGAGGAAAACATCAGATAAGCCCAAATTGGGACACTCTACAGAGCATCAGACCTGTACTTCTCAAAACCATCCAAAATCTGCCATACACCAGAGGAGGCTAAGGAAACACAGTAACTAAATATGATGTGGTCTCCTGCACGGGATCCTGGAAAAACAGAGAGGACATTAGGGGGATACCCAGGGGGCTCAGCTGGTTGAGCATCTGCCTTGGGCTCAGGTCATGATCTCAGGGTCCTGGGATCGAGCCCCATATCGGGCTCTCTGCTCAGCGTGGTGTCTGCATCTCCCTCTGCCCCTCCTCTCAGTCCATCTCTCTCTCTCTCTTGCTCACTCTCAAAGTAAATAAATTTAAAAATCTAAAAAAAAAAAAAAAAAAAAAAGGACACTAGGTAAAAACCAAGGAAATCAGAATAAAGTGTGGAGTTTAGTTAGTAGTAATGGGCCAGTGTGGGTTCCCTAGTTGGGCCAAATGTATCACACTGATGCAAGATGTGAACAAGAAGGGAAATTGTGGGGCGCCCCATTGGCTCAGTTAGTAGAGTGTGCGACCCTTGATCTCAGGGTTGTGAGTTCAAGCCCCAGTTGAGCACAGAGCCTACTTAAAAGCAAACAAATAAGTTTATAATAATTAGAAGAAGGGCAGTGGGGCAAGGGATACTTGGGTGCACTTTGGACTATTTATGCAACTTTTCTACAAAATGAAAACAGTTCTAAAAGTCGAAGTTTGTCAACAACAACAAAAAGCAGCAGGAGAGGCGGCTGCTGGGTGCCACACACACCCTTCCACAAACCGTGCAAGCCCCGCCCCCAAGACTTCTGCAGAAACTCAGGGGGCTTTTATTCCTGAAGCTGTCCCAGCTCTCTGACCAGCTGCCTCCACCGAATGTTTGTCTTCTAGAAGCTCTTCTCCTTGCAAGCATTCCTTTCTCCATTCTCTGTGCCTGGCGTACACACAGGCACACACAGGCACACACCGACCAGGCCCATGCTACTTTGTGGGTGTGGCAGCTCTGGGAAGGGTTCCCGGACACGGTGGTCTGTACGCAGCCATGCAAAGGAGGGCAGCTTTACTGGCCTGCACGCCGCTCAGCCTACACTCCCTCTCTTCCCTTCTCCCTCTGTTCTCCTCACTTGAACAAGAAACCAAACTCGCAAGACAGACAAAAGCCAAATCCGTGCCATCTTGCAGGCAGAGACTTTGGGCGACAGCGTTAAAAAGTAGACTTGCTGGCTACCCCCAGGTGACACATGCTTTCCGCAGCCTGGGACCTTATCCGCCCCTGCCCATGCCAACCTCACGCCCACCCCGCCGTACCTCCCCCAGTATTTACTAAGCACCTGCTGCGTGCCAGCAACTGCACAACACAGAGGGGACTCGGGACCCTCCCGTAACTTGGGTCATTCTCCTATCGTTCCACCCTCTGCCGGTTTGAAGTGAACATCCTCAGATGTGCCGTGAGCCCCTCCAAGAACCAAGAACACAGGCTACAGCCTGTAGGCGCCATTACCACACCCTACCTCTAATAAGAGAAGAGGAGCAGTAAGACCATGGCACAGGGACACGGGACAGAAATGAGAAAAGGGAAATGGTTGTTCACTCTCCCTGGGCATGGGCGTCGGTGGAAGCAGCTGCTGGTAAACTGATTCAAGTGGGACTGCTGGCCGTTAGGAGTCTGGAAGGACAAAATCGGGAACCCCCTGCTCTCCGACAGACAGTTTCCTCTCCTCTGTCCAATGCTGAAGGTACATAGGGCAGGAAGCATGAACATCACACCAAAACCCTTAGAAAAGAAAAAGTCGGGGGGGCTTTTCTTCACTCTTAGGGTCCAAAAATGTTAGTGCTTTTTTCAAAACTACTCAGAATCCCCACGGGTCAAAAGGAACAGGGATCTCGGGGAGATGGGAGGAAGGAGAAGTAGCTAGGATGGCAAAGAAATGAGACGTACATACTGGAAGAGTTGGAAAGACGGAAGGAGCACCAGCCTCAGCACAAGGGCCAGCACCCCCTCTTTCGAGTGGGGTCCCCGAAAAAACTGAACTCTGTGAGCCCTGGGCTCTCCTCTTCTGTACAAACTACTCCCTCACGGGCTGTTCTGAAAAATCATATGAATCCACATATGCAAATGTCCCCTTTCGCGATGGTGCAAGGACCCAGATTTCATGCCCCTATACAGAGAATGGGGCTCTCCAGCACCCCGGTTTGGCCATGCATCTCATCATACTAATCATCCTTGAAATTTGCGCGTGAGCCCTGAAAAGCTACGATATTTATAAATAAGTTGCCTGAAAGCAAATCTGGAAACAGAAGCATCGAACGTTAATCAGCATCGAACATTTCCACTTCAAACATCAGCAATTTAGAGGAAAAACCCATAAACAGACTAGAGTACAATCCTAGTTACCGAATAATAAATCCATCATTAGCTCTGAGCAGTATTTACCATGGAGCTTTCTTAATCTCTGGAGGCACACGTTTGAGGCTCAAGCAGCTCTGGTTTTAAGGCTCATTCGATGATGACACGGGGCTGGGGGTCTGGTCGCACGGCAGCTGTGCAGCCAAGACTTTCCAAACTTGATGGCCAGGGCCCAGGCTACCAGGCCCCTCGCTCAGCAGCCACAGTCGTGGAGCTGGTCAGAAGAAACAAAGAAGCCTGCAGAGCCCAGGCTGAGGGCAGCCACCACACCCCCGAGCTGAGAGGCAGCCCAAGAGACGCGGGGCTGGTGGCAGGCCAGGACAGGAGAGTGATGACCACCTCCTGATAGCTCTGCCTCCAGAATAAGCAGAGAGAAGGCACTGCCCCCTGAGAACCGAGCTGTTCCTACCTGCACACACACCTGGCTGTGCCCACGAGGACGGACAGTCGGACACGGGGGGCATGCAGTCGATACACACACCTCAGATACCCAGAGGTAAGCAGAGCTCAGGTTCTGGCCTTGCTCATCATCCCTGCAGGGAGCTGCCTTTCATTTCACCAGCCGTTTCCCACGAATGGCCCAGTGTGGGTAGTTCCAGAAAGAGCAGCAGGAAGAACACTGACCTCCCAAAAGGTACGAGTGTTCCCAGGCAGGGCAAGGAAGATCTGGTGCCCCAAATAGGCTCTGGTCACTTAAAAACAGCAGGACAAGGTTGTCAGGACTTCAGCAAAATGAGAGCCCACCACAGGGACAGGACAACTGGCCAACCTTGACACCTCTTTAAAGCTCAGCCAGGGGTCTTTCTTAGTTTCCTGTGGCTGCTGTAATGGAGTATCGCAAATTGAGTAACTTAAAATGACACAAACCGGGGCGCCTGGGTGGCTCAGTGGGTTGGGCCGCTGCCTTCGGCTCGGGTCGTGATCTCGGGGTCCTGGGATCGAGTCCCGCGTCGGGCTCTCTGCTCAGCGGGGAGCCTGCTTCCCTCTCTCTCTCTCTCTCTGCCTGCCTCTCTGTCTACTTGTGATCTCTCTCTGTCAAATAAATAAATAAAATCTTTAAAAAAAAAAATGACACAAACCTGCGGTCTCACAAGGGTCTCACCAGGTGGAAGCCACAGGGAGACTCTGTTCCTTTGCCTTTTCCAGCTTCTAGAAGGGTCTGCACTCCTCGGCTTGTGGCCCCTTCTTCCATCTCTGAAGCCCATCACCCCAATCTCTGTGACCACCATCCCATCACCCCATCACCTCTCCTCTGACTCTTCTAGCCTCTCAAACAAGGACCCCGTGATAGCATCGGGCCTCCCTGGATAAGCCAGGATCCCTCCTGGTATCTATCACATCCGTGAAGTCCCTTTTGCCATGTAAAGTGACAAACGGACAGGCGTTCAGGACTAGGGTGTAGATGTCTTTAAGGGACCAGCACACTCCCTTCCAACTAGAATCCTATTTGCAACAAAACCAAGATCTTCAGTGGCTTTTCCTTAACAAGCAAAGCTCTTGAGGAGGAAACGCAGGCAGGCACCCTGTGAAGTGAGTCTCTCCATTTGCATCACAGTGATAAACTCATTATCTACAGGCTTCAACAAACCACACCAAGTGTGGCCCCAACAGCCCAACAGCCTTGTTAGGTGAAAACCTCTCCCACCTCTCACACCATAGGGCCAGAATCCTTCCCTTGATCACAGCTCTATTTAAGACGGCCTGTAAATAAAAGGCCGCCCTCTTGGGCACACTCTCTGCCTCCATCAATCTTCTTGGGAAAGCAACACAACAAAAATCCATGAGTACAGATCATTACTTTAAGATTTCTAGCCACTGGCGTCCATAAACACACACTGAAAACGTCCCTATCTCCCTTTATTCTGCAAGGTGGGATTTTCATAACGTACCCCCAGATCCTCAAAGCTGGGAAGGCCTCCCAGGAAGGAGTAGATGCTGCATACGGAAGAGAAAGACCAGTGATGAGGACGTGGGGAGGCATCCCAGGCGGAAGGCACAGCTTGGGGAGGGCCTGCAGGGAAATTCGAGGAGGACCAGAGAAAACCTCCTGCTCGGGCTGAGGTCTAGACGGAGGAGGGTGGCAAGAGGTAGGGTGAGGAGGGGAGCCAGGCTCTTGCACACTGTTGACAAAGGGTTTGCCCTTGATCCTGAGGGCAGCGGTCAGCTGAGGGCAGCGGTCAGCGATGCTTACTGAAAAGATCGCTTGGCTGCAGGGTGGAGAGCGGGTCGGACGGGGAAGCATGGAAGGGTTAGGGGAGGAGGCTGGTCTGGACGTCCTGGAGAAGCGGTGGAGATGGTGGGGAGGGGGAGCCCTGGCTGCAGACGGAGGGAGCAGAGGGGTACTCCCAGCTGCGTACCCTCAGGGGCCACCCCCGTACCTCCCCAGGCAGCACTCTGAGGCCAACTTAGAAGGGGGCTGTCTGGGATCCCTAAAGAGCCCATGGGCGTTTGGGTCTAGAATGGGAAGTGAGGGGTGAGTGGAGCTCAGGGCGTCCCTAACCACTACAGTGGGGGTGAAGGAGGTGCCCTGCAGAGAAGGAGCCCCTGGCTCAGACTCAGGTCAGTGGCAGCCTCACAGGAGTGCTGAGCGACAAGCCTACCTCTGTCCGACAGACACTCTTCGGGTATTTGCAGCTCTGAGCTCTCACCTCCCAAGACGGCACTGAGAGCCCCACGCTGAGTCTCCGTCCCCTCACCCAACAGACGAGACCACCTATGCCAAGAAGATCTTGTGAGCGTTTGCAAGACTAATGCTCTCTTGGAGTCTGAAGGGGCTGTGCACGAACGGGGGTGCCACGGACAGCTGCTGCTCATCAAATAGTTTGTGCAGCCCCCCACCTGTCCAGCCCCCCGAGGTCACTGGACCAGACCGCGGCAAGTAAGCTCCAGAAGGCTCGGCCCCCACTCCCGCCACCATGGCTCTAGGACCACCTCCACCTCGGAGCAGGAGGGGCTGCCAGGCCCAGAACCTGATGCACAGGGAGAGGAAACAGGCCTCCGGTGTAAGGCCCCGAGGGCTCGCCTACCCGACCAGGCAGAAACAGGCAAGGCCTCAAACATGCCTGACGCCTTGCTTAGAGGACCCTCTCGTTCTGAGCTGAACTTTCCCCAGACTCAAGGGACTGCATGAGGGAAAAGGAAATCTAGAAAGTCTTGATTCCATATTAGCTCGGCTCTGTAATTTTGGGTGAGTCACAGCATTTACAAATTAGACGGTGGAAAACATCGCAGAGATGCTCCGACAGAAGCCCCAGTTGGCAGCGTGGTCGCCCGCGGGCTGCCCCACAAGAGCTCCACGGATGATGGACGCTGGGCCGAGGGAGCGGCTGCACACGTGGACCTGTCCTTCTGGTCTGCACATCGGGTCTCTTCACCAGAAGATCATGCCGGTCTTGGGGGTGAGGTCACCTCTCAAGTCACTTACTAGAGGAGGAGCCACAGGCATCAGGGGTCTGACTGGGGACAGGAGGAGGAGAGACAAAGACAGAAGGGAAACTCTGGACTGGCTCCAGGACCGGCCACCACCCCAGGAAATACCAGTTTATTCATGCTCCTCCCATGAATCTGCATAAGGATGGCCAAAAGGCCTTACAACCAAGGCATCTGAGGAATGATTCCTGAGCCGCCCGGGATGCCATCTGGGGGGGGCCCCGCTCCGGAACCACCTTCACTGCAGTGCTGTGCAATCAGGCATCCTCCCTGTCCCAGGTCCACGTCCATTCCACAGATGAAGAAACTGAGGCACAGCATAGCCACATAACTTGCCCTGGTAGGGGGGATACCGCCAATAGGGGCACACTGTCAGGATCTGAACCCTGGCCATGTGGCTCCAGAGCCCTGCTCCTAACCACTGCACCACACTGCCTCCCACAAGAAGACAAAGCAAACTGCAAAGCAAAATGGCTATCCGTCAAAATCTGCAGCATTTCAGGGACCGGCTCCGTAACCTTGAGACGCCACAGCAGTGTCTGCACAGGCCCCCCCACTCCTCCTCTGAGAGGCTGAGCACAGTGAGGCCACTCATGCAGACCCCGCCCCAGGAGGCACAGGACTCCCACAGCAGCACTGCCCATGCAAAGTGAATCCAGGTAGTTCTGCCCTCCTTGGACGGATGCCTGGAAGCTTCCACCCACCCACCTCTCTTTCATGTCTGATGGCTCCCCCTGCCCACCCAGGCTCCCAATAAAATCCACACATATTTAATCCTGCCTTGGCGTCCAGCTCTCAGAGGACACCTAACACAGCTCCTTACAAGAAAAACAACAGAATAAAAATCACAGAAAACAACAGTAACATCCAACACCTTTTATAAGGCACAGAACCAAAGACAAGAAATACAGGTTTGGGTAAGTTCCCAATAAAAGATCTGAGATGGAAAGTACGAGAAATGACAGCAGTAGGCTGTGTGTGCTGTAGGAAGGGGCAAACGCGATTCAGTGACGGGGTATTTCACACTGCCAGGAAGAAGCGGGGTCGGAGAGTGAGCCCCCCTGCCTCTGACCTCTGGGCCCTGTCCTCCCAGAGCAGCCACCCTCCATCTGACCCTGCCTGCTATGACCATGGCCACACTCCGAGCACATGCAGTGATGCGTGAATTCAGCCAGGGCAAAATCGCCAGGAGGGGTTGCTCTCCCGGGGAGAAAAGCACCTAACATGACCACACATCCTTGGACACGCCCAAGCCCACACGGATGGGGAAGGAGACAGGAAGTGCCCAGCGTCCCAGGCCACCCCCAGAGCCCCTCGCTGTGGCAAAGCCTCTGCTGCCCCTGCTGGCAGGACACTGTCCCCCCAGGACAAGGCAGGCCTGGGTATTATACAGGAGCAGGGGTACATGCCTGTGGAGGTAGAGCCAGGAAGATCTGAACAGTGCTGTGCTGTTTGTCGACTGCTTTCTCTCCCTGCATAAGCAGATGTCCACTGTGCTCATCTCACAGATTGAAGGAGGGGACACTGAGGCTCAAAGAGGCATGGGATTCCCGGGGGGCACCACAGTCACCGAAAGGATGAGTCAAGCCCCATCTCTAATTCTGGCCCCCGTGTTCCCTGTCTGCTCTCTCGGGACCCCTGTCCCCCCAACACCTGCTCCCACCCATCTTCACCAGATCTCCCAACTTGCGTCCTGTCCAGGACCCTCTGCTTCCCTTTCACTTTCTTTAGGGTCTAACTGTCCATCCCTGGGTGGCACGGCCCAGTAAGAGAGCCCAGGGGCCCCAGCCAGGGGCCATTTCCAGCCCACTGTCTGAGCCCCCTCTGTCCTCTGTGGGGGATCTGAGGCATGGAGAGGAACACAGAGAAACCAGGCACCCAGCCAGTGCCTAATGCATGGGCGTCATGATCTCTCCACTGGAGCTGTCAAAGACTCCCGGGGTATAAGCTGGCCTCCTGCGTGGAGCTGGCCACTCACCCTGTCCACACACGCTCCGCGAGGATGCTTTCCTGCCTACGGGGTTATGTCCTGGGGTGGGCAGGGAGCCCACAAGTCCCAGTAGAGCTGGTTTTCAAGGTCACATGGCAGCAGGCAGGAGACCGTGAGCCCTACAGCTTCTGCACAAAACCTCCTCCTCGAAAAATAAAATGTATACGAGGCCTGGCAGAAAGAGAGCCAGAGAGCAAAGCTGGAGGAGCAAATGCAAAATGATCAAACGTCGCACACCCCGGGAGGCTCCCCACACCTCCGACAGACCCAGCCCTGCAGCTACTGGAGACACCAGGATCACTGCAAAACCAAATTCTGTATCTATTTTCAACCAGATTGAAACACATCTCCGGAGGAAGAAATTTCTGGTAGGCCACAAACCTTCATTCCTCTACAAGGAATCAAATCAGCAGGCAACAAGACAAAATCAGGACGTCAGAAACTCCTCGGAACAGAACTCCTCGGAACTCTCTGTTGCACATTCAGGCTTGGGAACAGCAGTTCTGCCGAGTCCTGTATCCCGGTTAACGGAGACAGGCTCTGCAGCAATGACAAATGGTGAACAAACCATGTGAACTGACACAGCCTCACACTAAGCAAAACAGAAATGAACAAGCCTCTTCTTCTCTTAGATAAGTAGGGGTCCCTCACCAGGAACAAGCGTGCTCGATGAGACCGTCTGAGTCTCGCTGTGTGGGCTGCCCCTCGGGCAGACTTTACATCTCTCCTGAGCCAGACAGACTTCAGAGGCTAGGAGAAGGCCCCGCCAACTCTGGTCCTCCAGCCAGCACTCTGCCCAACTGTGATCTGCACAGCAAGCTTGAACGTCGGCCCCCACTGTCCACTGCCCCCACTGCTGACCCCTCTGTCTCTAACGCTCGGACGACCTCTGCCTGTGCCCAGAGGGGCTGATGCTCTGGCCCTAGAATCCCCCAGCGATGATTTAAAAGCCACTTACTCGGACCCTACGCTGCAGGTTCTAAGGCCCCATTCCCACCCTGACTGCGCATTACCAAACGAACGGGCAGAGCTGTACACCCTCCTCACGCTGCATGCAGGCAGGTGAAGGAAGGCAGGGCTCAGAGGACAGCAGGGCCATGAGACAATGGAAGGGGGTCCTGAGGGTTCCCGCCACTGTGCAGGGCTCTCGCTCTGTTTTAAGGAGACCTGTGATTTCGGGAATTATCAACCAAATAAAAATTCAAAGAAAAATGGTATAGGAGAACTACCTCTCCCACTTCTAGTTCAGCCTCTGGGGGACAAATGGAAAATCCCTGCTTTTGTCTTTTCTAAGAACAATAATGGCTCTATCAAGTGCACCAGGACCCGTGTGGGATGCAGCGCACTGCTGTCCGTTCTGTGCTCACCATGCCCCAGGAGGACCAAAGTCCTGCCCTCACTTTATGAGCACACAGCTGAGGTAAGCTGTACAGACGGAATTCTGCCCAGATCTTCAGCTCCCATCCCATTCAGAAGCCCGCCTCCCCTGCCACCTGCAGAACCCTACCGCAGCAGCAGCTGGGCAGCAAGGCAGGCGAAAGCTGAGCCCACAAGGCCCATGATTCCTCTCTGACATATTCCTCTCTGGCCACCAATGCCTAGCACCTGGTGGACACCAGCTAGCACTTGAGAAAGAGGAGCCAGAGAAAGGCAAGGCAGAGAGAAGGCGAGCAAACAGGCTGTCTGGCTTTGGAGCAGAACAATGCCTTAGGGCAGAGGCTTCTGGAAGGGGCTGGGACTGGGGGAACGGCCTCCCCAGCAACCACCTCCACTCTCTCTTCTTTGGCAACAAAACTTGGATTTTAAGCGGAACTGCACAGCCTTCCATTTAGCTAGTTGGGGCCACGTTAACTAGTGACCGGCCAAAAAGATAAAGAAATGCAACAGGGACTACTAGGAAATATCCTTAAAAGGCAGTTTACTCAGCTTGGAAGGGGCCCCTTCTGCTCAACCTTCCTCCTTCTGCTGCTTGGAACACAAACCTGATGGCTGGAGCTCCTGCAACCACCTTGGACCATGAGATGCTTTGCAGCGAAATCCATGTGTGAAGATAGTAGAACAAAAAGACACAGGAGTCCATCATGTCCCCTCCCATGAAGCTGCACACCTATGGGCTTCTTTTAAGTGAGAGAAACATTAACTTCTTTCTTGTTGAAGATACTATTACGTTGCCTTTTCGGTTTTATGCAGCCAAACTTAGTCCTAACCGACGTTACAGGAGAAAGCTACTATTTCACAGGGTAGGTCTGGCAGGTCAGTGCACTTTGAGTAAACATAGTTTTTCCTTTTTCTGGCCTCACTCTCTGACAGTAAAGCTCTGAGCCAACAGCCCTGAGTGGCCAAGCCATCAGGTGTAGGACCGGTAGTCCTTCTAGAATTACGAACATCTATGGCAATGAAGATGGCTCTGAGGATAAAGCACTGAGGTGGACAAGTGAAAGCCCTGAGCCACCAGCAGCCCCAGCAATAAAGAAGCCCACAGCCAAGGCAGAGCCCTCACAGGCGCCTGAGAAACCACACCCACCTGGGCCCTGGGGACTTCACAGGTCACGGTCAGCCTTCACTTTGCCTCCAATGACGATGACGTTTTTCCCTCTTTGTTATCTCACAAAGACTAGCATTGCTGTTAGCCCTCCTGAATAAGGTCCACACAGCAGGCAGTCCCGTTTTGCACAATCAGAGCCAATCACTGATCCCTGTCCCCCCACTGTGGAAAGGTGTACACAGCTTCTAGAGGCAACTGCCACCGCCACATCTATTCCCACATTCAGAGTCGCAAAGGGCAAGCTCGGTCTGGTCTCCACCCCCTCCCCCACAATGGCCCCACTGCCCTGGGGCACCATCCGAGAACCTTAACTGTTTCCAAGGCTGCAGGGGTCTGGCCAGCTGCCTGTTCCCCTCACCTCTGCCCCAGTCTCTTCGATCCAGAACTGTCTTCCCTCCATTTTATGGACCAGCTGTCAACAGCTGTGCACTCCCTGTCTTGTCCAAGCACATGGGCAGCTTTCTCTGTCTGGAAGCCATCCCATCTCTCCTTCTCCTGGACCCATCTTCTCCTACCAGCCTCAGAGAATCATCACTTCTTCCTGGAAACTTCCCCAGTGCCCTTTGCTCCAGCCTACCATGGGCCACCCCTCCTCGGGCTCCAGCATCATATCCCAGACTGTGAGCTCCTTGAGGGCCAGAGCTGTGTCTGTCCCTACTCCCCGTTCCACACAGAGCCGAACTGGCCCACGCACAGGGGAGAGGATGCCCTGGAGGACACAGCCAGCTGCAGGGGCTGACCACACAGCTGTGACTTCAGACCAGTAAGCTGCAGGCTCGCAGACGTGGCTTCCAACAGTAAGATCCTAACACCTGAAGTTGGGTTCAGGGCTGGTACTCACTTTAGCGACTGTTAATCTTTCTCTTTCAGGAGGCAGAACCATTGTGGGAAGGGCCTTCGTTTTCATTCCCTTTGCAGGCTGGGAGAGACCTGGCTTTCACCCGCCCAGTACTGAAATCGGGAGCCTGGCCACTGAGGCTGTGGTCCCTTCTGCCGGCAAGCCAGGACCAACCCCCCCTTCAGAGGGCCCTCCATCTCTGCCACCAGAAAGCCCGCCATCCTGCCAAAGGGGCCTGTGAGAAGCTGAGGCATTTCATTTCCTGTCCTGAGGGATAACGAGCATGTGGGGAAACTCCAGTGCCCCTTTGTGGTCCAGTGGCAGGTCAAGTGCCAAGGACACACCCCGCCCCGAAGACCCCCCAGCTCGGCATGTGGGCACGTTTTCTGCATGACTGCACCATCCACCCACCAGTCTCCCCTCATGGGCCTGCGATCCTCTGTGGAAGGGGCTTCCTGCTCTCACAACTGCCAGAGGCAAGGAAGAGGGTCTCCCCACACCCATCCCTATAGGAAGTGCAGCTTCCGGCCCCTCTGGGGTCACAGCCCATCCCCATGGCCTTTGGCAAGGTTCATGAGATGCCACACACTATGGCCCAGCCCAGCCCGGCCTGGGTTCCAGAAGCTCCTGAGGAGCCACAGAAACCCGTCCAGTTGATATTGATGGGATCTTGGGGGATATGGTTCCTTCCTGTGCGGAGTAAATCCTGTGCCAGGAAGGGCTGCTAACCAGCATTTGTCATTGTCACCGGGAGTCAAGCCCAGAGGTCTCACAGCAGAGGCCTCCAGGGGCACAGAGACGCCGGCAGGACCCAGTAGGTCCTAACTGGAAAGCGTGCCCCTGCTCAGCTGCTCTGTAGGATGGCACAGAGTGAAGGGCGACTTCAGGGACCACCCCAGGACTGATACCTGAAAGTCAACAAGGACAAAGGGGAGGCCCCCCCCCGGGACACTCCCTCTAGGTCGGCAAGTCCCCAGAGCACCGGTCGCAGGAGCAGCTCACCCTCATGACTGCCTCATAGCCAGCCAGCACCCACATCCTGTGCAGGAGCAGAGGAGAAACCCTTGGAGCTCCTCTGGGACGTCCTCTGGGGAGGGCTGTCCTCAGATTTTCAACCCCTCTACCATGGGTCAGTGGCTCCCCATGCGTGTGACTCCTGGGCCCAGGAGCCAGCAACCCCGCACTGTGCAGACCCACCACCAGGCTCTCCAGGGGGGCTTGGGGGGGTCCCCAGGGCTTAGAGAAGGTCCTGGTGAACCTGAAGCCCCCTCTGCCTGCACCACGTCTAAAGCCTGGCCTCGCACACCCCCCTCAGGGTTTTAAGCATCTGCCCCACATCTTTTACCCTTCCTGTTCTCCCCGCCTTGGTTGCTCCCCTTCCTTCCCCCAGATGCCTCCCCAGAAGCAGAGACACTGACCCTACAGCCTTTGCTTCGTGCAATCTGACAGCACCAAATTGAAGAAGGAGGGCTGGATTTGGCTGATGCTGTGTCTGAAGGGGCTTCACCCACAGCCTTGCCCAGAGGCAGACCGAGGACTCGGGTGGGAGTCACCTCTTCCCCTGCTGCGGAAGCTGTCCTGGCCACCGTCTCTGTCAGGGCTGAGGCTCACCCACCGGGACCTCTCTTTCCTCGAACATCTGTGCATTTTAATATAACTTCTCAAAATATTACTCTGCAATTATTTCCAGAGACTTAAATGGGATCCCCAAATACATACAATTAAGACTAAAATTGTAATTTTAAATTAACTGCTATTTGAATAAACATAAAGCTTTCCCATCTCCAAGCCAAATGCAGACAACAACATCGCAATTAACCCTTAGACGCCACCCAACTCCTGGAAACAGCCCCTCTGGAACCCTCATCATAGAGTTAAGCCGTTCCTGAAAACAGGTGGAGCCCCTCCACAAACTCTAGGAATAGTCCTTCTTTCAGCTTTGCAAAATCAGAGTGTTTCTCCAGCCACCTACTGAAGGAGCAGCAGCGCCCTGCTCACAGTGTGGCAATGGCTTGAACCTAAGGCTGCAGCACCAGGTCTCGGTGGCCAGGGGACAAGGGCACAAGACTACTCCTCGTCCATCCTGCTTTATTGAGTGGAGGCAGGAGATGCCCTCTGACTCACGGTGCTCTTTAACTCTCTGTCCTCACCATAACCTCCCATTGGCAGCCCCCCCCAAAAGTCCAGGAGTTCCGGATGACAGATTTGGGGCTCTCTGTCCTGGGAGGCCACCAGCTGTGGGAGCACTGGCAGAGGTGACAAGCATGGCCACAACCACCATTGAGAGATGCCCCCTGACCCCATCCCCAAGCCAGTTTTCCCAATGCTCTGGCCCACAAGAGACCCGGAGAAAGTTGGGGTGGCGGCGGAGAGCTTTTACTGGAGGGCTTCGCATCGTCAGGAGGGGCAGGGGGCTCTGTTTACCTCTGGAGCAGGGCTTCTAGACCCTCGGAAGGACTTTTCTGTGTCCCCAGCATCTGGGGGGCTGGCACATAAGTCTTATGAAAATCCATAGGCAGGAGGCCATGGCCAGAGTTGTCCCCCCAGGGCAGGAAGAGAAGCTGCTTCAGGAAGAGCAGCCAGCTGCCCGTGGGTGTGGGGCACGGCCAGTCCAGGGCACTGCCCAAGGAGCCAGGGGTAGTGAGGGATGGGGGCACAAATGCCAGGAGCAGGTGGAGCAGTCCCAGGCACCAGCCCAACGAGGCTTCGCAGGCATGAGTTATGAGTTCCCAGCAGCAGCATCTCGGGAAAGCCACACAAGTGCCCCTCAAGAGGACAGCTCAGAGTTCAACATCTGCTGGGCCCCGAGTGTGCCCAACAGCCTCTCTTAGGTCAGACTGCCCAGATACTGCACCCTTCGGGGCCTAACCCTGGCTAGCAGGGACAGAGCAAGAGAAGAGAGCAGAGCACACACGTGCGCATACACACACACACAAACACACACACAAACACGGCCCTCCTTCCACTGCCGACTTCCAAGACAGGTCAGGCTGCTGCAGCCACATGGACGAAACTCATTTCTCATTTGATGATTGAAATGAGATTCCTGGGGCTGAAAGTGACCAGAGGAACATTTTATTGCCTTAGAACAACAGAAAGCTCTAGGACTTCCCTGCATGTTCCCTGCATGTTCAGTGGCGGGTTCGGAGAGACAGTGGGGTAAATATAAAGCAACATCTCATTCGTTTCTTACCCAAGGCAGGCGACTCAACGTGGTGGGCGTAGAGGCATCCGGATCTGATGTCCCAGGTGGACACCAGCATTATCACACATTGGGTAGGAGACCTGAACATACCCTTCCCCAATGAAATTCCCCCGGTGTCCTCCAGCAGAAAACTCCACATGGGCGGGACACATCCATACTTTGAAAGGGTTTGGTTCAAACCCCATGGAGAACCACTGAAAATGATGCCCCTGTCCCTTTGTGGGGCAGGACGCCCACGTCTACCACGGGCACAGACGTGGCCCACCCAGTGCTACAGCGTGGCGGTTGGCCCTACCAGCTCGGCACTTGGCCTGGGCCAACCTCACAAGTGTAGACTTCTTCTGGAAACATCCCCAACAGCAGCAGAGGCCACAATGTATCACTGCCAGTCATTCCCACCCTGTATCCCAGGGGACTGAGACCCCAGAGAGATGGAAGGACATGGCTTCTGGGCCTCTGCATTGTGTAAAAAGAAAACCGCAGGCCCAAAATGGCATCACTTAGGCTAAGTCAACAAACAGGGGTTTAATATCTAACCTAATGGCAGTTTACACCTCCTGCAAGAATGGGAGTCTTACCCGGTCTGTGAGGAATGTTCTTTTTTTTTTTTTTAATTTTATTTATTTATTTTTCAGAGAGAGAGCATGCACAAGCAGGGGGAGAGGCAGACAGAGGGAGAAGCAGACTCCCCACCGAGCAATGAGCCTGATATAAGACTCAATCCCAGGACCCTAGGATCATGACCTGAGCAGAAGGCAGCTGCTTAATGACTGAGCCACCCAGTCATCCCCGTGAAGGATGTTCTGATTGGCATCTGTGAAGTCATCTGTCACAGGGTCCTCTCCACCCCCAAAGAAAATAAGATCACCTGCATGATAAGGTCCCCTACTCTTCCCCTTAAGGGAAGGTGACAGGCCAGAGAAAATCCCTTCTCTCCTTGCCCCGCCCTCCTTCCTATAAAAACCCTGAATTTTGTACAACTCCTCAGAGCTCCCCTCTCCTTGCTCGACAGGACGCATGCTGCCCGATTCAAGAATAATTTCATGAAGACAGTCAGATTGTTCTAACGTACTCCGCTGGAATTTTTTTCTTGACAGCACCAACTTGGTTACATCCGTCCTTCTCCTAACTTCCTTTTATCCAGAAGTCAGTGGCCGATACTATCCTTTCAGTAAATTAACTTTACTGCGAATGTCTTAACGGGGAGCAGGAGCAACCTTATCTGGAGTGAGTGAGTGGCAGGGCCACACTGGCACTCTACAAGAGCCCGGTCTTTAGGAATCTGTATTCTCCCCCTTCCCCGATGGAATCAGGAAAACAATGTTTCTTACATTCGGCATGAAGAGCAGAACAGATGGCGATGGTTTAAAAATCGGTTTGTGAGAACCGATGCTGATGGCCAGATCGTCCGCAAGATGTGGAGCACGGGGGCAGTTTTTCCCACAATGGCAACCCCAAAAACAAAGTACTGGGAATGTAGGGGGAAAGGGTGGGGTGCGAGATTCATCCAGAGTGAGAGGGCAAAACAGCTGGCCATTTAGAAGTGATGGGAGAAAAACCACCTGCTTCTGTGCTCCCTGGTTGCCCAGGTAGCCTAGCTCCCAGCGCCACCATGAGAGCTCTTGCAAAGAGCCACTCTTCTAGGTTTGGGGATGAGAGGGAACAGACTGACTAAGTACTGATCTTCCAGGTTTTATGTTCTCATGAGGAAGACAGGCAAAAAAATGAGTGAACTATCACATAAAATATGTAATTCCAGGTGGTGACAAGAGTCATGAGGAAAACGGAAGCTGGGGAAGGGCTGGGTTTCAGCTCCAATATGTAAAGAGCTTAGAAGTGGTCACTGCATCTTTACAGTAAGAAAGAGTTGGAAGAACTGAACACCAATGACTTTTCTTGGACCCCTCAGTGAACGGAGCTTGCAGCCTGCCCCCTGAAATCTGAAGGACCAAGAAACATCTCTTGGCTCTGGCAGAGGGAGGAGGAAGTAACCATGATGAAACACACCCAGAACGTTCTCCGTGACAAAGGTCTGCTGTCCAGGGGGATAGACTCAGGCAGAACCTTGTGTCAGAGCCACTGTGGAAAGGTGGTCCACTCACGGCAGTCCCCTGACCTCCCTGTCTCACCTGAGGGGGCTGGAAGAGCAAAGTGAGAAGAAACTCCCAGACCTGAAGGCGCACAGGCCCACCTAAAGATGGAGAGTTTATCCTGGGATTACAGAATGCTTCCTCTGCCCCAAACCTCTCCACCACACCACAAGGCTCCAGTAGGACACCAGTGGGTGACGGCTCAAGGAGCTGCGGAGTCCCTGCCCAGCAGGGCCAAGGGAAGGCCAAAGTCAAGGGGGAGGAGACAAAACCAAGGAGGATTCTGATACCTCCAGCACCTACAGTTGCAGGAGACATGACATCCCGGCCCCTAATGAGATTTACATAACCCTCACACGAAAGGCTTAGGACCTCAGTTCATGTTTTCCAACAGAAAATGCCTGGCTTTCAACAAATTATAACGCATGATGAAAACCAAATCAATCAATCAATAAATATGAATATAAATATAACTAGATCTATTTTTTCAAACTCACATTTAAAACCAATAAAGCAAGCATTATGACCAAATTCAGATATGACACAGGTTCTGAAGTTATCACACCGGGAAATTAAAATAACAGTGATTAATATGTTAAGGGTTCCAGTGGGAAAAACAGGCAACAGGGAAGAACAGGCTGGTAATGTAAACAGAAGGATGGAAAGTCTAAGAATCAAGAGATGCTAGATTTTATTTATTTACTTATTTTAGAGAAGGGGAGAGAGAGAAAGGAAGAAAAGGGAGAGGGAAAGGGAGAATCTTAAGCAGGCTCCATGCCCAGTGCAGAGCCCACTTCAGGGCTTAATCTCACGACACTGAGATCATGACCTGAGCTAAAATCAAGAGCCAGACACTTAACTGACTGAGCCACCCAGGCGCCCAGACGCCAGAAATTTTTTTTTTTTTAAAAGAACCTGTAGAAGCACGTGGGTGGCTCTGTCAGTTGAGCATCTGACTCTTGGTTTTAGCTCAGGGCATGATCTCAGATTCCTGAGATGGAGCCTTGCATCAGGCTACATGCTCCACTGGGAGTCTACTTAGCTGTCTCCCTCTACTCCTCCCCTTGTTTTCTCTGGAATAAATAAATAAACTCTTAAAAAAGTGGGGGGCACCTGGATGACTCAGTGGGTTAAAGCCTCTGCCTTCCGCTCAGGTCATGATTTCAGGATCCTGGGATCGAGCCCCGCATCCGTCTCTCTGCTCAGCGGGGATCCTGCTTCCCCCTCTCTATCTGCCTACTTGTGATCTCTCTCCCTCTGTCAAATAAATAAATAAAATCTTTAAGAAAAAAAAAAAAAAGAAAAGAACCTGTAATAGAAATGAAGAATGCCCTTGAAAATGAAGAATACTCATCAGCAGATTCAAGATGGCTGAGGAACAAATCAGTGAGCTTGAAGAGAGATCATTAGAAACGTTTTCAAATGAAGTGCAAAGAGAAAAAAGGAACGGGGGTTAGGAGTAGCATCCAAGAACTGTGGGACACTATCAAGAGATATAACATATGTGTACCTAGAATATCAAATGGAGTCAAAAGAAATAATGGAGAAGGAAAAAATTTGCGAAATATTTTCTCAAAATTTTTCCTAAATTACTAACAGCAAGCCACATATCCAGGAGGCTCAGAAAACACCAAACAGAATAAATACTTAAAAAAGGAAAAGAAAAAGAACCAAAACCAAAACAAAACAAAAAAAATACCTAAGCAAACTGCAAAAAAAGAGAGAGAGAGAGAGAGAGAGGAAATCATGAAAGAAGCCAGAAGAAAGTGGGAAAATACTTTATCTATAGAGGAACAGCAGACTTCTCCTCATGAAACCGCATCAGAGCTGATAAAAACCTCAGACCCAACTATATGATGTCTACAAGAAACCCATTTTAAATATAAAGATTCTGCTAGGTTAAAAGTCAAGAAATGGAGAAAGATACACCATGCTAATGCCAATTAAAAAAAATTGGGAGTGCCAATATTAATTTCAGACACAGCAGACTTTAGAACAAGGAAAATCATCATGGATAGAGACGGGGGCAATTACATAATGATATATAATTCTATTCAATTCTTCAGGGATATATGATAATCCTAAAATAAAATAATATAAAAACAGAGAGGGAGGCAAACCATAAGAGACTCCTCTAAGTACAGAGAACAAACTGAGGGTTGACGGAGGTAATGTGGGTGGGAGGATGGGTTAAATGGGAGATGGGCATGAAGGAGGGTACTTGTTGTGATGAGCACTAGGTGTTCTATGTAAGTGACGAATCGCTAAATTCTACTCCTAAAACCAATACTGCATTATATGTTAACTAACTTGAATTTGAATTTCAAAAAGGAGATATTACCATCGTAAACTGCTATGCACCTAACAACAGAGTATTAAAATATATGAGGCAAAAACTGACAGAACTGAAGAGAGAGACAAATCCACTATTATAATTGGAGATGTCACCATCCTCTGTCAGTAACTGATATAACAAGTAGGCAGAAAACCAACAAGGATAGTTCACTTGAACAGCACCATCAATCAACTGCATCTAATTGACATTTATAGAATATTCTAACGACAGCAAAATACACATTCTTCTCAAGCTTGCATGGAACATTCACCCAAGTGTCTTAATCCTTAGGCTGCTATAACAAAATACCACAGACTAGGAGGCTTACACACAATAATCTTTTATTTCTCCCAGTTCTAGGAGCTGAAAGTCCTAGACCAGGGAGCCAGCATGGTCAGAGGCGGGTTCCTCTCTGGGGCTCAGATTTCTCGGTGTATCCTCATATGGCAGAGCTCTGTGAGGTCTCTTCTATAAGGGTACTTACACTACCATGAAGGCTCTGCCTAATCACCTCCCAAAGGTCCCAACCTCCGGCCCCAATGCCATCACCTTGCAGGGTAGGACTTCAACAAAGGACTTTGCAAGGGGCTTGCTGGGGGCGGGGGGAGGGGAGGGCAGATACAAACATTATGATCAGAGCACTGAAACAGACCACACTTGGGGCCATAAAACACACTTTAATATATTTTTTTTTAATAGGAATCATAGGGGCGCCTGGGTGGCTCAGTGGGTTAAAGCCTCTGCCTTCGACTCAGGGCATGATCCCAGGGTCCTGGGATCGAGGCCCGCATCGGGCTCTCTGCTCAGCAGGGAGCCTGCTTCCTCCTCTCTCTCTGCCTGCCTCTCTGCCTACTTGTGATCTATCTCTCTGTCAAATAAATAAATAAAAATCTTAAAAAAAAAATCAACAGGAGGATAGACGAAACCCCCAAATAACTCAAAAATCTAGCAACACAATTCTAAATAACACATGGGTCAATGAAGAAGTATCAATAAATTTTTAGAATTTTTTTTGAACTAAATGAAAATAGGATTGGTCAAAATTTGTAGAATGTAGCAAAAGTAGTGTTTAGAGAAAAAAAATGTATCACATTAAATGTATCTGTTAGAAAAGAAGATCTAAATTCAGTAACCTAAGCTTCTACCTTAGGCAACAAGATGAAGAACAAGTGTAAGCCTAAATTAAGCACAAGAAATACAGCAAAAGAGCGTAAATCAATGAAACCAAAAATAGGAAGATGATAGAAAAAAAAAAATCAACACACCAAAATTCTGGGGGGTTCTGACCAAGCTGAACAAGAAAAAGGAGAGAAGACACAAATTACTAATATGAGAAATGAAAGAAATACTGATCCCATGGACATTAAAGGGATAATGAAAGAATACAACAAAGAACTCTATGCTCCCAAATTTGGTAATTTAGATAAAATGTGCCAATTTCTTAAAAGATATAAACTACCAAATTCAAACAAAGAGAAAGACAAAGTGAACAATTATTTGTATTAAAGAAATTAAATCAATAATTAAGAACCTTCTCTAGGGGCACCTGGGTGGCTCAGTGGTTAAAGCCTCTGCCTTCGGCTCAGGTCGTGATCCCAGGGTCCTGGGATCGAGCCCCGCATTGGACTCTCTGCTCGGCAAGGAACCTGCTTCCCCCCTCTCTCTGCCTGACTCTCTTCCTACTTGTGATCTCTGTCTGTCAAAAAAATAAATAAAATCTTAAAAAAAAAAAAAAAAACAAGAAGAACCTTCTCTAAAAAAATCACTGGGCCCAGATGACTTCTCTCATGAAGTCTATCAAATATTTAAGGAAGGTAGGATATCAATTTTCTATAATCTACTTCAGAAATTAGAAAAGGAAGGGATGGGGTGTCTGGGTAGCTCAGCTGGTTAAGTGTCCAACTCTTTGTGTTGGCTCAGGTCATGATCTCAGGGTTGTAAGATCAAGCCCCATGTCAGGCTCTTTGTTCTGCGGGGAGTCTGCCTAAGATTCTCTCCCTGTGCCCCAACCCCCGCTCCCCACCTTGCATGCACACATGGGTACTCACTGGCTCTCTCTCTCTCTCTCTCTAAAAAAAAAAAAAAAAAAAAAAAAAAGGAAAAAAGAAAATAAAGGAATACTTCCTAAATTATGAAGCCAGTATGACCCTAACATCAAAACCAGATAATTACAAGAAAACTATGGACCAGTATCTCTCATGAACACCCTTAAAAATCCTCACCAAAATATTAGCAAATAGGATCCAACAATGTATGTGAAGAATTATACACCACAACCAAGTGACATGTCTTCCTGGAATGCAATGTTGGTTCAACATGAGAAAAGCAATTAATGTAAACCATCACACACAGACTAAAGAAGAAAAAAATACACAATTGTATTAATTGATGCAGAAAAAGCATCTGACAAAAATCCAATACCAATTCTCGATTTAAAAAGAAACATTCACCACATTAGTGATAGAGACTATCCTTAGCTTGACAAAGGGAAATGCAAGTCAAAGCCACAGCAAGGTACCACTTCACACCCATATGGTTGGCCATAACTTAAAAAAAAAAAAAAAATAAGAAAGAAAGAGAAGAACAAATGTTGGTAAGGATGAGGAAAACTGGAACCCTCAAATACTGCTGGTGAGAATGTAAAATAAGACAGTAGTTGTGGAAAACAGTTTGGTTTTCAAAATTACCATATGATCTAGCAATTCCAGTCCTAGGTTTATACACAAAAGAACCGGAAACATGTATTCAAACATCCTGGGACCCTGATGGCTGCACTCGCAGGGAGAGCCACTCCCCTGACAGGAATGGGGGCTGCCTCAGAGGTAACACAGTACCACCCAGAACACAAAGGCAGCAGAAAGGGACCTGGCAGGTCTGAGAGGAAATGGACAGAGTCATAGGAAATACAGTCTACTGTATTTCTAGGCATGTCCTGCACTCCTTCCCATCTTTCTCCACAAAATGAAGGTAAACTTATGGGGTGCCTGGGTGGCTGTGTTGGTTAAGCATCTGCCTTCGGCTCAGGTCATGATCCCGGGATCCTGGGATCCAGCCATGTTGGACTCCCGGTTCAGCGGGGAGCTTGCTTCTCTTCTGCCTCGGCCTGCTGCTCCCCCTGCTTGTGCTCTCTCTTGCATGTTCTCTCTCTCAAATAAACAAACAAAACCTTTAATTTTTTTTTTTTTAAATGAAGGTAAATTTGAAAAAAAAAAGGAAAACAATGAAAAATTTTCGTGTCACCACACTTAAGCTTTCATTACGCAGAGGTGGGGGTAACAGGACACATCGCTGTTTTCCCAGCTCCCATTCAGCACATGAGCCGAGGTGTCTATGCCAACAGCTCAGGGGGGTGGGGGCAGCACAGCAGTGACAACCACAGGTCCTACTCACTCAGAGTTGCCAGGCCCCAGAGGACTCTCAGCCATCCGCAGGACAGTCCTGGCCTCAGAGGCTGGCGTGCCCACCCGGGATTCAGCAAAGCTTCAAGCTTCTGGAGACTGGAACGAAAGAGAGCACAAGCAGGGCATCAGTGGGCTGCGGGCAGGCTGCTCATCGATGAACACACGGGCGTTCTAGCTGAGCGACAGGCCACACGTTAAAAAGAGAGGCTAACAGCACCCTGCATCGAAGCGTTAAAAGCGGCTCAGATGGAGAGGATGTGGAGAAAGGGAAACCCTCTTACGTTGTTGGTGGGAATGCAAGTTGGTGCAGCCACTTTGGAAAACAGTGTGGAGATTCCTTAAGAAATTAAAAATAGAGCTTCCCTATGATCCTGCAATTGCACTACTGGGTATTTACCCCAAAGATACAGATGTAGTGAAAAGAAGGGCCATCTGTACCCCAATGTTTATAGCAGCAATGGCCACGGTCGCCAAACTGTGGAAAGAACCAAGATGCTCTTCAATGGACGAATGGATAAGGAAGATGTGGTCCATATACACTATGGAGTATTATGCCTCCATCAGAAAGGATGAATACCCAACTCTTGTATCAACATGGACAGGACTGGAGGAGATTATGCTGAGTGAAGTAAGTCAAGCAGAGAGAATCAATTATCATATGGTTTCACTTACTTGTGGAGCATAACAAATAGCATGGAGGACAAGGGGAGAGGGAAAGGAAAAGTGAATTAGGGGAAATTGGAAGGAGAGACGAACCATGAGAGATTGTGGACTCTGAGCAACAAACAGGTTTTAGAGAGAAGGTGGGTGGAGGGTTGGGAGAGCCTGGTGATGGGTAATAAGGAGGGCACGTATTGCATGGAGCACTGGGTGCGATGCATGAACAATGAATCTTGGAACACTGAAAAAATAAAAGAAAGAAAGGAAAAAAGAAAAAATAAAAGAATTTTTTAAAAGCGGCTCAGAACTGCAGGGTCAGAACTCTGGGGTTCTGCAGAACAGCCAAACACTCTGAAAATCAGAGTTGCGAGTAGATCATGAGCCTCTCCAGGTTTCCAAGTGATGCCTCCTGTTCATTCCCCAAGGTCAGCAAGCACAGAGAGCTAATGACTTGAGGCCACCAGCAGCCAGGCCTCCGCTGGAGAGAGCAGGGAATGTATTTCTCTAATCCTTTTGGAGGAAGGTATGGGAAACCCTGTGGTATTAATATTGCAGGTTTCACTTGCTCTAACAGGAAATGAAGTACATTCTTCAAGGTTCTGTTCCCAATTTGTTTTCCCAAGACACAAAATGTGATAGAAGATACAGAGCTCGGTGTCATTTGCATTATTCATCTTACAATGGTGTGTGACACACATAGGGGGACATTCAACAAAATACACTAACCCAAGCCTTTTCAAAGAAAGGCGACCGTATGGACGCGTGGGTGCACAGTGCAAGCCATTCCCTGTGCAAGTGGCGTCATTTCCTCCCTGACGCCCTGGGGATGCCAGCGCTCAGCCGGCGGCCTGCACACCAGGGCCAACACGGCATGGGCCGTTGTCTGGATCTCTGCGTGGAGCCCGAGTATGGAGAGACATCCTGACTCATATCCTAACTCTGTCCCATACAGCCTGGAAGGACTAAGGAAACCCACCCGTGCCTCAGTTTCCCTATTTTGGAGGAGGATGGGAGCACTGAGATATTGGGCTTCAGGCCCCACCTCCAGCACCAGCACCTTGGTCTCCCTTCCATGTCGAATGAAGGCACTGACCCCCATGCCTTAAGCTTTAATGTTGATGGCACCTGCCGTGTTCCCTGCCCATGAAACAGGCCACCCAGCTGAAGCCTCCTAAGTCTTAACACAGATCCCGCACCCCCCACCATGGGCCCACTCCAATACCAGTGGACAAGAGCACCACTGTCTGTGCAGATAACACGCTGGCCCAACCACTCCTGCACTAGCAGCCAGCTACAGCCAGGGACACCAATGGGGTGCGTGGAGGTATGGTACTCCAGGACACGGCACTGATTCTGGACTGCGGCACGCAAGGCAGCCAAGCTCCCAGGCCTGAGCCCTCATCATGCCCCAAGCCCCCCTGCCACTGGTACTTCACCCCTTTCATGCCAGTGTTCGAGTCATTCCATTTTTGGTTCCTCCAGAATCGTACTGACAAACTCCTATTCATTCTTCAAAACCCAATAGGGAAAGGTATCCCTGAGCTTCAGCGGTAAGAACACTCTTCTCGGCTTGACCTGTTGCTGAAGTTTTCATTCCCAACCCTATCCCCTGATCCCTCCAGGAGCCCACCTGGCCTCCGGAAGGGGGCATTCCAGAGACTGCAAACAAAGGACCCGGGCCTCAAACATAAGCTTAAAGAAAGGGGAGGGTTAACGTAAGAAACTACATAGACAGGGAAAGGACTCTGAACAGGAGTGCTGAGCTGGGGTCACAGACACCAGCTGCAGCAGAAGGGAAGTAAGAAAACAGGCTACTGAAGACCATACTGAGCAAGCACCCACCACCAAGCTCAGAGGCCCATGATAAGTCACAGGCAAATGGGACCATCAAAAGCTTCTGACTGTAGAAGGGGGTTAGGGGCAAGACAACCTGGGAGGTGTGGGGCTCATCCAGGAGCCTCCAGAAGGAATGCACAGTCCCTTGGGGAGAAGAAAGAGGCTCGACACTACACTGAGCCCCCCCAAAGGCTATGTTGATGGTGCTATTCAGAAGGAGTTCACAACACAGAAAAGCTCCTCCCTGGCTTCTCCCTGCTCCCCGTGACCCCCGGCCCTGCACTCAGTATGGGAAGCCTCCTGCCAGTCCCCAAAGCTGCATAATTACTCTGCAAAGCTGCCTTTAATCAACCTGCTTGGTAACTGCCATGAGCCACAGGCTGCCACATATAGCATGTCCCCGAGGCTAAAAATACAGCCAGCTTCCCAGCAACACTTGTCCTCCAGGGGCCTTCCATGGGGGCAGAGGGGTGGCTGGCTGGGAACCAGGGAGTCTTCCTTGGCTGAGCATCCATCCTCCATTCAAAAGCCATCTGTGGGGCCAACCAACTCTGTGCCAGGCTGAGGACCTCAGCTCTCCGTCTGCTGCCATGAACCTCCCTGGCAGCACCAGCTGACACTGTGTCCCTCCCCACCCCACTCCCACCGCCCTGTACTCAGCCACACACACGGCTCACCCAGAAAAGGCTCACAAGGAAATGGCAAACACATCAGCAACTCATAAATCCCTAGTCATGAATGGACAGGGAGTAATGCACAGCCCCCAGCTGCTGCCCTCCACTGCTCCTTCCCAACCCCAGAAAGAATACGAGGAGGCACACGGGTGGGCACTGGGAAGAAGTGACCCAGCGGTGAACAGCCCAGCCAGGGCTGCACTGGCATAGGGACACTGTCAGAGGACAGCCTGGTCTGTTGAGAGGGACATGGTGCTGGCAATGTCACACCCACTTCCACCACGTCCACACTGACACTGGACAGCAGAAGAATGGCCAAGCTCTGGAAGGCAGCACTCACAGGGTCAGGCCTGCCCCCAGGGTCAGGGGAAGCTCCAACCTTTGTAACCTGCTAGAGTCACTTCTTGCCTGAGGCCCTCTGTGTGCTGCAGCTGGGCTGTCCGTCCCTGTCCTGCCCCTTGCTCACACTCCCACAGCGCACGACGCACAGAAGCCGCTGTCCTCTCAGTCAGAGGAAAGTCCCACTGCGTCCGCTCCCCAGTCTCAACCACCCAGGTGAGCTCAGTGAGGCCTTTCTCTACCTGGTCCCTAAAGAATCTGAGACAGAAAACACAGAGATGGCGGGCACCTGGGTGGCTCAGTGGGTTAAGCATCTGCCTTCAGCTCAGATCATGATCCTGGAGTCCCAGGATCGAGTCCCACATTGGGCTCCCAGCTCAGCGGGGAGTCTGCTTCTCCCTTTGACCCTCACCACTCTCATGATTTCTCTCTCTCACACATAAATAAATAAAATCTTTACAAATATACATTTAAAAAAGAAAACATACAAATGACGAACAGGTACATGAAAATACTCCACGTCACTCATCATCAGGGAAATGTAACTCAAAACCTTAGCAAGATACTGCCTCACACCTGTCAGAAGAACCAGTCTCAAAAACACAAGAAGTAACAAGTGTTGGCGAGGACATGGAGGAAAGAGAACCCTTGTGTGCGGTTGGTGGGAAGAAAGCTGATGCGGCCACTGTGGAAAACAGTGGGGAGGTTCTTTAAAAAAGTAAAAATAGAAGTACCATTCAAGCCATTCCACCTCTGGGTATTGATCTGAACAAATGGAAACACTAACTCCAAAACATACCTGCCCCCGCCATGTTCACTGCAGCATTATTTACAAAAGCTAAGACAAGGAAACAACCTAAGTGCCACTGACAGATGAATGGATAAAGAAAATGTGGTTGAAAAAAAAAACCTGTATATATACACAGTAGAATTATTCAGCCATTAAAGGAAGAAAAAAAGAAAAAGAAAGAAAGAAAGACAGACAGACTACCATTTGCAACAACATGGATGGACCTTACTGGCCTTATGCTACATGAAATAAGTCAGACAGAGAAAGGCAAACACCATATGATCTCACGGATACATGGAATCTAAAACAACAAAGAAACAAACAAAACCCCCGAGTTCACAGATACAGAGAACAGACTGGCAGAGAACAGAATGCCCGAGGTGGGGGTGGTGGGGGGAGGGGGAAATGCATGAAGTGGGGGTACAAACCCCCATGTATAAGGTCAGTCCTGGGGATTAAAGAAAGAGTTTGGTGACAATCGTTAATAACACTGTGTTGCATATTTGGAAGTTGCTAAGAAAGATCTTAAAAGCTCTCCTCATAAGAAAAGTAATTTTGTAATTACACGTGGTGAAGGCTGTGAACGTGGTGTTCGTTTCACAATATACATAAACATCAAATCACTGCTCGTACGCCTGAAACGAATATAATGTTATATGCGGATTACACCTCAATTTACAAAAAAGAAAAAGAACCTGAGAAGGCAAAAAGGTAAAACCTAGGTCTGAGAGGACAGAGATGAGAATGTACAGACCAGGGGCGGGGCCCCAGATGTGCAAGCCAGAAGATATTGTGCTGAGGCTCTGCCCTGCCCACATGCAGCCCAGCCTCTGGGCGGCAAACTGCAGCTGGGACAGACATACCCTCCTCACAGCCCTCAAGCAAATGGCACACGGCCCTGGCAGGTATCCTGGCACAGCCAAGTCAGTGTCCAAAAAGCCCTTCACGTTTCTTCTACTTCCAAGGGCCAGAGAATAAGGGGCTGCTCTAAGGGTCTGCCTGGGAAGCCAAGCGTGGGTCCCCTGATGCATGAAACATGGAGAACTTGCACTCATCGTCCCTGCCCCCAAGCCTTCCCATCTCGATTGATGGCTACCTCCTTCCAGTTGCTTAGGCTGAAGCCTCAGAGCCATCCTGGGCCCTCCTCCTTCCCTCATCCTCAAACCCATCAGGAAACCACTGGTGCCTGGGTTAAGCCTCCCTCCCCTGTATGACTGCAGTGGCTCTTGACAGCTCATTATCTCTGTGCTGGCCTTTTCCAACCTAGTCCTAGAGCACCAGCCCAAGAGTAAGTCCTCACCAGTCTCTGAGGCCTTACACAATCTGACATCCTTCTCTCCCACTGCCCCTCATGACCTCTCCTCTATACCTCTGCCGTTGCTCCCTCAGCACCAGCCAGTTGGCCCCCTTGCTCTTCCTCAAACACGCTGGACAGATGTGACCCCAGGCGCTTTACATGGGCCATTCTCCTAGCTTTCTACATGGTTCCCTCCTTCCCCTCCTCCATGCTGCTGCTCATGCATCACCCTCCCTGACCACCTTACTCAAAACCATAATGCCACCCACCTAGCCTTTCCTGGCCTCCTTCTCTGCTTTATGCTTCCCCACAGCAATTACCACCATGTAATCTGTGATATATTTCTTTCATTTACCTTGGTTATGGCCTGCTTTCCCTCACTGGAAAGCAAGCTCCATATAAGAGGAGGGATTTTCAATCAACATTCAATAAAAACGTGTGGAATGAATGAGTGAATCCATCCTCCCCTGGGAGGATGCCACGGCCCAGCACTGACAGGGACACAGCGCTGCTCTCCACCTCACAGGTGATGACGAGACTCCAGCATTTGAAGCTGCCCAGGAGAAAGAAGAGGAAGTCCTTCTTGGATCCAAATGTCCCCTCCAAATAAGCCCCCAGAGAGTGCTAAAGAGAGCCCAGAGCTGGAAGCACCAGGTCCAG
Organism: Enhydra lutris kenyoni; assembly: GCF_002288905.1. Classification (NCBI taxonomy): domain Eukaryota; kingdom Metazoa; phylum Chordata; class Mammalia; order Carnivora; family Mustelidae; genus Enhydra; species Enhydra lutris. Next base: position 2,678,227 of record NW_019154113.1, on the reverse strand, counting down.
CCTTTCCTTTTACAAGTGAGGAGCCGAGGCTCAGAGGGTAACACAGACCCCCCACACCATACACCCCAGGCCTTGCTGTGGTCTGCAGCCCTGACCACACCCCAGTAGCAGTGGGCACAGGGCTTGGACCCCAGGCTGGCCACAAGCACCCCCAGAGGCCACTGTGGAGTGGTTAGGAGCCCATCAGGAGCCAGGCTGCCTGGGCTCACTTTCTGAAAAGCCCAGCAAATCATTTAACTCCCCTGGCTCCTCTTGTCCTGATTCTAGAACATGGGGGACCTCAGAAATCTCCACAGGCTTCCAGGAGGAGGAGGAACATCTGCACCAAACCGCCTAGAGCAGGGCCAGCTGGGGAGGAGTAAGCACCCCTCCAAAGCCACACTGACAAGTCAAGGCTGCCCCAGGACACGGGGCAATGAGAAACGAGAAGAGCAGCCCTGGAAAGATGGAGAAGAACTAGAGTTTTAATCAAGATAATGAAATTCCTGGGACGCCTGGGTGGCTCAGTTGTTTAAGCAGCTGCCTTCGGCTCAGGTCATGATCCCAGCGTCCTGGGATCGAGTCTCACATCGGGCTCCTTGTTCTGTGGGGAGCCTGCTTCTCCCTCTGCCTGCCACTCTGTCTGCCTGTGCTCGCTCGCTCTCTCTCTCTCTCTTTCTGACAAATAAATAAATAAAATCTTTAAAAAAAAAAAAAGATAATGAAATTCCTTTCAGAATTCAGAAGCCCACCTATCTAATGGCTCTGTCCTCAATACTTTCTGAGAACTCTCCTTACTGATCTAATGTGAGCCCAACAAGGTCTTCTGAAGACCACTTTGCAGACAGGAAACACTAAGGCTCACCATAACTTTCCTGAATAAAAAAAAAAAAAAAAAAAAAAAAGCTCCTCCTAGGATGGAAGGAACTAATCACGTCATAGTGTGGAACGGTGGGTGTGGAACAGTCTTCCTGGCTCAAGCCCATGACTGGATGACAAGAGCCCACTCCTGTCAGCCAGGCTCCCGGATGGAACCCACGAGAGACAAACCCAGTCAAAGACAGGCACCCGATTCTCCTGCCTTTCCCGGGAGGGGCAAGGTGCCTTGAGAAATGAGTACCAGCCCGCACCCCCATGCTCCTATCCTCTGCGGGACAGGGCCTCCCAGGCACAGATGAGGAAACAGGTCCTAAGGGAAGGAGCTCACCACAGCTGCAAACTGCCAGGCAGAGGGGGTATTCCCCAGCTTTGGGGGACCACCCTGGGCACCAGCTTGAGGGAAAGTCTAGGCTGGCCACCTCTGCAAGACCAGACATGGGGATGTGGTGTAGGACTGTGCTCTTAGGGGGAGCCCAGGACCAGGACAAAAGGCAGAAGGGGATCCACTCTTCTTCACAAAAACTCAAACCCACTGGCACACCCCACCTCAACGGCCTCACCCCTGTCACATGTCCTGGGAACCGAGGTGTGTTCCGAGAACATCTGTCCCTGGGAAGGTGCTCTGCTCTGGTGCGTGTGACAGAAGCCATATTAGGGGCTTCTGCAGGCTCCGAAGGCAGGAGGGCCACCCAAACGAGTGTCTGGAGTAAAAAAATATCAGGATCCACTGTGAAAGGCACCAAAATGGTGACTTTGGAAAGCAAGGACCACAAGGCTCCATGTGCCTCGGAGAGGGGTGCTGGAGGGGGCAGGCAAAGGGATAGCAAGCCCGGTGCCCTGCAGAGAGAGCAGAGGGGTACGCAATGGTTTAGGGCAGAGGGACTGGGGCAAATCCTAACCGCGGGCCCCCATCCAGCGAAGGGTGGAGGGTCCCCATCCTCGGACGGGAGCCCCTTGTCTTGCAAACCACAGCTGGGAAGGCCCTCCCTCAGACTCCAGGCCCATCTGCCCAGTAGGAGGGAAGCCCGTGAGGACCAGCCTCACCCTGGGGAATTAGCACCACAGCCCTGAGGGGATTCTATTCTTCTCCTGCCCTGGTGGACCAGCAGAGAGACTACGGAAGGGCGAGCGACTTGCTCGAGGGGGCAGAGCTAAGTCCCAGGAGAAGCCAGGGCCCCGACCCTGGGGTGACCACATTCTGAAGCCCTCTCTGTCCTCGTGCCCCCGTCCTGCCTTCCGTCTGGGCACTGGACGTGTGGAGCATCGATGCGGGATGTGATGATGGGGTCGCCTTTAAACACTTTTAGGTGTATTTTTGTACTTTGCCAACTTCTGAGAGTGTTATCATTTTGTTTCATGCCAAAAGGACCCTTCTCTTTGGCTACCACAAAAATTTCCTTGGTGTGATCGAATGGGGTAAGATGATGGAAATCCCATTAATTGTATAAAAATGCTCCAGAGGGACTAAAATTTTTGCATACTCTGTGAAGTATTCTTAATTTGCTGGATACGAACGTGGGGAGAAATGTGTGGGGAATGTGGCCCCTGACTGGATCCCCAGACAAGTGAATCCTAGAGAAAGGTACTGAGCCTCCAAACTGCTCCCTGGCCTTCTGGCTGGGTCACCACGCCCGCACAGGAAGCTGAGGTCCCTGGACAGCACCCGAGGCCTGTCATGATTTCAGTAGCTCATAGCTGTGGCTGGGTGGGGTGTCCTTTGTTGTGCCAGACACCCAGACACAGGAGCATGGACTGGGACCCATCTATGCTGACCACTCCCTAGTGCGTTACCTCCGTCTGAACTCTTCTGAAGTCAGCACTCACAGCACCCCTCTCAGCACATCCAGTGCATGTCTAACAGGCTCCTCGAGCTCAGTGTGTCCAAGCGGGGCCAAGTTTTCCCTGCAAAAGACCCAGCACCGCACAGAGCCTCTCCCACTACCAGCTGATCACAACGCACGGCCCAGTTGGGTTCACCCTTGCCTCCCCTCTCTCCCACCCTACCTCTAAGCCACCAGGACACAGTACTGGCTTGAGTTTCAAATGCTTCCAGAACTCCAGCTCCTCTGGTCCTCCCCAGGGCATGAAGCCAGCCACGGCCTGCATGCTCTCGTGGCTCCTCACAGGGCTTCCTGCTTCAACCTAGACCCTACACAGCAGCCTACCTTAGTGGCGAGCGTGGTCCTTCAACACAGCACGGGAGAAGCTTTGCACTCATGGTCTCCGTTAGCCTGGGCTACGAAAACAGAGCACCATGGACTTGGTGGGGGGAAGGAGCATCCACAGAAATTTATTTCTCACCATTTTGGAGGCTAGAAATCTGAGATCATGGCACCAGTGCTGTCGGGTTCTAGTGAGAACGCCCTTCTGGGTTACAGACTGCCCACTTTTTGCTATGACCTCACATGGTGATCTCCTCACAGAGATGTCCAGCCTCTTCTTATATAGGCACTAATCCCATCGTGAGGACCCCACCCTTATGACCTAATTACCCCCAAAGGCCCCACTCCTAACACTGGGATCGGGCATTAAATTTAACCACGAATTCGGGGGGACACAAACATTCAGTCCAGGATGCACGCACACGCCTGGCATGGTATGATGGTTATACTTCAACAAAATGTTCGCTTAAAGAAATCGAAGTGGTTGGGGTTAGGGAGGGGGAAATGGGAGATGCCCGCTAAAGGATATCGGGGATGGAAGTGTTCTGGGATTACGTGGGGGGTGATATCTGCATAACATGGTGAGCACATTAAAAACTTCTGTACCGGGGCACCTGGGTGGCTCAGTGGGTTAAGCCTCTGCCTTCGGCTCAGGTCATGATCTCAGGGTCCTGGGATCGAGTCCCGCATCAGGCTCTCTGCTCAGCGGGGAGCCTGCTTCCCTCTCTCTCTCTCTCTCTCTGCCTGCCTCTCTGCCTACTTGTGATCTGTCCCTGTCAAATAAATAAATAAAATCTTTGAAAAAAAAAAAAAACTTCTGTACCGTATACTTTAAAGGGATGGATTTTATGGTACGGGAACATCTCAATAAAGCTGTTACACTCTTTTTAAAATCATAAGTCAGATCACGTCCTCGTCTCTTCAACCTCCTCTTCCAGCAGCCCACCGCCATTCAGAGTAAAGGTCCTCAGGGTGGCAGGAAAGGCCTCCACTCGCAACCTCCAGGCCCCCTGGCTTTGCTCCTGTCATGTACTTTGCCCCTACTTCATGGGCTCTTTGCTGTTCCCCAGAAATGCCAGGCCTGACTTCCATGGAGTCCCACTCACCCTGAGGCCACATCCCTTGTCCTGCCCTGTGCCCCTCATGCTGCCCCCCGCCTGCTGGGGTGGAAATCCCTGCAATTCCCACCTGCTGTGGTCCATGAAATACTCCCCTAACCTACAACGCCTATGACAGTGGCGACCCCCTAAATGTTGATTGAGTGACAGGACCGTCCCCAGGACACACACAGAGATGGATGCCCACTCAGGGAGACCGATGGCCAGGTGGGCAGAATGGTCACTCAGCCAGGGTCTGAGGACATGAGCTGCATCAGTACCTCCTATGTACCGCACATGGGCTGGGGGTGAGCAAAGACCCCCTCAGTGGGACCCGGAAACCAGCTCACATGTGTGACTCGACAGGAAACTGCCCTCCCCACCCAGACCTCCAGCTACAAGGGCCTCTGAGGCCCATGGGGCCTGGGCCACTGGGGAGGAGGGCCACATCCCCACCAGGCATACCGAGGGGGAACACATGCTCTGCTTTCTAAATGGCCACAGTTGGAAGAATGCCATTAGGGAAGCCTCCCCCCGCAGGACTGTGGAAAACCGTTTGTTCCAACCATGACTCCCACGTCCAGGCTACATCCTGTTCCAACCACAACAATGAAATAGGTGCTGGATGTCATATGGAAGGGACTTCAAATCCCTTCCCACCTTCCTGTCTATTCATGTCCTCCTCAAGGAGCCAGCAGGGGACAGGAACACTGACATCCCTGGGCACGTGTGAGGCCACAGCAGAAGAACAGTGGCCCGTGTGTCCTCCCGCTGTGCCGTGGCCTCATCCCTCATGGAACACCATGCTGCCGCCCACCCCCACGACCACCGGGACAGCCGGGCCGGGCAGCGGCCACCCTTCTTGCTGTTTCCAAAGCCTGGCTCCCGCACAGGCCCTGCACCCCCACCCCACGCAGGTAGTCCTGTGAAAGACCACGGCTTTCCAGAACATTACACAACAAACAACATGGAATCCAGGAGGGGCTAAGGAGAGGAAACTGGTGAAGAGGAGCATGGGGGCTTCCTTCCAGGCAGGGAGGTCACCTCACCTCACCTCACTGCCAGTTTGGGAATTTCACAGAGGTTCCCAAAGATGATGACTATTATTTGGGCTGAGTAATCGGGGACCGATTAGGGCGGCAAAGTCAGCCAGCCCCTCCTTGCCCCATGATGGCCCTGAAGCAGTGGGCAGCTGCTCTGGGACAGGCAGATGGAAGTGGCAGCAGGTAGACTGAGACCAGACAGGGCCAGGATGGGGGAGTCAGAGAGACAAGGACATGGGAACACCTGTCCCCAGAGACGAGCCAGACCCTCAGCAGCCTGGCCCTCCCCCATGCCACAGGAAGCAAAGACTCAAAAGACTATCACAAATGGATAGTTGTAAAATAAGAGGAAGCTACCAAGACAAGAACACAACTAGTGGAGTCAAAACATTGGTCAAAACCCATGGAAGAGTGAGCCTTACCCGAATTTAGTTAATAATAACAATAATATATCAGTGCTGGCTCATCAGTGCTAACCGATATGCCATATTAACACTCGATGTGAATAATAAGGGAAAGCGGGGGTTTGAGAGCAAGGGGGCAAATGGAAACGTGGAACTTTCTGTTCAATTTTTCTGTAAGCCTAAAACTGCTGGAAGACATGAAGGCTGTTGATTGTTTCTTTTCTTTCAAATATAATAGTTGGGATTGAGAGGGCTACATGTAAGCATGGATACCACCAATGGGTCAACTGGAAGACGAAGTTTCGGGATTTTCCCAGAGTGCAATGCAAACAGACCTGGGCAGCACCCTGCAGGAGGCCATTTGGCTCCAGTAGCATCCCCTATCCCCCAAAGCCCGCCATCACAGCCTCCAGCTCTCCAAATTGAGGAAGACCAGTAAGTTCTCAGGGTTTTGGTTGTTCATCTTCTTTTCCCCCCGGACTGCTTTTTTTTTTGGGGGGGGGGATGGCATGGGGGCAGCAAAGGAGCCTCAGAAAAGATACAAACCTTAGCCCATGTCCTTGGCCTCTTCCAGGCTGCTGCATTTCCCAGCTCATGGCCTAACTCTGAGAGTGTTCTCTCCTTTACTCAGCTGTTAGTAGTGAATTACTTTTTTTGGCTGGTTTTCTCTTTTTTAAAAAATTTATCTCTTTAGGAGTCCCAGTGAAGCCTTTCCAAAAAGCAATTCAGCATTCCCTATCAAAAATTTAAATCTGCATATCCTTTTATCCAACAACAGTATTTCCAGAGGGACTCGCATATATCTGAAATGATGCCTGTATGAGCATTCTTCATTGCAGCCATCATTCTAAAACCTGGAAGCAACGTAAGTGCCCATAAAGAGGAGAACAGTTAAATAAATTATGGCCAAGTCCACGCGCTGGAATACTTCAAGGCGTTTTTTTTCTAAAAGACGTAGACCAATGTGTACAGACAGAGAGAAATCTTATGGCCTATTGCGCAGTGAAAATGGTAAAACAGCTAGAGGGTAGGAGTATGTGTATAGATCCATCAAGCTAGCTAGTAAACGTGGACATAGTGCAAGTCGAGTATGGATGCAAAGGCATACAGAACAGACTGGAAAGGACCAGTGCTTGTCAGCAGTTTCCTCTGGGGGAGGGAGTGGAAACAGGGAAGGCTGAGGGGGTGTTCACTTTTAACTTATTAAATACGTGTGTACTGGTTGAGTCTTTTACCCAAATACATTCATTATGCACCAGTACCATAATGAAAACCACAGTCTGTGCCTTCCAGGAGTTCACATTATAGTTAGGGAGCTGTGTGCAGTAAGAGAAATGACTGAGGGGGAGGGGGAGGGGGAGGGGATGGATGGGTGGGAAGTGCGGGGGCAGGGCTTCCCACAGGAGCACCTGCTCCTGAACATCAGGGAAGAGTGGAGCAGAGAACCTGAGTCTCTTGGGGAAGACAACCACTGGGGCAGAGTCGCAAAGTTCCCCAATGCAGAGGACACCACACACATCACAGGGCAAGCCCAGAGATAAAAAAATCAGAAGGGGAAGTGGTGACCCAAGATAGAAAGAACACAGGGGCTCGGGGACCTGGGGGTGTCCTAGGGCAGGACAGTGGGAGATGCTGGGTGTTAATCTTGGCACGAAGCAGAGAATTCAGCACCATTCCCTGAGTGGTTCACGTGCTAGTGTATGTGTGGGGTGTGTGTGAATGTGTTATTTTGTGTGTGGGGGGGTGTATTTGGATGTGTGTGGTGGGTGGTGTGGCTGCTGTGTGTGTGTGTGTGTGCGTGCGCACGCGTGGCGTCTGCGGTGTATACAGGTGGTGTGGGTGTACGTATGTACACGGTGTCCCTGTGATTAGTGTGTGGATGTGGGTGGTGTGTGCAGTGTGTGTGTGCGTGTGTGAGATCCGTGGTGTACACAGGTGGTATGAGTGTATGTAGTACACAGTGTCCCTGTGATACGTGTGTGGATGTGGGTCGTGAGTGGTGTGTGTGTAGGACAGGGAAAGACAGGCAGGCTGTCAGGCTTGAACACGCAGCAGGGACCAGCTCAGCCCTCACAGGGCTCGGGAACAGGGGGTGCCGCCGCTCAGCACCCCTACCCCACACCGTAGCCAACCCGCTCAGGCCTCGGGGCAGGCAACCTCTCTAGGCAGAGAGAATGAGAAGCACTCCCCCTCCCAAACAGCACTCACAAGGGTCAGGGTGGACCCCAAGTGCTCTGGAGGCTTTTTTCTCTAACCCTCTCTGGGTGGGGGGAGGCTGGGCAAGAGCGCAGAGGAAGAGCCCTGCATTAGAACTGAGCTGTGACGGGGAGCAGGGGGTGGACACGCAGAGTCCCTGAGTGAAAGTGCCCCGGGGAATGGAAGCAGCTTGTCCAAACAGCAGCCCTTCTGCAATATGGGCGGGATCTCCAATCCCACAATCCCAGAGGGTATCCAATCCCACAATCCCAGAGGGTATCCAATCCCACAATCCCACAGGGTATCCAATACCACAATCCCACAGGGTATCCAATCCCACAGCGCCTGCAGGCCTTGTGGGATTCCACAGAAGAACAAATTCGCTCGGAAGAGACACTCGGCAACAAGGTGGCCCCCAAACCCCAACCAGCTTAAAGCTCCCGCTGCAATGTCACATCCTGCCTAGACAAAGCGAACATACACCTCTTCCCATGTAACCGATCTTCTAAAGTCTGCTTCCCTTTTAAAGCTTCCTAATAACAATTAAATTCTCACACAAACCATGCTTGGCAGTGAGGCACCTTCGCAGGGTGTGGAGCAACGAGGCGGGGACAGAGGACCCAGATGCGGCGGGGCCAACGGCCGCCTCCACCCCTGCCTCTTCGGCAACACGCCAGACACTGCTACCCAGAAGGGCAGCAAGGAGACTATTTTCCACCCTCTGTTAGGAGGCACTCTCACATTATTAAAAAGCCTATATGTCATTCTCAGACTAAAACACAATGGAAACCTAAACTATTTCCTGAAAACCGAAAGGTACTTCTCAAGTTTCTCTCCTCAAGGACCTCCACACAGAGGAAGGAATACCACATAGCTGGAATTATGATGCAGGACCAGGGCAAATGGACATTTAAGACCCTGTGTTCTAGAAAGGTCTGAGAGCACCCCCACCGTCCTGCAGCCTGTCACGGAAGCCCAACGGGGGTGGGGGCTCCCCCACAAAGGAGGCCAAAGCTAATGGGCACTGCCACTCACTTACGTAGATGTCACACCCCAGAACTAGAAGCTGCAGAAACGGCTCCCAAGCCTCAAAATACCCTGAAAGAAGCGAAATGATTTTACGCCACAACTAGTAGCACTTTCTCTAAAATTTTCGTTAACAGCTCAAGTTCTAAAGACGGTGACCCCCACCTGGCGGGGGCTGCCCTGGGTTATTGGATTCTGGAACTCCATCACCTGACTCAGCTGAATCCCCAGCCTCCACCGTCGGTCCTGCCCCGGCTACTGTGAAGACAAAGCATTGGACAGATGCTGGATCCCACACAAATGGGACGGCTGTACAACCCGGCTTTCAATTCAGTTGCTGAGCAAACCTCCCAAGGCCGCCTGTGGCTGTCCAGAAGTTCTTGCGTTCAGGCCGTGTACCTTACACAAGCACACTGTGGTGCAGACACATTCTGCTTGATACATGACAAAACCCGGGGGTCCCTCCCCAGACAGTGTGGCTGTGTCAATTACAAGCACGCAGGCCCCATGCAGCAAGGAAGACCCCGGTTTGCTCGCCCCAGTGCTCAGCAGGAGGTGCTCAGTAAGTATTTGCCAGATCATGAATGAGTGGATACATGGACAGATGTGACATGTCCTTGAAATTGTTTCTTTTTTTTTTTAAGATTTTATTTATTTATTTGAGAGAGAGAGAGAGAGATCACAAGTAGGCAGAGAGGCAGGCAGAGAGAGAGAGAGGGGGAAGCAGGCTTCTTCCTGAGCAGAGAGCCCGATGCGGGGCTCGATCCCAGGACCCTGGGATCATGACCTGAGCCGAAGGCAGAGGCTTAACCCACTGAGCCACCCAGGCACCCCCTTGAAATCGTTTCTTTATGAGTTTTTAAATGTATATTTTTAAAGTAAATAGACATGCAAGATACCTTCAAGTAAAAAACCCAGGGAACAAAGGATAAAAGTCAGGAGGCATCAGGACCAGGGGCCTGTCTTCTGACATCCCAGCAGTTCGAGAGGGTTTCCCAATAACTAGATGAGGGTGCCTGGCAGAAATGAGGCCGGCTCTTCTCTCATCCCTAGGGAATACAAAGAGGAAAGAGGGGCAGCCCCTGGAGGGTGCCGAGCTATGGCCCTCCAGCCTCCTCACCCCGCTCCTGCCCAGCTAAGTGACTAACAGCTTGGAATTCAGGGCTTTCCAAGAGGTTTTCATCTTTTCTTTTGATTTTATTTATTTATTTGAGAGAGAGAAAGAGAAAGAGAGCACAAACGGGGAGGAGCAGAGGGAGAAGGAGAAGGAGGCTCCCCGCTGAGCAGGGAGCCCAATGCAGGACTTGATCCCAGGACCCTGGGATCATGACCTGAGATGAAGGCAGATAACCGACTGAGCCACCCAGGTGGCCCTTTTGCTTTATTATTTTTATTTCTACAGTTTTATTTATTTGAGAGAGAGAGAGAGAGAGATCTTCATCTTAACAGTGCTTCTAGGGCTGGATGTGGTTGTTGGGGTGGGGGGAGCCAGTCCTGAATGAAGGCAAAAGCCTAATCAACCTATCATAGATCCTAAATCTCCACGTGACTGAGCTTCCAGTTTCTCCGTTTCAGATTTCAAAGCATAAAAAGACAAATCTTTGCATAAGCCATGCTTCCTAATCCATAGTATATTCTCAGAAATAGAGTCTCTCCTCTGGCCCTTCCTTAAAATAGCCTGGCTCTTACATGTGACGAAGTGATGCAAAGTGGCATCTCCATGACCCAAATACGAACACTAGAAATACTTCCATGTCTTCTAAGTGGCAATAAAAGTATTTAAAATAATTTAATATCAAGCCCATTTAAGAGAACTCAAAATAGCTCAGATAAATACACCACCAGAGAGAATGGATAGGGAATGAAAAATTCAAACAGATATGGCTATATAAGTAAGATTGAAAAAAGAAAAAAAAGCAACCCCACTTCATTGCTATATGGGATTTCCAAAGATGATGCTCTTGAAATCTCTTTTAAAACAATATGTTCCAACTTCCTACGAATCCAAATGACTCTGGTGACGTCTGGCTTCAGCAGCTAGCTGAAAATATGCAGCCTCATTACTGTACTTGGAATGGCAATAACAAGGAAGCATCTCTTTCCACACTTCCATCATGAAAGCTAACGGGAATCTATCATCTGCACTGTTACAGCTCCCTTTCTGAAGAGAATCAGAAGCCGTTTTCAGCTGGGTTTGGGACAGTGTAGGGGACTGTCCACTAGGCCATGGTGTGGGAGTGGAGGAGGGGGGAGGGGAGCATCATGCAACTGTCTGTTTGGTTTTCTTGTTTTTTAACCTGAAACATTTCTGGATGGCTTAAGCAAGATGTATTTTGATTTCAAGGCTCTATTAAATTGAAGAAAGAGAAACCATGAATGGCTCCTTATAGAATAAGGGAATGTCATTAGCCTCCAAAAAGTAAATGAAATGCAGGGAAGTGGGGCGCCTGGGTGGCTCAGTGGGTTAAGCCTCTGCCTTCGGCTTCCCCACCCCTCTCTCTGCCTGACTCTGCCTACTTGTGATCTCTGTCAAATAAATAAATAAAATCTTAAAAAAAAAAAAAGACATGCAGGCAAGTACAATGAATTAAACCCCCTCTCTGACCCCAGCATATGTCTGGGCATCTTATCTCCACCAAGCAGCCCAGCAGGCAAGCCGTGGCCACAGAGCCCTACACAAATCCCAAACACCAGCATCACGCTATCTTATTTGTTCAGGGGAAGCAAAATGGTGCAGGGCTGGTGGCTGTGTTCTTTCTTCCCAACAAGACCTAATTGCTATTGTCCTTCTCTGGGATCCAGTCTCCCTAGATAAAGAGTGGGAAGGCAGCCAGCAGAACTCAAACCACTCACTCACAGGCTCTTCCCTCATAGATCAGACCTCAGTGCAGCATGGTTTCTGAATCAAAAATGCAGAACCCATGAACAGAGAACCTTCTGTTCCAGAAGGTATTTATATGAAGTCAAAATCAAAATCACATCTTATGGTTGGTTTTTTTTTTTAACACACTTAATCAGTGTTTCTTATTGCAAAATCTAGAAGATGTTTAACATTTATAAATCAGAAACACTGTTTCTTATAGGAAAAGCATAAAATGTAAGTTATTCATATAGTGATCCTCTTTTTGTGAAAAGAATCACATTTATGAAGTTGGGATATTTCCCCAAATCAAGCTTACGATCCTTGAAACTCAAAATGTTCTAATTTTTAAATAATTTCATACCAAGCCCAGTTAACAGAGTGCAAACGATCTCTGAAGCAGATCCACTGTTGTTTTTTTAAAGATTTAATGTATTCATGTGCCAGAGAGAGAGTGTGAGAGAGAGAGAAAGCACAAGCAGAGGGAGCAACAGGCAGAGGGAGAAGCAGGCTCCCTGCTGACCAAGGAACCTGATGCGGGACTCAATCCCGGAACTTGGGAACCATGACTTGAGCCAAAGGCAGATGCTTAACCAACTGAGCCATCCAGATGTCTCACAGATACATAATTAGACAGAACTGATATAAAACTAAAGTTTCAAACAGAAGCAGCTCCATAACAAAAACGAAAAGAGAAAAATTGCTTCATTGTGATATAGGATTCCCAAAGATGGTGTTCTTGACACCAACTATGGTTCTGACATCTTTGAAAGCAAATCACCGCAGTTCAACGGGAAAGTGTTACAAGAGAAAATGATGGGCGCACATAAAATTAAAGAACAGAGTTGGAGGATTGATACTACTGGACTTCCTGACTTCCTCTAAGGCTACAGTAATCCAGACAATACAGGAGCGGTGAAAGAATAGACAAATAGATCAATGGAACAGACTGCGGAGACCAGAAATCAGCCCACATAATAATCACCCATTGATTTTTGACAAAAAAAGCAAAGGCAAATGACAATAGAGTCTTTTCAACAAATAGCACTAAAACTGGACATATGCTTGTGAAAACGGGAGGCCAAACACAGACTTCATCTCTTTCATGAAAGGGAATTCAAAATGAATCACGGACCTGACAAACACAGAACTTTAAGACTCTTAGAAGATAACACAGGAGAAAATCTCGATCTAGATGACCTTGCGTTTGGCAGTGATGCATTTTATACACAACACCAAAGGGGAAACCCACACAAGGAAGAATAAATCAGCTGAACTTCATTAAAATTAAAAGTTTCTGCTCTGTGAAAGACACTGTCAAAAGAACAAAAAGACAAGCCACAGACTGAGAGAAAATATTTACAAAAGACATATCTGATGAAAAGCCTGTTATCCAAATTGTAAAAGAACACTTGAAATTCAACAATAAGAAAACAAACAATCCAATTATAAAATGGGCCAAACATGTGAACGGACACCTCAGCAAAGGCGATATACAGATGGCCAATAAGCATATGAAAAGATCCTCCACATCATGTCACCAGAGAAATGCAAATTAAAACCACAGAGAGCTACCACTACATACCTATCTGAATGGCCACAATCTGGAACACTGCCAAGGGCAGACAAGAATGTGGAGAAAAGTCACTCTTATTCATTGCTGTTGGGGTTGAAAAATGGGACAGCTACTTTGGAAGACAGTTTGACAGTTTCTTTTTCTTTTTTTTTTTACCGTTTCTTGAGAAAAATGAACATACTATTCTTACCATATGGCCTAGTGATGGCATTCTTTGGTATTTCACCCAAAGGAGTTGAGAAGACTTCCGACCACCCAAAGACCTGCACACACATGTGCAGAGCCATGCTCTTCATAACTGCCAAACTTGGAAGCAACCAAGATGTCCTTCAATGGGTGAAGAGATACACTCTGGTACACAAAGGCGATGGAGTATTATTAAGCACTAAAAAGAAATGAGCCATCAAGCCATGCAAAGACATGGAGGAACTTTAAGTGCATACTACCAACTGAAAGAAGCCAAGCAGAAAGGGCTATATGCCATAGGATTCCACTTGCATGATGTTGTATAAAAGGCAAAAACTAGAAACAGCAATAAGACCAGGGGTTCCACAAGTCACAGGGGTATGGGGATGAATGAATAGGAACACAGATTTTTGGGGTGGTGAAACAAATTCTGTTGGGCTGTATGATACTCTAATGGAGTATCACCATTATAGATTTACCCAAAGCCACAGAATGTCCAACACCAAGTGACCCCCAATGTGAACTCTGGACTGTGGGTGATAATGATGTGACAACGTAGGTTCACCAATTGTGACTAATGCACCATATCGCGGGGGGCGGAGTGGTGGTGAGAACAGCTGAGGCTGTGCTTGTGGGGAACAGAAGGTATATGGGAAATCTCTGCACCTTCCCCTTGATTTTGCTGTGAACTTGCAACTGCTCCCCAAGTCGTCTATTAAAACAAAGAAGATAGAAGTCACTGCCTTTCCCAACCAACCCCAATGGTGTGATGTGGAGGCCTGAAGCAAAGTCCAGGTGCCCCAAATTGAAAACTCCTTCGCCAACCCCTTCCATGGACTCAAAATGCCCCAATCCTCAGGTGCCTTTGACACAAGACAAGGCTGCTGTCAAAATGCAAGTAACATCTGGCTAGGGCAGCACTCTAATTTATTGTTCATTATTAAGGTTTCATCAGGAATGACTGTGCCAGGTACTATGACCCCACCGATCACTGAGCACTTCGCATTTTTTGCCTCATGCTGATGGATGCTTTATGCTGTGCCTGCTCTCCCCCTCCCTACCTATCTGAAGACAGACACCTCTGTCTCAGCCTTACCAGGTAAGCAGACAGATGGGTCCAGTCATTGGCTGCTGCGAGGCTCTAAAAAAAGGACACGATTCCTTCATTCAGACTAAAAATAATCAAATGAGGAAAGGGCTTTTAATGAAAAGCCACATTCCCTGATCCAGACTTGCCCACTCCATTGCCAACCTTTTTCATCATTTCCAATTCTAATTCTCCTGGTGGCTATTCCCAGCCTTCTAAACAATGGTTTTAAAACTCTATTTCTGAATATATTATTGACTTCACATAGTATTTATTGAAATCCTTGTATGAGAGGTGACACTGGCAGGACCTGCCAGGCTCTTGTGCAACTGACCATGATCAGAATACCTCCTACAGAACACATGATGGGAGTTCCCATCTGTAGCAGGAGCTCCAGGAGAAACACATTCTTCCAAGAAGCTCCCACCCAATTCCGAGACCAGATAAGCATCCTTCAGATGGCCCATAACCATGCAGCCTTCAGGATGAATATAGGTTCTTTTCTCAAAAAAGAAAGAAAAAAAGAAAAAAGAAAGAAATGTAAAGCCCTAGATAGGAGGGGGCTTTAATTTGATATGTCCCTGTTGACCATTTAGAACAAGATCTGGCTTCTTGCTCACATCAGCATCCTCTGCACTCAGAACCAGGCTCAGAGGCCCATACGGAGACCACGTCTGTCTGCTCAATGTAGGAGTGAGCAAGTACCACTTTGGCCAACCCGTTCCCGCCGACACCCTTGTGACCGCAGAGGGTGTGAGTGGCTGAGGGCAATCACGTACCAAGTCCCTGCTTGTTGCTTTGGTTCTTTCTGCTGCATGCGATACTGTTGATGTCTGATGGATAAACGGAGAAACAAAATATGGTCTATACTTACAGCAGAATATGACTCAGCCTTAAAAAAGAATGAAATCCTATGTATATATGGAACTCACAAAACTCAGAAGAAAAAAAAACACAAAAAACAAAAAACAAAAAAACAAACAAACAGATTTAAAAATGGGCAGAAGACCTGGACAGACATTTTTCCGACGAAGACATACAAATGACCGACAGACACATGAAAAGGCGCTCAAAGTCACTCATCATCAGGGAAATGCAAATTGAAACCACAATGAGCTATCCCTTCACACCTGTTAGAATGGCTAGTGAGAGATGTGTGCTGGCGAGGGTATGAAGAAGAGAGAACCCTTGTGCACTGTTGGTGGGGATGTAAACTGGTGCAGCCCCTACAGAAAACTGTACAGAAGTTCCTCAAAATACTTAAAATAGAACTACCATATGATCCAACAGTCCCACTTTCAGGCATATATCCAAAGGAAATGAGATCGGTTTGTCGAAGAGCTACCTGCGCTCCCATGTTCATTACAGCATTACGCCCAGCAGCCGGGATATAGAAACAACCTGAGTGTCCATCAAGGGATGAATGGGTACACACAAACACGCACACACGTGCACACATGCACAATGGAATACTCAGCCATCCAAAAGAAGGAAATGTTGTCATTTGCAACAACCTGGGTGAATCTTGAGGACATCACCCTCAGTGAAGTAAGCCAGACACAGAAAGATGAATATATGTGATCTCACACAAAGAATCAAAAAAAGTTGAAACCGAACTAAAGAACAGAATGCTGGCTACCAAGAGTTGGGGGGGGGGTGGGGATGGGAAAGATGGTGTCCAAAGTGTAGAGACTTTGAGTTATAAGATGAATAAATTCTGGGGCGCCTGGGTGGCTCAGTCAGTTAAGTGTTCAACTCTTGATTTTGGCTCAGGTCATGATCTTAGGGTCATGAGATCAAGCCCTGTGTTGGGTTCTGCATTGGGTATAAAGCCTGCTTGAGATCCTCTCTCTTCCTTTCCCTCTGCCCCCACCCCCGCTCTCTTGCTTTCTCTCCCTTTCTTAAAAAAATGAAAAATAAAAAAGATTAATAAATTCTGGGGACCTCATGTACAGCATGGTGACTATCATTGATACTGTATTATATACTTGAAATTTTCTGAGAGAGTAGATCTTTAAGTGCTCTCACCACCAAAAAAAAGGCAACCAGAGGAGGTGATGGAAGTGTTAATTTGACTGAGGTGCTCACTTCCCAGCATGTACATATATTAAATCATCATGGTGTACTCTTTACCAAAACACAGCACATTGTACACCCTTAATATAGAGCATCTTTATTTATTAATCATACTCTGACAAAGCTAGAAAAAAATAAAGGAAGGAAATTGTACCACATGCTACAGCAGGCATGAAAATTGAGAGCATTATGTGGAGTGAGTGTGCCAGGCCCAGGGGGCCCTGGGTGGCTCAGCTGGTTAAGTGTCTGCCTTCAGCTCAGGTCCTGATCTGGAAGTCCTGGGATCGAGCCCTGTATTGGGGGTCCCCACTAGGCAGGGAGTCTGCTTCTCCCTTGTCCCCTGCCCCTCCCCCCTCGTGTTCTCTCTCTCTCTCTCAAATAAATAAAATCTTAAAAAAAAAAAAAAAACATAAAAGCTAGTCCCAAAAGGACAAACACTGTACGATTCCACATATATGAGGCTCCTAGTGCTGTCACTTTTTCACAGAAACAGAAGAGTAGCATGGTTGTTGCCAGGGACTGGGGTGGGCGTGGAAAACAGAGTTAAGCTATTTGATGGCGGCAGAGTTTCTGTTTGGGAAGATGAAAATGTTCTGGAGACTGATGGTGGTGACGGTTGCCCAGCAAGGCGGATGGACGTAGTTAATGACACTAAACTCGACAGTTTAAAAAATGATTCAAATGGTGAATGGGGCTACATATATTTTACCACAATTTAGAAAACTAAAATAAAACAAAACCAAAAAAAAGATAATATCCTGGGAATTGGAAGACCAAAGAGGGGTGATACACATCAGGCACCTCACCAGAGGATTCTCTTAGAGTGTTCCTCTGCCCGGGGAGTAGCCCCAGGCCTGGGGTCCCCTAAAGAGAAGCCTGTCCAAGAAAGGACAGACGCCCTGGTAGAATGAGGGGCCAGGAAGCACATGGAAGCAAGCTTTACCACAGGAGGATGCGGCAGGAGTCAGAGAAGACACTCCACACCTTGGAACCATGAGGGGCCCAGAGGACCCTCCTATCAAAATCGGGGAGACTTGCCTTTACTCCTTTTCTCACAGGCAGTTCACGGCAAGACACCCGGCCAGTGAAGATATTTAAGATCCAGGGGGTCCAGCCACACCCGGGGCATAGCCACATGCTCAGGAGGGACCCGAGAGAGGCCGGAGGCATCACCTGCCAATGACATAAGGGGCTCTTTTATCACCAATGACAAAATTAATTTTTTTTAAAGAACATTCAGGGTTTACAACAGACTTTACAAATGAAAGGACTCCCCTCTGCATACGTCAAGAATGAGATTTCCTTTCTGACACTTCAGGAGGCCTCATCAGGGTTGGTTCAAATAGAAAATACACCTTCGTCATCTGCTTCTCTGGGGAAAGGTAGACTTTATGGTCTCCCAGAGCTCCCTGGGGGCTTAAGCACCTTGAGGAGCAGCTCAGATAATCACTCACCCCAGAAGATTCCGAGAGGTAGCTCCAGGGAGAGGTAGTGGGCAGTCAAGTGAATGACAAGGCATGGGCACTACTCTTCAGAGAGTGATCTGATGTCTACAAAAGCAAAGTCTTGGTGCGGAGAAGAGCCAGGCCCTACAAGGCTCCTGGGGCCCTGAGCCTCCATCCCACCTGGGCTCCCGCCCGCCATCCCTGGTTATCACGTACGCCGGCGTACTACTGCTCTCTGCCTTGCTCCTGCTGAAGGCTGACAGCAAAACAACTCTGCCCTGAATACAAATGCTTCTGGACAAGATGCAGCAAAATAAAAGCCACATGGGTCCTTGAGTCGGATCTGGGGCCCCTCCTCCGCTGCCCTCCCCTCCTGGCTGTGGCTGGGCCGGCGACCATGCACGCACGTGGCCTCTGAGATGAGCCGGGATCTGCCCAGGCCACCATGGGGGACAGAAAAGTGAAGCAGGCTTTGGCTCCACATGTTCCATTAGAAGAAAGAAAACCTGGGCTATTGTGAGCAGGCATATGAACACAGTGAAATGTTGTCACCATCCACGCTTTTGAAATAAAACCCACCTGAATGGGAACACCATGATTACAGCCCATTTCAACATTCTGTTCTAAAAGGCTGACTGTTGGGAGATCAGGTTTTAAATTGAAAATCAAAGCGCTATTCCTCAGTGATTCCCAGGAAATGAGGGGCACACAAGCAGATACAAACCTGTCCCTGCACACGGCTGCCCCTCACCCCCCACCAAGCATCCTAAAAGTCACCTTACAGATTTCCAGCTTTCAAGCAGGCCATAATTAGGTACGTAGGCCTTACTAACATTGCACGGGTTGAGCTACTAGATTTTAACACCACCACCTCTCCAGTTCAGGGTTAATCCCACCATCACGAAAGGCTGCCCGCCCCCTTTCCAGCACTTAGAATACAAATTCCAGAATCCCAAACTGCAAGGAAGGACTTGAACAAAAGAGAACTCATGTCCGGCTAAGCAGGGATTGCATCCTTCTCAAATAACGGAGACCCACCAAGCCCCTGGTGTCAGAGGTCACACACCCAGGGCCCTTGGACTTTCCATCCTTCTCTCTGTGTGTCTCCATATCCCAGGAACCGAGAGCTACCTGCCATCCACAGTGGACCCCCCGCCCCTCTTCCAGGCCCTCCCTCTAACCAGAATTTCTACAGTACCACGGGCAGAGTGGGTTTTCCTGCTAGCTGCTCTTCTGCTGGCTTGTGACACGGCTGGCCTAGTTCTGTGTCCATCAGCTCTGAAGACAGCACAGAGAACCATGCAGCCTCCTGCCGTGCATCCTCCCATGAGCAGCGGAAATGAGCCAGAAAGAGGCTGGAAATGGGGTGTCTAGGGGCCTGGAAGAGGAACAGACTGCTGGCAGATGGGAGGGCAAAAAACAAAAACACCAGGTCTAGAGCCCACCCATCCAGGCAGGCTGCCACGCCTCTCCAACTGACTTCTGACCCCCCGGGGCAGGGACCTCCCAACTGGGAAGACTCAGAGCCCACCCAGCCACCACCAGAGGAAGGTGTGGGTCATGCCATTGTGCCCTGAGGCTCAGGCCCCTCTAGGCTTAATCCATCATGGTGCCCACCAACCCCTACACTGCCAAGCATCAGCACCACCTCCCCACCCCCCAAAGGCACTAAGTGGCTGGTTTACCTCAGAAAAGGAGGAAATAACGCCCATCATCCCAAACATGTTATGAACAAGTATTGAGAGCTATGCTATCCTCAGTGAATGTTCTACATGCAAATGGGGGGAAATAATGCAAAAACTCCATGATGTGCAGAAGAAACGAGGATTCTTAACTTGCAAAAGCAGTTCTCTACCGTTTGTCAGTAAGAAGCACCGAGAACTAGACGGTGTGACGCCCCAGGGCCAAGGCTACAGTGTAAACAGGAGGAAGGGATGTTTTTGTTTAATGGCTTGAGCCAAGGGATTCGACCAAAGGGATCCTGCATTCAACTCTGCTCCTCCTCTCCCTTTCACCATCCATCCCCCCACCTCCCTGCTGCCTGGACTCACTTCTGAAGGGTGACCCTGAGTGACCATCACCACAGATTCCATGACCTGCCCAGAGGGTCCACGTGGGAATTCTGTGACATAGGCACCACGTCTTGACACAGCTGTGATGCGGTATGCCTTAGGCAGGTTTGGCCAATGCCCACACTTCCCTGCTGGGAGCCACCTCACTGGGTTCCCCCAGCCTCTGACTTCCAGGTGGCCCACCACCTGCAAAGGGGGACTTCAAGAACCCAGGCTATATCCTGCATTCCCCGCCTCCCCCCACAACCTGCACAAGCATAGGGCCACCACTGTTGCCTGAGGGAGCCCCACCCATTCTGGGGAGGAGCAGATGCCAGGCTGACATGGGAGCCCACAGCATCCCCCATCAGCCTGCCCCCACTTCAGGGCACAGCAAGTGGCCTGAGAGGCTGTGAACCCATGTGGGCCCCAGGAGAGGGCTGACCCCATGACGTAAAGCAGACGACCATCCCTAGAGGGTGTTTACAGAGCTGGCGAATCACACACACACACACACACACACACACAACAATGAGACAGGAATAAAAAGGTATGTATCCGGAAGGAAAGGTTAACATTGGCAAATGATCTCCCAATGAGAAAATCCAAGAGAAAGAACTAACCAACCATTTAGGCCAACAGAGAGATTTAGGCCAGAGGACAGACAGGTCAGCCGTTCCTAAGTCAACAGTTTGCCTATATACCCACCAGAATCAGCCAGGAAACGAGGCTGGAGAAGGGGCTAACTCCACTGACAACAGCCACAGGGGCTACAAAATACCCATGAATACATCTAACAGGAAATGTATCAAATGTACGTGAACAAAGTGATGAAACACTAGTGATGGATATAAAAGGCCTTTTGAATAAATCCCAATATCCAGATGAGAAGAAAATATAAAGATGTCTCTTCTCCCTCAAAGAAACCTCTAGAGCAATCCCGATCAAAATCCCCATCAGATTGTGGGATGAATTTACCTTATTCTGAAGTTTATGCAGTCCAAGAAATGTATGCGAAAGGTTAGAAAAGCATGGGAAAAGGAGAATTAATGCAGAGGCAGTAGCCCTTTAAGGTAACGGAGCATACCAAAAAGCAACAGTAATTTAAACAGTAGATATTGGCAGAAGAATACATCAATAAATCAGAATGGATGGTCCAGACGTACGGGACAGCCCCACGTCCCAGGATGCAACAACAACCTCATACACGACGAACACAAATCTTAAAACAGAGACAAAGATGGGCTATTAATACATCACGTCGAAAAACTGTATGCATACGAAAAAACTTCCATCTCCAGTTCACGTACCTGGAAATAAATTCCAGATGAATAAAAGATGTAAACGTCAAAAAATCTGAACCATCAATATTAGAAGAAAATCTCTCTGTACAGGAGGTATACACTTGGGCAGAGAATTCCTTTCTCAAAGTAAACCACAAAATTCAGGAGCTATCACAGAAAAGCTTGATAGATTTGACAACGTAAAACTCCCACATTCTTGTGCCATCAAGGATATCTTTAAACGAAGGTGAAGAACAAAAGACATTGGGGAGGACCACATCTGCAACATAGAGAGGGAAGGGGAAATAACCTTTTTGCATGATGAATGCCTATAAATCCAAAAGGAAAAGGAACAAGTCAACAGAAAGACAGGCAAGGATGCAAAAAAGAAAATGAAGAGAAGCAATTCAGATATACTATGAAGCACTGGCGAGAAACCTTGCTCTCATCCGTAATTTTAACTCAGTGATAACTTTATACCTGTATGACCAAGTGAAACTACGAAGACATCATCCGTTGATGAAGACATGGGGAGAAAGCCGTCCCACACAACTGGCATCCTTTAAAATGGTCAGGAGTGCTCCAGAGGGCACCTCGGTGATAGCTATTCATGCTAGAAATCTCAAACCATTCGACCCTGCAAGTCTGCCTCTGGAACCCATGCTAGAGACATTCCCATGCAGGTGCAAGGATATACGTGTGAGACTCCACAGCCTGGTGTGACCAACGTGTGGACAATGGGAACAACCCAAAAGTTCGTCAATAAGTCAACAGTCAAGTGGGCAGCACTGTGTGGGTCGCACGGTCGGCTAAGCGTCCGACTCTAGGTTTCGGCTCAGGTCATGATCTCAGGGTCGTGGGATCAAGCGTCACGTTAGGCTCCACACTCAACAAGAAGTCTGCTAAAGGATCTCTCTGCCTCCCCTTCTGTCCCTCCCTGCACATATGCTCGCGCGCGCTCTCTCTTTCTCTCTCTCTCAAATAAATAAATCTTTAAAAATAAATAAGTAAACAGTCAAGTATTGTACAATGTTAGAATAATGTTACCATGCATAACTGACAAGACACAATGTCTGAGATGCATTGCTGGGGGAAGAGATCTACGGACAAACCACACTGGCAATACAATCTCAGTTCACTGAAAAATATTAAAAATAACAAACATAAAGGTATTTGTGTAAGATTTAAGTAAAACATTTCTATAAACAAACAAACAAACAAACAAAAAAACCAGGAGGAATCTGCACCAAACTTTAACAATGGTTGTCTTTGCAGGGGGTTGGGGGAGGGGGGCTCTCATGATCTACATTAGGTATTTCTGAAAATTTTGAATCTTTACAATGAATGTCTATTAGCTTTATAATCAGAAATTAAAATTAAGTAAAAAAAAAAAAAAGTGGTCATGCAAAACCAACGCCAAAGGAATCCCAGATCTAGAGTATGTCAGACACCTTCCTCGTCAATGAGACCAGGATCCTTCTCACCCCAAAGTCTGCTGCCAGAAAAAATGGCTCTCTCGTCCTCTAGAGATAACGAGAGAATTGTTAGAAGGCACTATTTTAGCAACAGAGATGTCATATCTATTTCTTTTACTTATTAGCTCTTTAGCTTTTAGACTACATGCAAACTGCATTCCACCAGACAATATGTACCCCAGTAAAATTCAGGGTCACTCCAGCACTGCACGTCACCCTTCTGATGTCTTTCAGGATCTTCAGGAGGTGGTGGAAGGAGTGTTTACCCCTGGTTACAAACAATGCTGCTGACCTGGAGAGAGGGGATCTGGGGCAGAGAAAGGGGGCTTCCCCAGCTGTCCCCTCCCCAGGGTTGGGGGGAGCACTGCCTCACAGGCCTTGATCAGGAAGCTTCTGGTTTTCAAGACTCTCAGTATTTGAGAATGACACTAATAGATTTGCACTTTAAAATTTATTACCAGACGGCTCCCACGGAATTTGCTCCCACACACAGAAAATAGTCCATTTTTCCAAGAACATGCTTAAAAGTCCAATTTGGGGGAACTGATGTAGATTGTCCCATTTTAGGTTCTTCAACCAGAGGAAATTTAAAAATTCTTTCTTCCAGCTCAACAGAGCGAATCCACGAGTCAATTGCTTCTGCAAAAGGAGGGCAAGGATCCTCCTGGGGCCGCAGGATTCAGCAGCCTTTCTCTGGATTCTCAGGGCAGCCGGTGGCTCCAGGACAGGACACCAGGCCAAGTGTCCCACGGTGGCAAGCAGCCATCTGACTCACAGGCTCTAGAGCTGGCTCTGGCGGTTCAGGAAGAGAGGGTCTGGCATCACTCCACTTGCCAAATCTCCAGAAAAATAAGATACTTTAAAACTAATAATGGCTCGTGAGCCCCGGGTTTGGGTCCGGCCCATGAGGTCAGCACCTCAGGGTCCCCAGCATGCTGGGGGGTGGGAGCAATCAGGAAAGGGATCTCTCCCTGGAAGAAATGGTATCACACCTGAGCCATCAGTCCCACGCTGCCTGGCGGCCTGTGTGTCAGCAGGAAGTCTCCGTAACTCTCCATATCGGGTCCCCTACAAGTTATTGGTTTTTCCTCTCAAAATACCGCAAGCAAACCCTGGAAGGGGGGGGCCACAGGGATCCTGGCGGGTCTCAAGGCATCAGAGGGGCAGCTGGAATGTGATCTGTGGACTGCTGGGCCATGGGATCCCATCAAACAGGGGGGAGGGGAAGGGAGAGATGGGGGTAGGGAAGGGGGAGGAGGGAGAGGGAAGGATGGAATGAGATGGAGAGGGGGGAGAGAGGGAGGGGAGAGGGAAGGGACTGGATGAAAGAGAGACAGAAAGGGGCGAGGATGGGTAGGAGGGAGGGAGGGAGAGCAGCTCAGTTCTTCTCACACTGTCAGTGGGCAATGAACCTTTCTGGAGGTCTGTCTGAAGCTTTCGCATTTTGTCCAGCATTTTTACCCAAAATGTATCATAATGAAAGAAACACGAATATCCACCAAAAAGAAAGAAAGAAAGAAGAAAAAAGGAGCTGCAAGAATATTTATTACAGCATGGTTCACAGCAGAAAAACATTCTAAACAACTCCGATGCCCAAGCATGGGGGCCCGGGGCTATGAATGCCTTGCAAACGCCCAACAGCAGGGGGAGGGGATCCTGACACAGTCCAGGAGCTGAGCATGTGCCCAGGCAGCCAGGAAGACACCGCGGGACCACGATCCCCCAGCAGGGAGACCTGGGCATCTAAACGTCTCTTCTGTTTGCTTATCTCTTCTTCCTAACACAATGGATTCATAGGTGTGGAATAACTAAAAATAAAGTTTTTAAGATAAAGAATATTCTCTCTTGCCAAAAAAAGGCATTAACTCTATTGAACTGAACCATAGGAAACTGCTTGCCTTTGACCACTTCTGAGTTAACAAAAATAGCAGGTTCATGTGGCTCAACTTGGTTTGGTCATAAAATCCAGATGAGTTGTAAGACCTGTGGGAATCGTTTCCTCTCACCGGCTCAAGGACCTGTGAGGGGCTGTGGCTTGCACAAGGTCCCCGGGGTGGTGTAGGCACCTTTCCCCCAACCAGCCACAGCACCAAGCCTCGCCTATCCCACACCAAGCACCTCCTGAGCCTCAGATCCTGCAGTGACGTGGGGCACACAGTCTGGTTCCTGACTCACGCTGTCCTGCAAAGCAGGTGTCCTCCCCTCTGGCCAGCAAGAGGCTGAGCCCCAGGCAGTGCCCTCCAGTTCTCCATAAACCACAGCCTTCCCGGCTGGCCCGGCCCATTCACAGAGCAGCAGGGAACCTGATCTGGCTTCCTCCCTTCCCTGTGGGGTTCCTCCTTTCACTCTCTGCTGTGCCTCCTCCAAAAATATAGGAAGTGAATCTTATGTACTTTAAAGACCATGAAATTTCCCCAAAACCAGGCATTCAGTTGCTGGGGGGTGAGAGGGGGGCTGTTTTCCTGCAACCCTGCCAGCCATCCCTTCCTATGGGAACAAAGCCATTTCTACCACCTACTCCGTGTTGGCCATGAATCTTAAGCACCAGCTCAGCCCACACAGACACTTGGCTCCCCGTTGCTCCTTACAGGACCCTCAACCATGCACACATCAGCTTGGGTCCATGTTGCCTGTATGACCAATGGCCTCTGGTCACTAACTGTAAGCGACCCAGGGGCTGATCCGGGGAGGGTGGCAGCTCAGGACAGATACTCGGATGTCAATGCTTCCTTTTCCTCATACATAAGAAGGAAGCAGAAGAAAGCTCTGCTGTCCCTTCAGGAGACCAAGGGAACCGGGCCCACACACTTGTGAGTGTCCTGGCTGGCCTCGTCTCTCCCAGGGGTTGTCCCCAGCACCCACACCGACCATACCTGAGAAACCTGTGATTTTCAAGCACCCAGCATGCGAGGCATACAAAAATAGATACTCCAAATTCTAAACTGAACTTCCCTTGTTTTCCCTCAGACGGTAAAGAAGGAGGTCCAAAAGGCATGACAAAGCCAAGAGGGTCTGGAGCTCAATGAGGAAGGACAGTGAGGCTCAGACTTCACTTTTTAGAACAGATTTATTTTTTTTAGCAGATTTTCCATTGATCCCTACATCCCGTTTCCCCTTAATGTAAGATCATGAACATCTTGCGTTAATGTCCTACATTTGTTACAGTTAATGAGCCAATAGGAATGCACTGCTGCTAACTAAAGTCCACATTTTATTGACAGCCCCTTAGTTTTTCCCCAGCGTCTTTCTTCTGCTCCAGGGTCCCTACCAGGACACATCATCGTCTGTCATCATGCCTCCTTAGGTTCCTACTGGCTGTGACAGAGTCTCCATTTTTTATGAGACCATTGATTCAGCAGCGTTAAGGAGTACTGAACAAGTATTCACAGAATGCTCCTCTATTGGAATTTAACTGCCGTTTTCCTTATGATTGGATAGAAGTTATGGTTTAGGGGAGACAGACCACAGAGGTAAAGTGCCGTTTCCATCACATCCTATCAAGGACACAGGCACTCAACATGACTCATCCCTGTTGGTGTTGACCTTGACCACCTAGCCAAGGCAGCGACTGTCAGGTTCCCCCACTGCTTAGTTACTGTTCTGTTTCCATCTGTACTCTCTGGAAGGACATCACCCAGTATGGTCTACACGTGGGGACTGGGCTGTACACAGCCCCTTAGCACCCTCTGACTTTCATTAGCCACCATCAGAACGATCACCGCATTCAGGTACGCGTCTTCCGCCTGCTGCCACACCTTGCAGGAGCCCCCTTTACCCTTTATTCTTCTACCCACTGACGATGACATTCCCCCTGACCAACAAACTCATCAAATTCAAAGCCCCCTGAAGGGCCGAGTCTTCACGACACTGTTTCTTCTATGTGTGTGCCAGCACTCAGCAATGATGCTTTGCACACCGCACACATGGAAATGCTCGCTCCAGAGATGGCCAACGTTCCCTGGGTGGCCAGGCCACTGGGAGTAGTCCTTGAGCCAACACGGGCAGGGCATACTTCCTGCAAGAGTCCAGCTCCCTCACTAATTGTCCAGGGCAAAAAGTGCTACTGGCCCAGGCCCATCCCCAACTCCATCTACCCCCCTCCCCAACACTGGAGCACCCCCATCCGTGCAGAAGGACAAGAGACAAGCTCATGGTATAGGTCAGGTGAGGATGAGTGCCAAGAGGGAAAATAACAGCAAGTGGGAGGCGAGGAGGTGAGATGCACTTCAGGACACCAGGGAGGCCTCAGAGCTGAGAACAGGTCTCAGCAGCAACAAGTGAAGGAAAGGAGGGAGGAGTTGGGAAGCTACATCTAGTCCAGGAGAGAGGGGATGGGAGCATGAGGAGGTGACAAGGAGCTAGTTCTGGGGCCGCCCAGCTCTCTCCCCTGCTTCATAAACAAAGGATGAAGGAGATACAGCTAGAGGGCGCTCCTTGGGGGCGTGGAGAACCCAGGCTTCTAGGCTCCTGAACTACGACACCACATCCATAGAACCCGCTCTGAAAATCTCAGTGACACCCCTGCAGCACATCACAACATCAGCCTGGACCAGTGCTGGGGCTGCCCTGCAGCACCAGGCTGGCTCCCGATGGGCCCAGGGCCCCCACAGACCCCAGCCTCTGCCTGTATGGGCACACCTCTCAGAGGGCCGTGTTGAAGAAGCCACCACGCCCTCCCTGCACCAGGTCAAGGCTGACAGTTCACCAGATGAACATGCATGGAACCTCTGAGGCTGCATGGTGACTCCTGCCACGTGTCACCACCTGCTTCCTTTGCGTCTCCGGAAGAAACCATGGAAAAGCCCACTGAGACAAGCTGCTTGTTTAGGGCAGTCTCAGGAACAGAGCCATGCAGCACAGCAACAGGGCTGCCCGACCTGGGTTGGGAGGGATGAGAGAGAACTCACAGGTGGGAGGGATAGGAAAAACAGGCCAGGGAGAGGTGTGGGCAAAGACAGCAGAGATTTCTGGGGACCTCTGTGCGGCAGGCAAGGTGGCCTGGAGATTGCATGGGTGGACGAGGTCTTGGGCCCTCCCCCCAGGTTTCAGGGCTGGCCCAGAGTTCAGACACCACCTCCTTCCGCTCTTGCTTCTTAAAGCTCTCTGGTTTCCCTCCCACTCCCCTGACAGCGCACAGCATCGGACCCTCACATACTTGGCTTGTTTGTGTCTGGTTTTGAGAGCACGGCTCCCTTCACATGCAGGAATTAAAACTCATTTCATCCAGATAACTTACCCATTATCAATTACCTGCATATGGATCCTAGCATCCTCCTTGGGTTTACGTTCTCTGATTTCATTTAGAAAATACGGTTCGAATCTCAGTATTAATAAGCGCTTGTCGGAATGGCAAAATTTCATTATCTCACATTAACTGTAATCTTGATTTTGATATTATTGTTCCAGCAGCGAAACAAGCCATGAGTCAGTCTGTTGAAAGTTCTCCTTGAGAATTTCAAGATGACGTACTGCTCTTTTTTTGTTTTTTCAGCTTTTATCGAAGTACACGTGCTGGAAAGTTTCATATCGTGAATTGAAATTCACCCACGCAAACCACCACCCAGATCAAGACACGGGATGTTGCCAGCGCTTCTAAAAGCCCAGCCCAGCCCAACCATGCCCTCCCCAATCACCACCTCCTAAGGGCAACCTGACTTCCAGCTGCACAGAAGAGAGTTGCCCGTTGACTTTCCTATCGATGGAAATGTGCGCAAGGGACTCAGGGCTCTGAGGTTTTTTTCATTCAACGGTATGTGGCCAGACTCATCCACACCGTTGCACGCACTCACAGAAGGTGTGCTCACGGCTTGCTCTGTGGCGTTCCATGTGCCAGTAAACCTCGGGGTGCCGGGCGGGCCTGCCGCTGATGGGCGCCTGCGTGGTCTGCAGCTTGAAATGACCATCATGCTGGCACGGGCACCGTCGCACCTGCCTCTTAATGGCTGTACTGGCATCCTGTGCCCACTTTAACAAGTCACCCCACAACTGGGTAGCTTAAACCAACATGCATGGATTCTCTCGCCGCTGTAGGAACGAGAAAGGTGAAAGCAGATTCTCTGGGTAGAAATGAAGGCGCCAGCAGACCGCACTCCCTCCAGAGGCTCTGGAGAACTCATTCCTCTCCTCTTCCACTTGCTGGGGCTGGCAGCCTTCCCTGGCGTGGGGCCACACTGCTCCCATCTCTGCCTCTGTGGTTCCACAGCCTCCTTCTCTGCCTCCAACCCCCCCCACCTCCCTCGCAGAAGGACCCTCGTGTCAGCATTTAGGGTCCACCCAGAAGACCCAAGCTTATCTCATCTCAAAACCCTTAATCACGTATAAGTTAGCATCTAAGTTAACATTCGTGGGTTCCAGGGATCAGGGTCTGATTTCTTTAGGAGCCACCTACCAGCCGGTGGCCGTATGCTCTATCTTTCCTGCAGTTCGCTTCAGAGGGGCACTCACTGCTGGTCAGAGGGTATATGTAATTTTGGCTTTAGTTGACGCCATAAAACGGCTTCCCAAACCAGCTGTAGAAACTGATACCCCAATCAACAGCGACAGTTGCCGCAGCTCCAAATTCTCCCCACACCAGCTAGTTCCTGCTACTCTAGCCGTTGTGATAGGTGTGTCATGGTGATATCACATCATGATGGTTGACTTCATGCATCAACGGACAAGCCCAGATCCGGATCCAAAAGCGTCTCTGGGTGTTTCTGTGAGGGTGTTTCTGGATGAGATCAGCATCTCGATCAGGACTTAGTCAAATGGACGGTCTTCCCCAACATGGACGGGCATCATCCAATCCACAGAGGAACTGAATGAAAACGAAAGGTAGAGGAAGGCGGAATTCACCCCTCATGTCCTGCCTCCTGGGACAGCTCGTTTCTTCTCCTGCCCTCGCACTGGGGTTTACACCACTGGCTCTCCTGGTTCTCAGGCTTCTAGACTCAAACTGAGTTACACCACCAGCTTTGCTAGGGCTCCAGCTTGCAGATCTGGGACTCTCAGCCTCCACAATCACATGAGCAGATTCTTCATGATAAACATGCACGCGCGCGTGCACACACACACACGCACACACACACATGCACACCCTACTCTATTGATTCTGTCTCTCTGGAGACCCCTGACAAATGCACACTTCTATCATTTATTTTGCATCTCCCTGCTGACTAAGGGAGTCGAGCATCTTTTCGTATGTTTATTGGACCTTCTTCAGGTGAAGTGTCTCTTGTCCCCTTCCTCTATCCAGTTGTCAGCCGCCTTCTTACTAATAATATAGTGCATTATTTAAGGATGAGTAATTTGTTAAAATATATCCCACTAAGCACATGTGTGTGGAGGAGGGGAAGAAAAAAAAAGGTTTTGGGTATCAGGGCCTGAGATGGGAGGTCCCGTGGTGTCCGACGGATCAGCGGACCCAACTCCTGGATGACGAACCCCCATCACAGACTGCAGGTCTCGGTCAGCTTGGACAGTGTGCACAAGGAAAATGCATGAGAGCCTGAGGACCACTCTCGGGAATTAGGGTGGTGAGATAAAAAGTAAATAAAGAAATCGGTCCCAAGTAGATGACTTATGTCTCCTTTTACTTCCATGAAACTGAAGCTCATTTCACCTCAAGGCTGGCCATTAAGAAAGTAAACTCTGTTTGTACTTCCACAAATACGTGTGGCTTTTATAGCCCTCTTCCGCCTCCGTAGGCAGTGATGGCCGCCCCTCTGCCAAAGCGCTCGTTTGTTCCCTGCTGTGGGTGTGGTGCAAGCTGCCACGCCCCGGACAGAACCACTGGATTTCTGCTCTGAAACATCGGGTATTAAATCCAGGACGGGTTGGCTTCTTTATTGCTGGAAAGGAAGAAAGCAGCTCTGGGAGTCGGTCAAAGTGAACTGCAATGTCGTATTAGGTCCTTGATCAAGCCATCAGGAGAGTGAGCCCCGAGACCCCCTGTCCCAGCAGCACACGATGCTCAGAGCCCTCTCCCCACTCCTCCCTGCCTGGTGCAGCTAGGAGAGGGGGGTGTGGGCTGGATCACAGTAGGCACACAGACACCACCCTCCATCAGATGAAGCTTTCTCTCAACAAACTGTGACAAGGACCAGGCCACCGGCCCCATGGGAGGGAATGGTGCTCACCCCCCGCCCTGCGCCAAAGCCGAAAACAGGCAGACTACTCTCCAAAAAGGAAAGCAACCTGTAACAGATGTTTTCTGAGCCACCATAACCCAGGGAATGAAAAGCCACTGTAGCCTATTTGAGCCGAAAAGAGGAAGAGAGAACACAGGTTGTGGGTGCCCTGGGGAGTCAGGGCCACAGACAGGAGGCATCTGAGGGCTTCTTTGGAGCTGACCAGCCTGCAGAGACCTCTAGTACCCAGCTTCTTAGCCACAGCACAGCTGTCCAGCAGCTGCAGCTCTCCCCCCACCCCTGCCACTGCCCCATGCCTTCCCGGTCCCCTCTGCATGAGGAGTCAGCCCCCTCCTTACAGAGAGCCAGAAAGCCACCAGGAGCCCTGGCAGTGACCACCAGGCAGCACAAAGATGGCCACGCTGCAGGCAGGGTGGCCAGGCTGAGGCAGCACCTGCCTCTGCGACCTGTGTCCTCCTGGTCTTTCCACGCTCGCTGACAACTGGAAACCGGGCTCCTCTGTGTGACTGTCCTTCCCGTAAGTCAGCAGAGCCGCAGAGGTTAACTCTATGGGAGCAAATTAATAATGTGATTGATGGTTTGTCATGGATTTTGTCGTTTTTGTAGGAGAACAGTGGCAATTTAATCTAGAAAGCCTGTAAATCTCTCAAAGGTAAAATTAAACATCCATGAGGCCAGGCTGGGACTTGGCAGCAGCCGCTGCCTCCTACATAAGACGGTAGGACCGAGGCCCCTGGAGCCACGTGGCTCTGAGGGCTGCAAAGCTGGGCCCTGCCCCTCTTCAACACCCCTCCACGTGCCCTCCATGAGCACTTCTCCCATGTTAACTGGCGGCAAAGCCTGATTATGGAAAAGACTGTCCTAAAGAGCTCTCAGCAAAGCTCATGTCATTTCTATCCACCCCCCGTGTCCCCATTGCACCACAAGGATGCCTCAGGGCCCCCAAAGGCAGCTCAAGCCCCTGGTGATCAGGACACCCCTTCCCCCATCTCCAACTCTGATCTGCACACACTACCTGTGTCTGATGCCAAATACACAGTCAGCCTCCCTACAGGACCAACACCAGGCTGGCCCTTTTGCCTGGAGGGCTCTTCTGTCCTGGACTCTGGAGGGGCACACTTGTCTACCCTTCCAGGATGGGGTCCATGACTCCCCCCACCCCCAGGCCTGGGCTCTCACACCTTCCCATCTGTGCTTCTTTAGAAGGGCTGTGGTCCCAGAGCCAGAATCAGGGGGCTCCGATGCCATCCCACAGTCGCCAGTGGCCCCTCTCTGCTCCTTCTCTCCGGACCTCACCCAGCTCTAGACAGGGCTTGGGAAAGGCAGAACGGAGCAGGTGTTCAGAAACTACCTGTGGAGTGGATGGAGGGATGGATGGATGGATGCATCTCCCAGCAGAGGGCTCAGGGGGTTCTAAAGCGGAGGCCCCCCATCCACAGTGTCTGCACTGCAGAGACCCCACCCGTCAAGGGACCAGCAGGTGAATGACAGGGGTAATGCTGCCATTTAAGTGCCCAGCACCCTGCCGTGTCCGTTAGCACACAAGCCATCCTGCATGACAGATGAAAAGAGCGACACATACACAGAGTCAAAGCAGGGATTCTCAGAGCCAGCAGCGGGGAGAGGGCTGCCAGATCTAGGGGTCCCCCAAGGCAGCTCCTCATAAGAAGTTGATGTGAGTCCGAGGTGCCCCTGCCTCTGAGGGCATCCCAGGAAGTTGAGCGGCATGAGCCACCACCGCTGATTAAGCACAGAGCAGCCTGAGATCAAGAACAAAACCATTACTTAATGAAATGCAATTAATTTAGAAGCCGAAATCTGTTAAAGCCCAAAGGAGAGGCACAGTCAGGCATTCTTGGTCTGGAGGGCCTTCTGCTCTCAGGGTTTCCAACCCAAGAACCAGCTCAGAGACGTATGTCCCCGTGAGAACCAGAGGCAGATGGCCCAGCCATTGCCCTACGCTGGTGTGCTCTGTCCAGCACCCGAAGGACAGAGAAAGGCCACAGGCAGAAACTTCGCAGTCCATGTACACAAAGGAAATCACATCGAGGAGGGGCCATGGGTCAGGCTTGTCCCACTACCATTCCCTGGAGAAAACAGCCATCGCCACAACCAAGCACGGCCTGCCCCCGGGGCCCGTGATCCAGCAGGCAGGCCAAGTGGATAGTGTTGGGACCCGTGGCCGGGAACAATTATCAATCAGTCATCTGCCCGCTTCTCTGTGATCAGCCAGAGCCAGTCAGGGACCCAAGGTGCGCCTGGCATCTGAGGCCCGTCAGGCAAGCTGGGAAGAAACTCTCTCTCTCTCTCTCTCTCTCTAACCCCAGTGACAGGGTTAAGTGAGCATTTCATCATAACAACACGCTTGCCCACACCTTATCTCACTTTATCTTCATAACTCTGTGGAACTCAGTGGCTGGTGAGGAAGGGAGCACAGAACTATGTGTGACCTTTTAGGAGAATTTAGGTCAAACCCTGAGCGGGGGTGTTCGCTGGCTGTTTGGAGGCAGAGCCCGGCTTTCTAGAGCTTCGGGTTCCTAACACAGGCCCCACTCCTACTCTACCCCACCCATGACAGCTGTCACCAGCTCTGGGTAATATGGACAGATGTTAGAGCACATGGCTCACTTATCACACCAAAAGACCGAGAAACGTAAACTGCGTTTTATTTGAACAGTACGCACGCTCGCTGCCAGGGGGACCTGAGAAATCCATCATCCCTAAATGCACGCGTTCACTCAGTCAGTGGGTCTCCTGTATTGAACCAATGGGTTTTTCCAAGGCAAGTGATAAGTAAACCAATTGGGAAAAATGATACACTATATATTTTTGTTAAATTAACGATGCATACAACAATTCAGAAAAATTCAACTTTAGAGAGCTGCCTTGGCAGGGAATCAACTCCAGGAATACAAAACCCATCAAATTAAAAAAAAAATAGATATGTATTACATATACGTACGTAGAGAGAAATATGTACATGTTATAGATATATTCCAACTAAGAGTTCTAAATACAAATCCTGTCCTCCTGACTATTTATGTATTCAGGTTTGTTTAGAACAAGGATCTGAGCATTTCAGACCCAAGCATCTCTCTTCACGGCTGATGCTTGGGACAGGAGGGGCAGAGAATCCCGGTGAGTTCAAGTGCAAAAAGGAAAACACCTTTACACACCCTCCAACAGTATTTGCTGTTTGGCTGGACATCACGCTCCCAACCAACCCTCTCGCTGTCCCCGTGGTGGGCGCTGGGTCACCTGTGACATGTCCGTTACTCTCCAACCGCCAACCAGCACTCAGGTCCGCTGGTCACCAGCTATCAGGTTCTCTAGACACATGTTGAAAATTAACCCCTGGGTGGATCACATCCTGCTCACGACCACCCGATTGAAAAACAAGTATGATACAAACAAAGCCCCCATGGGATGGGGGGCCGGGGGGTGGGGCACAGGGACCTCGAGCTCTCTCCCACTCAAGCCACAATCCCAGCACTGCCCTGCATTCCCCAGGGCGTGCTCCGTAGCCTGCCTCCCTGTGGCCAAGGTGAGACAACTGATCTACCGCTCAATACTGAAAAGAGCAAACACCGAGGAACAGAACTCAACCAATGCAAGTGCCCACCAGCGTGCACCTAATGAGAAACCATCTTCAAATGTTGCAGCACGCTGGTTTCCAGAACGCCAAGAGACGAAAATATTTTCTCAGTCAGTACATGCAGGAAACTCAACCACGTGGTTTTTTCTTCCCCCTTCTTAATTTTGGTCCTTCAGACACAAAACAACAGACGTAGCACCTGACATGAGAACAGCTCCCACGTTCTTGACGAGGTTGTGGCTGAAACTACCAAACCTGACCCCTCAAACTCCCAGAGAAATTGCAGAAACCACAACAAGCCTAGAGGCCACACTCCCCTCCCCCACACCTGCACAGCCCTAGGCATGGTAATGACTTTGAGCATCACTTTGATACTGAGAACTGTATACATAGTTACATGGCTCTCAAAACAGCGGCAGGAGAGACGTATAATGTCATTATGACAGAAGGTGAGAAAGGCTCCCAAGGCCAACGACTTGTACAAGGTCCCAACGATGAGCGGCAGACCCAGGCTCCTTGAATGGAGCTCTCACTCCTCCTAACCCCGCCGTCCTTCCCAGCCTCAGGCTGCCTCCGTCCTGATACCACCAGCACACCTTCCCCTGTGAGACCACAGCACAGGCGGGAGGATCTGGCGGGGGAAAGCTTCGGGAGCCAGAGGCTGGCAAACATGGGGCAGGCGGACTGGCTGGGAGCCTCAAGATGCTGGGTCTGACATAAGGTACAAGACAAGCTTAGAAACATCCAGATGGAGGGAAAAGGGAACCTGGGTAAGAGAGTGCCTCATTCCCAGTGCCTCTACAGCCCAGGTGACTGCAGGGACAACACAGAGCTGGCTCTGGCAGCAGGGAGAGCCTGACGGCACACCATCCAAACAACCGAAAATCCGAAAAGGAGTTTCTGTGAAGAATCAGGACACCCGCTCTTTGGGCCAGATTGCCTTTCCAACCATGTTGTCTCCTGGCCTATATGAAAACACACCTGCATGGTATAATTCCACAGCTCTTTCCTGTCTGCCCACTGAGTACCAGATTCTGTGCTGACTTCTAGGAAGGAGCCAACCAACCGTGAATACAAACGTGACTACAGCTCAGGTCCAGCCCTGAGGCTTAGGAAAAGGAGGAGCCCAGAGCCAGACTGAAAGGAAGAGGGCCATTCTTGGGGCCTCACTCATTCACTCATCCATCCACCAAGGAGCACTGAGGTGGTACATGGCCCTGTTCTAGCTGCCAGGAATAGAGAGGAGAACAAGGTGTTTACATTAGAGTGGTAAGAGTCAATAAAAAGACAGGTATTCAAATAACAAATCGAATGTTAAATATGAAGAAGAAACACAAAGCAGGGTTAAAAAAAAAAAAGTGGGGGGAGTAAAGTTAAATTATGGTGGGGGGCCAGGGAGCATAGAACCAGAGAACTGAAGTAAGTGAGGGACCAAGTCAGGTGGACATCTGGAGGAAGCTGTGCCAAGGAGAGGGAAGGCAGGAGCAAAGGCCCTGAGGCATGTATAAGCTTGGCAAATTTGAGGACAAGGGGATAAGAGGAAAGGAGTCCACATGTAGCTGGGATCATCAAGGATGGACACAAGGGCCCCAAGCCAAGGGGACAGGGTGGAAATACCCAGGGCAAGCCTGGGAAGTGATCCCATCTGCCTGGAAGGACCATGGTTGGGAACAAGGAAGGGAAGTTGAGAAAATCAGACCAAGGAATGTGGGTGTGGAGTGAGCACTGGGAAGCCACGGAGGACTTGAGCAAGGAACACCAGACCTGGTCTGGGCCCCACCTGCCAAGAGGCAACCATGCAGCCCAACTTACAAAACCCCATAGCCAGCACAGAAATCCTAATTCCCACAGCAATGGCAGCCCACCAATATGGAGGGCTCCCCAGCACACTAGGGAACCATGAGCCCCACAGAGAGAGCCTGGCTTTGTGACCTTGAGGTTACTGTCCTTCCTGGGCTCCCTCGTGTGTCCAAGAAAGGACAGGGAGAGAATGAACTGACTTTGGGAAAGGCGATGGAAGACAGCCCACGCCAGCTGACTCAGCCTGTGCCAGCAGGCTCCTCGGAGGCACGAACTGGACCCAACCCAGGTGGTGGGCGGGGGACACATAGAGGAGGATGGAGTCACAGAATCCTCCCTGTGGGCACATGGTCTAACCACCAACAGGCACCTGGGCTGCCTTTTGTTGAGCAATCATCAAACGGGACCTATGCTGGGGACTGAGCTGTCTGACAGTGTTTCCACATCCGCATTCCTCACAGCCACCTGGGATGCTCGGAGCTACCACCACTCTGGGCTCTCTCTCGCTCTCTCCATTTCTCTTAGGCCAACCTGCAAGGCAGGCGTCCTGGTTTCTGCTGCAGCTTTTAGAAGTCCCATGTGGCCTGCTGCGGATGTGCTTAGGGCCTCTGTGCCCACCTGCCCCTAGCCCTCTCTGAATCCCCTGACAGTAAGGGTCTCTCCAAGAGTTCAGACTGTGGGGTCACCAGAGGCCCTCACCTGTTGAGTCACTAGGTCAACCATGTAAAGCCAGGACAGGGAGGTGCTAA
The DNA here is from genome assembly GCF_002288905.1 of Enhydra lutris kenyoni. Classification (NCBI taxonomy): domain Eukaryota; kingdom Metazoa; phylum Chordata; class Mammalia; order Carnivora; family Mustelidae; genus Enhydra; species Enhydra lutris. Next base: position 2,641,129 of record NW_019154113.1, on the reverse strand, counting down.
GGCCCGGAAGGGACCTGTACATCTCTCCCCCAAGACAGGCCTCATGGCCACCCGATCCATACAAAGCCCGGCCTGAGCCTAACCTCCCCATCCAATGTGTTTTTCCTCTGAGTTCCTCAGTTGTGTCTAGGAAAAATCAAGGTGTTTTAGCGCTCCCTCTCAGTTTCCAGGGGTGCGACTGGTGTCTTTTACAATTATCTTTTATTTTTATCCAGCGTTTCTTAGTTTGGTTGGCAAACTGAATTCTTTATGCACCTCCATTTCACAATCCATCCCCACCAATTATTCCTGTTAAACTAATATTTTATATAAAAAGGGGGAGAGAGTTATAGCTACTCAGGAGATGGTTATGCAAACAAGTTAATGAGCCCCAATTGGGCCTTGGGTGCCAGAAGAAAGAAACACAGGGGTGGGGACAAGCGTAAGAAGTTGACCACCACTAGCTTCACTCTACCCCACCTCTCTCTCTCACACACTCATACACACACACACACACACACACACACACACACACACACCATCTGGTTCAGCCTGCCCGTCTCCCAGGAGCAGAAGCCCAGTACTCTGGAGATGGAAATGCAGACCATGGGGGGAGGGGCACCACCATGATCCCTAACAAATGACAAGAGGTCTGGAGAGACTCAGGCTCCCACAGAAGACCCTGGCAGGACCCCATTGCTAGTGCGATCACCAGACCCAGGCCTGTTTTGGAGACTGCTGCAGGGGTCCCCCTGCCAGGGCTGGTGGCACCCCCCTGGAGAGGCTGCTAGCTCAGTGCTGGGACCTCCAGCAAGCTCCAGCTAGTCCACAAATTCCCTGAACACCACTCAGAGTCCCAGCGGCTTCCACATCAGGAGACCCTCTCCAGACCCTGCTGCAAATGCAAAGCAGCACAGACAGGCAGCCTGGAGTGAGGACATAGGGCAGGACATCCTAGCAGCTCTGGGCGGAGAAACAGAACCACGTGCCCGGCAGGGTGGACACTGCCCACAGGAGGAGAAGTCCCCACCACCACTTTACCGGGGTCTAACCCCGAGGCTCTGGGTACCCACAGAGTACCTCAAATGTGCACCTCGGGAAAAGTTGTCCCGCTGCTACTCCCGAAGAGTTCAGGTCATTATTTCTAAAACCGCTGTGGTTTCTCAAAGCAGGGGCGGGGGTGGGGACAGAATCCCAGAAAGGGGGCCAGGGGTTGAAGAGGCCGGAGACAACCCGGCCAACGGGACGAAGTGCTGGGATGTCCTGATTTGGGGGACTTCACTGTCTGCATGGTCATCCGTGAGTTTTTAACCACAGATTTGAGTCTGGCCCCTGTCAGGCAGTAAAGGAACAAATCTGAAAAAAAAAAATTAAGTCCTCCGTCTGTAAGTAAATACTAAGTTAGGACTAGCAGGCTCAATTTCAGCCTCCACGCGCGGCGAGGCTCAGACAGGGCGGGCCCCTCCCCGGCGCTCTCCGGACCCTTCCTCTGTGCCCGGCCCAGGGCAAGTTGGCCCCCAGCCTCGGCACACCGAGGCCAGCCGCCCGCCGCCCAGCTCGGGGGTCGGGGACTCGATGTTCGCTTGGATATCAGTGGCCCAATCTCCCGGTAGCAACCCGCCCAGGCTGTGCGCGCCGCAGGGAAGGGGCCGAGGCGAGTGGCGGGTCGCGCCGCACCCCGAGCCCCGCGCCGGCGGCCCAGGGGAACCAGAGGGGGTAATTTTTAATTGAGGAGTTTCTCCCTCTGGGCCTCATTATGAAGGAAAATGGGAGGGGGCAAAGATCGGGACTCGCCTTCCCGGGAGGCAAGAACCCCAGAAGTGACCCCAAACTCGGGACTTGCCCTGCACGGGGACTAGCTGCCAGAACCAAGCCGGGCCGCGGAACGCACCAACCGCCCGGCCAGCCCCGGGACCCAAGCGGGCAGCCACCGCCGGCCAGCGCCCCCAGTCCGCGCACGGTCCCCCCTCACCGCGGCGTCTCCCGCCCGGGATGCGCGAGCCTCTGGCTCGGCCTCGCAGCGCCCGCCCGCCAGTCGAGGGGGCGCAGGTCCGGGCTCCCCCCCACCCCCACCAAACAGACCCCGGCGGCGCCCGGCCGCCCCGCAGTGCCGCGGGTCCGGGGGCCGCGCTCCGGCCGCAACATCTGCACCCCGCCCCGCTCCCCGGCACCCTCCCACCCCCGCGCGCCGGCCCGGACGCCCCTAGGTTGCGGCCGCGACCCCCAGCTTACCTGGCCCCGGCACGGGGCCGCGCGGGTGCACAGCCACCCCCGCCCCGCCGCCGCCGGCTCCGTCCGCGAGGCCGAGCGCCGGGCCGCCGCCGCAGCTCTTTGTGAGCCCGCGCCGAGCCGCACACCGAGACTGCTAATGAGCCCGGGAAGCTGAATAGCGGCGGGCGCGCCCCGGACGCAGCGTACAGCACGCAGGGCCGCCTCTGCCGGGCGCACGCGGCGCGGCCGCGGGGCGCTCCCCGCACCAGTCTGCGGCGACCGCCCTGCGCCCCCGCCCCGCCCCGCCCGGCCTCGCCCGGCCTCGCCAGCCGCCCCCCGCCCGGGAGCCGCGGGTCGGAAAACGCTCGCGGGCCAGAGCGTGCGGCGGGAAGAAAGGGAGGACAAAGATGCGTTGGTGCCCAGCCCCCTCCCGGCGCCCGGACAGTCGGCGGGCGCACCTGGGGCCCGGGTCCTTCAGGGACTGGGCTCGGGGACAAGGACCGAAGCCCGGGCTCTGGCAGGCGCGGCGCCCCGACCGCCCCCGGCCCTGGGGAGCACACCGATTCCCGGGCGCGCCTCGGACCAGCCGGATCGGGAGCCGTAGGGGTCTGGTCCTCAGACGGGTCGAACAGGTGTAGGCGAGCTCCACCGCGCCCGCACTCTGCCCCGGGTCCCGCGCTGCCCCCTGGCGGGCTCGGGAGCGCGTGCGGCGCGGAGGGGCCGCGGCGACCGCGCCCTGCTCGGCCCCGCGCGGCGGCTTGCGGAGGCCCCGGGCGAGCAGCGCTCCGGGATCGCAGCCTCTCGGGAAGCCCCATCTGGGAGGAGGGGCTCTCCCACCGCAGGGCCCCCAGCCGCGGGCTGCATTCCAGGTGTTCTCCAGCCTTTTGTTCCTAATTCCCTGTGCTACCCGAGCCTTCCACTGCTGACCTCCCCTACCTGGGGCCTCGCCCTAGCGCGTCCTCTCCTTGCTGTCCTGAATGGAGAGGACCCTAACCTCGTCCATTTCCAGATACCCACGCACCTCCCAAGGCGAGTCAGTGATGCACCCACCACAGTGTGAATAATCCGCCCTGAAGCCCTTGAAGGTTGTGCTGAAGATGCCAGGATCACGTTTGACCCCTGGGGCCCTTTCATGCGGTCCTGGGGCAGATGGAATAACCTGAGGGCTCTACCTGGTTGAGTGCACCTAGTAGGCTCAGTGCAAGGGCTCAGGTGCCTCCTCTCCCACATCCTGATTATTTACCTTATGTTTCCTTTTGTCCTTTGGCTGCATTAGGGTGAAAATGTGGTGGGGGCAGTTCTGAGGAGGATTCCTCCCACAGGAGGAAGTGGAGGCCCCCGTGGGGGGAGGGGAGACCTTCTCCCCCTACTCTGAGGGTCAGAGCCAAAACCTAGAGAGAAAGGGGCTGGGGAAAGCTAAATCCTGAGCCAGACTGGCACCAGCAGCAGACTTGGGGTGGGCTCCCTGTGGCCTTGGGCTCCCTCCCACTCCCCAGTCCCCTCCGTCAGCCCCATTAACACTCACAGTGACCCAGAGGGCCAGAGCCTCCAGTTAGGGGGAAACTGGTTCCGGTAGGCAGCTTTGTAGCCCAAGTGCCAAGCAAAGGCCGAGAAGGCAGAGCCCAAAAGCGGGCCAGCGGCAGATTCCTGATCTACTGCCCCTTGCCCTTGAGGTGAGCTTATCTCCACTGTTTGTGTTCTGCCTACTTAAGCATTCTGTTCGTCCAGGCAACAAAAAGTTCAGCTTCATCCATCCTGCTAGGGCCCCAGCTTTTCCCCAAATGCCAATGACTGGATAGAAACAATTGGGAAGAAATGATTCCATAGCGTTAAATGTCAAGTAGGAAATCCAAGTGCATTCATCTTTTCATCTTACCTTGCACCTTATGCCTGGAAATGTCTGCACAGCCTTGTGCATCTGTGAATATGGCGGAGGGCACAGGAGTGCCTCTACCTCACTCAAGAGTCTGAAATCTGGTGAGCTCTAGCCAACCGTCACTAATCAGAGGGTTTTGAAAGAATTTTGGAGCAAGAAAGGTCCGAGACTTCCATGAAACTTAAAAAGCCATATAACATAAAAGATTGCTAAGTTTTATTTCAGAAAACTTCCCACATGCCAATCATCACCGTAAGCAAAGTCAGCAGCAAATCAGGAACAAAATATCTGCCATTCAGGAACACTAACAGTTCATCTCCCTAATATATGCATATACATATATATGTATATATATTACTATGTATATATGTATAGTATATACATATACTATGTATATATGTAATATATGCATATACACATATATGTATATGTATTACTATGTATACATGTATACTATGTATAATATATATATAGTATACCACTATATATATAGTGTTTATATATATATACCACTATACTATATATAGTATATATATATATAGTATATCACACTATACATAGTATACATGTATACATAGTAATACCATATATAGTATACATAGTATACTATAGTAATATATATAGTATACATAGTAATACATATACATATATGTGTATATGCATATATTAGGGAAATGAACTGTTAGTGTTATATACATATCAAAAATATATACTTATATGTATAAGTATATATATGTGTGTATATATAAGTACATACTTATATGTACTTACAAAAAAAGATGAGAATAAAAACAACTCAGTAGAAGAAAGAATAAAATAGACCCAGATATGAAAAAACAGTTCATAGGTAAGGAAGCACAAATGACTTCTAAAATCTGAAAAGATAACTTCCTTATTCATAATTAGAAATGCAAGTTAAAACCACACCTCAACACCATGGTTTTTACCTCTCAGACACCCAGGCATGCATTAACACAATACGTCCCAAGGGAAAGGGGAAACTTTCAGACTCCCACACGGTTGGGGAGTGGAAATTAGTTCGACTTCTATGGTGGAAAATTAGCTTCTAGCAAAATTACAAATACACAAGTTTTTTGACCTAAAAATTCTGTTTCTAAGAGTTTTAAATACACATATGCTACACACATGAAAGTATCCATGAGCAGAATTATCCATGGTGTCATTTGTGTGCTCAACAGCCTTGATATCCATGAACAACAGACTGTTCAAAACGTCCAGGTACATCCACTCAAATTATATGCAGCCAGAAAAGGGGGAAACAAGAAAACATGATGAATTAACATGGAACGTTTAAGATACATTGTGAAAAGAAAGAACAAAGAGAAGAAGGTGTGTGTTGTGTGTCAATGTATGTAAGACAGAGTACAAGAAAAAAGAGGAAGTTTATGCTTGCCTGTCCACAATCATAAAGCTTCTCTGGAAGGATCATCAGAAACTAATAAATATTGGTCATCTGTGAAAAGGAAGCTGGTGACTAGGGCAGGAAGGACGGGGTAACTTTTCACGGATTATATATTTTTTTGAAGTATATATTATTTATCCCAAAACAAAATCTTAAATTATCATTCATAACCCTGGTTCTTAACCCTGTAAAGGGTAACAGATTTCTGAAATCTCTGATCTTTTCCCCTGGGAAGAAAAACAATAGACACTCTGATCCTGAAACTAAGGTGAATACTGCAGAAATCCCAAGGTTGGACCACGCGGCCATGCGACCTACTGCCACTTAGTGGCAGTATCCATGAATTGCAGGCTTGGTGCCAGTCCTGATCAGCCGGGAGGAGTTCCCCACCAGAATGGATTTTCTACAGGGCATTTATAAAATGGAGCCTAAAATTTGTCAGATTCCCAGCACTCACCATAACTTAGTTTAGTTTTTTTTTTTAAGATTTTTAAATTGATTTGTCAGAGAGAGAGAGAGTGTGTGCGCACCCAAGCAGGAGGAGCAGCAGGCAGAGGGAGAAGCAGGCTCTCCACTGAGCAAGAAGCCTGATGCGGGACGCGATCCCAAGACCCTGGGATCATAACCTGAGCCGAAGGCAGTTGCTTAACTGATTGGACCACCCAGACATCCCTCACCATGACTTAATTTTTAAAAATAACACCCATTTTCCTTACATAGGACAGAAGATTTATGCTCTGCGTTATTGTCTGGGGAGGACATTCCCTCATAAAACTCCTTCATGACAGAATATTATTTTTTCTTTCAAAGCCAAGTTTATAAATGGGTTTGACTGATAAAAACATATCTCCTGTCTGTGGGGATGGCGGAACAACTCCGCTCTCATAAAGTTACCGCTGGGCCAAATTGGGTCTCACCTCTCCTGCTAATTCCAAGCACTTGAGCTTTTCTTCCTTACCACTTCACCCTTTCCTCCTTGTGTAGTCAAAGTGCCTTGAACTGGAAGCCATGGGGCCACTATTCGCATCCCACCTAAGGCACCAGCCAGGTCAAGGCCTCAGGTAGATCACCTAAAGCCTCCATTGTATAGTTTCCTCCCCTGTTCAGGTGAGGAAGTTGGCCTCTAAAATTTTCAAGGTCCAGGACATATGAGAAGAAATGTCATCTAACCACCCCCCCATCATGAGAATCTCTTGATGCTCTTACCTTCAGGATTTAAGTCAGTGGGAAGACTCACCAACCAGGTCACACTCTGGTTTTTCCAAGACCCAATGCTTTACTTTAGAAGACACAGAGACACATAGCACAAAAATGCCTTTGACAACTATGAAAGCAAATACCTTCTTAAAAAAAAAAAAATATATATATATATATATATATATATATATATATATATAATTTTATTTTACTGATTTCAGGACTCAGATTCTGCAACAAAATCCAAGCTTTATAGCAATAAGTAGATGATTATAAACAATGAAACCCCTGGTTCCTGACTCTCCAGGTCCTGGCCTCAGGAGCCACACAGAACAGTCTGCAGGAACATGGGGCATGACTTTGCTCTCAAGCGGGACCTTGGAGGGGGGACCCCTCGTGTGGATGCTGGCATGGGTCTGGGAAAAGCAGAGCTTTGATGTTTTCATGAGAGAAATTAACCACTGCATTTTGGGTGATGCCCACAATGCAGACCTTCTTTACTCTAGAGACTCTCTAGGGTAGATAATGGAGAGGAGCTAATAGAGGCCATGAGGTATGGATGTAGGTAGTACGTATGGTACAGATGGTAGGTCTATCGTGCAGCAGAGAGAGCAGGCTGGACAAAGTATGGCACAGTGTAGACAGTCACCTGAGCATGCCTAGTTCCAAGGAACGGAACACATCAGTGACAGTCATCTCAGTGGGGTGGAGAGGATGGGTCGGATTGTGACAAGTACAAGGCTACTCTGACACCCGTTATTACATGATTTGGGTCAAGGGTAAAGGGTGTTGAAGGTGGGTCAGTCTTCACAAAGACGTGGGCCCTCTTGGGAGGGAGGGACAATGACTGCAACTGCTGTTCTCTGAGATGCAACATGAAGGAAACCACAGAGGGACAGGGTGACCCAGATTAAAGCTTGGAGGGCATTCGGACAGGACTGCAGGACCCAGCCTAACAGTTCTAGAGAGGTGCTTTGGGTATGTCCACAGGGCATGTGTTTGGGGAGCTGTGGCCAGGTATAGTCACAGACCAGGGGAAGAGCCCATTATAGAACTTCATTGTGGCAGGGACCCAGTGGGGCTCAGAGTTCCAGAAGGACCCATCTTGAAGGCTTACTGTTGGTATCCAGAAGCTTCTGCCTTTGAGGCCTGGCTGCACCTGTTCTGGAGCCGCTGAGCATTTAGAAAGGATCTGAACCCCCTCAGCAAGGAGCAGTCTCAAAGACGATGCGGATAGCCAGCCTGAGCATCCACAATTAACAAGAAAAGACAAATCAGCAGTAGTCCGGACTTGTCACTCGTGTTTGTGAGGTGGGTGGTGTGATAAGATGACACACCTTTGACTCCGAGCTGAGCTATGGAGCTCCCCTTTCTACCCTTCCCTGAGCACAGAGGCTGTCAGATGTTCTGTGTTGCAATGAGTTGTCCTTCTTCTTGTAATGGCCACACTGATGCTCCTCTGAGGAACCACCCTTCCCTTATCCTCCTCTTAGGAGAAGGTGCCCGCCTCCTTCACCCCCCACCCCACCCCCACTCCCCGCTGCCACCAGCCTACTCACCCCTCCCATGGGATGGGCAACCTGGATGGGAACATGAGTTGGGCCAAGCCAAATCTGCATATTCTATTCCCCTGATTCTAGGGCTTAGCTCAGGGGTAGGTGTGTGACCTAAACAAGTCCCTAAGGTTTAGTCCCAGGACTTTTGCTAGGAGTACTGTAAAGAGACACCATCTCCATGGAAATTATAAGCAGTCAGGATAATGCAAGCCTAGAGCCACCAGGGACCCCTGTGAAGGGACCTGCTGGAGACTGAGGCTAAGACAGAGGAAAGCTGGGGTGAAGGCGGCAGTAGGCCTCAGTGACATCATTTGAAGCTCTGGATCCATCCGTGCCTGATCTCCCTGCTGCTAGACTTTTCAGTTATATAAGTCAGTCTGAGTTGAGTCTCTGTCTCCTGTAACCTTAAGAGTCTTGTCTGAGACAATGAGAATGATGAGGCTTATTGGGTGTAGCTGATACCAGCTAATACTAGGAAGACATAGAACCATGAGATTCCAGACAGAACAGCAGCATTTATTGTCACAGGGCTTATTTCAGTTCCAAAACCAATCTCACTTGAGCATGCCTGGCCCCTTGGAGCCATGTCTTAAAAGGAACTTTAAAAACAGGTACATGAAGCTTGCAGAAGGAGAGCTTCCGGGAGGTTTTCAGAGATCTGCCTTCTGGAGCTGGACCAGCTATCAGATGGGGAAGCACAGACCCATGCTGGGTCACCATGGGGTCAACAGTGGGGGTGTGGCCCCGATGAGTCCACATGGAGATTCCAAGGACAACCGTACAGTGTGGCTTTCCCAGGGGCAGGACCCACGCTGAATGACCTCACTCCGGGCTTAGAGGTCACCTTGTCTACGAAACTGCTGTGCGTGGTTTAAACGAGGTTAACCCCATTTCCCCGTCCCACGTCAGAACTGGGAGCCTAACCCAGGTGATTTTGCAAAGATCTGGCAGAGTGTCGGAGACATTTTGAGTTTTGTCTCGGATGGATCCAATGCCACTGAAATCGAGGGGATCGAGGCCAGGGATGTTGCTGAATAGCTTAATACAGGGACAGCTCCCCATGGGAGAAATGATCTGTCCCAAGCCCAGATGTCAATAATGCTGAGATTGAGAAACCCTGCCATGTTATCTTCTAAGGTGTCCAGTTATCTTACAAGAAGAAAAGCCATATAAATACATAAAAGTTACCCATTCCTTGTCTCCCACCCCCAGACAGAGGCATAGAGCCCCACATCTAAGTACAAATGCAGGCCCAGTGCCAGAGGGAGGAACTGGCTCAAGGCGTGCTCCCTGTTCCTTTTCCTCAAGCGTGACTGAGCTCCTGCTCTGCTAGTTGAGGTCCCAGGGCTGCAGTCTGGCAAGGCCTTGTGACAACCTTGACACCTGCATTAGGGGCAGGTGACAGGTAGATGGTTCCCCGGTGGGAAGGGCTGCGGGGAGGCCTTCCTGGAAGGGGTGCATCAAGCCCGCCCTCCTGCTCCTTGAGGCTGCCTTGCACCCCGGTTCCTGCCCTGCCACATCCCCCTAACTAACTCCCCATCTTCCCCCCACCCCCGACCCTCATTTGCACCAGTCCCTGGGCTAGATTCTTGCTCTTTCCTTGGGTCTGGCTGCCTGCCTTGGAAATAGTCCTAGAACCCTTTCCACTGAATGCATTGACCCCAGGAAGCCTCCTTCTAGCTTCCAGAGAAAGGACTTGGAGGCATTGTTCCTTTGCAGCAGGGTCCCTTTCTCTCTGGAGTGGGCTCTTTGATGCTTTGTCAGGGAAGCTCTTGTTAAAGACACCCCAGGCAGAAAGCCCAGCCTTCCTGGCAGTGCAGGGCTCCAGCCAGGGGACCGGGGCCTGGCAGTGTCCCCTCCCACTGCCCGGAACCTGGCAGGCAGCAGAGGCCAGCCGCCCCCCACCCCTGCCTGACAACTGTTCCATTTGCTCCGCTACCTTCTCTCCTGCCAGGGGCCCTGGCCCTGACGATGCCCTCCGGGAGCGCTCTCCTCACAGGGCCTCTGTACTCTCCAGCAGGGCCTTCTTGGCCCGCCTACATTTTCTTATGTGGCTTTTGTTGCTGCTTGTGGTTCTTTATATATTTGCATGATCTTTCAGTTAGCTTTTCTCTCTGACACTGGAAGCTATGCTTTCAACAAGTTCATGAGGCCACTTGGGATCGACTTCCGTATCTACCTCGTGGCCATTTCGGTCAAACAGATAACTACAGGGCTGTATTGTGTCTGGGAATATGTTGTAGGTTTAGGAGGCCACGTCTTGGCCAGCAAGATAAGTAAAGAGACATGCCCACAGCTACTCAGCTCAGGAGAGCCCAGGGCAGGCCGTAGTGCACTGACTTTAGGACGTTGTATTTTAGAAGCCGTTATGGGCTGAATTGTCACCCCCCCCCCCCGCCAAAGATGTTAAGGTCTTAACCCCCAGTACCTGTGGATGTGACTTCTTTGGAAATAGGGTCTTGGCAGCAAAGATCAAGTGAAGTGATCATTAGGGTGGGCCTTAATCCAGTATGATGGATGTCCATCTAGAAAGGCGGCGTTTGGACAGAGTCAGACAAGCACTGAGGGAAGATGATGTGAAAACCCAGGGAGAAGACCGTCTATAAGCCCCCAGCAGCAGCAAGGACAGAGGCCTGGAACAGATTCTCCCTCACGGCTCTTAAAGGGAACCAACCTGGCCAACACCTTCATTTCGGACTTCTAGCCTCTGGGGCTGTAAGTTAATGTGATTCTTTCGTGAAATTCACGCAGGTACATTGTGACAGCAGACCCGCGGAACCAATATGTGTTTGAAATTAGGATGCTCTCACGGCAGGTTGCAGCCAACCCCAGCTGTGCCCCCATGGTCCCATGTGCAGCCCTCTGCCAGCTTCGATGGCCTTTTCTTCCAGACCGGTCCCTCCACTCTCCTTGAGAACTACTCTTCGCATCACTGGGGAGCTGGAACTGTCTGGAAGGAAACACCCCCCCAGGGCAGGAACTGGCACAGGAGTGTGGAAGCTCTCTTACGGCCAACCCCAGAGGAGTATTCCACCCCTCCAGCCCCACATGGGGTTGAGCTGATCTGGGAATTCACCTGAAAATGCAGCCTTCCTCAGCTTCTGCCAAGGCCCCCTCATGGGGATCTCCTGGGAACAGTTCCCTAGAAGTCAGCTCCACACGCACCTCCACCTCAGCCTCTGCTTCCGGGGCTCCAGACCTGAGAAGGGTACAGAAGTGGCCGCGGGAAGCCGCTCCTGAGGCCGGGACTCTGGAGACAGCCGCCTTGCCAGGCAGAGATGAGCAGAGTGCCGAGAACCGGACCCCACTCCCCTTCTGGAACATCGCAGTCCTGAGATTCTTGCCTGTGTTGAATCAGACTGGAAGCCAAGTAGAAGGGGATGCTCGGAGGGTGCAGAATTCCTGGGGATCAGAGGTAAGAGGGAAATGAGGGAAGACAATCAGCCCAGGTTGATCTGTTACCACATTAAGGCACGTGGCAGTATTTGAGGAAACCCTCCTTCCCTGAGCCAGAGGAGACGTGGGAGAACTTCAGAGATGGCTGCATTCAGAGCCTCAGCAACTCTCCTGGAGCAGAAGCATGGCTCTGTCAGCCAGGGAGGGAAGCCCTGCTCATGGGGGGTGGTCCCTGAAATACAGCGGGGAGGGAAAATCCTCCCATAGACAGACTTCAGGCACCCCACATGGTCACCCACCTGGAATGGAGACAGAAATGGCCTAAGATTGGACAGATTTGTGGGCACAGGTAAGTGGCTTGGCTGGTTGGTCAGGGCCAAGGAGCAACCATGGAAGTTCTGTGTCGCGGTGGCCACATGTGGATGGACCTATGGGAGTAGGTGTACTGTGGAAGGATCTCGGTGTGGCACACTAAAGCCCACCTGACAGCACTCAGTGCAGAGGAAGCACGACAGCAGCAAGGTAGACAAGGGGATTCGCCTAAGAGGTGCCCACCAGTGTCTGTCCTCAGCCAGCACAGGGTGGACACAAGGGCTCATGAAGAGCAGCCATGGTGGCAGAGAAGGAGGCAGTGCATGAGCCAACAGTGTGGACTTCTCTCACCCAGACCGATCTAGCCACTGCCACTGCCGAATGTCCCCCCTGGCAGCAACAGAGACCATGCCGAGCCCCAGATAGGTCACCACCCTCGGAGAGACCAAACAGCCACATGGTGGCAAATCGATTACCCCTTCAATTCCATACATTCCAACAATTCATCCTGATTGGGACTGTTACATATTCCTGGGATGGTTCACTATTTCCCATCAGAAACACTCTCTTGGGGGCTCACATTGTCTGATCAACCAACATGGGATCCTGCACCACATCAGCTCAGACCAGGAGACCCACTTTATGGCAAAGGAGGTATAGGGAGCAATAGGCACATGAGCATAAGATCCAAGTTCCTACAAGATTTTGCACCAACTGGAAGCTTTTGACCTGGTAGAATGTGGAAACAGCCTCCTGACGTTGAAGCTGAGTTGCCAACTTAGGGATACATCCTGCAAGGTTGGGCATTGCTCTTCAGCTGGCACATGCCTTCAACCTCAGATTTAGAATGACTAGATGCACAAGCCAGGAGCCTGCAGCGGTCCCTTGTAGGAATGAACCTGCCCTGTATCGTTCCTATTGACTTGCACTGGGGATTGGTGCTTCCCACCACCGCCATTTTAGGTTCTATGGGTCTCCTAAGGGTCTAGAAATCCTCACTGCCAGAGGGGATGGGATCTTCCACTGGAGACCGAAGAGGAGTCACAATGGATATACCACAAGAGGGCTACCCAGTAATTTGGGGTTCCTTGTGCTAGGAGACAATAGGAAAAGAGGAGGGTTGCCGTTCTGTGAGGGAATTGACCTTAATTGCCATGTAGAAAGAGGAACAAGGAAAACTCTACTTGAATTGTGGCATCTCTGGGTGCTCCCATGCTTGGTTTGAACCCTGACTAGACAGCACTGCAGACATAACCTGGTAAGTGTGTGGTAACCAGGGGCTCAGCGCCCCCCAGAGATGGAGGTGATCCCACTGGGCACATCACCCAGCCAGCAGTCCTAGCCAAGCATAAGGGGAGTTAGGACAGATGGTAGCTGTGTGTACTAGTTTCCTGGGAGCCCATGGCAAACTATCTCAGATTGGACAGCTTCAACAACAGGAATGCCTCACGGCTCTGGAGGTCAGAAGTCCAAAATCAAAGCATCAGTAGGGCAGGCTCTTTCTGAGGGCCGTGAGGGAGAATCTGTTCCAGGCCTCTGTCCTTGGCTTGTAGAAGGCCATCTTCTCCCTGTGTCTTCACATCATCTTCCACACACCCTCATCTGTCTCTCTAAGTTGCCCCCTTTTACAAGGACACTGACCACATTGGATGAGGACCACCCTAGCAGCCTCATTTAACCTGAGCACCTCTGTAGAGACCTCCTCTCCAAACACAGCCATGGTCTGAGATTCTGATGGCTATGATACAATATATGAATTTGGAGCAAGGACGGGGGCGGGTATGCTAGTGGGGGACATAATTCAGCCCATTACACGGAGGGAGATATTGAAGATCGTTTATGGCCTCGGGACCAAATACAGCTATGGGTCTGAAGCCTATCCCGCTGACCCTCCCTGACAAGATCTCCTTCAGATAATGTGACCAACCAGGATCCCGAAGAAGCCAGGACAAGATTAAGTAAATTGACTGTGAGAGGCAAGCAACCCCAAGACATACAAGGGTGGGACTTAGCAGATCGTGTGGGAGCTCCTATGGGATCACTAGCTCTCTCTCCACCACCATGTGCTCCTGGTTGCAGCTTGTACCACGTCTCTCTAGAGACCTGCTCTTGGGGTACTGAAGTTGCTGAGGGTGGAGAGCTGGACATGCCTGGACTTTATAGACCCTCAGAGCAGCCCGAAGCCAATGACTATTGTATGTAATTGTATAATAATAAAAATAATAATAATAGCAACAATATTAATTGGTTAAGGTGGTTGTCTTCTTGCCTTATCACTGGACATCTATGTTTGTACGTCGCTGAATATCTGAGCTGATTTGGGGAAACGATTGAGCCATTTCTAGAGAAAGGTTGCTCAAGACTCAGATGCAGTGTGCCGTTTCTGGGCACATGGAGCTGGTGGAAGACAAGATGCCTATCGAGCCGTCGAAGCAAAGATCCCTGCAGCCATCTACTTGGTTTCGGGGGAGGGTGCACGTATTTTTTGGTACTGTTGCTATAACACATTACCGCACACTCAGTGGCTTCAAACAACACAGCTGATTATTTTGACAGATCTCTAGGCTAGAAGTCTTTCATAGACCTCACTAGGCTAACATTCAAGGTGTTCTGAAGGCTCCAGGGGAAAATCTATGCCTTGCCTTTTGCAGCTTCTAGAGATCACTCGTAGCCTCCTTCTTCCATCGTCACAGCCGAGAAAATCCTATTTCTCGGGCCCTGCTTCTGTCTTTGCTTCTCTCGCTGACCACAAGTGGGAGAGGTTCTCTGCTTTCAGGACTCAAGTCACTAGATTCTGCCTACCCAGGTAATCCAGGATAATCTCCCCATCTCTAGGTCCTTAACCATGTCGGCAAAATCTCTTTTTTCCTGTTCCAGAAGGGGAGTGGGGTCCGGTTCTCGGCACTCTGCTCATCTCTGCCTGGCAAGGCGGCTGTCTCCAGAGTCCCGGCCTCAGGAGCGGCTTCCCGCGGCCACTTCTGTACCCTTCTCAGGTCTGGAGCCCCGGAAGCAGAGGCTGAGGTGGAGGTGCGTGTGGAGCTGACCTCTAGGGAACTGTTCCCAGGAGATCCCCATGAGGGGGCCTTGGCAGTTCCCTGGCCCCATAGCTTCCAGCTGGGCTTGTTTGATGGGAGATGCTTGCAGGATACTGGAGTGAGTATAAAAGGTGATATTGGTGGATTTCCCCCCAGCTCTCTTCTTCCCAGAGTTCTGTGAACTGGCCATGTTCTTCTAACAAAGACCACAGCTCCTACTTCACAGGCCTTTCTCACAACTGCAGGTCTCACTGGGTTGCCTTAATTGATCCCTCAAATTCCTCCTGGGGTACGAACAGCTTCCCAGTGTTGTCAGCCCCAGAGTGCCACCTTGTCAGTTTCTCTTAACCCTGCCCCACCTTTGTAGATAGTCCTTTCCCTGAACTCTTCTCACCTGTTTCTTCTGAAGGTACCATCTGTTTCCTACTGGGACCCTGACTAACTCAAGGACAAGGATTAATTCATTCACCTAGTATTCATTGAGTAGTTACTGTGTAATTAGTGTTAGGCACTGAGGAGACCATTGAAATAAAATCAGACACACTCGCTACCCTCTCAGAGCTTTCTAGAGAGATGGGCATTAATCTAAGAATCACACAAACAAAGAAAATTACAAATTAAACAGAGGGAAGGATGAGCACATGGTGCTACAAAAATCTCATAGTAGGAGAGGGTAGTATTTTTCCCTTACATCTCAGTCGATGTTCCAAGTAGGGGGAAGAGCATGTGCAAAAACCTCAGAACTGGCAGAAGCATGGCATGTTTGAGGAATTTAAGAAAGGCTTAAGAAGAGGAGGCTGGAAAGACAGGAGGGTATGTGCAGGTGGGAGGTCAGGCCTACTAGACCTCATCAAAGTCTTTATCCTAATGAAGAATAAGTAAAGCCATCATCAGAGCATGTGATATGTGGCCATTTAGACAGCCTGGATGACCCACACCTCTTGAGATTCATGCCCTGTGATTCCTCTCCCTTTGAGTGTGGGTGGACTCATTGACTTGATTCTAATGAACAGAACACAGAAGAAGTGATTGGAGGTCATATCTGAGACTGAATTACAAAAAAGACTGAGGCTTCCATTTTAGATGCCTTCTCTTCTCTCTCTCGGTTCACCAGCTGCTATGTTGGAAGGACACCTGGGCAGCCTATGGGTGGACTATGTGGTGAAGAGCCCAGGTGAGGTCATTGCCAACATCCACGTGGGAGCACCTGCAAGCAGGTTCCCCAGCCCCAACTGAGCCTTCAGGTTAACTGTTGCTCAACTACAACCTCACAAGAGACAGTGACCATGGTCACCCAGATTCCTGACTCTCAGACACCAGGGGATAATAAATGTTTGTGGATTTATAGGCAAGTTTTAGGGTAACTAGTTACATAGTGAAAAAATAATCAATACAGAGCATATTCCTTAGGGGGCTGGTATATTACATTCATTAAGCGAATAAGGAGGAGCTTACCATATACCAGGCATGTTGTAAGGGCTGACATAATGCATTTTGTAAATTTTTATGAAATATTTTGAGTAGGTAACAATGACATATGGTTGGAAATTCCAAAGTAAAAATAGATGACATAGGAAGAATCTCTCCCCACAGGCGCTCATCTCCTTTGCCATGGCTTACTTAATGTTATCAGTTTCTGGTGTACTCTTCCAGAAAGATTTAATGCATGTACAAACAAGTATACAGTTGGCCCTTGAACAGCATGGGCTTAAACTGAATGCATCCCCTTATATGTGGATTTTTATAGTAAGGTACTGTAAATGTCTTTTCTTTATGACTGTCTCAATAACATTTCCTTTTCTCTAGCTTACTTTATTGGAAAACTGCAGTATATAATACATATAGCATACAAAATATGTGTTAATCAACCATTTATGCTATTGGTAAGGCTTCTGGTCAACAGCGGGCTACTAACAGTTAAGTTTGGGGGGAATCACGAGTTATACACATAGTTTTGACTCCATGGGAAGGAAGGAGTTGGCACCCAAACCCTGGTACTGTTCAAGTGTCTACTGTGCATTGGTTCACAACACCACACTACAACTTGTTTGTGTTTTTTTTTTTCCCACAAAACCATATATCTTAAGGAACATTCTATGTCCAACATAAGGAATTGCCTCATTGCTTTTCACAGCCATATAGAATTCCATTATATGAATGTACCCCTTAATCTGTCCGCTACTGACAAACTTTGGTAATTTCCAATCATATGCCATTACAAACAGTGGTGCAACAAATCATCATCACCATACAATATTTCCCCCATAGGATGAATTTGTAAAAATGTATCCAAATGTATGCAAATGCACAACTTTGATAAATATTGCCAAACTACCATGGCAGGGGTAAAGCTGGATAGAGGCTTCCTAATGTGTGGGGCCATCAGTAACCGCAAGAGCTTCTGCTTCCCCACAATTGTCAACAGTGTTATCAAATGCTTTTATCTTTGCCCATCTGATCAGTGGGAAGTGGTAGCTCAGGAAGCCTTGAAAAGGCCAGAAATCCTTCCTGTATTCTCTGTGAGGCTGAGACTCTTTTGACAATGTTTAGTAGCTGCTACATGACTACAGGTGTGTTGTAGTAATCGTAATAAATAATAATAATAGTAATAACAATAATAATACCAATAATAATAAAATTAAACAAACAAAAAAATATTCTGGCTGCCAGTGCGTACAAAGACTGTGGGACCAGAGCTGATGCAAGGAGCCCAGACAAAGGGGAAGGGAGTGCAGCAGATGGACCCAGAGCCCTTTCAAAGACTAAATAAAGAGGCCTTTGTGAGCGGGGTGTGTGTATATGCGCACATGCGCACTTCGGAAGCCGGTTGGTTTCGGAGAGGGAGTGCCAGGATTTATATTCAGTTTCTGGCTTGTGCAACTCGAACAAAGATGGTGCCCTTCAGTGAGACAGGCAATGCTGAAGGAGGACCAGGTTTGTTGGGAAAGATCTACTATGTTTTCCGCTGTTGCTATGAGAACCACTAACCGTACCTTTCCTAAATGATGTACTTTAGTTACTCCTACACCTTAGTGGAGTTTTAAATTCCAACATGTGTCTTGGACTTAACATGTTTAAAATACCAAGCGAGTAAATCACACGTGCAAAGAGATCTGTCAGTCTATCGATAAAATGTTAATTATTTCTCTGTTCTTCTACCGTGGACTGAGGAATCAGGTGCAGAAGAGAGTGGCAGAGGCTGGGAATCACCTGGAGCGATGTTCAGAGCCGGAGGTAGCTGCTTCAATATAAACTCGGACAAATGAGGCAGCTGAACAGGGCTCCCTGAAATTGGTTTTCTCCTGTCTGTGACTGTGAAGCCAGTTGAGGTATCTGAAGTTCTGATCCAGGATGTGTAATATTAGTGTTCTCCAGGTGTCATCCAGTTCCTGGAGTGTGTTATTCCAGGTGAAGGAGAAACTAACAACCAAAAAAAAAAAAAAAAAAAAAAAAAAAAAAGTTGTTGCTTACAATTACATATGTATATATCGTCTTGGAGGGGGAAAAAAAAAAAAAAAGGACCACCATCTAAAATACCAACTACACTGGACAGGTGATATTATGATCATCCATGTCATTTTTTACCCTATGACCCCACCCTTCTCCTAACTCCTCCAGCTCAGATCCCTAGCTGTAAAAATTGTCCCCAAGCCACCAAAATCAGAGAATACATCAGTCAAATTCCTGACTTTTCTACTTCCAAAGCCAAGGTCTGGGTATAAGAGAGAAATAATTCCCTGCTGTTCTGTTTAGGACAATGACTCTCAAATTGTGGTTTCCCAACTGAGAGCATTAGCATCCCCTGGCACCTGGTTAGAAATGAAAATCTCTGGCTTTACCCCAGACCTCCAAAGTCAGAAGCTCTCCTGTGTGGAGCCCAGAAATCTATATTTAACACCCTTCAGGTGATTGTGATGCACAGTAAAGTTTGGGAACCACAAGCTGAGAGAATTACCAGGTATCAATGTGAAAGAGTGGATTAAAGACAATAGAGGGGTTACCTGAGCAGGAGAAGCTAAGGCAGCAGCCTCACAGAACTCCCTGGGGAACAGCCAAATGTTTCCCCACAAGGCCTGGAGGGCTGGTGGATGTAGATGGTATTCACCCAGCTAGGTACCATGACCCATGGCAGATTGAACTGGGACAGGGAGCTTTACCAGAAATCCAGGGCCCAAAGGGGAATCACAGACACCTCAGTAGATGCCAGCAGGGAGGGCTGAGTAGGCATGAGAGACGACACCACACGGTTGCCAGCATGGGACAGAGGACCCCTAATGAGACCCAGATGTTGCTCTGGCGCTACCACCACCACTCTGGTCCGGTGTCAGATGGGGCTAGATAGACTAGACCTACTAGACCTACTCTCAAGAGAGCAGCTTGACTATATGCTAAAATTTCTTCCTTCTATGTGACATCTTTAGACATGGTAGAACATATATGTAAAATCTGAGTAATAAATTCATAGCTAAGACTGAAACCAAAAAAGGGAACTTCCTTGGATTTGAAATGGTAAAGCTTTTCTTTAAAAAAAAAAAAAAGAATAGAAAGAGAAGAGAAGAAAAAAGAAAAGAAAAAAAGAAAAAGAAAGAAAGAAAAGGAAAGGGAAGGAAAGAAAAGAGAAGAGAAAATGCATATGGGAAACAGGAGAGTCTGTAGCTATCTGCAACCTGGAGACCAGGACTGGTATTGGTTGGCTGCATGGAGATGCCTCCCACTGGCTGCCTGAGAGGAGGAGCTCAGAGCTCAGAACACAGAGGGAAGAATTTTCTCATAGAAGCTAAGTGCAGAGCCAAATATTAACAAATACCCAAGGAAATTTTATACCACAAATGCAAAACAATACAATTAATGGAAGAACCAAGGGTATAGTGATAGTAGAACATCTGAAAAAGAATCTTTAAAATATGTACACCTCAGAGAAATAAAGGAGGAACTCATTCCATCCTTGGAAATTAAAAAAAAAAAAAGCAATTACTGAAATTAACAATTAAATACAGGGGATGCACAGGCAAGATGCTGAACCGAACTTGAGAAGAATCATGCTCATGTATGCATGTGTGTGCATGCCATACACACACATACACATACATAGATACATGCAGTAAATCTTCAACACATCAAGGATAAAGAAAAAAGAGAAAAGCTTTCAGAGAGAGAAAGGAGATTATAAACTAGTTAGAGAGAAATAAAAATTTGGCAACATCAGATTTCTTATTTGCAACCTTTGCTACACAAAGATGATAAGAGAGAGTTTCAAAGTGCTGAGGGAAAATACCTGCATTAACTTTGAGCCCAGAATCCCAAACCCAGAAGATTATCTTTCTAGACTGAGAATGAAACAAACTTTCAGGCATACTTAGAAAATTTTCCATCCAGGTATCTTTGCACAAAGAACTCCTAAAGGATAATGCATGAAGACAAGTGAACCCGGGAAGAAGTAATAGAATTCTAGAAATATTAGGGAGCACGTAAGTCAGTAAAACACTTTAGTAAATTTAAATAAATTTTGACTTGATGGAATTGGGAGAGTGTCTTTGAATAGCAAGTTGGGAGTAAAATTCAGTGGGCAGGAACAACAGAACCTCTCCTGACTACTTGAAGTAGAAAAGGAACCTATTCAGTGATGTTGGATAAATCACAGAATCTGCACGTGGGTCAGAGACTCATGATAGGAACTAGATGGCAGAAACAGTGCTCAGATTATACTGCAGGACACCACAGGAGAATTCCTGCTCTGCCTATTGTTACCTCTCCTAGTCATAGGCAAGTCACTCTCTGTAGTTCAGACTACTACCACTGCAGGCCTAGGAAGCTAGATGTCTACCACTGAGGCCATAATGGATTCTGCATGATGCTTACTTCTTGACCTCTCTCCCTTCAATAAAGTCTAAAGGAATCTGACTGATTGCATGCTTATTCCCTGGGTTTAAGGAGGCTAAGATGTGAGTTTCTGGTTCCTGCTTGGGGATACATGGATGCAAAAGATAAGTTTCTTTAAACCTAGAAACTTGTGAAGATGTTGAGTAGCCCCAAAAAGCATGACAATTTTCTGCTGTGGGCAGGAAAAGAGTGTTTAAAAAAAAAGAGAGAAACATAGGCAAAGTATAATAAATACAAAGCACAAATTAGATATCAGAAAAGAGTCCAAACATATCTTCAATCACGGTAAATATAAATGGGTTAAATTCACCTATTTTAAGACTCCCATATTGCATGTTTTCAAAAATATATTTCTATACTAATTTAACAATAGAATACATTTATATAATTATTATATACTTGGCAGGAAGTTGATGATCCCTCAACCTCAGTAATTTGAAGAGTTTATAAATACTATTTGAAAGAAACAATAAAATAAATCTTTTGCAAATATGACCAAAAAAATCAACATTAGGGCCAAAAAGAGATGAGAGACTGTGGCTGCAGAGATACTTCTCTAAATCATAATACATAAAAGGCTTATTGCTGGGTTTAAGAGGAGGGAGTTAAGATTTATCTGCCTCCTTCTCCTGTTGTAAATCACTCTGAAAAATTAAAACACCAAGAAACAGAAATATGAAATGTATTTCAACTAAAGGAGACATTTTCAACCCTCAACCACAGTATAGGAATATATATGCATAAATATATCATATATCATATATCATATATATATTTACCTAGATTTATAAAATAAAATTTCCAAATTAAAAAATGATTGTTGGATTAGACTTAAAGGGGAAAAAAGGAAATTTAGTTACATTATACTTACAAAAGACATGTTAAAAATAAAAAATAAAAATAAAAAAATTAAAAAAAATTAAAAAAAAAAAAGACATGTTAAAAATCCAGATACAGAAAATTTGGACTGACCAAACAAAGACTAATTAAGAGAAAACAGGTGTAACTATATTAGTATCAAGTAATATTTAATGGAAGACCACTATTCAAGATAGGGTATTTCATTATGATAAAACTAGTGGCTTCACTAGTAAGAAATGGTAATTCTGAATTTGTTTATACCTAATTACATGGCCTTAAAACACACAGCAAATATTAACATAACTAAAAGTAGTAAATTAATGATAATTGTGGGGAATTTTAATATATATCTCTCAGTAATTGACAAAACTGACAAAAATATGAGTAATATAATAGAATCTTTGAACAATACATTTGGCAAACTTGATCTAATTAAAATATGTGGTTCATGCATTGAACATGCAGAATACACATTCCTTTCAAGTACACATGCAACATTTATAAAAATTGATCATATCCTACTAGGTCACTAAACACATCATGACAAATTCCAGAGTTTTAATCATAAAAAATTATGTAGTCACAGAAGAATTAAATGTTTGGAAATTAAGCAAATAGTTTTAATAACCTATTTGCCAAATAAGATGCAAGATAAATTACAAAATGTTTTGTAGTTAATGATAATGAATATAGAACACATTATCATTTGTGAGATATAGCTAAAGCCATAACCAGAGTAAAATTTTTGGTCTTAAATGTATATGTTAAAAAAAATGAAAGCCTGAAAATCAGATAAAAATCAAAGAAAATCAACATGAGCATATTAATTAAATTAAAGACTTAGAAAATAAAGCATGATAAAGAGATTTTTTTAAGAGGTCAATGTTTGCTTCTGTGAAAACACTAAAAAAACTGATTACCCCTAGCAAGACTGATTAAGAAAAAAAGACACAAAATACACATTTCTAATATGAAGAATGAAAAGGAGCACATCACTGGCAGACATTATGGGCATTAAAAATGTAAATGGATATTATAAAGAACTTTGAAATTTTTTATAAAATGAACAAATTCTATGAAAAACACAACTTACCCTGATGAAGAGTCATAGTTATACAAGAAATTGGATCTGTACTTGAATCTTTGTAAAACTTATCTTCATGATCTTGATTGAGGTAGACAAAATTCTTAAGAAGGATGCAAAAAGTACTATAAATTAAGGAAGCAATACATAAATCTTATAATCTTAAAATTAAGAACTTCTGTTTATCAAAAAGTAATCATTAAGGAAGTGAAAAGTCAAGACACAGAGTGGGAAAAAGACTTATGTCCTGGCAAAAGATTTATGTCCAGATTACATGAAGATATAAGGAATTCCTAAAATTCAATGACAAAAAAATATAAGGAATCCCTAAAACTCAATGAGAAAAATGCCCAATAGAAAAACTGGCCAAAAGACTTGAACAAACACATCACAAGAAGAATATCCAAATAATTAAAAAGATACATGAAAATATATTTCCAATCTCATTAAAAATAAATAAAGTTTCCATTAAAACCACAATGACACTCACTTACCTGAACAGCTAAAATGTGAAAGGTAAACAATACTGTTGGCCAGGATGGGATTTAAAAGGAACTGCATACACTGCTGGAAAGAGTGTGAGCTTGTACAGTGTTTCTTGAAAACTATTTGTCAATACCTACTAAAGCTGAAGGATTACATACCCTATTACTCAAAACCAAAAACATAGATAAGAATGTTTATAGTAGGGGTGCCTGGGTGGCTCAGTAGGTTGGGCCTCTGCCTTTGGCTTGGTTCATGGTCTCAGGGTCAGGGGATGGAGTCTGGTGTCGTGCTCTCTGCTCCACAGGGAGCCTGCCTCTACCTCTCTCTCTGTCTACTTATGATCTCTCTCTCTCTATCTGTCAAATAAATAAAAAAAATCTTAAAAAAAAGAATATTTATAGTAATCTGCTTGTAATAGACATTATCTGAAAACAACCTAAATGTCCAACAGTGATGGCACTAATGAATCCATTTTTAAACTGTATACAGTGAAAGCAATGAAGCAATGGGAAACATACTATAGCTTCACACAATAACATGGATGAACCCATGAATACATTTATAACCAACAGAAGCCAGAGTCAAATTAATACATCTTGTATAATTTCAGTTATACAAAGTTTAAAATTAGGAAAAACTATCTATATTATCAGCTAAGGTATTGGTTAGCAGTGGAGAAAGGGAAAAAGGATTGGGAAAGGATATAAAAGGGACTGCTGGGTGTTTATGAAGTTTTTTTTAATTTTAATTTGGCTGATGGTTATGAGGCAAGTTCACTTTGTCAAGTTCCTCAATGTGTAAACTTAAGATTTATTCGTGTTTCTTTATGCATATTATATTTCAATACTATAAGAAGACAGAGTAGGCTTTAGTCCAGAAATTTAAGGGTAATTTAACATTATAAAATTGTAGTAAAAGATTAAAACCCATAGGAGTCCCCCCTAAATAAAATCAATAGGATTTCATCCAATAAGAGTAAAAGTGAAATTTATAACCTGGTAAAGGCATCATCAAAGATACTACTTGCTGCTTACTTACTATCCATTATCCCCTTGTTCCTTATTAATGGAAGAGATGGCAATGTGCCCAGTTATAAATACTCACTGGTTGCAGCCAAGGGTTGTGACATAAGCTAGTTGCAGTCAGAAAGATGAAAATGGAAGTCTAATCCTGAAACTTTTTAGAAATCTATGTTTTTTCAAATAAAAGGAAAAAGACTCAACCTTTTGCTCTTCCCAGTCTGCCTACATGGGATGCAACCCAAGGCCTGGAGGAATTGCAGCCATATATTGTGACTGTAAGAACAAAAACCACACAGTAAAGAAGATATTGGGAAGTAGGAAAGAGACCTGGACTACCTTCCTCTGCACATTTTAGGTGACAATAATGAAACCTGTATTTCTTTCTTTAAGTCATTGGATCAGGTTTCTTTTTTATGTAGCTAAATGCCATCCTGATTATTCTACCAAAAATCTATAGCAAGCATCATGCTTAACAAACAAATAATAAAATCATTAACTTTAGTAATAATACAATGATGCCTCTTTTCACTGTTGCTAAGTAACATTGTATAACTATTTTACATGATGAAGTCAGACAAGAAAAATATACAATATATAAACGTTAGAAAGAAAGGTGAATGACAATTACTATTTGCAGATAATATGATTGCCTCCCTAGAAATCCTAGGAAAACCAACTAAGAAACTATTAACCTATTAAAATAATTCAGCAAAGTGATCAGATACAATACCAAACATACAAAATCAAAAGTTTTCATATGCTACATCTATAATTAATCAAAAAACTAAAAAGGAAAAATAATGATATTAATAATAGAATATAACATTTAATTGAATGACATTAAAGAAAGACTGAATAGCCAAAACAATCTTGAGAAATAAGAAAAAAGCTGGAGATATCACAATACAAGACTTCAAGATATAGTACAAATCAAAACTGCATGGTGCTGGCACAAAAACAGACATATAGATCAATGGAACAGACTAGAGACCCTAGAAATAAACCATACTCATATGGTCAAGTAATCTATGACAAAGAAGTCAAGAATATACTATGGGGAAAAGACAGTTTCTTCAATAATTGGTGCTGGGAAAACTGCATAGCTACATGTAAAAGAATGAAACATGTAAAAGAGTAAAAGAAAAGAAAGAAACACTTTCTAACACCATACAAAAAAAAAAAAAAAAACTCAAATTGAATTAAACACCTAAATGCAAGACATGAAACCATTAACATCCTAGAGGAGAAGCGCAGGTGATAATTTCTCTGACACTGGCCATAGAAACATCTTTCTAGCTATGTCTCTTAAGACAAGGAAAATGAAAGAAAAAATAAACCATTGGGACTACCTCAAAATAAAAGGTTTTTGCACAGTGAAGGAAACTACCAACAAGACAAAAAGGCAACTGAGTGAATGGGAGAAGATATTTGCAAGTGATATATCTGATAAGGGGTTAATATCCAAAATATATAAAGTACTTATGCAACTCTAGACACACACACACACACACACAAAAACAAAACTTAAATAATTGATTAAAAAATAAACAGAGGGGTGCCTGGGTGGCTCAGTGGGTTAAGGCCTCTGCCTTCAGCTCAGGTTGTGATCTCAGGGTCCTGGGATCGAGCCCTGCATTGGGCTCTCTGCTTAGCGAGGAGCCTGCTTCCCCCCTTTCTCTCTGCCTGCCTCTCTGCCTACTTGTGATCTCTGTCTGTCAAATAAATAAATAAAATCTTAAAAAAGGAATAAATAAATAAACAGAGGACCTGAATAGGCATTTTTCCAAAGAAGACATACAGTTGACTGACAGACACATGAAAAAATACTGAACATCACTAATCATCAGGGAAATCAAATAAAAAATACAATTAGATATCACCTGACAGCAGTTAGTATGGCTGAAATCAAAATGACATGAAATAATGATGAGGTGAGGAGGTGAGGAGGAGATGGAGAAAAGAAACTCTTGTGCACTGTTGGTGGAAATGTAAATGGTGCAGCTACCATGGGAAACAGTATGGAGGTTCCTCAAAAAACTAAAAATAAAAATACCATATGATATAATAATTCCACTATTGGGTATTTAGCCAAAGAGAAAATGAAAACACTAATTTGAAATGATATATTCATCCCTGTTTATTGCACCATTATTTACAATATCCAAGACATGGAAGCAACCTAAGTGTCCATCAACAGACAGATGGATAAGGAAAATGAGATATATATAGATATATCACAGAATATTATGCAGCCATAGAAAAGGGTGAGATTGTGCCATTTGAGACAACATGGATGGATCTGTGGATCTAAAGTTTATTATGCTAAGTGAAATAAGTTAAACGGAGCAAGACAAATACCATATGGTTCCACTCATAAGTGGAATCTAAAACAAAACAAAACAAAACAAAAACCCAAACAAACAAAAAGCAGAATCAGACCTATAAATACGGAGAACATATTGATGACTGCCAGAGAGGAGGAAGGTGGAGGAGTGGGCAAAATGGGTGAAGGGGAGTGGGAGATACAAGCTTCCAGTTATGAAATGAGTAAGTCACGACAATAAAAGTCACAGCACAAGGAATACAGTCAATGACACTGTAAAAGCAATGTTGTGGGATAGATGATAGCCACACTGTGGTGAGCAATAGCATGATGTATAAATTCATCAAATCACTACATTGTACCCCTGAGACTAATGTGACATTGACTTTCAACTAAAAATTTTTTAAAAAAACACAATGAGGGGGAAGAATGACTGAATAAATGAAGAAATGTACCATGTTCATGGATGGGAATCCTCTACCATGTAAAGATGTCAACAGCCCCAAATTAGTCTACATATTCAATGCAATCCCAATTAAAATCTAATGATGTTTGTATGAGACAAATTATCTTAATATTCAGAAGGTTGAATGCAGTTAGTTTCAAGAATCACCAAAGTGATCCTGAAAAAGAATAAGAAAGTGGGAGAATTTGCTAACTTGTTATCAGAAGCTGTTAGATATCTTAAATAATCAAGCAGTGCAAAACTGTCTCTGGGACAGCCTGGTTCAACAAAAAAATAATAAAGCACCCAGGGATGTTTACGTGGAAATTTTGTATGTGATGGAGGGGGTGGTTTAATTCAGTAGAGAGAGGACTGGTTATTTAGTAAATGATGCTGGGAAAATTAGCCACCCATTTGGAAAAACATGTTGTCCACCTGAAATTAGTATAACACTGCATGTTAACTGTTTGGGAACTCAAAGAAAAGAAGAAGAAATCACTTAAAATAAAATCCAGAGAAAGTAAATCAGTAAAAAAAAATTTTAATTATTAAAAGAAAATATAGGAAAGTATAGGAAATATAGGAATATATAGGAAATATAGGAAAATGTAGGAAATTTATTAGGGGTATTATTTAATTCAATTCAAATGAAGAGAATGCCTCTAATACCAGCCACTTAAATGAAAGAAAAAAAAAAAGCTTAAAGGAAACGACTGATAAATCTAACTACAAAAATCTTTAAAACTTCAGCATGACAGAAAACACAATGGAGGAAACAACACTTCAAAAAAAAATGGAGAAATATTTTCAACATACATGACTGGTCAATGATTAGTGCTCCAAACATGTAAAAAAAAATTCCTATCAATTCCTATCAATTTGAATTCCTATCAATTCAAATAAATAAGAAAAAGTAGACCTGCCAATAGAAAAAGTGGGTGAATGACATGACTGGTAATTAATGAAAGGAAAATTGAAGTGTTCAATAATCTTATGAAACCTTATCAGTAACCATAGAAATGCAAGTTAAAACAAAAAAATAAAATAAATACTGTTCTCTTGCATTAAATTGGGAAATAATTAAGCTTGATAAGATCAAGCATTGATAGATTTGGGGTAAAGCTACTCTTATAAGTGGCTAGGTGAAATGTAAGGATGACCACTTTACAGTATCTGTTAAAAATAAAAATGTGGGGGTGCCTGGGTGGCTCCATCATTAAGTGTCTGCCTTCAGCTCAGGTCATGATCCCAGGACCCTGGGATCAAGCCCCATATCAGGCTCCTTGCACAGTGGGGAGCCTGCTTCTCCCTCAACTTGTCATTCCCCCTGTTTGTGTTCTCTCTCTCTCTCTCTCTCTCTCTGTGTGTGTGTGTGTGTGTGTGTCAAATAAATAAATAAAATCTTTAAATAAATAAATAAATACTTTGAAAAAATGTCCACTTGGGTCCTCTGTCCATTTTTTAATCACTGTTTTTTTGGTGTTGAGTTGTATACGTTCTTTATGTATTTTGGATACTAGCCCCTTATCAGGAATGTCATTTCCAAGTATCTTCTTCTATTCAGTAGGTGGCCTTTTAGTTTTATTGGCAGTTTCCCTTACTCTACAAAAACTTTTTTTTAAATACATAGTCCCAGTGGTTTATTTCTGTTTTTGTTTTCCGTGCCTTAAGAGACATATCTAGAAAAATGTTTCTATGGCCAGTGTCAGAGAAATGACTACCTGTGCTTCTTCTCTAGGATATTAATGGTTTCCGGTCTCACATTTAGGTCTTTAATTCAGTTTGAGTTGATTTTTGTGTGTGGTGTTAGAAAGTGATCCAGTTTCATTCTTTTACATGAGCTGTGCAGTTTTCCCAGCACCAATTATTGAAGAGACTGTCATTTTCATAGTATATTCTTGACTTCTTTGTCATAGTTTAATTGACCAGATAAGTGTGAGCTTATTTCATAGGGCTCTATATTCTATGCTAAGTGAAGAAAATTAGACTGAGAAAGACATATTCCATAAGGTTCTACTCATAAGTGGAATCTAAAACAAAAACAAATGAATAAACAAACAAACAAAATGCAAAATCAGGCCTATACATACAGAGAACAAACGGAGAGTTGCCAGAAGGGAAGGGAGAGGAGGAATGGGAAAAATGAGTGAAGGGGAGTGGAAGATACAGACTTCTAGTTAGGGGATGAGTAAGTCACAGGAATAAAAAGCACAGCATAGGGGAACCTGGGTGGCTCAGTGGGTTAGGCCTCTGCCTTCAGCTCAGGTCATGATCTCAGGGTCCTGGGATCGAGCCCCGCATCGGACTCTCTGCTCAGCGGGGAGCTTGCTTCCCTTTCTCTCTCTCTGCCTGCCTCTCTGCCTACTTGTGATCTCTCTCCTGTCAAATAAGTAAATAAAATCTTTTTTAAAAAGGCACAGTATAGAGAATATAGTCAATGACAATGATATTGTAATAGTGTTGTATGGTGATGGATGTTAGCTACACTTGTGGTGAGCATGGTATAATGTGTAGAAAAGTTGAACCTGAAAATAATGTAACATTGTGTGTCAACTATAGTCAAATTAAAAAAAAAAAAGCTTTTAATGTGAAATACAATGACCAATCATGCCAGATCCAGGGGTCCACCCTAGGAAAAGACACATGTTAAGGAGGTTTGTAGATGTTCTCCGCAGCATTGTATGAAACAGTGAAACTCTGGTGATAACGGAACTGCTTAACAGGGAAACACCTAATAAGACATGGTGAACCAGTATGCCAAGTATGCCGTGGTCTTGTTTACAGATGTACAGTGTGAGTACTTTGGAAGAAACCAATTTTAACGATGAATACTCAGGATGAGATAAAATTCGAGCAAATACTTGAAGGACCGTTGGGGATTTTTATGGGCAGAAAAATGGGGTGAAGGGTTTTCTAGGTATAGAAAACAGGAGTGTAAGACACAAAGGTTTAGAACAACTTTCAGAGAACACATAACACTATGAGTCATCATGATAGAGACTGAATAGTTGGGTGCACCCTTATCAAGACCATTGATGTGATCAATGAGGCAAAAGGGGAGGTCTGCTGTGGGTGGTGTGATTGTTCTGTTGCTTTCCTTATAAACAGAAAGACATTGCTTATGTGTGCCCTTTCTCTGTCTTTCCACTCTCCATGCGGATGGAATGGCTACACAAACATCTTCTCGTCATGCAGGATAGGCTGAAAAAATCAGAGATGGTTGGCCCTGATGTTATGGAGCCTCTCAACCAATGCCTGCAAATGTCCACTTCAAATTACATAAGAAAAATTTACTCTATTTAAGCCACTGTAGTTAGGTTTTCTCTTACATGCAGCTCAAATCATTCCCAATTGATTAAGCATAAAATATTTTTCAGGTATGACCATGACAAGAGAGGCAAAAGAAACCCACAAAATGATGATGAAAATCAGTAAAGTTGTTGACTGTTGACCTCCTAAACTACCACCAGAAAATCCTGTTGATTAAACATACCTAAATCTATTAGGCCAACTGCAGTAGGGAAGAAAATCATGTTGACAGATCTTGGTAATGTCCCAAAAGTGGGAAATCAGTGAAAGATTTTGATAGAGTTTTAGGGCCTCAGCTAGATGATTTTCAGAAGGGTCTTTCAAGGTGAGAAGGGGGGTGGATGGGTAAAGTTTATGACCTGATGGCTTTGGATCACTGGGCACCCTGAAGCAGGGTTCCAGAGAGTCTTGATGAGTACCCTGTGAGTCCTGACAAGTAAACATTTTTTGTTGATTCACTCCCAGAGCAAGCGTTTCCTGAAATAAGTAATAAGTTATTTTGTCATATCCCAGTGATGTTTAGTATAGGCATAGGAAAGAATTTTGGCTGAGTCCTCCCAGCTGAGTGCAGAGGACAATTCAACCATCCTGGAACAGGTCAAATGTTTTAGGAGATGCATGCTGAAGATGGAAATTACAGCACCCTTTAAGAAACATCTTAAAGCTGAACATGTCTATATAAGATAAGACAATTCAGGGCATTGGGGTCATATATAACTCATCAAGCAAAGAAACAAAATTCAATTATTGACTCAAGAAGCAGAAAAGCATTTTGCAAGAAAGGAAATCATAGACACTACATAACTCTCCCATAATCATACATAGACATAATAATGGAATGTAATAGTATAATAGCCTGATATTAATCTATCCAAAATGATTATGTTTGCATGATGGGGAGAGAATGGGTTACATATGTGTGAAAAGCACACTAGGCACCAACGGAGATATTGAAGAGATTGATTTTATCTTCCATAAAAAATGTTAAGAACTGAAAAATCAAGAAATAGGAATAGAAGTATGTTATTTAGTGATATGAAAGTAAATATTAAAAGAATCAGCTATGATACTTTAAAGTGACTGTGTCCGGAGAGAGGGAAATGAGAAAATGGGGTGTTGGTATTGAAGGATTGCTGTTTTTCATTAGAAGTCTTGAGAAGTGTTTGATTTAAACTATATGTCTAAAAATCTTAAATGTCTTTTTAAAAAAAATTTAAAACCTGTAAGATAGAAAACTGTTATTCATAGCCTGAGACTGAGTTAGGATCAGGACTGGGGTTTGTGGTCTAATTCTTTTTGACCCACTTTTATCAAATCTTCTGCCACAAACTTTCTTAGATAAATTGATCTTGAGCACATGTCAAAGTTTATTAACTGGCTATTAAGAGAATCACTGAGGGACGCCTGGGTGGCTCAGTTGGTTAAGCAGCTGCCTTCGGCTCAGGTCATGATCCAGGCGTCCTGGGATCGAGTCCCACATCGGGTTCCTTGCTCCTCAGGGAACCTGCTTCTCCCTCTGCCTCTGCCTGCCATTCTGTCTGCCTGTGCTTGCTCTCTCTCCCCTCTCTCTCTCTGACAAATAAATAAATAAAATCTTTAAAAAAAAAAAAAAAAGAGAGAATCACTGAAAGGGTGAGAGTGCTTGGTGCCAAGTCCAAGAGGACATGGACAATGTGAGGTTATATATTTGGGAGATAGAATACATACATAAGCAGCTAGTTTAAAAAAAAAAAAAACTAAGTAAAGAATGCAGTTTTCTTTCACATAGTCATAGAAACACCATGTTTGTATCCGTTCTGAGAGAGGAAATCAGGAACAAAAGGCCTAAGAAAAAAAGAACAGATGATGGGGAGCATCTGTAGTCATTAAGTGAATAATAAAGGTTTGACCCCAGATGGCCCAATTAACAGGGAAGCACAAGTAGTCCCCAAACAGAGGTTAGAAGCAGATTGTGGAAGAGGTTGATTTTGCACACTGAATGCACATGCTGTAAATAAAATTGAAAGATCAAACTCTCCATTTTCTAATTTGGGGCACATATATTTGATGCTTCACACTAAAGTAGGATCAGGCAACCAGTAACAATAAGGAGAATTTTACTTTCTGGTTTCTAGAGTGATAAAATCATAAAATAAATGAAGTCCAACCCTCAATGATCAGAGTTTTAATGACTCTTCTCACAGCATGCTTTGGATGAATGTCTTAATGGGACATTTGGACATAACCCTAATCATGCTGAATGTAATGGATTATGTGCATAAAGCACCTGGTTTTTCTTTGATATATTCCTGGATTTTATGTGGTAATTTTGATAGTGATCACATTAAATGCACAGATTGCTTTGAGTATTACAGGCATTTTAACAATGTTTATTCTTCCAATCCATGCACATGGAATGTCTTTCCATTTCTTTTTGTCCTCTTCAATTTCCTTCACAAATGTGCTATAGTTTTCAGAGTACAGATCTTTTACCTCATTGGCTAGGTTTATTCCTAGGTATCTTATTGTTGTGGTTGCAATTATAAATGGGATCAATTCCTTGATTCCTTGTTCTACTGCTTCATTATTGATGTAGAGAAATGTAACAGATTTCCACACATTGATTTTATATCCTGCAACTTTGCTGAGTTCATGTATTAGTTCTAGCAATTTTTTGGTAGGGTCTTCTGGATTTTCTACCTAGAGTATCATGTCATCTGCAAATAGTGAAAGTTAGACCTCTTCTTTGATAATTTGAATGTCTTCTATTTCTTTTTGTTGTCTGATTGCTGAGGCAAAGACTTCCAATGCTATGTTATATAACAGTGTGAGGGTGTCTGTGCATTTGAGTTGGTTAAGCATTTTTCTTTGGCTCCAGTCATGATTCCAGACTCCTGGGTTGAAGACCCATGTCAGACTCCTTGTTCAGTGGGGAGTCTGCTTCTCTGCATCTCCCCTGCTCATGTCCATTCTCTCTCTTTCTTGCTCACTCCCTTTCCCTTTAAAATATATAAAATTTTGGGCTGCCTGGGTGGCTCAGTGGTTTAAGCCTCTGCCTTCAGTTCAGGTCATGATCTCAGGGTCCTGGGATCGAGTCCCGCATCGGGCTCTCTGCTAGGCAGGGAGCTTGCTTCCTCCTCCCTCTCTCTCTCTCTCTCTCCCTTTCTGCCTACCTGTGATCTCTCTCTCTGTCAAATAAATAAAATCTTTAAAATATATAAAATTTTTAAAATAAACAAATAAATATATATATGTATATATGTATATGTGTGTGTGTATGTGTATATATATATGTATATGTATATATATATATATATATATACATATACATATATATATAAACAACGGTGAGCATGGACATCTTTGTCTTGTTCCTGACCGTACAGGAAAAGCTCTCAGTTTTGCCCCATTGAGGATAATATTAGCTGTGGGTCTTTCTTATATGACCTTTATGATGTTGAGGTATGTTCCATCCAAACCTACCTTGATGGTTTTTATCAAGAATGGATGCTGTATTTTGTCAAATGCTTTTCTGCATCTATTGAGAGGATCTTATGGTTCTTATATTTTCTTTTATTAATGTGATGTGTCATATTGATTGATTTGCAAGTATTTTATCCCCCCTGCAGCCCAGGAATAAATCCCACTTAATCGTGGTTAATAATTCCTTTAATGTACTGTTGGATTTCTCTTGATGAAACTTTTTGAGTCTATGTTCATTAGGGATATTGGCCTATAGTTCTCCTTTTTAGTAGGGTCTTCATGTGGTTTGGGGATCAAGGTAATGCTGACCCTGAAGAAAGAGTTTGGAAGTTTTCCTTCCATTTTTCTTCTTCTTCTTCTTCTTCTTTTTTTTTTTTTTTTTTTTTTAGAATGGTTTGAGAATAGGTATTAACTCTTCTTTAAATGTCTGGTAGAATTCACCTGGGAAGACTTCTGACTCTGGACTGTTGTTTGTTGGGAGATTTTTGATAACTGATTCAATTTATTTGGTGGTTATGAGTCTGTGCAAATTTTCTATCTCTTCCTCTTTCAGTTTTGGTAGTTTATAGGTTTCTAGGAACATATCCATTTCTTTTAGACTGCCCACTTTGTTGGCACATAATTGTTCATAATATTCTCTTATAATTGTTTGTGTTTCTGTGGTTTTGGTTGTGATTTCCCCTCTATCATTCATTATTTTATTTATTTGGGTCCTCCTCCTTTCTTTTTGGTAAGTCTGGCTAGGAGGTTATCAGTGTTATTAATTCTTTCAAAGAACAAGCTCTTAGTGTTGTTGATCTGTTCTAGTACTTTTTTGGTTTCTATATCATTTATTTCTGCTGTAATATTTATTGTTTCCCTTCTTCTGCTGGCATCAGGCTTCATTTACTGTTCCTTTTCTCCTTTAGATGTAAGGTTAGGTTGTGTATTTGGGACTTTTCTTGCTTCTTGAGGTAGGCCAGTATTACTCTATACTTCCCTCTTAGGACCAATTTGCTGCATCTCAAAGGTTGTGGACTGTCATGTTTTCATTTTTATTTGCTTCCATGTATTTTTTTATTTCTTCTCTAATTTCCTGGTTAACACATTCATTCTTTAGTAGGATGTTCTCTTTTTTAAAAAAGATTTATTTATTTATTTATTTATTTATTTATTTAACAGAGAGAGAAAGAGAGAGCTGAAGGAGAGTGAGAGGCAGGCAGAGGGAGAAGGAGAAGCAAGCTCCCTGCTGAGCAAGAAGCCCAATGTGGGGCTTGATCCCAGGACTCTGGGATCAGGACCTGAGCTGAAGGCAGTTACTTAATTAACTGAGACACCCAGGCACCCTATGTAGGATGATCTTTAACCCCCACGTATTTGTGGTCCTTCCAAATTTTTCCTTGTGGTTGACTTCAAATTTTTTACTGTTGTGGTCTGAAAATATGCATGGTATGATCTCAAACTTTTTGTACTTGTTGAGTGCTGGTTTGTGACTCAGTATGCGATCTATTCTAGAGAATGTTTCATGCACCTGAAAAGAATGTGTATTTTGCTGCTTTAGGATGAAATGTTCTGAAAATATCTGTTGAAACCCTCTAGTCCAGTAGGTCATTCAAAGCCCTTGTTTCCTTGTTGATCTTCTGCTTAGATGATCTGTCCATTTGCTTGAGTAGAATCCCCTGCTATTATTGTATTATTATCAATGAGTTTCTTTATGCTTGTTATTGATTGATTTATATATTTTGGTGCTCCCAAGTTGGGGGTATAAATACTTACAATTGTTAGATCTTCTTGAGGATAAACCCCTTAATTATGAGATAGTGCCCTTCTTCATCTCTTCTTATAGTTTTTGATTTAAAACCTAGTTTGTCTGAAAGTACAGCATCCTTTCTTGATCAAATCTCTCCAAAGTGTAGGGAGAGAGGGTACATACCTCAATATCATAAAAGTCATCTATGAAAAACCCACGGCAAATATCGTTCTCAATGGGGAAAAACTGAGAGCTTTTCCCCTAAGGTCAAGAACACGGCAGAGATGTCCACTATTACCACTGCTATTCAACATAGCACTAGAAGTCCTAGCCTCAGCAATCAGACAACAAAAAGAAATAAAAGGCATCCAAATTGTCAAAGAAGAAGTCAAACTCTCACTCTTTGCAGATGATATGACACTTTATGTGGAAAACCCAAAAGACTCCACTCCAAGACTGCTAGAACTCGTACAGGAATTCAGTAAAGTGTCAGGATATAAAATCAATGCACAGAAATCGTTTGCATTTCTCTACACCAACAGCCACTGCAAGGTGAAATAGACTGCATGACAGTTTTCTCCTCAGAGTTCAGAGAGAAAAGCCTCCATTTGTTGGTTCATCTGCCCAGTGGTGTGAAGCTGCCTAAATCTCCACACTCCTAGTGGTCTCCTTTCTTTGCCAACACTAAGGGGGCCAATAGTAAGTGAGCCAACTCCAGGCTCCTTCCCTGTTCCTTCACCTTTCCCTTTTACCCAGAGGGGACACAGAGAGGACCAGAGAGTGTAAGGGTCTTTAGACTTTCTTAATTACATTTTCAGTAAAAATATCTTGAGTACACCTCCCTATATAGGTATAATTATTATATCTGCATGTAACCATTATTGTGTATATTATGGGACAGAAAAGCAGAAAATTTCCAATTACATAAAAAAAGAAATGGAAATGGAAAAAGTGGGGAGAAAAGGGAAAAAATGGAAATGGAAAAAAGGGGCAAAAAACTTTCTGCATTCCAATGGATTGCCTTGTGCACAATTTAAAACCCTGGGGATTCCACCTTCTAACCCCCCCCCCCCCCCCCCCAACACTAACTTCAGATTAAGAAAAAAAGTTACAGTAATGGGAACTTTAAGGAAACCTGAATTGGTCTTTGAAAATCAAGTCTTGTCTTTTCACCAAAGAGCCATTTTGCCATGTCTTTTTAAAATGCTCCTGCAGGGATGCCTGGCTGGCTCAGTCAGTGGAGCAAGTGACTCTTAATCTCAGGGTTGTAGGTTTGAGCCCCATGTTGGGTGCAGAGATAACTTTTATAGAAATAAAATGTTTTTTAAAAATGTTTCTTCAGTTTCCCCACAGGTTCTTTAGATTTTGATGATCGAATTTTTGCAAAATTTGAAAACTAAAATACATAAGTATCTAGATTTGGTGAAACCAATAGATATTGGCTTGTATCCATTGTGAAAGCAATCTGAAGGCAGTCACCACTTCGTGCTGCTTCATATGCCACTATTCCTGAGCCATTACATAATTAATTTGTCCCTTAATTTTGTTTATTATGAATCTTTAATCCAGCTGGCTTTCTCTGAAGTCTCAACATGGAAGGGCAAGAAAGATATGACAATTGTTTTAGTAATTCTGGAACAAGATATTTTGAAACTCCTGGAAAAACTGCTACAAAAACCTGATGCCTTTGTGTATTCCCTAGAGAGTGAAGTGTCTGATATCCATCAAGCAAGTGTCAAGTGGAATGGCTTACAAGTATTCGTCTTTTCTGGGGGCCTTACTTGATCTGAATTCAGCAACCCTAACACTCTGAGATTAGTGTCATAACCCTCATTTACAGCAATAAGGTGTGCACCTGCAACACTAATTTGAAGCTCAAGTAGGTCAAAGACGTGGGTTAGTTGCCCATGCCTGCTATAAGGAAACTTACCAGGATTAAGAAGCCCTTATATGCCTGCTATAAGGAAACTTACCAGGATTAAGAAGCCCTTATTTTATATTTTATTAAACCACTTTCTAAAGAGGTTAAACCAACAAAAGTAATTTGTTCAACAATTTACTGAGCACCAAATAAATGCAAAGTGTTGTATGAGGCACTGGAATACAGTAGGGAACAAAACAGCTTACACCCTGAACCATTCTCACAATGTCTCACAATGTCATACAATCATTACTAACTAACTTGTTAAAACAGTTAAACAAGATAAAATATAATATTTTAAAATACACTTGAAAAAACTGCAAGTGACCATTAGCTTTTCTTTCCAATGATATACTTTTGGGTTATTCTTGACATGAATTATGAACACTTAGCCTTTTTTTTTTTTTTCTATACTTGAAACTAATTAGAACTTCTTCATGTAGTTCTGGGGGTTTCTGCTTGCTTCATCTTTTTTTTTTTTAAGATTTTATTTATTTATTTGAGAGAGAGACAGTGAGAAAGAGCATGAGCGAGGAGAAGATCAGAGGGAGAAGCAGACTCCCCATGGAGCTGGGAGCCCGATGCGGGACTTGATCCCGGGACCCCGGGATCATGACCTGAGCCGAAGGCAGTCGTCCAACCAACTGAGCCACCCAGGTGTCCCGCTTGCTTCATCTTTTTTAAAAAGATTTTATTTATTTACCTGACAGAGAGCGAGAGATCACAAGTAGGCAGAGAGGCAGGCAGGGGGGAGGTGGGAAGCAGGCTCCCCACTGAGCGGAGAGCCCAATGTGGGACTCGATCCCAGGACCCTGAGATCATGACCTGAGCTGAAGGCAGAGGCTTAACCCACTGAGCCACCCAGGTGCCCCCTGCTTGTTTCATTTTTATGGTCAATTGTACCTTAGTAGGATGTTTTCAACTACAAATAGCAAAAAAATTCAAACTAAACTGGCTTAAAAACTAAGGATCCTTATTAGCTCACATAAAAGGCAGTTCAGAGGAAGAGTGATTTCAGAACTGAATAATCCAGCAGTTAAAAATGTTTTTGAAAACTGTAGACATCCAGTTTCTGGTCTGGCAAATAAGGAGCTTGGAATTCACCACTCCATTCTAAAGAAATGAAAAAATTAATAACTTTTTTTAAACAACCATTAGAGAAATGAGTTCATTTCCAAGGTCCCAAAATTGGAGGCCCAGAAAAGCAGATACTGAGAACCATGACTTACCAGAGCAGAAATCTACAGTCAGGAACCCCTGTGGGAACCAGTGGAAAATGTAAACTGTAATCAATGAATTGCTGTAAACTGTAATCAATGAATTGCTGGAGGCTCAGTGTGGACAAGTCTATGAGTTAAAAACTCCAATGGGATCCCACACTTCAGTGAGCATTACCTCCAGAACTTCTACCATGTTCTCTCAGTGAATATAAGAAAAAATATCTCCCTGGATAGAGGGAAAGTGCCCATTTTGTAATATGCCACGGCACTTTATTCTTTTTAACAAGAGAAAACAATTTTGCCAGATCCTAATGCACTGGTATTTTATTAGAGCCTAACCAACCCAGGGGAAAGAAAATACCCAACTCCAGCACCCTCCAGCCATTCTGTCTCACTTAACGGGGAAGAGGGAGGAACTCAGAGGCACTTGTGAGGTTCACAGCCCAGGGGCACAGGCTCACTAAAAGACCTAATCATAGGACTATAGAAAGCTTCCCCTCCTTCCACGCATTACCACCACAAGACCTATTTATTAGGATTTCTTTTACCCAATGCATCATAAATGGCTTTCAACAACAATAACAAATTATAAAGCATACTAAAAGGTAAAGCACAATTTGAAGAAACGGAAAGCAAGAGAACAGGACTCAAATATGTCAGGGATGTTGGAATTATCAGACTGAGAATTTAAAACAACTCTGATTAATATGCTGAAAGCTCTAATTGATAAAGTAGACAGCATGCAAGAACAGGTGGGCAATGTGGGAGATGGAAATTATAAGAAAGAAACAGAAAGAAATGTTTGAGTTTAAAAAAAAATACAATAACTATAGGGGCACCTCGGTGGCTCAGTCAGTTAAGCATCTGCCTTTGGCTTAGGTCAAGATCCCAGAGTCCTGGGATCAAGCTCCTCATCAGGCTCCCTGCACAGGAGGGAGTCTGCTTTGCTTCTCCCTCTCCCTCTTCCCCTTCCCTGCTCGTGTTCTCTCTCTCTCTCTCTCTCTACTTCACTCTCTCACTCAAATAAATAAAATCTTGAAAAAAATTAAAAATTTTAAAAAGATCCATTGTAACAGAAATAAAAAATGTCTTCTCTTTTTTTAAAGTGGGCTCCACACCCAGCATAGAGCCCAACATGAGGCCCAAGGTCATGATCTTGAGATCAAGACCTGAGCTGAGATCAAAAGTTAAGACACTTAACTAGGGCGGCTCAGTCAGTTAGGTGGCTGCCTTTGCCTCAGGTCATAATCTAAGGATCGTGGGATTGAGCCCCACATCAGGCTCCCTGCTCAGCGGGGAGCCTCATTCTCCCTCTCCATTTGCCCCTTCCCCCACTCATGTGCCTGCTCTTTCTCTCTCTTTTTCTTGCTCACTCTCTCAAATAAATAAACAAAATCCCAAAGAAAAAAAAAAGGATTAGACACTTAATTGACTGAGTCAACAAGGCACCCCCCCCAGATGCCTTTGTGACTCATTGGTAGACTATACATGGCAGAGGAAATAATCTTTTAGCTTGATGATACGTCAACAGAAACTTCCAAAACTGAAATGCAAAGAAAAAGACTGAAAAACAAAAAAAGAACAGGATATATGTGTAATTGGAATAACAGAAAAAGAAAGATAGAAAGGGATAGAAACAATATTTAAAGTGACAATTATAAGAATTTTCCTGAATTAATGTCAGACACCAAATCACAGATCTGAGATACCAAGAGGACAACAGGTAAAATAAAGTAATAAAAAATAATAATAAAAACTACAACTGGGCATATCATATTCAAATTACAGAAAATTAAAAATTAAGAAAAATTCTTGAAAGAAGCAGAAAAAATACTTATAGAAGAGCAAAGATAAAAATTACATCTGACTTTTTCCCAGAAAGCATGCAAGAGAGTAAAGTGAAATATATATATTGTTGGGGAAGAGAAGAAAAAAAAAAAAAAAACCCTACCAACCTAGAATCCAGTAGTAGTTCACAAAATTATCCTACAAAAGTGAAGGAGAAATAAAGGCTTTCCTCAAACAAAAAAATTTTTTTAAGATTTTATTTATTTATTTGACAGACAGAGATCACAAGTAGGCAGAGAGGAAGGGAAGGAGGCTCCCTGTTGAGCAGAGAGCCTGATGCAGGGCTCCACCCCAGGACCCCGGGACCATGACCTGAGCCAAAGGCAGAGGCTTTAACCCACTGAGCCACCCAGGTACCCCTCAAACAAAAATTGAGGGAACTTGAAGCCAGTAGACTTGTCTTGCAAGAAACATTTAAAGAAGTTCTTTAGAAAGAAGGAAAATGGCATAGGCCAGAAACTCAGATCTACATAAAGAAAGAAAGAGTATTAAAGAAGGAATAACCAAAGAAAGAATAAAAACTTTTACTTTTCTAATTTTATTTGATCTAACAGAGAACAGTTTATTCAAAATAATAATAGCAACATTATTTGAGGATTATAGCTTATATATAAGTGAAATGAATGACAGCAATGTCTTAAGGGATGAGAGAGGAATTAGAAATATTTTATTATTAGATACTTCCACTACCTGCTAAGTGAAATAATGTTATTTGAAAGTGGACTTGGATTGGTTGTACATGTATATTGTAGACTCTAAAGCAATCATTAAGAAAAAGTTTTTTAAAAAGAAAGTATAATGTGCTAGGAAAGGGGAGAAAAATGGAATCATATCAAATGTTTAATGAAAAGTAAAAGTGGTAGAAAATTGTAGAAAGTAAAAATAAGGAGGGAAAAGACAATAAAGAGAAAATTAACTTACAGGGTAGATATTAATTCAACTATATCAATAATCACTTCTTTAAAATATTTATTTATTTATTTATTTAATAGAGAGAGTGTGTGAGCTGGGGAGGGGCAGAGGGAAAGGGAAAGATAGAATCTCAAGTAGACCTTGAGCTGAGTACAGAGGCTTATGTGAGGCTTTATCTCGGGACCCTGAGATCATGACCTGAGCCAAAACCAAGAATCAGGCACTTAAGTGACTGAACCACCAGGTGCCCCTCAATAATCACTTCAAATGTTAATTGTCTAAATACATCAAAACAGACTTAAAAGATTTAAGGCAGACGTTAGAACTCACAATGAATCCAAAAAACCAGGACCTAACTATATATTGTCTACAAGAAATCTGCTTTAAATATAAGGGCACAAATACGTGAAAAATAAAGTGATAGATCTACCATGTAAACAGTAGTTGAAAGAAAGCTGGAGTTGCTATATTAGTTTCAGGCAGAGCAGACTTCAGAGCAAAGAAAATTATCAGGGATAAATAGTAAACATTACATACTAATAAAGAGGTCAATTCTCCAAGAAGATAAAACAATCCATAATTTGTGTATGCCTAACAACAGAATGTCAAAATATATGAGGGAAAAACTGATAGAACCGTGAAGAGAAACAGGTGAACACGTTATTGTAGTTGGAGATTTCAATATCCCTCTATCACATATGGACATATACAACAGGCAAAACTAAATAGCCTAAATTCAACTAAATAGCTAAATTCAACAGCACCACCAATCAACTGGGTATAATTGAAATATATAAGCTACTTCATCCAACAACAACAGAAAACACATCCTTCACAAGCTTACATGGAACGTACACATAGATAGATCACATTCTGGGCTATAAAACACATCTTAACACATTAAATAACAGAAATCATACTGTGTATTCACTCTGACCACAATGGAATTAAGATAGAAACTAATAACAGAACAATAGCTTGGAAAATTCCAAAATACGTAGAGATTAAATAAGACACTTCTAATGAACACATGGGTCAAAGAAGAAATATCAATGTAATTGATATTTATAGATCACCTAGACATTAAAAGCATAGTAAAGGAATACTATTAACAAATCTATGCTTACAAAATTGATCACCAAGATGTAATGGACCAATTTCTTGAGAAACACATTCTACCAAAACTCGTAAAAGAAGTAAGTCAATCTGAACAGACCTTTATCTGTTAAAGAAATGGAATCAATAATTAATAACTTTACAAAACAGAAAGCACCAGACTTAGATTGGGTAACTGGTAAATTCTACCAAACATTTAAGAAAAAAATTACACCAATTCTCTATAATCTTTCAGAAGGTAAAGCAGAAAGAATATTTCCTAACTCATGCTATGAGGCCAAGATTACTCTTAACAAAAAACCAAAGGCATTACAGGAAAACTACAGACTGATGTAGCTCCTGAACATAGATGGGAAAATCCTTAACATGCTAGCAAACCTAGTCCAACAATGTATAACAAGAATTATGCACCATGACCAAGTGGGGTTTACCTCAGGTGTGCAAGACTGGTTCAATATTCAAAAATCAATTAATGCAATCTATCACAACAAATAGGCAAAAGAAGAAAAGTCACATGATCATATCAATAGATGTGGAAAAAAGCATTTGACAAAATCCAACACACTCATTATAATGGTTAATTTTATGTGTCTGGGCTTAGGGAAGCCAAGAAAGTTGATAAACATTATTTCTGGGTGTGTCTGTGAGTGTGTTTTGGGAGAGATTAACATGTGTGTTGTTTTGTAAACTTAATAAAGCATATGGCTCTCTCTGGTGTGAGTGGGCATTATCTAATCATCTGAGGACCCAAACAGAATAAAAAGGTGAAAGAAGGACAAATTGACTCTCTGCTTCAGCTGAGGCATCCATCATCTCATGCCCTCAGACATTGACACTCCCGGGTCTCTGACTTTTAGATTCATATACCATTAGCTTTCCAATTCTCGGGCTGGGGACTTGGACTGAATTACTCCAGTATTTCCAGGTTCTCCACCTTGCAGATAGCAGATCTTGGTACTTCTTGACTTTTATAACCATATGAGCCAATTCCAAAAATAAATCTTTCTTTCTATTTATCTATCTATCTATCTAAATGTATATATATCTTAATAGTTCTGTTTCTTTGGAGAACCCTAATACACCTATCCATGATAGAAAAAAAAAATCTCAGTAAACTAGGAAGAGGGCAGAATTGATTGATTAAAAAAACTACAAAAACCTACCACTGACATCATACTCAGTGGTTAGAAACTTGAAACTTTCCTGCTAAGATCAGGCACATGGCAAAAATATTCCCTCTCACCCCTCCTTTTCAACTTGTATTGGAAATTCTAGCTAGTGCAATTAGACAAGAAAAGGAAATAAAATGTATTCAGATTGAGAAGGAAGAAATAAAACTGTCTTTGTTCACAGATAATATAATCATCCAAGTAGAAAATCCAAAGAATTCTTAGAACTACAAGTAATTTCAGCAAGGTTATAAAATATAAGGTTAATATACAAAAGCCAATTGCCTTACTATATAGCATCAATGAACAAGTGGAATTTGGAATTAAAAACACATTACTGGGGGGGCGCTTCTGGGGGACTCAGTCAGTTAAGCATCTGTCTTTGGCTCAGGTCATGATCCCAGTGTCCCAGGTTTGTGTCCTGAATTGAGCTCCTTGCTCAGCCAGAAGCCTGCTTCTACCTCTACCCCTCCCCTCTGCTTACGCTCTCTCTCTCTCTCAAATAAATAAATAAAATCTTTAAAAAACCCCACATTATCATTT
Organism: Enhydra lutris kenyoni; assembly: GCF_002288905.1. Classification (NCBI taxonomy): domain Eukaryota; kingdom Metazoa; phylum Chordata; class Mammalia; order Carnivora; family Mustelidae; genus Enhydra; species Enhydra lutris. The sequence continues at coordinate 2,596,814 of NW_019154113.1, read as the reverse complement.
CCATTTAGTGCTCCACCAAAAAAGAAATACTTTGGTATAAATCTACCAAATATACAAGATTTATATGAAGAAAACTACAAAGCTCTGATGAAAGAAATTAAAGATGACCTAAATAAATGGAGAGATATTCCATAATCATGGTTGGAAAACTCAATATGTCATGATGTCAGTTCTTCCTTACTTGATCTATAGATTAAATACAATTCCAATCCAAATTCATGCAAGTTATTTTGTGGAGGTTGATAAAGAGATTCTAAAGTTTATATGCCAAGGCAAAATAGTAAGTACAGAGAGCTCAATATTGAAAAACAAAACCAGAGGACTGACACTACCTGATTTTAAGATGTACTATAAACCTGTAGGACTCAAGAAGTGTGGTATTGGTAAAAGAATAGACAAATAAATCAATGAAACAGAATAGAAAGCCCAGGAACTTACCTACATAAGTATAGTCAAATGACTTTTGACAAAGGAGCAAAGGCAATACACTGGAGCAGATAATCACTTCAACAAAGCAGGCTGGCACTGTAGCAACTGGATATCTACATGCAAAAAAAAAAAAAAAAAAGAATCTAGATGCAGGCCTTGTACCTGTCACAAAAATTAATTAATTCAAAATGAATCATAGACCTAATGTAAAATGAAAACTATAAAATTCCTAAAAGATAACATAGAAGAACACCTAGATGACCTTGGTCTTGGTGGGGCCTTTTTGGATATAACACCAAAGGCATGACCCTAAAAAAAAAAAACGGACTGATAAGCTGAAGACAAAGTTGATTAGCTGGACTTTATTAAAATAAAAACTTCTGCTCTGCAAAAAACAGTGCCAAGAGAATGAGAAGACAAGTAACAGACTGGACAGAAATAGTTGTTAACAACATATCTCATGAAGGATTATTATTCAAAATAAACAAAAACACTTAAAACTCAATAATAAAAAAACAAACAACCCAATTTAAAAATGGGGGAAATGCCTGAACAGATACTTCATCAAGAACATATAGACAGGAAATAAGCGTATGAAAAAATACTCCACATCATATGTCCTCAGGGCAATACAAATTAAAATAAGTTTTCACTACATACCTATCAGAATAGCCCAAATCCAGAACATTAACAATGCCAAATGTTTGTAGAGATGTAGTGTAACATAAAATGGTACAGCTACTTTCTTTTCTTTCTTTTTTTTTTAAGAGCACAAGCTCTTTTTAAGAGCATGAGCAAGGGGAAGGGGCAAAGGGAGAAGCAGACTCCCCACTGAGCAGGGAGCCCAATGCAGGGCTTGACCCCAGGACCCTGAGATCATGACCTAAATGGAAGGCAGCTGCTTAATTGACTGAGCCACCCAGGCGCCTAGTATAGCCAGTTTGGAAGACATGTTGGTGATTTCTTAAGAGATAGATATTATTTAAGAGAAAATAAACGTACCCTTACTGTAAGATCCCACAATCATATTCCTTCGTATTTACCCAAATGAGGTGAAAAATGTGTCCACACCAAAACCTGCACATATATGTTGATAGCAGTTTTATTCATAATTTTCAAAATGTGGAAGTACCCAAGATATCCTTCACTGGGTGGATGGATATATACCCTGTATTACATCCAGATGTAGAATACTATTCAGCACTGAAAAGAAATGATCTATCAAATGAAAAAGACAATTTAAAAAAACTGCTTGATGATTCCAATTATATGACATTCTGAAAAAGGCGAAACTATGGAGAGAGTAAAGATATCAGTGGTTGCCAGGGGAAAGGTGGGGAGGAAAGGATGAATAGCACAGAGGTTTTTAGGGCAGTGAAAATATTCTGTATAATACCATATGATGGATACATGTCATTATGTATTTGCCAAAACCCATATAAGATCTAATACCAAGAATAAATAAACTTAGGTAAACCATGAACTTTGAGTGGTAATAATGTATTAATGTAGGCTCATTAATTTTAACAAAAGTACCATTCTTATGCAGATGTTGATAATGGGGGGAGGCTGTGCATTTATGGGGAAGGGGTTATATGGGTACTCAGTGCTTTCTGCTTAATTTTACTGTGAACCTAAAACTTCTCTAAAAATAAACCCTACTTAAAAGGAAAAAATATATGTTCCACACAGAAGAATTAGGTACATATCAATAATTTCCAATATATAAATTCTCAACTATAATTTTGATGAAAACTTAAGCATTTTTGTATTTTAAAATAAAATATTACCAAAAATAAGTAAAATAGGGGCGCCTATGTGGCTCAGTGGGTTAAAGCCTCTGCCTTTGGCTCGGGTCATGATCCCAGAGTCCTGGGATCAAGCCCTGCATTGGGCTTTCTGCTCAGCGGGGAGCCTGCTTCCTCCTCTCTCTCTGCCTGCTTCTCTGCCTGCTTGTGATCTCCGTCTGTCAAATAAATAAATAAAACCTTTAAAAAAATAAGTAAAATAAAATATTATCATATTTTAAAAATATATTAAAGCAATAAAATTTTTAGAAAAATGCAATGAGGTGTTATAGATTACATGTTATGAATCCATCATTGGCAAGGGTAATGGAATTTAAGTCCAACTATGAGACTTTACTTGAGGCTTATCTGTGTGTGTGTGTGGGAAGGGAGGGACACCTAACAGAGTCAGAATTCTATTAGGAAGAAAATGATGAATGGATGCTAAGAGGCTATTAACACTACAGATACATATTATTTTGCATAAAATGCTACCACATTTTATTCTGCTTATGGAAATAGAATTGTATTAAATTATCAATTGATGAATTAAATTCACAAAGTGAATTTTATTAAAAAGATTGTGTATTTGCATTTAGATCAGTGTTTTTTACTTCCCTGAGATTTCATCTTTGACCCATTAGTTATTTTGAAGTTTGCTGTGTTCATTCTGAAAAACAGTATGGAGTTTCCTCAAAAAGTTAAAAAATAGAAATATCCTATGATCCAGCAATTGCACTACTAGGTACTTATCCAAAGGATACAAAAATATAGATTTGAAGGGATACATGCATTCTGATGTTTATAGCACTATTATCAAGAATAGCCAAACTATGGAGAGCCCAAATGTTCATTGACTGATGAATGGATAAAGAAGATGTGGTATAGAATGAAATCTTGCTATTTGCAAAGACCTGGATGGAACTAGAGTATATTAAGTTAAGTGAAATAAGTTAGTCAGAGAAAGACAAATACCATATGATCTCACTCATCTGTGGAATTTAAGTAAGAAAACAGATGAAGATATGGGAAGGAGGAAATTAAAAAAAGGAGACCGGGGGAAAAAACCACAAGAAACTCTTAACGATAGAGAACAAACAGAGGGTTGATGGAGGGAGGTGGGTTGGGGGAGGGCTAGATGGGTAACAGGTATTAAAGAGGGCACTTGTTGTGATGAGCACTGGGGGTTGTATGTAATTGATGAATCACTAAATTCTACTAACAAAACCAACATTGTACTGTATGTTAACTGAAATTAAATTAAAAAAGGTTTGCTGTAAAATTTATAAATTTCTGGAGATTTTTCCTATTATCAGTGATATCTAGTTAAATTCAGTTATTATTACAAAACATATTTTTTATGGTTTTACTTTTAAAAAAATATGTTAATGCTTGTTTTATGATCTAAGATATGGTCTATCTTGGTGAATGTCCCATACATGCTGGAAAAGAATGTGTATCCTGTATTAGTTAATGATACTGTTCAATTCTGTGCAGTTGCTGACTTTTCACTTGGTGGTTCTATACAATACCAAGAGAGATGTTGAAGTCCCCAGTTTTAACTGTGAACTGATCTCTTTTTTTCCAGTTCTGTTAACTCTTGCTTCATATTATTTTGCAGCTCTGTTGTTTGGTGCACATACATATGTTATATTTTCTTATGATCTGGCACTTTTATCATATGCAATGAACCTCTTTGTTTCTGGCAATTTTCTTTTGTTCTGAAGTCTACAGTCACCATAGTTTTCTTTAGATTAGTGTTTGCAGAGTGTATATATTTTGCATTCTTTAATCTACCATTATATTTAAAGTGAATTTTATCCAGTCACCTCCTCTCTTTTAATTGGTGTGCTTAGCCATTTACATTTAATGTAATTATTGATACATTAGGATGTAAGTCTGTCATTTTATTGTTTTCCTTCTTTTTTTTTTTCCTGTTTCTCCTTATCTGTCTTCAACTGGGTTATTTGGCCATTCTTTAATATTCAATTTTTATTTATGTACATATTTTAGAGTACTTCTTTGTGTTGTATATTCAGTGGGTACACAAGGGATTACAATATATATAGGCAGTTTATCATAGTCCACTAGTGTCAACAGTTCCCTCTTCAAGTGGAATGTAGGTACTTAATTACCACTTAAGTCCCATTATCCTTCCCTTCTCCCTTATGGTACAGTTGTCTTAAATATTACCTTTACATACATACAACCACATCAGATATTATAGTTTTTGCTTTTACTTTTTAAGTGAGAAGTATAACCAGATGTTGTACTTGTCTTCCATAACTAGCTCAATGGGTACACAACTACTCATTTACCTAACATCCAATCACCCATGAATTTAAGATATTAGCCACTTTCCCATCCATGATTTTAGAAATTCACCCATCCATGATTCTTGAAATTCATTTTAATTACTTGTATTATATTTTAACCATATATGCCTCTAAACACATTGTCTAAGATCCATATTCCTTTCTCTTTCCTTTCCTTTCAACACATTCATGTTGATTTTTAAGTATTTACATATACTTCATAAAGTAATTTCCCCAGGGGTGCCTGGGTGGCTCAGTGGGTTAAAGCCTCTGCCTTCGGCTCAGGTCATGATCTCAGGGTCCTGGGATTGAGCCCCGCATCCGGCTCTCTGCTCAGCAGGGAGTCTGCTTCCCTCCTCTCTCTCTGCCTGCCTCTCTGCCTACTTGTAATCTCCATCTGTCAAATAAATAAATAAAAATCTTAAAAAAAAAAAAGTAATTTCCCCAACTGGACTGTAAGCTTCTTGGCAATGGGTTTTTATTTATTTTGTATCTTCCACTAGGATTTGTGGTGTTCCACCACATGAAGTGATAGATAATCCTACAAATTCACTGCTGTCTCCATGTCTGCCAATTGAAAAAAAAAAAAAATTCAGGGGAGGGGGATTAAGATGGCAGAGGAGTAGGGGACCCTAACTTTCTCTGGTCCCTCAAATACAGCTAAATAGTTTTCAAATTATTCTGAACACCTGTGAAATTAATTGGATATCTGAGAAAAATTCTGCAATTCTACAAATAAAAAAGTGACCACATTTGGAAGGTAGGAGGTACAGAAACTTGAATCCAGGGTAATATATTTGGCATACAGTGGAGAAGAGGGATCCTGCTTAAGAAGGCTACCACAAGTGTTACAGGAAGTGGAGCACAAAATCAGAACTCTTAGAAGTCTGCTACAGTGGGGTATGTCCCTGGCTTAAAGGTGCTCAGGTAGTAGGGTGAGTTGGAATCCCAGGTGGGACAGCATTGTCTCAGGATTCCCAAGGTCACAAGAAGAATGAGGGTGCTTGAGTGCAGCAGAGTTCCCAGGCATAGGAGAGGAGAAGCTGGCTAAAAACTGTAAGTCTAGGTACCAGTTTTCTGCTCTGTGTTGTCATAAACTGTGAACAGCTGCACAGTTGCACAACTGCTCTCCTGGCCAGGGCCCAGCAAATGACAGAAGCATGGTGAGACCACCATTCCCCCAGGAGGAATACCTCGGGATCAGGCCAAAGGAGACTATAAACTTTGGTTTTTGAAACTCAGTCTTGTGCTCAAGGTAAAAAAAAATGCTTGGTCACAGTCCAGGTGAACACAGAGTTCAGATGAAAATGAGGGAGGCAAGAGTGATTGACTGCTTTTCTGTGAAGGCTCACTGAAGAGTAGAGGCCATAAACTTTTGGCTCCAGGGCTAGAGAGGGGGGCATCACCATTTTTATCCCACCCATTGGTGCTGAAAGCCTTCAGGGAGCAAAACAGCACCACATAGTAGAATCCAGAGCTGCTTACACTGAGCTCGGACCCCTGGCAAGAGAGGAGCAATTCCACCAGGGCAGGGCACCTGAGTATCAGCGCAACAGGTCCCTCCCCCAGAAGACCAGCAGAAACAACTGGCCTGCACCAAGTATACTGAACGTAGAGAGATGCAAAGCTTCAGCTCTTGGGGACAACAGTATATAGCACCCATGGGGTTTTTTATTCTTAAGTCTTTCAGTATTATTTTTTCAGTTATTTTCTGATTTTTTCAATTCTTTTTAATTTTTGTTTTTATATACGTTTTATATATATATAGTTTGTTTTATTTTTTCCTTTCATTGTATTTTTTTTAAGATTTTATTTATTTATTTGACAGAAAGATTACAAGTAGGCAGAGAGACAGGCAGAGAGAGGGGGAAGCAGGCTCCCCACTGAGCAGAGAGCCTGATGCCGGGCTTGATCCCAGGATGCTGAGATCATAACCTGAGCCAAAGGCAGGGGCCTAACCCACTGAGCCACCCAGGCGCCCCTCATTGTATTTTTTATTTATCGCCTTCTTTCATTGTATTTTGTCTTTTTTTAAATGTTTGATTATATGTATGTGTGTGTGTGTGTGTGTGTGTGTGTGTGTGTGTGTTTATTTTGGGATCCAGTTTCTTTTAACAAGCAGACCAAAACACACCCAGGATCTAGTTTTTTGTTTTGTTCTGTTTTGTTTCTTGTCTTTCTTGTTTTGCTTTTGCCTTTTTTTTTTTTCCTGGTTTGTTTTGTTTTGTTTCTGTATCATTGTAGCTATTGTTGTATTTTCTCTTTCTCTCTTCTATTCTTTTCTGTACAAAATGATGAGACAGAGAAATCCACCGCAAAAGAAAAGAACAGGAGGTAGTACTCACTGCCTCACAGATATAATCAATATAGATGTAAGATGTTTGAACTAGAATTTAAAACGATTATAAAGATACTAGCTGGGGTTGAAAAAAGCATAGAAGACACTAGAGAATCCCTTAGTATAGAAATAAAAGAACTAAAACCTAGTCAGGCTGAAATTAAAAATGCTATTACCAAGATGCAGTCCCAAATGGAGGCTTTAAAAGTGAGGATAAATGAGGCAGAAGAGTCAGTGATAAAGATAAAATGATGGAAAATAAGGAAGCGAAAGGAAGAGAGAAACTACTGGATCATGAAGGGAGACTTAGAGAACTCAGATTGCATAAAGTGAAATAATATCCAGATATTAGAAGTCCCAGAATATGAGGAGAGGGAGACAGGGACAGAAGGTCTACTTGAACAAATTATAGCTGATAACTTTCCTAGTCTGGGGAAGGAAACAGGCATTCAAGTTCAGGAGGCACAGAGAACTCCCCTCAAAACCAATAAAAATAGGTCAACACCTCAACATATAATAGTGAAGCTTGCAAATTTCAAAGATACAAAGAAAATCCTGAAAGCAGCTTGGGATAAGAGGTCCTTAACCTACAAAGGTAGAATACAAGGCTGTCAGCAGACCTGTCCACAGAGACCTTGACGTCCAAAAAGGACTGTATGATATATTCAGCATGGTAAATGGGAAAGACATGCAGCCAAGAATACTTTTTCCAGCAAGGCTGTCATTCAGAATAGGAGGGATAAAGTTTCCAGGACAATCACAAACTAAAGGAATTTGTAAATACTAAACCAGCCATGCAAGAAATATTAAAGGGGACCCTTTGAGTGAAGAGAGAGCTGAAAAGTAACAAAGCCAGAAAGGAACAGGGAGAATCTATAGGAACAGCAACTTTACAGGTAATACAATGGCATGAAATTCATATCTTTTAATAATTACTCTGAATGTAAATGTACTAAAAGCTCCAAACAATAGATAGAGGGTATCAGAAATAATAAGAAAACAAGACTCATCAATTTTACAGGAGACACATTTTAGACATAAAGTCACCTTTAGATTGAAAGTGAGGGATGGAGAACCATTATCATGCCAATGGACATTGAAAGAAAGCTGGAGAATCAATCCTTATATCAGACAAACTAGATTTTAAACCAAAGACTGTAATGAGAGATGAAGAAGGACGCTATATCATAATAAAAGGGTCTGTCCAACAAGAAGATTTTGCAATTGTAAATATTTATGTCCCTAATTTGGGAGCACACGAATAAATAAACCAATTAATAACAAAATTAAAACTCATGAATAACAATAATAGTAGGGGACTTTAACAGCAATGGACAGATCATCTAAGCAGAAGGAAACAAGGACTTTGAATGACACACTGGATCAGATGGACTTGACAGGTATATTCAGAGCATTGCATTCTAAACCAGCAGAATTCACATTTTTCTGGAGTACATATGAAACATTCTCCAGAATAGAGCACATACTGGGTCACAAATCTGGTCTCAACTAGTACCAAAAGAATGAGATTATCTCCTGCATATTTACAGACCACAATGCTTTAAAACTTGAGGTCAACTACAAGAAAAAATTTGGAAGGACCACAAATACATGGAAGTTAAAGGGCATCCTACTAAAGAATGAATGGGTCAATCAGGAAATTAAGAAAGAATTTTTAAAAAAACATGGAAGCAAATGAAAATGAAAACATGACAGTTCAGAAACTTTGGGATGCAGCAAAGGCAGTCCTAGGAGGGAAGTATATTGCAATATAGGCCTTTCTTAAGAAACAAGAAAAGTCTCAAATACACAACTAAACTTTATACCTAAAGGAGCTGGAAAAAGAAGAGCAAATAAAGCCTAAGTCCAGCAGAAAAGAAATAATAAAGATTAGAGCATAAATATAATGATACAGAAGTTTTAAAAACCAGTAGAACAGATCAATGAAACTAGAAGCTGTTTCTTCAAAAGAATTAATAAGATCTATAACCGCCCCCCCCCCCCCAGCCAGACTTACCAAAAAGAAAAGAGAAAGGGCCCAAATAAATGAAATCATGAAGAGGAGAGATCACAACTAACACTGAAGAAATACAACTATAACAGGGCGCCTGGGTGGCTCAGTGGGTTAAAGCCTCTGCCTCGGGCTCAGGTCATGATCTCAGGGTCGTGGGATTGAGCCCCACATCGGGCTCTCTGCTCAATAAATAAAATCTTTAAAAAAAAAAAAAGAAAAAAAAAAGAAATACAATTATAAGAGAATATTATGAGCAATTATATGCCAATAAATTAAGCAATCTGGAAGAAATGGGTGCATTCCTAGAAACACATAAACTACCCAAATTGAAACAGGAAGAAATGGAAGACCTGAACAGACCTATAACCAGGAAGGAAATTGAAGCAGTAATAAAAAAAATCTCCCAACAAACAAGATTCCAGGGCAGGATGGCTTCCCAGGGGAATTCTACCAAACATTTAAAGAAGAAGGAATACTTATTCTTCTGAAACTGTTCCAAAAAATAAAAATGGAAGGGAAACTTCCAAAATCATTCTATGAGGCCAAAATTACCTTGAACCCAAAACCAGACAAAGATCCAACTAAAAAGGAGAATTGCAGACCAATATCCCTTGTGAACATGGATGTAAAAATTCTCAATAAGATACTAGCTAGTAGGACCCAAAAGTATATTAAAATGTTTATTCACCATGACCAAGTAGGATTTATTCCTTGGCTGCAAGGGTGGTTCAACAACCACAGATCAATCAATGTGATATACCACATTAATAAAAGAAAGGACTAGAACCATACAATCCTCTCAATAGGTACAGAAAAAGCATTTAACAAAATACAGCATCCCTCCCTTTTTTTTATCCTTCCCTTTTTAAAAAAAAGATTTTATTTATTTATTTGAGACAGAGCACAAGTGCACGAGACAGAGCACAAGTGCACAAGAGAGAGCACAAGTGGAGGGGAGGGGCAGAGGGACAGGAAGAAGCAGACACTGAGCAGGGAGCCTGACACAGGGCTCAATCCCAGGACCCCAGGATCATGACTTGAGCTGAAGGCAGATGCTTAACAACTGAGCCACCCAGGAGCCCCTACTATATCCTTTCTTGATAAAAACTCTGCTATATAGGGATAGAGGGAACATACCTCAATATCACAAAAGGCATATATGAAAAACTCACAGCGAATATCTTCCTCAACGGGGAAAAACTGAGAGGTTGTCCTCTAAGGTCAGGAACAGGACAGGGATCTCTACTCTCACCACTGTTGTTCAACATAGTACTGGAAGTCCTGGCCTCAGCAGTTAGACAACAAAAAGAAATAAAAGAAATCCAAGTCAGCAAAGAAGTCAAAGTCTCACTATTTGCAAGATGACATGATACTCTAGGTAGAAAACCCAAAAGACTCCACCCAAAAATTGCTAGAACTCATACAGGAATTCAGCAAAGTTGAATTCAGCAAAGTTGCAGGATATAAAATCAATGTACAGAGATCTGTTGCATTTCTATACACTAACAATAAGGCAGAAGAGAAATCAAGGAAATAATCCCATTTACAATTGCATCAAAAACTGTAAGATACCTAGGAGTAAACCTCACCAAAGAGGTAAAGGATCTATACTTCCAAAACTATAGCACACTTATGAAAGACATTGAAGAGGACAAAAAGAAATGGGAAGACATTCCATGCTCATGGATCGGAAGAACAAACATTGTTAACATGTCTACACTACCCAAAGCAATCTGTACATTTAATGCAATCCCTATCAAAATACCATCAACATTTTTCACAAAACTGGAATAAACAATCGTAAAATTTGTATGAAACCAGAAAAGACCCTAAATAATCATAGGAATATTGAAAAAGTAAACCAAAGCTGGAAGCATCATGATTCTGGACTTCAAGCTGTATTACAAAGGGGTATTCATCAAGACGGTATGGTACTGGCACAAAAACAGACACATAGATCAGTGGAACAGAACAGAGAACTCAGAAATGAACCCTCAACTTTATCGTCAACTCATCTTCAACAAAGCTAGAAAGAATATCCAAGGGAAGAAAGAGAGTCTCTTCAACAAATGGTGTTTGGAAAACTGGACAGCCACATGCAGAAGAATGAAACTGGACCACTTTCTTATACCACACACGAAATAAATTCAAAATGGATTAAAGACCTAAATGTGAGACAGGAAACCATCAAGACCCTAGAGGTGAACACAGGCAGAAACCTCTTTGACCTTGGCTGTAGCAAGGGAAACAAAAGCAAAAATTAACTATTGGGACTTCATCAAGATAAAAAACTTCTGCACAGTGAAGGAAACAATCAATAAAACTAAGAGGCAACCTACAAATGGGAGAAGATATTTGCAAATAACTTATCTGATAAAGGGTTAATATCCAAAATCTATTAAAAAAAACTTATCAAAGTCAACAGCCAAAAAACAAATAATCCAATCAGGAAATGGGCAGAAGAAAGGAACAGACATTTCTCCAAAGAAGACATACAAATGGCCAACAGACACATGAAAAAATGCTCAACATCATCCAGCATCGGGGAAATACAACTCAAAACCACAGTAAGATACAACCTTACACTGGTCAAAATGGCTAAAATTAAGAACTCAGGAAACGACAGATGTTGGCAAGGATGTTAAGAAAGAAGAACCCTCTTACTCTGCTGGTGGGAATTCAAGTGGGTACAGCCACTGTGGAAAACAGTATGGAGTTTCCTCAAAAAGCTAAAAATAGAGCTACCCTAGAACCCAGCAATTGCACTAGTAGGTATTTACCCAAAGGACACAAACATAGTGATCTGAAGGGGCACCTGCACCCCAATGTTTATAGCAGCAGTGTCCACAATAGCCAAACTACAGAAAGAGCCCAGATATCCATCAACAAGAGCCCAAATGTCCATCAACAAATGAACAGATAAAGATGTGGTGTGTATATACAATGGAATATTACTCAGCCATCAAAAAGAATGAAATCTTGCCATTTGCAGTGACATGGATGGGAGTAGAGGGTATTATGCTAACTGAAATAAGTCAGTCAGAGAAAGACAAATACCATATAATTTCACTCATATGTGGGATTTAAGAAACAAAAAAGATGAGAATAGGGTAAGTAAAGAAAAAATAAAATAAGATGAAAACAGAGAAGGAAGCAAACGATAAGAGACACTAAACTGTAGGAAACAAACAGTGTTGCTGGAGGGAATGTGGATGGGGGCAAGGGATAATTGGTTGATGGGCATTAAGGAGGGCACTTTATGTAATGGCTACTGGTGTTATATGAAACTGGTGAATTACTAAATTTTACCCCTGAAACTAATCATACGGTATATGTTAACTAAACTGAATTTAAATAAAGAATTTAAAAAATCAGCTACCTATGCACTCACTAGATCATGAATGACATTTTCCACAAAATTTCTTATTCCTATATCTAGCATTAGCACCCAAAATACCTGCCCATATGGAACTGGTGAACAAGAATTGTTCTAGAAGAGCAAAAACTTTTGAGGTTGAAACTCCTTAACATCAGTGTAAAAAACTCTCCATAACATCCTCAGAAAGCACTTTGTCCCAAATATGTAGCTATGCAACTGCCAGGCACCCTTTCATAGCTCCATCCCAACTCACACACACACGTGCAAGCATGCAGATACACACACTCTCACACAGAAACATACTGTAGTCAATTACCCCATTTTGGACAAGAATAGTTTATTTCTATGAATATGATTTTAACAATATTCCCTATGTATTTATTAATCAAGGATTCCTCCAAATCAGAAAAAAACCCAAAGTAATTAACAAATATGTCAATTATATATATTGATAAATATTATATATATATACAATTTAAAAAATCTCTTTCTGTAATTTAGGTTGCTTTTTTTAAAAGATTTTATCCATTTATTTGGGAGAGAGAGCACAAGTGGGTGGAGGGGCAGAGAGAGAGAGAGAGAGAGAAACAAACTCCCCGCTGAGCAGGGAGCCTCACCTGGGGCCTGATCCCAGGACCCCGGGATCATGACCTGGGCCAAAGGCAGACGCTTAACCGACTGAGCCACCCAGGCACCCCTGTAATTTAATTTTTGATTTTGAACTTTTTAAAAAGATTTTATTTTTAAGTAATCTCCACACCCAACATGGGCTTGAACTCACCACCCTGAGATAAAGAGTCACACACCTTGCTGACTGAGTCAGTCAGGTGCCCCTTTAATTGTGAACTTTTAAGTGATGGAAGGAGTGAAGGATTCAATGCTGGAGTATAATTCGTTGGGGATTTTCAGTATATTTTGGTGGGGATTTTTAAAGTTTCTTGCAAATATAAATCAAGCTTGCTCCAATTCCACAAGAACACCACCACAGTCTTTAGGATGGAGAAAAATCACTGGCTTTCCATGTGCTCCTATTTTGGCCTCTTCACTTAGACTACGAATCTTCTTCTCTTTCAAATCCATCACAGCTGCATTTATATCATCCACCTGGAGAAAAGGAAATAAATAAAAACAGGATCAAGATCACAAAAACACCGAACTACAGGATCTTAAAACGTAGAAGAAACTTGGTAAGCTCATGAGGTCTATCTCCTCTGCCTTCGGGCAGAGTCATTCTTAAACCATCACAAAAATAAGTTTACTGCTTCCAGAGAGGAAAAAGAAGTCGGCAAATTCTCATAGGTGAGCAACCACAGTGCTTAAGAATTTTCACCATTAGTAAACATTACTCCTTATAACCTAATAAATGTATGTCACACTTGATACTTTCTCTTAGTGGTACTATTGGTGATACTGCACATACTCTTTTTTCTTAAGAGCTCTGAGTTCCTAATTTATAATAATTTATTATAGAGAGATGAGGCCTATATAAATGGGCAAGAGATTAAAATGAGAAACCAGATAAGAAGATCTTAGCAGGAGGTGCCTGGGGTGTCTCAGTGGGTTAAGCCTCTGCCTTCAGCTCAGGTCATGATCCCAGGGTCCTGGGATCGAGCCCCGCATCTGGCTCTCTGCTCAGCAGGGAGCCTGCTCCCTTTCCTGCTCCCCCCCCACCCCTGTCTGCCTCTCTGGCTACTTGTGATCTCTGTCAAATAAATAAATAAAATCTTTAAAAAGAAAAAAAAAAGAAGATCTTAGCAGTATATGACACAGGTTATAGTACATACTCAAAAGATAGGAGTGCTCCTCTGGATCCCCAAAGCTCCCACCTGCCAAACCACCTTTGAGATTAAAACTTCATATTTTCATGTAAATTACTAAGAAATTGCCACCAAAATGTTTTTTTTTCCCATTCTAAAAAATCCAAACATTTATAATTTTATAACTCTTCTAAATCATTTCTACTTCCTTCATATTATTGGCAGTCTTGAAAAGAAGCAAATGTGTTTCTATATATTTGATGAAAGAGTGATGCTCCTCTATCTTGGAAAGTCATCCTTCTTAGGCTAAGAACCCAATAAATGGATGGGAAGGTATACAAAATCCTCTATTCCTAGGCAGTTATAAATCACTCTGGAGTTTAATAACCTAATGGCATTCTAAACATAAAAAAAGCACAGAGAATATAACACCCATGTACCCAACATGTAGATTTAACAAATGTTCATATTTATAGAATCTGATTTTCAGTGAGCCAAGGATTACATACTAAATTCTAAAACTTGACAAACAACTGACAAGGAGGATACTAGATTACTATAAGTAAAATATACATTCTATTATTTACACATTCCTGACGTTTCATTTTAAACTTGATAGCTATATCAAAGTTAGGCCCAGACCATAACCATGGTTACTTCATGTATCTTGAAATAACTGGTCTACTCTCATCTTTTTCAGAACAGTGGAATTCCTCCTGATGGCTTATCTTTCCATATCTGGATATAATGAATTTCATTTAATTGAATGTAACTTCTCTTTCCATTTTCCCAAAGTTAGTCTGAGTTAGTCTTTTCATTTTAAAGTAATTAAATTATGCAGTACATGAAAATTTAAACATACAGATAAAGCTGAGTACCCTTTTACTAGCACCACTCTCTTTTCTCCACAGTGAATGAACTACTATCCTCAGTTCAGCACATGTTCCTCCAAATCCTGAAATAAACTTATAAAATTTACATATATGTGTACTAGTAAAGAATTTGGCTTTGTCTTAAGAGAGGTCTTGCTTCAATGTCTGGGAGATAACCCATGTCACCTGAGAGGAGTGTCTTTGTTTAGGGTAGAGCATGACCAGATAGATTCCTAAAGTAGAGCTGGCCATACCCAAGTCTTTGGGCAGGGGCTGGCCAGGACAGAAACCATGCAATTTAAGGTAGGAGCTATGGGTCACGTATCAGCAAACCTGGAGATAGTTTAACCACGTGTTCAAAATTTAAAGTGAAATATGCCAAATAAATAAGAACAGATACAACCTAAAAATAAAATGAACAATCCACCAAGATGACAAAACAATCTTGACTCTGCATGTACCTAACAGAAAAATAAAAAGCAAACCAAACATGCATAGCTCTCAGTATCTCATACATCAAGCAGACAGAAGATTAAGGATAAAAACAAACTGTAACAGTTCTTTGACCACTCTGGATTTAAGTGCCTTATCAGATATGTGATTTGCAAATATTCTCCCTTATTCTGTGTGTTGTCTTTATGCAAAACCTTTTAATTTTGAGGAAGCCCAGTGTTATTACATGTGCTTTTGGTGTTAAATCTAAGAAACCATTGACCAATTCAAGGTCATGAAAACTTATGCCTGTTTTTTCCCCAAGAGTTTTATAGTTTTAGCTCTTACATTTAGGTCTTTGACCCATTCTAATTTTAATATTTGAGGGTTTTGGGGGGTTTTGTGAAATGCTGTCTTGACCCAGTTCTGAGGCCCTGGCTAGAGGCTGGTCAGTTCTTCTCCAGCAACTAATAAAGTCCACATCTCAACCATTTCCCTTAACAGTCTCACATTCTGGAGCCATTATGTGCCCACTCTAATTTCCCCAGAGATAGATACCAGACAACCAGGTACAGTCGATATGTCCCAGAGCCCACAGAATTATTCAGATTAGCCAATCTAAAGGGAGCCTATGAAAACTAACTAACCCCACCCCATTTGCCCCACTAAGCTGCCCGCTACAGCTCCAGTTTGCTGTTACTTTGTCCCCAGGTGCGATCTCATGTGGCCTACACAGCAGCTTTCTCTCATTCGGAGTTCTAAGGAAGAAAGACTTTTGCTTTTCATCTATCTACATGTCACTGTATTGTGTCCCACAGTTAAAAGAATCTTTAGATCTTATAAAACCTATGGTGTGAGGCAAGTGACCCAATGCATTCTTTTTTTTTTTTTTTTTTAAGATTTTATTTATTTATTTGACAGAGAGAGACAGCCAGAGAGGGAACACAAGCAGGGTGAGTGGAGAGGGAGAAGCAGGCTCCCTGCCGAGCCGAGAGCCCGATGTAGGGCTCGATCCCAGGGATCATGACCCAAGCTGAAGGCAGATGCTTAACAACTGAGCCACCCAGGCGTCCCCCGACCCAATACATTCTTTTGCATGTATCCAGCTGTCCCAAAGCCATCTGTTGAAAAGACGAGTCTTTCCCCATTGGATGGTCTTGTTACTTTTGTTGAAAACTTACTGTATATATGAGGATTTATGTCTGACTCTTAGCTCTATTCTATTGATTTCTATGTCTATCCTTATGCTAGTACCATGCCATTTTGATTACTGTAGCATTGTATAAAGTTTTGAAATGAGGAAGTGTAAATCCTCCAACTTTGCTATTCTCTTTCAAGATTGCTTTGGCTATTTGGGATCCCTTGCATTTCTATATGAATTTTAGGATTATTTGTCCATTTCTGCAAAGATACCAGCTAGACAGAATCGGATAGGAATTGGATTAAGTTATAGATCAAGTTAGGGAATATTGCCATTTTTAACAATAGTCAGTCATATGATGCATGACATAAAATATCTCTCCATTTATTGAGGCCTTTTTAATCTTTCAATAATGATTTGTAGTTTTTGGAGTATAATTTTTACCATTCTCTTGTTCAATTTTTCCTAAGTATTTAACTGATTTGATGCTATTATAAATGGAATTGCTTTCTTAATTCAATTTTTAGGTCTGTGGGTTTAAAAAAAAAAATCCAGATATGGGGCATCTGGGTGGCTCAGCGGGTTAAGCCTCTGCCTTCGGCCCAAGTCATGATCTCAGGGTCCTGGGATCGAGCCCTGCACCGGACTCTCTGCTCAGCAGGGAGCCTGCTTCCCCCTCTCTGTCTGCCTACTGCTCTGCCTACTTGTGATCTCTCTGTCAAATAAATAAAATCTTTTCTTAAAATCCAGATACATAATCTTTGGATTTTAATTGTTTAATCCATTTGTATTTAATTAACATTCATATAGTTGAATCAATCATCTTTTTTTTTTTTTTGTCTTATTAATACTTCATTCTTCCTTTCTTAACTTCTGTTGGTTAAACATGTATTTTTGGAAAAAAAAAAGAAAAAGAGAGTGAGAAAAACCAAGAAACAGATTCTTAACTATAGAGAACTGATGGTTACAAGAGGGGAGGTGGGTGGAGGAGGAGTGAAATATGTGATGGGGAATAAAGGGTGCAACTTGTTGGGATGAGCAATGCGTACTCTAAGTGTTGAATCACTGAATTCTACACCTGAAACTAATATTACATTGTATGTTAACTAACTGGATTTTAAATAAAACTTGGGGAAAAATGTATTTTTGTACTATTCAATTTTATCTTAATTATATTTTAGTTATCCCTTGTTTAATTTTCTTAACGAGTGTTCTAGGGCTCACAATGTACATTTTTATCCGATTAGTCTACAACTTCATATATATAAGAAACTTACAACAATATACTTCCCTTTGTGCAATTCCCCACCTTCATACCATTATCATAAGTTTTTCTTCTGTTATAAACCCTACATTTTAAAAATTTCAAGTCAATTGTTTCTTACATAATTTAAAGTAAGAAAAAGTTATTTTATTTTAACTTACAAATTTACTATTTCTGATGCTCTTCATTCCTTGTAAAGATCTGAATTTTCATTTGGTATTTTTTTCCTCTATCCTAAAGGGATGAATGCTATATCCTGAATATTTCTTTGGTTTTTCTTATAGTGCAGGTCTACCGGACAGGAATCCTCTCATTTTGTTCAATGTAAGATGTTTCCATTTCACTTTCATTTTTGAAGGATATTTACAACAATTGCAAAATTCTAGAATGACTGTTTTGTTTTAAACTTTTTGTAAGAGCAGTTTTAGGTTCACAGAACTGACCCAAGGTACAAAGATTTCATACATATAACCCCTGCCCCCACAGGTGCATAGCTTCTGCCATTATCAACATACCCCATCAAAGTGTGATATTTGTTACAACTGAGTACGTATACTGACAGCATTATCACCCAAAGTGAAGTTCACCTTAGGGTCATTTTGGTGTTACACGTTCTATGGGTTTGGACAAATGTATGACATGTACCCATCATTACAAGGTGTTTTCACTACCCTAAAAGTCCTCTGTGCTCTGCTTAGTCAACCTTCCCCCACCGCCAACCCTTGGTAACCACTGATGTTTTTACTGTCTCCATAGTTTTGCCTTTTCCAGAATGTTATATAGTTAAATCAGACAGTAGTTAGCCTTTTCAGATTGGTTTCTTTCACTATAATATATATTTAAGATTCCTCCACTCTTTTTTCATAGCTTGATAGCTTATTTCTTTTCAGTGTTGAAAATAACTCAGTGTTTGGATATAACAGTTTATTTACCCACTTACTGAAGGATCAGAGCAGCCTTTAGTCTAGGACTGATTTTCTTCATGGGTAAGGCAAAGTCCTTTTCAATATTCTACCCTATGTCCCATAAATCACAAGGATTTCCACTATGGTGGGTAAGAACACAAACTACTCCAGCTGGTATACGGATTGTCACCTCTAATACTTCCAGAGTTCTATTCCCAACCTCAGGTAGCTTCCTCATGTGAATGCACGGCTCAATATTCAGATGAAGACCTGAGAGATACTGTAGATCTCTGGAAAACTCTCTTTAGGCATCTCTCTTTCCCATACTTTATACTGCAAACTCAATCACCCTGGCTTCCCCAGACTCCTGGAAACTTTCTCCAGCCAGTAAGCTGGGAAATTGCACGGCTCATTTTGTTTCCCTTCTTTCAAGAATGTGTTATGCTGTCTGACGTTCAATGCCAGAAAATCGTTTCATATATTTTGTTCAGATTTTTCGTTTGTTTGAGGCAAGGGGATAAATCTGGCCTCTCTTATCTCCGCTAACTTAGAATTCTACATTGGCAGTGTTTTTTGTCAGTATCTTAAAAAAATGTCATTACATATTATTTCACAATTTCTGTTGTCTTTTTTTTTTTTTTTTCTGATTGCTTTTAAAATTTTCTCTTCATCTTTGGTTTTCAGCGGGACAGTGGTGTGCTCAGGTACGGTTTTACTTGAATTTGCCCTACGTGGGATTGCTGAGCTTCCCGAATCTGCAGGTGGATGTCTTATCTCAGATTGGTAACGGCCTTAGATGATTTCTTTGATTATTGCTTCTACTCTATTTTCTCTCTTCTCTTTTTCTGGGATTCCACATATATGGATAAAACCTTTGACCATGTTCTACATCTCTCTTATGGTCTATTCTGGTTTCCCTAAATAAAAGGATGGCAGATAGTGGGAGCCAAGTTTCTCAGTTGGAATGGGCAGTTATGAATAAGTAAAGAAGGATCCAGTGGTTCCCATGGTAATGCGTTACAGTTAGAGACATCAGTATGAACTCATGAGTTCATGAATATGATATATATACATTGTAAAAGTTCTATCTGGTTATCTAAAGAAATCTCTATCCATTTATCCATCCATCCATCCATCCATCCAGTATATATACATATATGTCCTTGCTCTGTTAGCTCAAAAGGCCAAGAAACAGTGACATTCCAGTAGCAACAACAGAGCCCAGATCTTGGTTTCTAATACTTTTCTCTAGTAAAATGAACCAGTGCTCCTTGGAGAAATGACTGGTTTTAGGCTAGGGCCAGGGGATATAAATGGTAAATCTGGAGTACCCTGCAGTGCCAGAAACTAAGGAAATGTAGGAGGAAAACAAACAAAAAGATGAGGTATATCAGAGACATAGGAGTCAACCCAAAGTGCCCTTTTGACAAAACTGGAACAATCTGAGCAACAAAATAAAGTGGTATTGGATTATAGCCCTAAGTATAAATATCTATAAATCCTCACTGACATAAATAAATGTCCTAATAAATAAGAAAATTATTGAATAATGAATAATTAAATAAATAAATGGGGAAGAATGGAAAAATCTTCCATTCAGGAAAATTCCAAATAATTAATGGAATTATAAAAGAGATGGAGCATAACTCTCCATCCCTTCAGCATTGGCCTCACACAGTGACTTCCTTCCCAAGATTATATTATGGAGAAAGGGGAAAAGAGTGTAACTTTACAGTGGAGAAACATGATGACATTCTCTCAGGTATGGAATAAAGGTCAATATCAATAGTAATAAGTCATGTTGATGACATCCTTGATGTGATATGTACCTCTGTGGTCTTCCTCCCCAAAATCAATAACCCTAGTCTATCTAATCATGAGCAAAATCTCAGTTGAGGGACTTTCTACAAAACAACTAACTGACCGGTAATCCTCAAAAATATCAAGGTCATCAAAAACAAAGAAACTCTGAAAAAGTGTCACAGGCAAGAGGAGCTTAAGGAGACATAACTAAATGTAATGTGGTTATTCTAGATGGGATCCTAGAACAGAAAAAGGACACTGGCTAAAAACTAAGAAAATCTAAATATAGATTTTAGGTAATAATAATGTATTGATTTGGTTCATTAATCTTGACAAATGTACTATACTAGTAAGAGGTTAATAATTTTTTTTTAAAGGGCCTAAAGAGATTAACAACTATTTGTAATAAGTGGACCTTGTTTGAGTCCTGATTAGAACAAGTCTATCTAGAGACATTTGTGAATCAATGAATCAATCTAACATATCTGCCTCATGGACTGTGTATATCATGGTGACAAAAGATTTATTTTTAAATTTGATCCTATGATAATATCATCATGGTTCATTTCTTAGAGACACAAACTACATAAAGGTAAAATTACATGTTGTGAATGATTTTTAAATAGTTTAAGAAAAAAAAAAAACAAATGTGCCAAGATGTTGAAAATTGTTGAATCTGCTTGATGGGAATATGGGAGTTCATTACATTATATTTTTATACTACTTCTTCTACATTATTTTTTTTCTACTTTCATTACATTTGAAAAAATTCATAACAGAATCATGACTTTTTTTCCAAGTGTCCTTTTGGTAACTTCTACGCTAAATATGATCATGGATATTCTCATTATAGAACATTCTACCCAAGTATAAATATCTACAAATACGATGTTGCATCTCCATTTTTAGTATACTGCTTCTTCAATATCCCTTAATTCAAGAAATATTTCTGAGATTTAATAAACTAGATTTATATTTTGAAAAAATGCCTACACTAATAGAGACATTTACCAGGGCACTTTGTGTTGACTCCTGTGTCTCTGATGCCTACATTAACATTGCACGAGCATCTATTTCTATTACTGATTTTGATTTTAAAGATCAAAATCAGTGCCATATTCATGGATGCCATATTCATCCTTCTGTTAGAGTGTTGCTATAAAATCTACAATTCTTCAGGAGCACTCCTAATATTTTGCTTGGGAGTAATAAAAATAATGAAATAAAATTATCTTAATTTTCTGAATTGAAAGTAGGTGCATTATGTACTTTGTTATGAGAAATGCAAAGCAATCTGACTTGGGAAATTAAGTCTTTCCCCTTAAGGATAAAAAATAACACAGTTAATAATAACCCATCTACGAATTTTTGCTTTTACAGTCCTTTGTACAATTACAGTTATGCATCTTATAGCTCTATATGACCTTGAATGCCATTAAGTGAAAACCTGGGGTATTTATCTCTTCTTCTTATCAGCTTTTTTTGGGGGGGGGTAGTAGTGGTTGTGGGGTTTACCTTGTGTCTGAAAATTTATTTTGATTTCTCTTGTCATTTTTAAATTAAGAGTGCCAGTACTCCAAATAAAAGATGTTTGGACTGTCACAAACAGAATTCAGAATCTTCAGGTAAATCTCGTGCTCTCTTTGATCCTGAACTGCCTCATCTGAAAAATGTCAATACTTGTTTGAAGGCAAGGAGTTGGACTAAGTAACATTTTTTAAGGTACATAATTCTCCGTGACCAAATTTTATGAAGTAGTGTGCTACTTAAAAAAAAATTTTATTGAGCTATAATTAACATACAACATATTAATTTCAGGTATACAACTACATTGATTCAATAATTCTACATTGAGTAATTTACAGAATAATGCACTTTCAATGGTGCATATTTTGACTACTTCCAAAAATAAAGGCTTTTTATTTTATATAAAATTACAATAATCCTAAATGATATCAATAATGAATGAAATTTAATCTCCAAATTAACATAAATCCATGAACGTTAAAATGAAAAGTCTGGATAAAATATTTGTTTCAATTGTCTCTCCACGCCAAACTAAAAACAGTAAATTATGCAAACCTAACAATGTTACTTTGCATGGGGCTCAAAGGGTTCCTGTGTATTCTTTAGAATTATGTCAGAAGGGCATAGTTCACCTCAACTTCCACATTTGTTTAATTGACAGGATTCTTTTATGCTAAGAGGATCTCTTCTTTTCCTTCTTACTTTTTCTTGGTAATAAATTTGCACTTTCTCTTACAAAATGATGTTAGCAGTAGTTGGAAGTTTAGATTTTTTTTCCCTTAATAACACAAAGTTTAAAACCTCATTAAACTGTCCACTTTTTTTGTTTTGTTCTGTTTTCTGAAAATGTTATCTTTCTATGAAACTCTCACATCTGGGAACTAGTGACTAGTGAGATCACTCATGGAGCTTAACTATGCCCTAGGATTTATTATAAAGCCAAAAAGAGAATGGAACTTTTCAAAAAGCAGATTTTTCTGCCTTTTTGGTTGAAGAATAGACATTCCCCAGTATGCAAAATAAGTTGTCTTACTAGCCTTAGAGTTTTCCTTTCATAAGGAATATCTGCTCAATGGAAACAGATCTATAAAAGATATAAAACCATAAAAAAATAAGTCCTCTAGTATGGGACTACTCAGAAAATAAAACTGCTGCATCTCTTTACACTTTTTAAAATCTTATTTCTAATTTTATTTTTTTTAGAAGATCTTATTTATTTGTTTGAGAGAGACAGAGAGCACAAACAGGAGTGGGGCTGAGGAAGAGGGACAGACTCCCTATGGAGCTGGACACGGGGCTTGATCCCAGGATCCTGGAATCGTGACCTGAGCCGAAGGCAGACACTTAACCAACTGAGCTTGCCCAGGCACCCCAATCCTATTTTTTAAATAACATTTTTATCATGTGCTTTTCCCCATCAGCCTGGTGCAAGTAGGATTACCTCTAGATGAAATCTAATATCCTTTCCGTACTTGTAATACCATTTCTCAGACTGGCAAACCTGACTCTCATTATCTTGATTATACTTATTTTATTAAACCCTCTAGGAAATCAGCCCTTATCCCTGCTGCTGTCCTTCCCTCAGCAATGCACTCTTCACCACATGTATGTCCCCTCCCTCTCCTCTGGCTGCCCCTCCGAGCCATCTGCGCTCCCAATCACTACCCCACATCACCAGGCCCCCTGTGTGGAGGTCTAACCCACTTGGGTTTGGGCACTCCCTGCATGACAGTCCTCCTCACCTTGCTTGGGTCCCAATCTCATGCAGAGAATTGCCCCAAGGTGTACACTGGTGTTTGGACTCTGATTCCCTATACCTGCTTCCAGCGCATGTAGATGTCTGCCTCAGCCCGCTCAGGCCCTGGCTCCCCACATCAGGCCGACTCACGTGAGAACATTCACCACCCCACCTGGCTTCAACTCCCCACACTGTCACCCTCTCCCTTCTGCACTGATACACTCCTCACAGGACTCAGGCCCTGACTCTCCATGCAAGGTACCCTTCCCCACTCCACCCCCCCAATACCTGGTGCTAATACCTCCCTCACACTATTTAGGCTCTTACATTCCATGCTGCCCCCCTCCCACCCATATGGATGCCACCCTCAACAGGCCTGCACTGGGCTAGCCTTCCACGCTGATGCCCTTCCTAAGCAGCCATCTGAAGCTGGGCTGTCTCCCTGCAGGTACACCTCTCTGCCCCCATCCTGCTCAGATACTGACACCCTGAGCTGGAACTCCTCATGCCTGGGCATCTGACTCAGTCCTTGGTTTTCTCATGGCAGCCAGCGTCCACTTGCTGATGTTCTTCTTACCCCACTCTAGCCCCAATACCCTGCTCTGGGCTACTCCAGCCCTCCCCACAAACACTGACACCATTTTGCTGTGCCCTACCCAAAGTCTTCAACACCGACTGGTTCAAGAAGGGAAGGGAAAGAAGGGGGAAGGAGCCGTAATTATTTTGACTATTCTTTATTTTCCCTCTGGTTTTGGAAACCATGGAGCAATACTGGGTAAAACAAATAGATATACTAATCTTACCTTTAGTTTTGCCTCACACTTCTTTTTTGTTTTAACTTGCACTATTATTTATGTTCATTATTTTATATCTTCCAAACTGTATTTTGGTCAGTCGCCACCAATCCTCTGTGGAAAATGCAGGGCATGCGTGAATAAATGAAGCAAGCCCAACTCCAGGAAGCGAGGGACTCTGTGTTCTGTTCAGCTACCTATCCCCAGGACTGAAGGCAGTGAGGATCAGAGTGAAACTGAAAATACTTATCAGCAATATAATGCAGACAAAGACACCAGCCAAATAAAAGAGAGGGGAACTTGTTAGGGATCAGAGTTCTGGAAGACCCCTGCAGAAAGTGCTAACCCTTTAGTTGATGAAGTGTGTGTATGTGCACGTGTACACGTGTGAGGAGTGGAGGGGTCCCAGGGAAGGGTCCTTCTGGAAGGGGGATGTTACTTGGGGTCTTTACTAGCCAGCATGGGAGCATTAAACATTTTGTACAACCTCAATACAAATTTGTTGAATAAGAAAGGTTTTCATTGTGACATACGTTACTCTCTGGGCAAGTTACTCAGTGAAAGCACAGCTAGTTCTACTCAGTATCAGGACCATCTCCTCAGGGAGAGGCCTGGAGAAGGCACTAAGTGCACACTGGCAGCATCAGTAAAAGCTGTGCGAGAAAACAGGCCACTTGGTCCATACACAAGCAAGGGAAGGTGACTTTTAAACTTTCTCTAGTCTAGTAAAAGGCAAGCCACACAAGTATAAGAGATTGGGAAAGAAAAAATGAAACCAAAAGCCAAGTTTGACAGAAAACTGTTGATAAGTGGGTGGGAAACTAATTCACATATAAGAAAAAAGTTCATTTTGTTTAAAATCTCTCTTAAGCCAACTGAAAGTACGATGCACGCCCACAGCAGACACACGGCTAAACCAGAGGTTTTATAGGAGGTCCCAGGGAAAAGTATATAAAGTATGCTGGTGATTTGCAGAGAAGAAAGTCACTTCTCTGATGGGGTGGATTTAACATTTTAAAAGAAGGAAGGGCGTTAGGAAATCACTGGCTAGGAGCCATAAAACTATAAAACATTGTGAGCATCACCAGAAGACACATTTCTGAGTCCTCTCCCTTCATTTTTCCCTTCTCCTAATGTCCTGCATACTCTTCCTTACGCTCCACAAATAAGTGAAACCATACGATAATTCACTTTCTCTGTCTGACTTACTTACTTAGCATAATCTCCTCCAGTCCCATCCATGTGGATGCAAAAGACAGGTATTAAGGAGGGCACGGACTGCATGGAGCACTGGGTGTTATACGCAAACAATGACCATGGAACACTACATCAAAAACTAATGATGTACTGTATGGTGACTAACACAATTTAAAAAATAATTTAAAGAAAGACGAATTTCTGAACATTGCCTATCCCCCAAACAGGAAAAGCCAAAGTCACTGGTTTTTACATATCACTGTGTATGTAATATTTATCATTTTCTACCTTACCAAGCATGGGTCTTGAATTTCCTTATTTATACAAAAGCTAGATAGGTTACTTCCTCATGCATATGAGAATGCTGCTGGTTCCCACTTCTGGCTCTTTGGAAACAAAATCATTCTATAGCATTTAAAAGTTTCCCACATTTTCCTATTGCTTAGAACACATTAGCACATTGATGGCTAAACACTTGTAAAACGTGTCCATGGATTCTTTGCTGCTCATCCCATTAAGAGGCAGTGTCTATGCCCTCTTCCCTTGCAGCTGGTCTGCCTGAAGAGTTTGTGTATGACAAAGAGACTGCGGTGGGACTTCAGAGGCTAGGACAAAAATGGCCACGTGGTCCTGCCTGGCTCTCTTGGGACACTCTGGGGGAAGCCAGCTGCCCACTAAGAAGTCCAACTATCCTTAGAACTACCATTAGCAACTGAAGCTGAACAGGTTACATGCAGGGGCTCCTACTGGAAGGCCTGGCCAAGCACCCAGCTGCTAGCTGGAAATCAGCTGCCACCTCAGGTGAGGCCTGTGGGATGCCCAGCCCGATAGAGCTTCCCATGACTGTGTCCCCAGCCAGCATTTGACCATATGCACATGAGGGATTGCAAGTTAGCACTGGCTGGCAGAGCCCTCCCCCAAACTCCCAGCCCACAAAATCCTATGCAAAATCAAATAGTTATCTCCTCTCTGCTCTATGAAAATTATTACTTATGCCCATTGAAGTCTTGACCCAAGTAAAAAAAAAAAAAATCAAATAGCTGTTGTTTGCCACAACAACTACAACAGTGTAGGATAATGCATATTGATGGTAACAGTAACTGTAATGACCAAGGAAGTATTTTCTGACCAATTCTATCATATTTCGTACCTTTAGTAAAAGGCAATTTCAGACCCAAGTTATATTAGCCAGAATAGACCAAGTTCTACTGTGCTCTAATAATTTAGCCTGAAGAGTCAACGGGAAGGAAAGTATGCCAGAAATCTTCCATTCCCTTTCTGGCTTCCCCCTTCATTGTGTTCCCCTCTGCCTCATCGTGCTCTGTTGTCAGGAAGTTTACCTGCATTCATAAACTTGCTCTTCCTCTGGGTTCCAACTGGGCTCAGCTAACAAAAGGCAGGAGGTGAGGGACAAGTGAAGTAGGGATATTTATTCCCCCACCCTGCCCTGCCCAGTTTCCCTGGCCTGCTCCCCCCGAGGTAGGCCATCCCTCTTGTTTAGAGACCTGCTCAAGACACTTCCCTCGTAGGTCTTGGTAATGGTCTTTCACTTGCCCCTTCAGATTTAGAGGTTCTAATAGTCCCCATCCCATCCCAGAACTAGCCTTAACGATACTGTGCCATGTACTGTTGACTACCTAAACTTGGCCCACATCTTGTAAGTAATTCCCTTTCTAAGCTCTCCTCAAATCACCCAGTTTAATATGCCGTCCACTTCTTGGTGTTTGCCTAATCCTGTGTCTGTGATTAAAAGAATAATTAAATATATCTTTACATTAAAAAAGAAAAATTACCCTGAAATCTCAGCAGTTTCATTCAACAGAAATGTGTCCTGTTCAAGGATAGGCGAGGAATTCTGTTCTTTCCGGTGAGTCAGGGAATCGAACCCCTGCATGGGATGACGACTTCATTTCACTGACTGCAGCAGCAGTGACGCTAACTCTCCCGTGTTTCCATCCTACAGCATATCTTCATGCAGAAAAAGTGTCATGCTATTCTGGCAATACCATTTTTTAAAAGTTACCAAGCATAGCATAGATTGGCGGTCTCCGGTATGGTTTCCCCTTTTCTTCCTTTTAATTATAGCAACAGCGTAAACGTTAGCAGGGTACCTAACCGCCTGCCTATAGATGCATCTGCAACCGAGAGCACCATGTAACTAAGCTCGGGCTGATGGGACATGAGCAGAGTGAAGTGTGTGATTTCTAGACCCTCTCTTTACAGGCATTTGCCCTGTATTTTCTCTCTGCCTTCCCTCCCCTCTGGAGCACCTTTTAGACTGAGAAGAGAAAAATAAAATCCATCTATCCATGTATCTAGTTAAGCCACTGTATTTTTTTTTTACCAAAAACAGAGAACGATGACAGGGGGTGTCATACTAACTTAAAAACTAACTTTTCACACCTTTTCCTCTTGTACACCTTTATTTTATACTGACATTACATTTTCATTTCCCCCTTTTAATCTGTACTTTTGAATACACTGTTACATTACTGAACTTCCACTGTTCTTTACTTAACTGAACTCTAACTCACATGGCAGCTTCCTTTGAAGGCATGGACTCTCTGATGTAGAACACAGACACTGCAGTGTGGGAGAGGGAAGAGTCCGTTCAAAGGTTGATGATCCTGCTTCTCATCCTGGGGAGATGTCTCAGACAAACCCTAAAGTCCACTGAAATAAAGACTTGCAGCCAAAATTAACCTCCCCAAAAAGGTGTAAAGGTTAAATAGTAGGTATGTTTACCTCCTAACATGTTATGGCTCCCCCGCCTCAAATTTCAAAATTACCCAATATGATGAAGGCAATTTGGTACAACGGCTCACAGTGCTGATCCTGGAATCAGAACAAATCTGGGTTTGACCCTCAGCCTTCCCACTTACTACTAATTTGACTAGAGGCAAGTTAACTGTCAAAGGTGAGTAGAATGGTTCATAGAGTAGCTGTGAAAATGAAAGAAAATAGTACACATTGAGTCCTTCATATACTGCCAGAGGATTCAATGTGAGTGGTTAGTATAACTATCCCTTTGCATATGCTGTTCCCTCTGCCTTGTATACCTTTTTTTCTTTTTTTTTTAAAGATTTTATTTATTCATTTGACAGACAGAGATCACAAGTAGGCAGAGAGAGAGAGAGGAGGAAGCAGGCTCCCCGCCGAGCAGAGAGCCAGATGCAGGGCTTGATCCCAGGACCCTGGGATCATGACCCGAGCTGAAGGCAGAGGCTTTAACCCACTGAGCCACCCAGGTGCCCCTGGAATACCTTTCTCCTCTTGTTGATCTGTCCCCAGATTCCTTCACCTTCATTACAACTCAGGCCCTGTGATGCCTTCTCACCTCCTCCGCCGGCCAGGAGCAATCTTTCCCTTATTGATGTTACTGAGTAGACATGTGTATTAATCCTGCTTTATCATAGGATACTCTAATTGCCTTTTTAAATAGCTGTCCCTCCTCACTGTGTGCATGGCCTGTTTCTTCTTCACTGCTGAATCGCATTACTCAGTGGAGTACCCTCTGTAGGTTCTTAAATATGTTTGCAAAATGAATTGAATAAATCCTTGAATTCATTCTAGAATCAACCCCCTTCTCTTCTGGATTAGGAACAAGGCCTACAAATTAATTATGCCTTTCTTTCTACGAAAAGAATTGTCCTATCAAAATAATTTAAATGAAGTGTAATTAGTATTGCTGGTTTTACAAAAGGCAGTTATCTGAACATGAGTATCTACAGATACAGGCTCTCTAATGAGAAATGTTCTTGTCTAACATTTCAAGATTTTCTTGGGAATTGTAAGATGCAATTGAAAGGTCTTAAAAATCACGGTCAGTAATTGAAAATGTATCGCTTTTATAATAAGGAACAAGTTATTATTAGAATTTTAAGGATAGAAAATAATCATAAGAATAGTTAGCATGTATATGGAAATTCTTACTCTATAAAGTCTTTTCACCTTCTTCTAATTGCCTTGTGATAGTGAAAGCAGCTGTAATTCCTATTACACGGGAGGTTATGTATAATCAACAAATACTATAGCAAAGATGCAAATCTGCTTTGGCCAGCTTTGGTGGCCTTTGTTGTGGCTGTTCAATCCAGACTTTGATAAAATATATTATTATTATTATTCTGCAGTCTTCTAGAGGGAAAGAGAATACCCACGGATCCATCTGTGAGTAAGACCACTATTACCATCCCCTTTAAAGAACTTAATGCCAGTTTCGATGACAGTGAAAATACACAGTCTTAAAGAGTAAAAGACATTTTGTAAAAGAGAAATTTGAAACACCAAACATTGAAATAAAATACCTCAATGCAGATATGATGCATTCCTCCAGCCTTGTTTTTCTGCAGAAAACCTGCAATTGGACTGTCATTTCCCAACGGATGAAGCAGCTCCATCTTGGTGTTTCCCAGGTTGACAAAAACAACAGACACTCCATGCTCAGGAACAGGGACCGCCTCACTTACCTGGGCCCCCAGAACATTCTTATAAAATGCTGTGGCTTTTTCCAAGTCTGGCACTGCAATTGCTACATGATTGAGTCGACCCAGGTTCCACAGAGGACCTGCCGCTTGAAGCGAGGACTGTGATGTGGAGAAAGTTCTTACTTTTGAAACTGAATTCTGAAGTCTGGAAAAAAACCCTGAAAAAGGGAATAGCCATTGATATCCTTCTTTTGAGAATTAATGGATTTATAAAATTAATTTTTTAAAAAACTCAATGCATTCCCACGAAATGTTGTATGAGGGCTCCCCTTTTCCACATCCTCTCCAACATTTGTTCTTTCCTGCCTTGTTAATTTTTGCCATTCTAACTGGTATAAGGCGGTATCTCAATGTGGTTTTGATTTGAATCTCCCTGATGGCTAATGATGAACATTTTTTCATGTGGTGTTAACTGTTTCTATGTCTTCATTGGAGAAGTGTCTGTTCATGTCTATAATGGACTATTACACAGCCATCAGAAAGGATGAATACCCAACTTTTGTATCAACATGGACAGGACTGGAAGAGATTATGCTGAGTGAAATAAGTCAAGCAGAGAAAGTCAGTTATCATATGGTTTCACTTACTTGTGGAACATAAGGAACAGTATGGAGAACATTAGGAGAAGGAAGGGGAATATAAAGGGAGGGAAACTGGAGGGGAGATGAACCATGAGAGACTGTGGACTATGAGAAACAAAGTGAGGGTTTTAGATGGGGGTGGGTTGGCCCTGTGGTGGGTATTAAGGAGGGCACGTATTGGATGGAGCACTGGGTGTTATACGTAAACAATAAATCATGGAACACTACATCAATAACTAATGATGTACTGTATAGTGACTAACATAACATAATAAAAAAATAATTAAAAAAAAGAAATGCATAATACATGTAAAAATCATTTATATACCTATTCTGGTTTTAATTACTGAAGTTAAATCAGGTAGATAAATGGAAAAACTATGTCAAAATTACTCTGCTCTGAAACAATTGTCCGGAATCAAAAAATTAATTCTGAGCTTTTTAGATTTAAAACAAAGATGGTATTTTTCATAATTTATTTATTGATCACACTTAAAGGACAATTACACAGCATTAAGGATTACTTGCTATTCTCTGCATTTCACAAAAGGTAAGTTTGAATGTGACAGGGAAACAACACACATTCAATGATGAGAACAAGCAATTTTATTTCTACTTATAACTGATTTTTTGTCTTATAGTAATATGTATCAAAAGTCACAACCACTACAGTGCTTTTCAATGTCATTTAAAAAAAAATAATTACTAAGGAAAATATCTCACTGTTGCGAGAAAAACAAGCAAAGATTAAGAGGGTCCTTAAACTTCCGAGAATTCCCTTTGAGACGAGATTTTTTTAAAACTGTTCCTTTTTATAATTTTGAAGACTTAGAAGCAGAACTGCTTCTGAATGTGAAGAAATCTCTTTCATTTAGAAATGGAAGAGACTTGTAATGTGTTCTCTCTGTGGATTACTGTTTCCCCAGTCCCCAATACACTGGATTTGAAGAGCCAGATTCTCCCCAGAATGAAAGCTTTATACATACAAGAGGTCTAAAAATAATCTTGTAAAACTACATCAGCTAATAAAAAAAGGTACAAAATGGCAAATTGAAGAACACATATTCTAAACAATTAGATTTAGCTCTTAATGGAAAATACATTAAACAGTACTTAGTATCACAGAGCTCCAGCTAACAAATAATTAATTCCCCTTTACTGAAATTACTGATAATAAGGAAATTAAAATGACACTATTTAAGACCACAAACCTTGTGGGGAAAGGAAGTCTCATGTGTGTAGTCTTTCAACCCCCCACTCAGTCAGATAAAGAAGAAAACCTCCTTACCAAGAGAGAAGAGCCCACAGGGCCTGTGCAGGGCTTATCACCTTATCCCGAGAGTAGCTTTCCCTCTGTCCAGCTCAATGAATGCCCTTTTGTCTCAGCTTAAAGTTTGTGTGTCATACGTTACATGAGTTCTCACTGTTTTATCAGTCCTCTGTGGAGAGGGGACAGCACAAGAGAAGAGTGCATATGTAAACTGTCCTGCACTGGCCACTGGGAGAGACTCATTGGCAATGGTGGACCAACACCCACTATTAAAGGTAATCTTGCTCTGTCTCCTTTCTATGAAAGTAAAGCATTGTGCCATCTACTGTTTGTGTTTTCTTTGAAGACTCTGACACCAAGATGCAATGGGGAGAAGTGTTTAGAGTCTTCCCCTGGGATTGGTAACCAGTGTATGGTACTGCTTGACAAATGTGATGTATCATAGGTCAGTAGAAGGCAAAATTCAGCCTCAGATAATCTTCTGCTGTATGCAAGCCTGTATTACTGATAATGGAAATACCCAAAGGTTGTCATTATCAACAAGATGACCTAGCTCAGTTCTATGGACTCCCTGCATTTTGAAATTCACGTGTATTCCAAACTAGTACACATGTACATAAATGTACAATTGAAAGTAAACTTCATGAAAAGCATACCTACTCCTCAATAGATGTGATGTGCTCTGACAGTTTCTACTCTGTTGCATTTTATTTCGGTTTTTAAAAAAATTCTGTCACTACCCATTAAATATCTATCTTGCTAAGTTTGCTGTAAAGATTAGATATTTGGTATAAAAAATATAATACAGTGCCAGACATACATAATAGGTGCACAATAAATTCAGCCATTCTCATTGTTATTGATATACAATGATCATTTGCTAACTGAGTGGTATGCAGGGTAATCTGTGGAGAGCAAGAAACCATCTCAAGAGCATGGTGGTAATGAATTTTAAAAATGCTAACAACCAGGGCACCTGGGTGGTTCAGTGGGTTAGGGCCTCTGCCTTCATCTCGGGTCATGATCCCAGGTCCTGGGATTGAGCCCCGAGTCGGGCTCTCTGCTTGGCGGGGAGCCTGCTTCCCCCTCTCTCTCTGCCTGCCTCTCTGCCTACTTGTGATCTCTGTCAGGTAAATAAATGAAATCTTTTTAAAAAAATGCTAACAACCAACAAAATAACTGGTCAAACTGCTCTTCCTTTCTTGCCTCACATCTTTACTATCTGTGCATTTTGCAATGAACGTTCAGTAGAGAATGTATTTGTATTAAAAAAAAAAAAACACATGGTAGGTAAGGCCAATGATCTTTTAGAGCAAAATGCACATCAAAAGAAGTCATTTGGGGGCACCTGGGTGGCTCAATGGGTTAAGCCTCTGCCTCTGGCTCAGGTCATGATCTCAGGGTCCTGGGATCGAGCCCCGCATCGGGCTCTCTGCTCAGCAGGGAGCCTGCTTCCCCCATCTCTGTCTGCCTCTCAGCCTACCTGTGATCTCTCTCTCTCTCTGTCAAATAAATAAATAAAATCTTAAAAAAAAAAAAAAGAAGTAATTTGCTCTGTGAAATCTTGAAGGTATCAAATAATGAGTCTAGGTATTTCTGAATTCTCCTTATTAGTGTTATCTCTACACAAATTGAGGCAGCTGGTGGTTCTTTGGCAGGCATCCTATTACTAGCAATGGAACATATAGAAATATCAAAGGAATAAATTACAAGATGTCCAAGTGAAGGTAAAGTTTTATATACTGTTCCAGTTTGTTGGGGGAACATTCTAAAACCTCTGACATTGAAAAGGTAGCCCAAGCAACTCATGTTATCGGAAGCCTCCCTATGGTCTACCTTTCTCCATGACCATCTTATCATCTGGAAATGGGAGAGGAGGAAGGAGTTAGTAGAATGACTGGTTCTTTTTCTTTTCAATGGAACATAAAATCTTCATATGTTAGGAAAATAGAAAGATAATAACAACTTTATATAATGTAACAGTCAAGACTTTGTAGTTACAGGTTCATTTTATCTCTAGAAATGTAAACTAGCTTGAGAAAAAAATACTTTATTGATTTTTTTTGGTCTCTGGGAATAGAACAAAAATAAACACAATGATAATGGTTAGAATTCAGTAATTCAACTTCTTTAAAATGAAGGGTTAAGAGGGGCACCTGGCTAGCTCAGTTGCTAGAGCCTGAGGCTCTTGATCTCGGGGTCAGGAGGTCGAGCCCTACATTGCATGTAGAGAGTAAATGCATAAACACACTTAAAAAAATGAAGGGTTAAGAACATAAAAATAAGCAAAAAGCATATAAGATACTCCATATCATTAGCCATTAGGGAAAGGCAAATCAAAAACACAACAGGATACCACTTCATATCCACAACTGAAAGTGTTGATGCGGATGTGGAAAATGAATCCTTGTACATTGCCAGTAAGAATGTAAAATGATAGAGCTGCCATGAAACAGTTTGGAAAACTCAGAAAGTTAAATATACAATTAGCATGTCACTCAGAAATTCCACTCCTAGGTACCTAAAATAATTGAAAACATGTACTCAAACAAAAACTCGTACACAAATTTTCATGACAGCACTATTCCCAACGGCCATGGAAAATGATTCATATTCGTAGAGTGGAATATTATCCATGTAGTGGATATGAAGCAATGATACAACATGGATGAACCCTGAAAACACTATACTAAGTGACAACATTAGGCTGACAGGTGCCAGACATAAAAGGTCATATGTTTATAGGAAATAACCAGAATGGGTAAGTCCATAGAGACAAGAAGCAGAATAGTGGTTGCCAAGGGCTGGACAGAGGTGAGAATGGGGATTGATTGCTTAACTGGCACAAGATTTCCCTTTGGGATGATGAAAATGTCTTGGAACTAAATAAAGATTATGGTTATACAAACTGGTAAATATAATGTTGATAACTTGTATATTTTAAAATGTTACATTATGTGAATTACCTTAAAACAACAACAATGGGATTAATTTAGCTAAGTCTAAAGTGCAATCCTATAGACTAAGCAAACTGGGGCAGAAAACATGGAATAAAGCGGTCCTTTTCTCCCTCCCTCTCCCTTTGTCCCTCCCTTCTGCTTATATGTGCTCTCTCTCTCTCTCTCAAATAAATAAATCTTAAAAAAAATAAAAACAAGAGTGTTAAAACCCAACAGGATTGCAAAGATGAGTATCTACAGATTTAAGAAACAAGAATCTCACATATAAGAAATAGATATGTTACCAAATCTGGTCTGTATGTTAACTTTGGTTCATATCTTTCTTTCAATATTGGCTCTTACTAAATACTTTCAGTGTCTTGACTTAAAAGTAACATTGCATTTCCTTCCATCCAGATTGCATTTATCTCAGACCAGTCTTTCCAAACATGGGCTCCAAACAAGGCTTCAGCTGTAAGGGTCTGTACTCAAATGCATTAAAGGCACTTACTGTTTAAAAGAAATTATGTTGAGTTTGTACAAAGTGCCACAAAACTGTGAATAATCACTTGTAATAAGGTCTTCCTAACAGGCCTGAAAGTCACATGTAATAATGTCTTCCTATAATTTACACACGACAAGGTTCCCTCATTTGAAGTGTACAGTTCACTGTTTTCTTATGTATTTGCAAAGTTGTGCAAATTTTACATAATCTAATTTTAGAACATGTAGTAAGTTCTCAAGTCTGAACTTTTGTGTATCTTATTTGCGGAGACATAACATACTTAGAAAGACATTCATTAGAAGTGCCTTCCAAGTTGTTTGGTAAGAAGTCCATATATTTTCAGCATTCAACCAGTGGATTCCCCACAGCACCATATCCATATTTACAACCTGTTTAAAACACCAGTAGGAATAACTTTTTACTTATCCCAGTCAGTAAACACACCATGCTTTTGTAACCCCACTTACATATGACTCCATAATAAAAGTAAATTTCTCCTCACAGTTCTATAACTTGGCCACAGTTGTCTCCTATCAGGATCATCTTCTATTTTCTTTCTTTTTTTTTTTTTAAGATTTTATTTATTTATTTGACAGAGAGAGATCACAAGTAGACAGAGAGGCAGGCAGAGGGAGAAGGAGAAGCAGGCTCCCCGCTGAGCAGAGAGCCTTATGAGGGGCTCGATCCCAGGACCCTGAGATCATGACCTGAGCTGAAGGCAGAGGCTTAACCCACTGAGCCACACAGGTGCCCCAGATCATCTTCTATTTTCAAAACTACCTTTTTTCATGAAGTCAATCTTTTGCAAGCCAAATTGGAATTTATTGTGTGTCCTTAGTAGGATTCATTTTTCTGAGCTTCTCCTGTTTTTCTGTGAAGTATTATGTTCCTTAAAGGTGGGGTCCTAACATAAGATTACCACATTGTCCAGTGATCCCACTTCTGGTATATACCCAAAAGAACTGAAAATAGGGTTTCAAGGAGATATTTACATATTCATGTTCGTAGATGTATTATTCACAATAGCCAAATCTGGAAATAACCTAAGTGTCCATTGAGAGATGAAAAAATAAAATGTGGTGTACACATACAATGGACTACCTATTCAACCTTAAAAAGGAATGAAGTTCTGGGGCGCCTGGGTGGCTCAGTGGGTTAAGCCTCTGCCTTCGGCTCAGGTCATGATCTCAGGGTCCTGGGATCGAGCCCCGCATCGGGCTCTCTGCTTAGCAAGGAGCCTGCTTCCTCCTCTCTCTCTGCCTGCTTCTCTGCCTACTTGTGATCTCTGTCTCTCAAATAAATAAATAAAATAAAATCTTTAAAAAAAAAAAAGGAATGAAGTTCTGACACATTAGGTACAACATGGATGAACTTTAAAAACATGCCAAGAGAAATAGCCACTCACAAAAGGACAAATATTATATAATTCTACATACATACAGCACCCGGAGTAGTCAAATTCATAAAAAGTAGAATAATGGTTACCATGGCTTGGAGGTGGAGGATAATGGGGGTTATTGTTAAATGGGTATAGAGGTTCAGGGTGGGATGGTGAAAGTTCTGGAGATGGATGGTGGTGATGGATTCGCAATACAAATATACAGTTGTCTCTTGAACAAACTTGGGGGTTAAGAGTGCCAACCCCCAACACAGTCAAAAATACACATATAACTACCCAAAACCAGAAGCCTTGACCAGAAGTCTTACTGATAACACAGAGAGTCAATTAACACATATTTTGCATGTTACATGTAATATATATGCTATATTCTTACAATCAAGAAAGCTAGAGTAAAGAAAATATTATTAAGAAAATTGTAAGAGAAATTTATCTACAGTACTTTACTGGGGAATTGTGAGTATAACTGGACCTATGCAGCTCAAATCTATGTTGTTCAAGGGCCAACTTATTTAATGCCCCTGAACTGTACACCTAAATATGGTTAAAATGGCAAATTTTATGTTCTGTATATTTAACCACAATAAAAGACAAAGTGGGGTTATTTAAGGTTCAAGCATCTGAAATAGGAGGATAAATCAGAGCTGGCCTTTAGAATACACTATTTTCATTTTACTTTTCCCTTGTGGCAGATGTTATATAATTTACCAAAAAAATATATCTTTATTAGCATTTAGTTCTTGCAATAAAGGTATGACTTTTTGGAAGTTATATTCCCTTCCTCGTAGTTTGCCCCCATCAACTACTGAATAAAAATATTTCTAAAAATACACATATAAAAATGTCTCTTCTCTAATATTCAAATTATTATTTATACATTCACTTTCAGGTTTTGTGTGTAAGTATCATATGAGAAGCAGCATGTCTTATGGTTAAGAATGTGGGCTCCAGTGTTAAACTGTCCTGGTTCAAATCTTGACCCTACCATTCGTTCTGTAACTTGGCATTAGTACCCTAGTTACGTACCCTCTCCGTGTCTCTCTTTTCTCATATAGGAAGATAATACCTACCTCATAGAGTAGTCATGAGACTAAAATGAATAATATAAAGGGTTTAGAAAAGTACTTGGCACAAAGTACATAGCAAATTTCAAGAATGATCATTATTAGCACTTACAGAAAGGTTACATCAATAACTTGCTTATAAACATAAACATCTCTAATATATTCTAACATTCTAACATATTTTGCACTATTAAAGGAAAAAACTGACTGTGCACCTACCCTATATGTGATACTAGACTAGACTCAAACACTAAAGATTACTTGTATTACTTGTATTAATGTTTTGGCACACATAGTATTTCTGTATTCCCTGCATCATTCCATCAATCCACAATTTACTACTTTTTATCACAAGGAAACCACTCTCCTTTTACTCTAGGAAACTTATGGTGTGGGCTGTGATTTTAGATCTTTGGTTGTATTTCAGTGTTTAGTGACTACTGACACTCCGGTGGAATAATGCTGCTGGAAGGTATTATAGGCATGGTCCGCTTTTTGCTTTTTGCTACATGAATAGTGATTTACAATTTTTTCAAGTTACAATTAGTTGTTTAGAGTAACCCTCTAACTCTCCCACACTGCTCATGACTATTGCTTTAACTTGAGAAATCCTAATATCATGTAGAAGTGGAAACTATGTAACAATTCTGCCTTTCAAGAATTGTATGAACTGGTTATTATCCCCAGTGCAGATATGCCCTAGTCTTTAGACATTCTCCATACTGCTGGGATTTACCAACAGTAGAGAATTGAATCCTATGGCATACCATGATATACCATCTTGTTGATTTGACCTCACTACCAGTAGACACCTATGACTTTATTTCATTGTGAGAGTTATGCAACAATATTACCCTGTAAACTTGCCTAAGTCTGTAATCTTGCCTAACCAAACTGCGAAATCGTGAATTCTGAAGTAGGAGTACATCATGTGCTAGCCTAGCTCTCTTAGTTCTCATAGCCATAAAATAGACCTAACAGTAATAGTTCAGTGAGCACTTCAATCTTTACCATAATTCCATGCATCAAAAAATATTATTTTTCCCATTTGCAGACAAGGAAATTAGGCCTGATTAATTTCTTCAAGGTCACACTAAGCTGGGCCTAAAGCCCACGTCTGTCTGACATCAAAGTTGGTGTTATTAAACCATGATGTTGAATTTTCTCTTTCCTCTGAAATTTTTACCATTCTTTTGATCCTCAACTTTTAATATCTTTAGTGTATATTTTATGCACAATATCTACATTCTAACAGGGTTTTCTAAGAGATCGTAAGAGATGACTTTTTGTCTTCATGTTCTTATCTTTGTTTTTTTGCAAAGGGTTGCTTGCAATTGTGCGTGAGCTAAGATGCTGCTTGTATCTTACCAAGGAGAGAAAGGAGGGACCAGGAGGATGTGTTATTATAAAAACTTTAGACTCACCTATTAATCAGATTCATTTCAACAAGCTGTGCTCAGCCTGTTATAGTATTTTCTCATATATACATACCACCTCTTCAAACTGATAAAGTACTGAGACAACCAAAACTATTATGGCGTACTTCTTTGTATGTGGCTCTAACTTAGCCCTGGTGACTTGCAATGATAAATGTTTAAGAAATGTTGTGACTGGTCGGGAAGACTACAGTGGTCAATAAAGAACTGGTTAGTTTAAGATGGGACTTCAACACACGGCTAGAACTGTACATCTGAATAGGCGGATTAGAGAAAGCACTAACTAGCAAAGGGATCTAACATTACTAAAGGTTCATCCCTGAACTGAAGGCTTTATGGTCAATGTTCAGGAGTAACTCTTGAGACATTACCACGTGGCACTCTCCCTAACAGGGAATTTCATTAATTGAAATAGTGATGAAGAACAAAGAGCAAAAAGAAAGAGGGGTGCTGGAGTGGCTCAGTGGGTTAGAGCCTCTGCCTTGGGCTTAGGTTATGGTCTCCAGGTCCTGGAATCGAGCCCCGCATCTGGCTCTCTGCTCAGCGGGGAGCCTGCTTCCCTTCCTCCCTCTCTGCCTACTTGTGATCTCTCTGTCAAATAAATAAATGAAATCTTTATAAGAAAAAAAGAAAAGAAAAAGAGGAGAAAGTGAGTGGCTTGAGAGTCAGAAAACTTGAGTTTCTGTCATTTACTGAGTTGATCCAGCTTTTTTTTTTTTTTTTTTTTTTTTTTGATGGAGGTGTAGAAGACTCAAGGAACCTCCCAAATCCGTCTGCCTCTGTCTTTCCTGTTTACATACGGAATAATAAATATATTAGGGCAGGAGGTAAAAAAAAAACACTCCCTTGGTATTCTTCACACAACTGACCTCCAAGGGTTTCCAGCGGGATACTGGAAGGACTTGGGAGTTCACCTTGTTTTTTAAAGGACTCGCCCTTCTTTCTGGTTTCTCCCGTCTCCTACGGTGCACTGGAAATTAACACTCACTGTCCCTCTGCCACTGACTTCATCTACTCCTGCCTACAGGTGATGACCGGGGGACAGAGCGCAGTGGACTTAGGTGCTCTGGCCACCCGCCGCCTGTCCCAGCCCCCGGCCTCGCGTCCCGCGCGCCCCGCTCCCCGGAGATCCCCGCCCGCGCTGGGTATTCACCTACTGCACTCTCGGCAGCCGCCGCCACCGCCGCCTTCAACACGCGCGCCATTTTGGAAAGTGACCCACTGTACCCCCGGGTGCTTCACGCGGGGAAAGGAGCTCGGTCGAGGGGCGGGGTCCACGCGGCCGGGGGCGGGGCCTACGAGGCTAGGGGGTGTAGCGAGCGTTGCTGCGCGCCCGTGGTGCAGCGGGTGGGCTAGTTCTTATTTTACGTATTGAAGCCACCCAGTGCGTCTAAAGCAGAAACTTAAATGAAGGACACGTCACCCCTTTGGCCCCTCAGAGATACAAAATAGAAAGTTTAGAGAAAGTTCAAAGGCGCTAAAACTGACCAATGGCCCAGTGAAAGTTCTTGCGCTGCCATTGGCTCTGGCGGGGGGGGTGGGTCGGGAACCTGTACGCAGCGGAACCTTCGCCTCCCCGGTTCAGGTTGCGCGAGGAGCGTCTTTGTGGCGCGGTTTCCGGGCGGCCCTCTTCCTGTGCATGCGG
This sequence comes from Enhydra lutris kenyoni, assembly GCF_002288905.1. Taxonomy (NCBI): domain Eukaryota; kingdom Metazoa; phylum Chordata; class Mammalia; order Carnivora; family Mustelidae; genus Enhydra; species Enhydra lutris. Next base: position 2,555,799 of record NW_019154113.1, on the reverse strand, counting down.
CGCTGTGTCCCGGGTTGCAGACGGCGATGGCGCCGCCGGTCTGGCGTCGGCGGACCCTGGAGCGGTGCCTGAAGGAGGTAGATAAAGCCACTGGCCAGCCAGAGTGCTTTCTCACGTAAGTGAAGGGAACGCGGGCTCGAGCTGCGGCCCAGGTCTCGCGTGGGCGCGGCCTGCCGGCAGATGCTGGAGTAGAGGGATAAAGGGAAGCATGCATCTGTTTGCGCCAGGTTTCACGTTACGCTCCGCTAGCCCGTCAGAAAATTTTAAATGGTCACAGGCTGTGCAGTGCGGCTCTCCCAGTCGTGTGCTACCCAAACCAAGCTCAGTTATTAACGCCCAGAGGCTTCCACTGAGTCTTACGCGTCCCCCTACTCCTCTCCCACACAGTTGCGAGCCCACTAGATGGGTTGCTCTTTCCTCCAGCGGGCTCCGAAACCACCCAGTGCTTACTTACTCATCATACTTTATTGAAAGTAATAACTTTGTTGTCTGTCTACCCCCGTCCCACGATGAGCTGCTTGAGAATTAGGAGTTCGTAATATAAGCTCTTCGTATTTTGTTGAAGGACTTAACGTACGACTTAGGAAAGTGTGGCTCTCAGATACCCGACTTTTCCCTTGAGCTTCAGGCGCACAGTAGCTCCAGCCATATACGTTCTCAGCATCTCAAATTTCTTATGTCCAAAATGACCTGTTTCTGTCTACTGTCTTATATTCTACCCTCCCTGAAGTCCTTTCCACATGCACCTGCCTTCCCTATCTCAGTAAACGGCTCCTCTGTTTTTTGAGTCATTCAGACATGTAACTAAGCTTCTTCCTTGATAGCGTCCTTTTTCTCTGCTTCTAATTCATCAGCAAATTCTGTTGGTTGTGTCTTCAGTCTGTATTCTGAATTTGACTGCTTGTCACAGTTTCTGCTGTTCTAACCCCTGTACAGTTGTCATCCTTTCCCTGGATGACTGTGTCATCCTAATCACTGTACTTTCATTCCTTTTCCTCTGTTGGTCATCTTTCCAAAGTGTAAATTACATCATTTTGCTCCTTTGCTTAAAATCTTTATTTATTTATTTTAATTTTTTTAAAGATTTTATTTATTTATTTGACACACAGAGATCACAAGTAGGCAGAGACGCAGGCAGAGAGAGAGGAGGAAGCAGGCTCCCCGCCGAGCAGAGAGACCGATGCGGGCTCGATCCCAGGACCCTGGGATCATGACCTGAGCCGAAGGCAGAGGCTTTAGCCCACTGAGCCACCCAGGCGCCCCATCCTTTGCTTAAAATCTTTTGATGGTGGGGCACCTGGATGGCTCAGTGGGTTAAAGCCTCTGCCTTCAGCTCAGGTCATGACCCCAGGGTCCTGGGATTGAGCCCTGCAGGGGACTCTCTGCTAAGCAGGGAGCCGCCCCCTCCCACCATCTCTCTGCCTGCCTCTCTGCCTACTTGTGATCTCCGTCTGTCAAATAAATAAATAAAATCTTAAAAAAAAAAAATCTTCTGATGGCTTCTCTTTACACTTAAAACAGCAAACTCTTACCTCGGAGCCTGCATGTTACAGCTCCCATCTACCTCCTTGGCCTTCTGCCTCCTTCACCACACTCCAGCCATGCTTTCATTTCTGTTCCTCAAACTCACCGAGTTCATTTCCATCTTACAAAATTTGCTCTCGCTGTTTTTTCTGCTTGAAATAGATGTTTCCAGGTCTTTGTAAGAATGTCTCCTCGTATACAGGTCTCATTTCAGATGTCAGATCTTCAGAGGTATTCGCTGAGTACTCTTGAGCCAAAGCAAGTGTTAACCATTGGCTGACTGAATGGAGTGGCATGTAATATAGCTGAGTTGGCATTTAAGGCTAAGATTCACCATATATCTTTAGGCAAAGAGGTGTGTAATAGTTTCCCTGCATAAAATCCATATAGTAGATCACAGACTTAGTTGTATATTAATATGGCTCCTCAGCAAGCTAATACACTCTTTGGGGGCAGAATCTGTACTTAAAATTGATATTTCATTCAAGTTTGATTTTACACAGAAGTTAGGCTTTTTTTATCCTTTTAATTCATAGTGCTGTGAAATTATTGCCTATAATTATAAAGCTCTTTAAACTTCCTCCCTGTGCTCCCTTAATAGGATTCAAGATGAATTGGCATCAAACTTCACTTCGTTAACAAAAGTACTTTATGATTTTAATAAAATATTAGAGAATGACAGGATCCACGGAAGTCCATTAAAAAAACTGGTGATAGACAATTTTGATGATGAGCAGATTTGGCAACAACTAGAACTGCAAAATGAACCAATTTTACAGTACTTCCAGAGTGCAGTTAGTAAAACCGTTAAAGACGAAGACATCAGTCTTCTTCCAGAGAACGAAGAGCAGGAGTATGAAGAGGATGGCTCAGCAGTGGAGTCTGATGATCAGGAGGTCCTCAAACAAGATCTGGAGGAGGAGGAGGAGGTGGCTGACCTGAGTGGTGATGATCCTAAAGTGGATGAGAGAGCTAAAAACTTGAGCAAAGTTGGTCTGAGGAAAAGTCCAGTGTTCAGTGATGAGGATTCTGATCTTGATTTTGATATCAGCAAATTGGAGCAGCAGAGCAAGGTGCAAGACAAAATGTCTAGGAAACCAAGAGAGAAGTCCATAGTAGATGATAAATTTTTCAAACTATCTGAAATGGAGACCTTTTTAGAAAACATGGAAAAGGAAGAGGGACCAAAAGATGATGAGGAAGAGGAAGACATTAATTTTTTTGAAGATGTTGATTCTGATGAAGATGAGGGAGAACTGCTTGGAAGTCAAAAACCTCAGGTAAAGTGTTGGGAGAAGAGACTTTCTACCTCCTTAAATTAGATTTTGTTCCATTTCTTGAAAAGTGGTTTAAAATACCTCAAAACTCACCAGAGCATTAATGAAATATTTAGATCAGTTGAAAATGATGAACTAGATAAATTTAACCAAAGCCATCATTTCCTTATCACAGAATGCTTGTTTTGAACCTAAGAACCATAGTCACACATGTTAGAGGTCTTCAGAATTCCCCTCAAACATATTCCATCAAACACTAAAAATAATAGGGAGAGGAAGGCATTTGTATACTTTAGACAGGGATGTTTTAGAAATGATTATAGTTAGAAGCTTTAGAGTTAGGATGTTGTACTCTGTCTTACCAGTTACAAATGAACCTATGCTTCCTTCCAGTTTGTTACGGTCTAGTAGCCCTTACGTCTGTGTGGTGATGTTGTCCGTCACCAGTTCCCCATATATAATATGCATCCACATACATGCATGATTTAATGTGTTCTGTTCTTAATTGAAAGTTTGAAAAATCTTTTTACTTTAGTCAGGTAAAAGTTCCAGAAACCTGAAATACAAAGACTTCTTTGATCCAGTTGAAAGTGATGAAGACCTAACAAATGCTCATGATGATGAACTGGGTTCAGATGAAGAGGAGGAAGAAATTGCTGATGAAGAAGGAGAGGAAAGCATTTCTGAAATGTGAGTATTTTGAATCCTTTACACTGTAAGCTAGAATAGTCCAATTGTGTGTGTGTACTCATAGTTGTCAAATATGTTTGTCCTAAGAAGTTATATTCTCTAAGATCAGATAGTCAGAAGGTAGCCAGAAGAAAGTGTCTGAGTTTAAAGGGGCTTTAGAGATCATCTAATGAAGGTAAATATCACTGGCAGTGACAATCAAACTAAAAATACCTTACTGTCATTGTTGTGAGATACATTTGTCTTACAGATTGAGGAATAATTTATATTTTATATATTGCACGCTTTTGTTCTGTTTCACCTAAATAATATCTTCTGTTCCTTAGTAACGGAATGACTTTGGAATTCTGTGTTAGGTATACAACATATCTATAATTACTAGAGAATTGGTTTTGTTTTCCTAATGAAAAAGTGTATTATCGTTTCATAAATGTTTTGGTATACTATAGTGATGAAGACAATGAACTTGAAGAAAGTGAAGACAGCAAGCAACATAAAGAAACCTCGAAAAGAGTGACTTTTGCTTTGCCAGATGATGAGGAAAGTGAGGATACAAGTATCTTAAATGTACAGAAAGATTCTGATGAAGTTAAATCCTCTTTTGAAAAAAGACAGGAAAAGGTAAGAATTGAGAATTTAAGGAATTTTTTTTATGTTTACCAGGACTGTGGCACTCATAACTAATCTACTCTGTAGTTCTTGGTGGAATACTTTATCCTTTAAAAAACAAAACAAAAATCTTGCTGCTACTTCCTACCAGACACTGTATAGAGATGCCCAGGTGATAGGTAGCTAATTTGCAAAAATCAGTGCTGCATTCCCCAACCTGTGGCCTTCGATTTGTTTAAAAACCTGTGTTTTCCTCTGTCCCTGGTTTCTTTATACCTAATGGCATGTTCTTTTTAATTAGCTGCCCTGTGAACTTCTCTTTGTAGCTGTTTCAGCTGCTCATGAGGACACTGCTTCTTTCAGATATTCTGTAGCTGGCTCACGTAGTCGGAATGTTAATTAATGCCGTCTCAAACATATCTTCCAAAGTTGATAAAGATTATTTCCTTGTGATAGGATTTCAGACAAATCAAGTGTCATTTGCAAATAATAGATATAGCCTGGCTCCAATTATTTGTCTTTACCGTTTAACCACATTAAAATGACATCACACAATTAGAAATGAGAATAGGCAAATAATAAAATATAAAATATATCAATGATATCAAAATAATTATTAGAAAAAGAGAATCTGAGTTAAACCCGTGATTGTGGATTGTTTCCAGAAGAGAGAAGAGATTTAAGGGAGGCGGTGGGGAAGTATTGGGAAAGAAAATATGAAATTGCATTGAGTTAGTTTCTTTCTTTTTTTTTTTTTTTTTTTTTTTTTTTAAAAAAAAAAAAGAAAAAAGAAAAGCAGGTTTAGTGTTACTGGAGAATTATATCAAGCTTTCAAGAGATACCACTGAATTTTGTTCCCACATATAAAGAGAGAACTTCCAAACTTCTTTTTCTTGTGAAGCTATTACAGCATGATAGCCAAACCTGACATTAAAACACTCACACATGGTTTCGTTTACATATCCAAAATAACACAGTGAAAGACTAACAACACCATAACCAGATGGGCCTCATTTTCTTGATTCAGAATTAGAAAATCTATTGTAATTCTTGGTTGTAACAGAATAAGGAGAAAACCACATGGTTTTTTTCTGATGTCAGAAAGGCATTTGATGAAATTCAGTATCCATTCCTAATTTTCACTTGTAGTGAAATAGAAACACATCTAGCCAAAAGGTGCTGTCCTGCTTAGTGGTGAAATTCTAGAAATATCCCTTTAAAACGAAGAATAAGAAAATGTCTACAATTATTACCACTGTTATTTAACATTCTTGTAGAAGTGTCAGTGCAACCACAAAAGAGAAAGAGAAGGGCATTAATATTTACAAAGGATACTGGAAAAACCTAAACAGATGAATTGAAAGCTATTCAGAAAAACATGAGAATTCAGTAAAGCGGCTGAGAAGGCTGGCATTCTGTATACTATAAAGTCATTAGAGGTATCTTTTAGTAGTTAGCAATAATTTGAATATTGGAGTGTGGCTCCTTCAGTTACTAATGTTCTAATAAAGAAATTAACGTTTGAATGCTCTAATAATTAAAGTTGATAGTGGCTTGTGAATAGATAGATCACTGGACTAGAATAGAGCCCAGAAATCTACCCAAATTCTTCTAGGGGAATTCAGTATATTATAAACATGGCTGTTTCAAATCAGGGAGGGAAAGGTCATCTGCAGCCTCTGCCGCATCTCAGGTGTCAGGAATCGGGAGTCACTGTTCGTTAGTAATAAAACGGTGGCGAGAACAAAACAAATGTGTTGAGAAATAACGCATTTCTTGTTTTTGTGTTTGTAAAGATGTTAGTTACTTCTATTTAGTTATAAGTCTGATTTTGTTTCCTGGATATGTAATAACTTTTTGTCTCTTTATTAGATGAATGAAAAAATTGCATCTTTAGAAAAAGAATTGTTGGAAAAAAAACCTTGGCAGCTTCAAGGGGAAGTGACGGCTCAGAAGCGCCCAGAGAACAGCCTCCTAGAGGAGACTCTGCACTTTGACCATGCGGTCCGCATGGGTATGTGAGCCCGCTGGGCCCCTTCGAGTGTGTGTTTTCATGCTTTTTCTCTGTTTCATAGAGAGAGTCAGTTTTATTTATTTCCCCCCAACTTCTTATTTTAAAAACTTGTAAACAGGGGCACCTGGGTGGCTCAGTGGGTTATGCCTCTGCCTTTGGCTCAGGTCATGATCTCAGGGTCCTGGGATGGAGCCCCACAGTGAGCTCTCCGCTCAGAGGGGAGCCTGCTTTCCCCTCTCTCTTCCTGTCTGCCTCTCTGCCTACTTGTGATCTCTGTCTGTCAAATAAATAAAATCTTAAAAAAAAAAACAAACCTTGTAAACATACAGAAAAGTTGAAAAAATAGTACAGCAAACATATGGGTGCCATTCAGGGGGATTCACCGGTTAACATTTTATATTTGCTTTCCCTGCCTTGCATATATGTGACCCACGTGTGTGTGTGTGTGTGTGTGTGTGTGTGATCGCATGTTTTGTTTTTTGTTTTTTGTTTTTTTACAATTTAAAAAATTTGTATCAGAACATTTACAGTCAGGGAAGAAAGAGGATCTACGTCATCAAATGTGGAATGTTGAAGAAATATTTAAAATAAATAAAAGACTCTGAACGTGGTTGGGGCTGGCTCAGGCTGGGGGACTCACAGAGGCCTCTGCGCATCAGCTCCAGGCTGCAGGGGCCAACAGCCTAGCCATACTGGCCTCCTCCTGGATGCAGCACAGCAGTGCCTGGGACACAGAATCTGGCAAGCGCTGATGCGGTCAGCAAGCTCCCTCCCTGCTTTCCTCACTTACCTCTGTGAAAATGTCTGTCAGGCTCTGGAGCCCAAAGAGCCCACTTGTTTCCACTGATTTACTCGAAAGTAACTTACCAATATCGTGACACTTCACTCCTAAGTACATGTATCTTCTAAGAAATAGGACGTCCTCTTACATAGCCATGGTACTCTTAATTCACCCAGGAGTTACTAATATGCTAATTGGTGTCTATAGGGAACCTGATGTGTAGTCCATAATGATTTCTGCTAGTGATCTGTATGCAAGGCTTACTGTCATTGTCCTCTGATCAAATTTTGTACTCTAGCCAGAAACCCTGGTCATCTCATCAGATTGTTTCTTGTACCTATGAAGTCAAAATGAATTTTCATTTTATTCAGTTCTAGAGAGAATAAAAAAGATGGGGAGAGTACCCAGGTGCATGGGCTAAAAGTATTAGTACTTATTACCAGATATTCTCTAGTTTGTGGTTCTCAAACTGGAGGGAGCATCAGAAGGGTTACTTAAACAGGTAGGGTGCCCCCACCAACTTTCTGACTCAAGAAGTATGGGGCAGAGCCAAAAAATTCACATTTCTATCAGGTTCCCAGGTGTTGATGCTACTGGTTCAGTAACCACCATTTGAGGACCACTGGTCTAGCTTATACCTAATGAGTCGTGTTATATTTCCTTTAGCCCCTGTAATCACAGAGGAAACCACTCTTCAACTGGAAGATATCATTAAGCAGAGGATAAGAGATCAGGTCAGTAAGAATGAAATTTAACTTAATTTAAAATTCACCAAAATTTTTAGAAATAATATGAGACTGTTTTGGGACCGTCACTTTTCTTCGTTTTCATAGAAATTTTGTTTGTATCAGTTCTTCATTAAAACCCTTAATCTAGGGGCGCCTGGGTGGCTCAGTGGGTTAAAGCCTCTGCCTTCGGCTCAGGTCATGATCCGAGGGTCCTGGGATCAAGCCCCGCATTGGGCTCTCTGCTCGGCGGGGAGCCTGCTTCCCTTCCTCTTTCTCTGCCTGCCTCTCTGCCTACTTGTGATCTCTGTCTGTCAAATAAATAAAATCTTTAAAAAACAAACAAACAAACCCTTAATCTACCCTGAAATGTGCTACTAAGTCTACACTGTCCTCATCTTTTGTTATTGATTTTGTTTTGTGAGACACTGCCTTTCACTAGTGCTCTGGAAGGATGGGCAGTTGTGTGTGAAGAGAAGGGGCAGCCAGAGCCACTGCCACTCTTCCTTGCCCCTTGTTTACCTGTCTGGTGGTGCCTGGTGAAGCTGGTGGAGGGTGACAGGTATGGGGACTGATTCTGAATTGATCTGGTCATCCTTGGGACCCTTCCATCTAAGCACAATATCTGCTGGGACAAATAAAGGGTTTATTTTTTTCAAATGTTAAAAACCTAGCGGAGTTTTTATTTAAGAATTGATCTTAGATCCCTAGAGCAACCACTTAAAAAGTATAGAAAGGTAATGAAAAACAGAATTGATACATTAAAATCAAATACTGAAGAGTGTTTCAGTAACCCCAAATGAGGAGTGAAAGGATGTATGTGATGATGGAGGTTGAGAAATCCTGTGGTTTGTTGTCTGCAAGCAAAAAACCAGGAATGCTGCGTCCCAGGACCTGAGACCCAGGGGAGCTGGTGGTACAAGTTCCAGTCTGAGTCCAAAGGTCTGAAAACTAGAAGCAGTGATGTCCAGGGGCAGAAGAGGGATGTCCCAGCTCAAGCAGAGAGCAGATTCACCCTGCCTCCCATTTTTTGTTCTTTTTGGGCCCTTAGTGGATTAGATGGTGTCCACCCAAATTAGTGAAGACATCTTCTTTACTCATTATACTAGTTCAGATACTGTTCTTTTCCAGAGACATCCACACAGACATACTCAGATACAGTGTTTTACCATCTGTCTGTCTGGGCATCCCTCCACCCAATCAAATTAACACATGAAATTAACTGTCACAGTGGGCAACTGGGAATGAACCCTGCTGGGGACCCCTGAGGATCTATGTAGGTTTTGTCTCAGAATTTACCCCTCTGGGGATGGATCTGCTGGAATATTTATCCACTAAACTCAGTCCTTAACTGGTTAAGAGCTGCCTCCGGAGGTGTCAAGTCCTAGACACCTCAGAGCTGTCTTGAGCACAAATAGGCAAGATGCCCTGGCAGTCCAGAAAACCCACAGGATAAGAAGCGGAGTGCCACCTTGAGATGGGAAGCTGTCAGCATGTATAGACACGGTCTCCCTGCAGCTACAGGTGAACTTAGAGATGGGCTAGGGTTTATGAAGCAGGACGTTTACACAGTTTGCTACACAGGTGTTTAATAAATACCAATCACATGAGAAAAAAGAATTGAGTCTGTTTTGTAAACTTAGAATAAGACTAAGCATATGACATGTACAACAAGGGATGGTGTTAAAACGTGTATAATGTTCACTTGAAATAGGAAGGATTTGAAGGGTGGTACTATATGTGGACTATCCTTAAATTTGAAATGCAACACGACAAACTTTGAAACTTTTAAACAAACCATGATGGGGAAATGGGGAATTAAAGTTGGTAACCAGGAGAAAGATGCATTTAAAACAAAAAGGAAATTTAAGTAATGCCCTCTTTGCTTTTCATAATACTTATTTTTTGTGACTTGAATACACATTTTGCAGGTTGAAATTGATTACTTTTTGCTATAATTTGCTTACTCTGGACTGACCACCAATTTTCCAGAGGCAGAGTCCTAAGTGAGCCTAGAATAAAATGATAGATTTTGTTAATTTATGTTCCTTCCAACTTTCATATTGCAGGCCTGGGATGATGTAGTACGTAAAGAAAGACCTAAAGAGGATGCATATGAATATAAAAAACGTTTAACATTAGACCATGAGAAGAGCAAATTGAGCCTTGCTGAAATTTATGAGCAGGAGTACATCAAACTCAATGAGGTAAGGAAGCCCAGAAGGCAAAGCCATCATTATTTAAAAAAAAAAAAAAAAAAGAGAGAAATAGAAAATCCACTCTGCTGGTTCTACCCTGATGGCTGAAATTCATGAAATAAATCTAGAGTTCTTGGTTCACCTCATTTAAATGTGAGACAGAGTATGTTAGGAATAGAGGGGTTATAATACTTAAGCCACTGAATGTGAGAGTGTAGGAGAGCTTGTTTGCAGTTTATTGGTTACCTGACTGTTCCATAGCAATTACTATAGTAGTCCTACAATTTTAAAATCCGTTCTCATTCGTACTTTAGAAATTGCTGATAGAACATTATCTGTGAAATTCATTCAGATTTTTGGTCTGGTGGGTTATTTGTTTTTTGATTCTTGTTTGTTTTCACTTAGATTCTTTAAAATATACCTGGTTAAGTAGGACAAAGTCCTATTTCCAATAATACTGTATTACCAATATCGTGACTGAATTATTCCTTCACACTTGGTTTTTGAGAATGTGATCAATATGTGCTTGTGGATGAGATGGCATTTTTATTTGCAAAAACCATTTAAGATTCCTGCCAGATTTGATTAACTAATGTCGCGTTAGCGGCAATAGCAATCAGTGCCCTTGATGCTACTGTGAAGTTGAAGATCGGGAAAGATTTGAATTAATTATTCCTGGCTGCTTTGCAACCCAAAGTGGTAGGTGAAGGAACATGTTATTTAACATTGCCTGGATACTTTGAGAGGATTCAGTAAATACAGAAAAGCATTTTGTAACCATGAGAGTTAAAAATTAAATATGTAATGTGACAGCTGTACCATCCCTGTAAATACTGGTTTTATTTATGTCTCAGAATTCAGCAGCCAGTTCACAAGTTTTTGAGTATGGACTTAATTTAGGCTAATTCTGCACCCATTCCATTAAGAGTTCATCCGGGGGTGGGGCGCCTGGGTGGCTCAGTGGGTTAAAGCCTCTGCCTTCGGCTCAGGTCGTGATCCCTGGGTCCTGGGATCGAGCCCCGCATCAGGCTCTCTGCTCGGCGGGGAGCCTGCTTCCTCCTCTCTCTCTGCCTGCTTCTCTGTGATCTCTGTCTGTCAAATGGATAAAAATAAAATCTTAAAAAAAAAAAAAAAAAAGAGTTCATCCGGGGAGGATGATGAGTATTTTCCGGTTTAGAGTCCATCCTGGAGGTAATAAGCAAGGTGATGGTACACAGCACATGAATGAACTTCTAGTTGTATATGTATAGTATATAGTTGCATATGTATGATTTCACAGCCATTAGTGTGGGATGAGGTAAACAACATGTTCAGGATTAAAAAATGAGTTAAGTTAAAATAAGCAGTGGTGAGTGCTTCAATGTGGCTGAAGGTGGGCTCTAATGACAGATGTTGGAGGCAGACCCTGATGCGTCTCTGGCGTCAGGGTCGTGGAGGCAAAGAGCCAGTTGCTTCCCTGTTTTGGGTGTGTTTTGTTTTGTTCTGTTCTGCTTTAATAAAACAAATAAAAGCAGTCCTGGCCTTTTAAAATAAACATGGGCAGAGGGAAAAGGGGATTGTGAGCAATTGGGTTGTTTCTATTTTTGACTGTTGGGAATAGTGCTGCTCTGAACAGATGTATTTATTTGAGAACCTCTTCTTAAATTCTCCTGGATATTTACCTAAGGATGGAATTGCCAGGTCATATGGCAGTTCTCTGTTTCACTTTCTGAGGAGCTGCCCCATTCATTTCCATTGTGACTGCACCATTTACATTGTCCGTCACCAGCAACAGTGCACAATGGGTCCAGTTCTTCAACATCCAACCCTTGTTACCCAGCTCCCCTTTCTTTTAATGAGAGCCATCTGAGTGGGAGTGGCTTAGTTCTTGACAGAAATAAATACCAAGGGAATAAAACTGTAAGTTGTCAGTTGTAGAGGGAGGGGTCGCTACAGCTCTGAAGTGCGCACTGCATTGCTTCTTGGGCTGGTGCTGGCTCTGGCGTGGTATTGATAACTCTGATTCTGCCTTGTAATGTGTCTTTGAAGCTGAAGCCTTGATGATAAGAGATGGGGGCATATCCTTATTGAGCTTTGTGTTTTGTCCTGTGATGTGTTATTAAGCTGCTAAGTCTGATGTTATTGAATTTATTTTCTAAGCAAAAAACAGCAGAAGAAGAAAATCCAGAGCACAAAGAAATTCAGAAGATGATGGATTCCCTCTTCTTAAAATTGGATGCCCTCTCAAACTTTCACTTCATCCCTAAACCAGTAAGTGTGTTAACAGTTCTGTGTGTAATCAGAGCAAACGTGATCTTAATTCCTCTTTGAGCTTCTGTGAGGCTAGCTTTTTGTTTGGTTTTATGATACAAACCTGTAGGAATTTCTAGTCCCAGGCAGTTCTGGCTTCCTCTGCTGATCCAGTGTGATCTCCCCATGGGCCGTTCTAGACCTAAAGTCTCTTCATTTCTCATTCTTGTTGTTCAGCTTTCAGTTGTGTTTTCATCCTGCGGTTGGTCTTGAGACCTGTGATGTCTGTACCTGATATTTTCTGAGTACCAGCTATTTGCCATACTAAGTCCTTTATGTATATTAACCCCTTTTCTCCAATTTTATTAAGATATAATTGACATGTAATACTGTTTAAGATGTACAACGGTAATCTGATAAATAGGTTCTCCTATCATCAGAAAGCAAAATGTTCCTATAAAACCTTTCACAAGCCTAAATGGGGTAAAGCAAAGAAGCAATTCCTATTAATTAAATGGAAAGTTTTTTGGGCTTTTCAGATGCCAAATAACCTGTCCTAGGCTTTCCTGATACTTGAGGACCAATCTTGTAATAGGTGCCCAAATAAATCGAGATAAAGCACAGATGCTCACAGACACTGTTTAAAGGCATGGTGGCTTGATGCTGAGAAACCAAGTGTAGTTCCTGAGGAAGGAGCTGGGCAGAGCCACTCACAGCAGAATGCTGAATGCTATTTTTCCTTTCACTTTTTTTTTTTTTTAATAAAAGTGAAAATAATTCTCAGATTTCTGTCAGCAAAAACAGGTACTCATGTAGGTCTTTTGTGAAAGCAAAGTGGCCTTGCGTGAATTTTCAAAGGGCATGGCATACGGGAAAAGTGTATATTGGGGAGTGACTACTGTGTTAAGTTAATAGCCATCATCCCGTATAGTTACAGTTTCGTTTTTATGATGAGAGTTTTTAAGGTCTACTTCCTTAGCAACTTTGAAATATACGATACAATAGTATTAACTCTAGTCATGCAGCTGTTCTAAAGGAGGGCAGAGCTTTATTGAAATATAGTCCAGGGGAAGAGCGGGCCAGTCAAGAGAGACAAAGGCCCCAGAAACTCTAGGGTATGTGCTTCTATCACTTTTTTTCTTTTGGGAGGGTCCTAGGGTAGCAACATTTGAGTGACAGTCCTGGATTATATAATAATTAGCCAAGTACTCATGTCCTTTCCAAGATGTAGTCTAAGTGCTTGCAAGACTGGGCAACTACAACATTATTTCTGTTCTAGAGACATAGTTCAAATAAGGACAAATGGCTGCTTTCTGCATAAGTGCAATAAGCTCAGCAAACTTAACTCTTTTTCTGCTGGGATGTCACAAGCCAAAACCTGCTGCTAGATGGGTAGAATGTGGTGGTCCTTGCGCGGGGCTCTCCAGCCGGACATCTAAGGTCCATCTTCTTGTTGCACATGCCTAGTTCCTGCCTAACAAGATCACGTTGTAATTTGTCTTTCTCTGTTTGACATATCTCACTTAGTATAATGCCTTCGGGGTACATCAGTGTTGTCATAAATGGCAGGACTTCCTTCTTTCTATGGCTAAATGGTATTCCATTGTGTGTGTGTGTGTGTGTGTGTGTATTTATGTATGCACCATATTATCTTTATTCATTCATCTGTTGATGGACACTTGTATTGTTTCCATGACTTGGCTGTTGTAAATAATCCTGCCATGGTCATGGGGGTGCAGAATCTCTTTGAGCCGGAGCGGGGCACCTGCTTGGCTCTACAGATGGGCAAGCTGCTGATTGGGATCTCTACTTGGGCACTCCTGTGAAGAGGAACATGGTCTGCCAAGGTCCAGGCACTGGTTGCTAGAAGCCCTGCACTTGTTCTTCATCCCAGTCTGATCCTCAGTGGTCAAGCCCCACAGACTCCCTCTGTGATCCCCATGACACAGACATGATTGGGCCTGCTCAGAAGCGTTCTGCAATGTTGCAGAGCTAGAAGGCCACCTTGGGCTCTCTTCTCACTGGAGAAACCGTAGGCCAAGTCTCTCTCAGTGGGGCACTGTGCTGGCCTGGGAGAGGGATGAGATGATGAGAGTGTAGTCTCCTGCCCTTCTAAATTTGGTCCTTCACAGTCCTGTGGCCCGGAGGGTAGCTTCAGCCTCACCCTTGGGTTCTGGGTTCTGAATTAGGCAGGATTTTTCCAGTGTTATCTCGTGTATGGAGAGTTGCTAGTTGGTCTTGTGAGGAAGACTAAAGTAGAGATGGACCAGTGTTGTCGTCTTGATGACGGTAGTGGCCCTGTCCATTAATTCTTCATCCACAGAATACCAAGGCAGGTATTACTCTTTCTGTTTGCAGATGAGGAAACTGAGGCTTAGGAGATTGAAAGGGTTGGATCTAACTGGGCGTCCATGTTCTCGCTGTTGCATCATGTTCCCTACACCACGCCCAGACCTCCAGTGATCTTCCAGTCTGTCTCACTCCCACCACGCTTGGCTAAGTGCTTCTCTACCTTTTAGAGCTTCCTTCTCACTGTCGTCTTTGGACCCATAAAGCATGCAGTGCCATCTTTTTGGTACTTGTTCACCTATTGCCCCTTTGTGTCCCTTGTGTTTTCTAGAAATGAGGTACCATGAATCTCAGGGACTAGTCTAGAAGTCAGAAACCTGAATTTGATTCTCCCCTAACTAGCTTTGCAAATTAGGCAAATTGCTTCACTCTCATCTATAAAGAAGAGGTAATCTCCAAAATCCTTCTGATTCTTTGATGGTTAAGTGTTTTGTCCTGTGTGAGTGTCTTGTCTTCTCAGACAGTCAGCATTTATCACCTGGTTTGTTGTTGTTGTTGTTAATCGAGTGTAATTTCTATTAAGGTTTTGGTGGCAGGAGCCATCTTTAGATACCAAAGCACCTAGTGTGGGCTATGTAAGGGATGAAGAAAAGAGGAATTCTCAACCCCTCTTGGCCACAGGTCCTAACTGTGAAAAAGTTACTGACGTGAAGAGCATGATCCTTTCCTGTGCCTTACAAGGCCTCATGTGGTCTGGCTCCCTCTCACTCGTCTGGTCTCTGCAGCTTTCTGTCCCCTAGCCGCTCTCGTCGTCTTCCAGTGCCTTCAGTGGGCAAAGTGCCCCCTTCTCCACACCTTCCTGCTGGGCTCTCCTCTGCCTGTTAGGCTGCACTGCTTTTTTCCATGACTGGCTCCTTCCAATCTCTGGGGTGTCAGATGAATGCCATCTCCCTCCTCTGTGCCCTCATTTCCCTCATACCTATGATCGCCATTGGTCGATGGCTGATCGTTCTCTACTCATTATCAAGCTGGCACAAACGTATTTTGTTCACTGCTATTTCCCTGCTGTGTCCATCACAGTAACATGGAGCCTGCCATGGGGAAGTACTCAGACCTTCCTTGGAACCTTGGGAATTGAAGAAGGTGGGAATAGTATATGGGCCTACATGCCCTATTTGAAAGCCTTTCTTATTCCTCTTCAGAAATGTAGGCTTTTCGGTACAGGTTCCCCTTAATACAAACTTTTTCTCATATTCAGTTTCGTATTTCATGAGCTCCTTCTAGAAATCCTGTTGACCATCTTTTTTTTTTTTTTTTTTTTTTAATTTTCTGGGTTGTCTCCCATTATCTTTGTATTTCTCTTTAAATTGTAGATTGGAACACAATGTTCCTAAGAAATAAGTGAACAGTGGTCCAATGGAAGAAAACATTTCTTTCACACCGACATTTTTTTCAATTAGAATCCACGATCCTGTTGTGTGTATGACTTATTTTTGTTCTGTCTGAAATTTCCTGGGGCACACATCTGCTAGTTGATTGGCATATGGCCAGGAATGCATTAAGGAAAAGGTGTGCGAAGGAATCAGTGATGTTCTCTGCAGTAGAGCCCCTTTATCCTCAGTCCTGTGTTCTCTCCAGGGCACACTTCCATCTTTTACTTCACTCTAGAGACAGAGTCCCTGTCCCTGTACCCTGGTGCTCCTTAGAGATGCGCAAGAATTAGATGTAAATGAGATGTGCATTAGGTAAGTGTTAGGTAAATAATCACTAGTGTCCTGCTATCACCATAATCTGTATGAAGCTTGTTTTAATTTCTGTCTTTCCTGGGCATTTCTTTAAAAAAAAAAAAAAAAAGGCTCTTCTGTTACCATCACATTTCATGACATTGCATAACATTTCTCCTTTTTATAATGAATAGATTTGATTTATTTCAATACTGCTTTAGTTTTCCAAAGCAGTTCTTGATCATCTCACATTTGTTTATAAAGCTGTGTTTTCAGTAGCTGAAAGATGAGAAAATTTGTTTATCCAGTAGCTTATTTTGACTCTTGTTCTGATAAGCATTTTTCCTTGTATCTTTTTCTGTATATTTCTTACAGCTGGCCTTTTTTTTAATAACTAAAGACAGGATAATATACACAAAAATCAATAGATTCTTTAATATTAGATAGGATTGTTGGAAAATGTCCACGTCCATGGCAGATGGTAATAGTTTAGTGTAATAGGCGAAAGAATAGGTGTTTGAATGTGGTAGAAATGTCCTCCAAAAGTGTAGAAATAAGTGTTCTTGGTGCAGCAGTGAGACAGAGAAGACCCTTTAGTACTCAGATTATCAAAAGATTCCTCAGGCAGCCCATGCTGCCCACCAGCACGGCTGTCATTCCAGTAAGCTTTGCTATCAGCCATCTCACATTTTAAATAATCTCCATAAAATATTTTATTTTTTTAAAACGTGGGAAAGCTTTTTTTAAAGATTGATTGATTTATGTGAGAGTGAGTGGGGCAGAGGGAGAGAATCTTCAAGTAGACTGTCTGTGGAGCACAGACCCCTGTGTGGCGCTTAACCTCATAACTCATGAGATCATGACTGAACCGAAACCGAGGCAGACTTTTAATTGAACCACCCAGGCTCCCCTTTATAAAGTATTTTATGTATTATGCTTTAAATTAATAGGTTCACACCTTAACAATAGAGAACAAACTGAGGGTTGCTGGAGGAGAGGTGGCTGGGGGGTGGGCTAAATGGATGATGGCTGTTAAGTAGGGTACTTGTTGGGTTGAGCAATGGGTGTTGTATGTAAATGATGAACTACTACATAAAAATAATAGTAAACTCAATTCTAAAGGATATTAAGAAAAATAAATAGGTTCACAATACAAATATTTTATATTAGCACTATTTATGACTTCCTCTTAAATACGTTGTCTCTTTTCTAGCCTGTTCCAGAGATTAAAGTTGTGTCAAATCTGCCGGCCATAACCATGGAGGAGGTAGCCCCAGTGAGTGTGAGTGATGCAGCTCTCCTGGCCCCGGAGGAAGTCAAGGTAGGAAACCAGTGTGGGAACATTTAGTTTTTTGTTTGTTTTTGTTTTTGTTTTTTTAATAAATTAGTTGTTTATAGCTAGATCCTTACTCAGTGTCATTATCCTGGAGTTTGTAGCTTTTATTCTTATGTATCAGCAGTTTTTAATTATAATCAAGCTAATAGTTTTACATAGTATTCAAACATCAGTCTTCTATAATCAGATATCATGAGGTACAGGTATGAGAATTATTATAAAGGCGTCTTGTAAATATCTGATGTCCAAATCTTGTTATAGTCCAATTTGAATACTAGCAGTGGTGTTGGGTTAACATAAATGGTTTATGTTGCTCATAAACTAGCAGTCCTTTAATGCCAGCATTTTCCCCATTATTGTATCCATTTAATGCTTATCAGTAATGGAATTGGTGTCTAGAGTAGAACATTTGGATTATTAGAAGTTGGAGGTAACCAAATGTAGGCGGTCCCTGGCTCATGAACATTGATGCTCATGCATTACACAGGAAGATGGTTACTGCCAGGTCTCATCTTCCCGGCTGGTGTGGCAGCATGGCTCTTTGTCCCTCCATACTTGCTTTGTTGCACCCACACCCACCCCTTCAGGACCTCTGCCACCTCTGTAGGTAACAGCCCTGGCAGGATAGGCTGGCAGCTGAGGAGAATAGAGAGGACATTGATCCTCCCTGAATAGATGTTCCCCTTCCACTTCTGGGAGCCCCTCCTGCCAGCCAGTAGCTGTCCTCAGCAGCTGAGGCTGTCTCTGATGCCCATCTGGAGTCTTAGGTGCTTCTGGGACTGTCAGTGGGATAACCCGGCTCTCCAGGCTGCCTTTGCAATGTAGTTTGGGAGCTGAACTGCCACCGGAGTCCGCTTTGTCAAAGAATGCATTCCAGGTCTTAAAGAGCTGAGCTCCCAAGGCTCTGTGGGGTGCAGATGGGTGCTGTACGCTCAACTCCTGGCACGTACAGCCCATTGGGCACACTCTCTGGAATAGCTGCTCTTTCCATTTCCTGAGTAGTGTTTATAAGTTGGATTAACTGGTATGCTGGTGGTTACGTTTAATAGGAAAAAAATAAAGCTGGAGATGTAAAAACAGCTGCTGAGAAAACAGCTACGGACAAGAAACGAGAACGGAGGAAAAAGAAATATCAGAAGCATATGAAACTAAAAGAGAAGGAAAAGCGGAGAAAACTGCTTGAAAAGAACAACCCAGACCAAGCAGGGAAATACACAAAGGCAGTAGCTTCAGAGAAGTTAAAACAGCTGACCAGAACAGGCAAAGCTTCGCTACTAAAGGTAAGGATGCAGGAAAGAAAACCGCTGTAGGGGGCCCTTGTGGGCAAGGTGGTGGCAAGCAGTGGTGACATCTGCTCCACTGTGAGCCTGCTGACGCCACCCACGTGCCAGTGAAAGGCCACTGGCACCTGGCTGGAGTAACAGCTTGAAACTCTGGGCCCCAGGACACCTGGGGCCTGGCAGTGGTGGTCTTCCACTCCCTCCTCCCTTCAATTATAGGAACATTGCAGCGGCATAGAAAGCTTATAATACCTCTGTGCTGACTGGTGTAATTTTTCATAATATCTTCTTAATTTCTGGATTTTTATACTTTTATACTCCGTTGTAAGCATTTGGCTTTTTTTACTTACAAGAACATTTTATAGCATGAGTGTGTTATTATTTTTAATTGCAGGATGAAGGTAAAGACAAAGCCTTAAAGTCATCTCAAGCATTCTTTTCCAAATTACAAGATCAAGTAAAAATGCAAATCAGCGATGCAAAGAAAACAGAAAAGAAAAAGAAGAAAAGACAGGATATTTCTGTTCATAAATTAAAGCTGTAACATATTTTGAATATAATATAAATACTAAGATGTAAGTTTATATTCTGTCATTGTTCCCTTTTATAATAAATTTTTCGAGAACTTTTCTTTGCATACATGGCAGATATTTGAGAATTCCTTATTTTGAAAAGACAAATTCCAAACTGTCATTGGAAAGCCCCAAATTGCTTCTTCTGTGAAGCTGAATGTAACCCCCAAAGCCCTTTCCATACTGTGTTCTTGCTGGGGCAGGTGAAGGCCAGCTCGGGCACTGGCCAGTAAGCAGGAGCTGGCCTGCACGCTGACCAGGGCCCGGGAGCCAGCTGTCCCTGTCACAAGCAGCTGTCTACAGCAGGGGTCCTCACTCTTTGGGTCCTGGTTTTCTTCTCCCACTGCCCTGTCATCCTTTCACAAAACAGGTGATCTGCCATCCACCTGAACGAAGGCTTTGTGTAGGCTCTAGAGTATGGTCAGATGCATAGAGGGCAGGTGTGACTTAGACAAGATGGAAGGCGAACACAGCAAGGAAGGCAGACTGGCAGTGTGGTGAATCTTCGTGACTCCCCGGTGCTCACCTCTGCATCTGTGGAGAGCTGCCTCTTGTCTCATAGGACCTCATGCTATGCTGGTGGAAATGCCCTAAACCTTAACCTCAGAGGGAAAATGAGAGCAGCTCCTCCTTAAGCAACAGGGAAAACCCTTCTGATTTTTCATCTACAGGCAACCATCAGCGGGAAGGAAGAGGTCGTGGGCGTGTGGTTTCTGTATTTCTGCTTCCTAATGCAGCAGCCGGCCACATCAGGTAGAACCAGGCTGGCCGGGGCTAGCTGGAGCACCAGTCAATACTACATGGTCATTTGCTGGAGGTTTTATGCAGGAGACTTCCCTTCACCTTGCGCCTTTGTCTTCTAAACTGCTTGAGCAACCCCGGGTCTCCGTCTAGCCTTAGTGGAAGTGTCATTTCATGTTAGTGCTGGTGTGAGTGTTCTATGGCTCTAAGACTTCCTGCTTTCTTTTTAGTTCAGTTTGCCAGTCCCCATTCAACTGCTAGCTTAGTTCTCTTTCCCTCGAGTCTTTCTTTCATAATCATTTATCAGGATCCGAATGTTTGATCCTCAAGTGATGATTCACTTTACCTGTCCAAGGGCAGTTTGATGTCTGCCTAATTTGAATCCCTTTTATCTTCATTTCTCCCCGCTACCTCTAGGTGAGGCTGTTCATTCACTTTTTTAATGTAATATTTGATATATATTTTAATGTAATATTTGATATATTCTAAAGATTATATTGTTTTCTATACTCTGTGCCAGGCAGTATTCTAGGGAGCAGGGATATAACTGAACAAAACAATTCTTAAACTTCAGAAGTGTTCATTCTGGTAGAATACATGCATACTTTTTATATACAAATTAGAAGCACCATGTAACATTGTAGAAACCACCCTTTATCTAAAAACACAAAACAGGGCCATCTGGCTGGCGTAGTGGGTGGAACTTGGGACTCTTGATCTCAGGGTTATTAAGTTCGAGCCCCACATTAGATGTAGAGATTACTTTAAAAAAATAAAATCTTTAAAAACACAAAATAATACACAGTGGTGCTCTTCATCTGCTTGACTTAACTATGTAAGGAGGTAAGAAGGAAGTCATGGTTCTGAGTGGTGTGTCATCCTTCCTTTACATTCATGTATACTTGGCCACGTGTGTACCTTAGTGCATTGTTCACTAGTACTTGAATTTTATGAAAATAGAACACTGGGCACTCACCTATGGCTTGCTTTTTCACTCTTGATTTCCCTCATTCCTCCATAATGCTACTCATTTTTACTGCCACATAGTAATCGTATGCATCTATCACAATTTTATTTACCCTGTCTTGTGAAGATACTTGTTTTGTTTTATACTATTAGGAATAATGCCATTTTGAACATCCTGTTCCCACACACTGTCACTCTTAGGCTCCAGCCTCTAACGCCCTTCAGAATAGAATTGCTGGGTAGAAAGTGCAGACAGAAGATTACGGCCGTCTTGTTTTTCAAAGTAGTTGTACAAGCTTGCAGTTAATCATATCCTTGTCAGACTTGGCATTGGCAAGATTTAAAAAATGTGCCTTTCTGCTGGATATAAAATGATATACCTGTGTGGTATTAATTTATCTCTCTGCTAATGAGATGGAGCATTTTCTTGTGTTCTGTCTCATTTTTAGCTAGTTTTTTTTATATTTTAAAATTTACATAAAAGATACATAAATATAAAAATATAAATATCAAAATTTATATACAATTTTTACAGAAAAATTCCAGGAAGTTTAGCTCCATTTGCTTTATGAACCTTGTTTTTTCTGAACATTTTAAGAGGAGGTTAGAGACATCGTGGCCCTTTCCCCTAAATACTTCAGTCTCTATTTCCTAAGAATACGAATATTCACATAGAGCTGCAGTATAATTACCAAAATCAGGAAATTTAACATTAATAGGATGCTGTTGGTCCACAGTCCATATTCAAATTTTGTCGATAGTCCCAGTAATGTCCTTTCTAGCTCTTTTCCCCTGGTCCAGGATCAAGTAATTCTAAGATTCCTCATTGTATTTAGGTGTTATGTCTGTGTAGTTTCCAATTCCTGAGCCTTTCTTTGTCTTGACTAACATTTTTTGCGGTATAGGGCCACTTCTATAGAGTGTCTCACAAAATTGGATTCGTCTGTTTTCCCAGGAATAGATTGAGGTTATACATTTTTGGCAGGAAAGCCAAAGCAGAGGTATGTCTTTAGTACCTAAAATACAGAGGGTCAGGATAATCCATTTGTTTCTGTGAAGCTGATGATGAAAACATTTCATGTTATGGTGATGACCACCAGGATTCCCCACTATAAAGTTACTGCTTGTCCTTTTTACTTAATAATGTTAGGGAGATACTTTGAACCTCTGAATATCACGTTCCAGTTCGGCATCCACTGATGATTTTCTAACTTAATTTCTTCTATATCTATTATTTGGCATTCTGTAAGGGAAGTTTTCCCTTCTTTTTATTTCAGTATTGACTGATTTTTATATTACTCAAAGTTTTTTAATCCTTTTATTATGAATTTTGATTTTCTAGTTGTCCCAGGCCAGTATAGTGGAAGGCCCTTCAAACTAATTTCTGAGTTCTGTTATGTTCCCATTATTCTCTGAGCACTTCCTTATTCTCTGGGGCTAACCAGTGTTCCAGGCTTATCCTGTCTTTTCCCTGGAATTGGCCATTTTTCCACAGAACCCTGGTTCCTTTTGGAGAATGGTATTTTGAAACAGATGTGGGTGCTAAATGTGCTCATTGCTACTGTTGCCACTAGCCCCACTCACCAGACCCAGAAAACTGTGGTTGTGGTGTGTGTGTGTGTGTGTGTGTTATATTCCATACATGAGTGCATACTAAAACCTACAATTCTAACCCAATACCCCTGCAGATTAAATTCTAGTATTCACTCTTTCCATATTTGTAATGCCTTTTCCAACAGTGAGAAATGTTGCTCCTATTATCTTTAGTATATTTATTCCTTTACTCAAGCCTAGAATATACAAGTAGTTTTCAGAATTAGTAAACTTATACCACTAGGAAAAGGAAAAAATATGTGTCCATCGGTTGTTTAATATAGTGTTCTGTATTTCAGTTAGTCCAAAGCTTTGGTATTTTCATTCAGTTATTATGTATCCTTACAGATTTTTGTTTGTTTAGGTCTGTTAATTAGAGAAGTATATAAATTTTCTAATTATGATTGTGGATTTTTCTCTTCTTGTAATTGTATCGGTTTTTGCTTCATGTATTTTGAAGACCTATTAGGTATATACCCATTTATGATTTTCATGTCTTTCTCACAAATTGATCCTTTTGATTATTAAATGACCTATTTTTCTCTGGTAGTACTCCCTGTCTTGGAGTCTATTTTCAGTATAATACTACAGCTCTTGTGATTTTTGTTTGAATATTATGTTATTTTCCATTTTCTTACTTTCTAGTTGCCTGTGATTCTTAGATATATCACATAGTTAGGAATTGCTTTTTAAGTCTAATCTGACAAGTTCTGTCTTTTATTTGTTTTTTTTTTAAAGATTTTATTTATTTATTTGAGAGAGAGACAGCATGAGCAGGGGAGCGGGAGGGACAGAGGGAGAAGCAGATTCCCAGGTGAGAAGGCAGCCTGAGGCAAGCCTACTCCAGGACCCTGGGATCACTACCTGAGCTGAAGTCAGATGCTTAACCAACGACACCCAGGTTCCCCTGGTTCTTTCAATTGAAGATTTTAGTTCATGCATATTTAATGTAATTATTGGTTTCGTTGTACTTGGTTTTACCATTTTGCTATTTATTTTCTCTTTGTGTTTCCTAATTATTCTCTCTTCCTCTTTTGCTTTTAAAATCAAATGTGTTGATATTCTAGGAATATCAAGGAATATCTCTCCATGTATTAGCTCTCCATTGTATTGATTTTCAGTTGTTTAGGAATTACAGTATGCATCCTTAACTTATAACAGTCTACTTAGAGTTAATATTTTACCACTTCAGATAAGATGTTAGACCTTTGTAGCGATATATTTACATTTACCATCTCATCCTTTTTGCTATTGTTGTCATCTGTAATTCATCTAGGTATGCTAAAATCCAATGATGCATTGTTACTATTTTTGCTACTGAACCTCCAGTTTCTGCCTACTTTTGATCATTCTCCAATGTTTTCAAATAGATTATTTTTCTTACACTTTATAATTGTTTATAATTTAAAATTATAATGAAACATTTGTTTCTGTAATTTTTATAGTTTGTAATTTTTACATTGTTTATGCTTGTGATATGCAAGATTTTTAGCCCAATAAAATATAAGCTACAAAGCCATTCTAGAAAGTTTTTAATTTAACTCTAGTTGAGTTTGTCAATCTCTTATTTTATGGTAGCACTTATTCTCTTATTTAAAGGAAGCCTATAATACCTTCAAGATAATAGAATGCTATGCAGGCATATCTCATGTTATTGTACTTCACTTTATTGTGTTTTGCAGATACTGTGTTTTTTGCAGATACTGTGTTTTTTTTACAGATACTGCATTTATGGCAACCCTGTGTTGAGCAAGTCTACAGGCACAATTTTTCCAATAGCATTTGCTCATTTGCTGTCTCTGGATCACATTAGGTAATTTTTTGCAATACTTCAAACTTTTTCATGATTGTATTTATTATTATTTCATGATGTATTTATTATTATTTCATGATTGTATTTATGGTGACCTTTGATCAGCGATTTGCTGAAAGCTCAGTTGATAGTATTTTTTAACAAAGTATTTTTATTTTTTTTAAAACAGTAACTAAAATACTTTTTTAAAAATTATTTTTATTAACATATAATGTATTATTTGCCCCAGTGGTACAGATCTGTGAATCATTAGGCTTACACATTTCACAGCATTCACCATAGCACATACCCTCCCCAATGTCCACAACACAACCATCCTATAGGTATTTTTAAATTAAGTCATATACATAGGGTTTTTTTTTTTTTTTAGACATAATGCTGTTGTACACTTAATGGACTGCAGTGTAGTATAAACGTAATTTTTATATGCACTGAGAAACCAAAAATTCATTTGATTTGCTTTATTGTGATACTCACTTTATTGTGGTCTGGAACCAAACCCGTTATCTCTCAAGGAATGTCTATTATTCTAAAAGTTTTGAAGTTTGTTTTTCACAGTTGTTAATCTAGTTATCCTTAATCTTTGTATTTATTTGGTGTGAGGTAGGGATCCAATTTCATTTTTCCACATAGGTAACTTATTCTCAAGAGCCATTTATTCAATAGTCAGATTTCCCTCAGTAACCTACAACATTTACTATGTTGTGGACTGGATTTATTGCATTCCCATAAATAGTTTGGGGTTTTCTTGTGCTATGCTTATTTCATTACTTGGGCAACCCCTTCCCTTGTGAACTATATCCCTCCTCTCACCTACCTAATATTACTCCAGCAAGTCTTTCTCTCTCCTGCTTCAGATTTCACCTATCTGAATGTTTCTATCAATATATAAACATATTGTTATTTTTTCCATCTTAAATAAACAAAACTCTTAGACCCACCTCCTCTTTCAGCTCTGCTATACCTCTCTGCTTTCCTTCACTACAAAACCTGTTTAAGTCTACACTTCTGTTGTCAGGAAGAACTTTTCCTCAACCCTCTTAGATTTAGTGCCTAGGGGCCTGTGAATTAAACTGACAAAAGAAGATGAACAGGAAAACAGGAAAAATTATTCATTTACTTATGGGAGCTTACAAAAGAAGTAGTTGGGGCGCCTGGGTGGCTCAGTGGGTTAAGCCGCTGCCTTCAGCTCAGGTCATGATCTCAGGGTCCTGGGATCAAGCCCCACATCGGGCTCTGCTCAGCAAGGAGCCTGCTTCCTCCTCTCTCTCTGCCTGCCTCTCTGCCTGCTTGTGATCTCTGTCTGTCAAATAAATAAATAAAATCTTAAAAAAAAAAAGTAGCTTGATAGATGGTTAAAGTTAGTAGGAAAGGAAAGGGGTAGAAAAGGTCTTTGGGGAAGAGCACATTGGTTTCTAGAAGAACAAATGGGAGATAAGAAAGTTTGTGATAATGGTTGTTCATGCAGGTGTTCATACATTTTTGTGGCCTTAAGATTTCCCTGGAGAGAGAATTTATAGTAGATATTCTCTAGGTCTCCTTCCTGGTAATAAAATCCCAGTCCCCACTCACTCCCCAAAGAGGGAACTTATGGCAGTGTTATTTCCTAGAAGTTTATTTTAGTCAGATAAGGGAAGCTCCAAGAAGGCTTCTTTCTGTATCTGTTGAATCCCAAATGCCTTCAGCTTAAAATAATCTTCATACCAACTTGGGTTTTGAATTGGTCCCTGTATTGTCTCCAATTCCTGTCTCCCCATCTTTCTTGAATCCTATTCAATCATTCCACTGTTTCACAATAATAGCTTTTGTCAAAGTTACCAAATGCCCTCCACATTGCTAGATCTAATGCTTGTCCTCAATACTCATCTTCTGTTTGAGTTGCATCTGAAAACCACCCCCGCCCCATCCTTACCACACATCATTCACCTGGTTTTCTGGATGCCAGCTGTTCGCCTTCTTCCTCACTGGTAACTTCTCAGACTCCTCTACTGGCTCACTCTCATCTTCCTTCTTTTTATTGTGCCATTCAGTCTTCCTGACCTTTTAATTCTCTATTGGTATTCACTCTGTGGTGTCATATATTGATACCATATAAAGCCTGATGATTCCCGAATTTTTATTTCCTGACCTGATTTAATTAATAAATTCAAGTGTCTTCATCCACAACAATGTCTGATTGGCATTTCAAACTTACATGTTGCCATGGTTTGAACGTTTGCATATGCCCCACCCCTCCTGCCCAAATTCATGTTGAAATGCTAACCTTCAATGTAATGGTACTAGGAGGTGGGGCCTTTAGCAGGTGATTAGATCATGAGAGGGGCCTTTGTGAATGCGATTGTGCTCTTAGAAAGCAGACCTTAGCCCCTCCCATCATGTGAGGATACAACCAGAAGCCTGGGACCCAGAAGAAGCAACTGGCCACGCTGGCATCCTGATCGTACTGTGCCGGCCACTGTTGTAAGCACTGGCAAAGGGCAATACGTAGCCCCTGATCTCAGGAAGCTAACATTCAGAATCATTCATGGGGATGCTGGAACCAGATGGTATCAGTGCTTAAGAGCTGAGTGATACACTTTCTGTTTCAGTTAAAAATGTCCGTTATTAAGCAGCCATTATTATACACTAAACTATATAACTTCACAATTAAACCATATGAAAAACAAATAATCAATACCCTACACTCCCTACTCCCTAACTACTTAGCTGCATTTTATTGTTCCTTTGCTCTTGAGGTTATTCACATCTACTGTAGCAAGGCGGCGAGCAGCACATCTTAGGGAAAGTCGAGCGCACCGCTGAGCCTTCCACGTGGACTTGCGGGCGCGGGGTCAGTGGAGCCCCCGCGTGCATCTGCTCACAGGAGGCCGCTTCGCCCTGACACTGAGCGCGCTCCCCACCCGTCCCCCTAGGCCACTTTCCCACAGGCTCGGGACAGGGGTTCCCTCCGAGTGCACGCGCAGGGAGGGGTCTCCAGGTGTGCTGGAGGAGGTGCGCAGGGTCGCCCCGGACGGTTCTGCCAGCATCGGCTACTCTGGATGGGGGGAAAGCCATTAATGTGGAAGAGAGGAGGATCGATCACTCGGGCCTCTACTTGCCGAGCCTGTGGCGAGTCGAGACGCGGGGATCGGCTGGGAATGCCTGAGCGCGCGGAGCTCCGTGGGAAGCGCGGGGCGACCCGCCGGGGTCGCGGGCTGGCTTTCTGGTGGGCGCTGTGGGCCCGAGGGATTCGCGCGGGCTGCTGGAGGCGGCGGGGCGGGGAGGGCGGAGGAGGGAGGAAGGGCTGGCGGGCGTGGTGGCGGAGCCCAGGTGCGAGTCCCAGGTGCGGGTCCCAGGTGCGCGCACGCGGTCCCGGGGGGAAGGGCCGGCCGTGCTCCCCAGAGCCTCAGAAGTTCGATGGCTGAAGCTGCACTGGAGGCCCCACGCGTGTTGACGGGATGCCCGCGACTTGGAGGGTTCCTCTGTACGGGCCTGTGAGACCGAAGTGACTCCGGGGATCGTGCAGATAGGCATTTTCTCTCCCGGAAAAGGTTACTGACGAAATGGTTTTGAAAAGGGATCTGTAATAGTCAGATTTCCCCCTTAAAAAAAAAAAAAAAATGGGTAATTTTAGAGCGTAAGAAGTCTCAGAAGTTATCCCTGCGGAGCGCAGCGTTGGTCATAAGGGTCATAAGGGTCACACCGATATTGCATGTAGACCCGGGATTAGAGCCCTGGTCTTCTGTTCCAAGTCCAGGATTTTTCTTATCTCAAGGGATACTGCCATTGCACGTTTTATTTTGCCCACTCTGTTGAATTCGTAAGTGTTTTTAATCCACGTGTGTTTTATTTTGTAGGAAGAAGAAATTGACTAAATGAAAAACATGAAGTCAAATAGGATTAGAATCCCACTTGTTATTTTTTCAAGTCAGGGAAGTAAAAGTATACAGGTGCTGGCACTCTGCAGTGAAATCCTGGGTTTTATTACCGGAAACACCCCGTTTTTCTAATACTCATTATGTCAGAAGGGAAATCTCCTGCAAAGAAAAGAGCTCGTAGAAGTTTATCAGTCAGTAAAACTAAAAAAAATGCGTGTAACTCTATTATTTCATTTTTTAACAATGTCCCACCTGCTAAACTTGCCTGCCCCATTTGTAGTAAAATGGTGCCGAGATTCGACTTAAACCGGCATCTCGATGAAAATTGTGCTAACAGTGGTGACATCATTCCAGTTGATCTGAGGCAGGTTGGCTTAACGAATTCAAATGCGTCCTCCGTAAATTCAACCCATACTGTCTTAGAAGATGTAACGCTAGAAAAGTTGTCACCATCAAAGACAAGTTTAACCCCTGACCAAAGTGGTTCAGCAAAAACGGTCATGAAACAGCAGACCAGCCCCTACTTTAAAAATAATAATGACTTGGTGTGCAAAACTCAAGATCAGCTGAGACATCATAATGTGAAAGTCATTACTCTGGGAAGCCTGTCATCTAAACTGTCCAGAAGATACACAGAAGCTAAAAGATCAATATGTAAGAAGAATGAGGAATTTGCCAGTAAGAGTCCACAGAGTCCCCCATCCACAGTGGTTAGGAGCCCGGTTTATAACTGTTCAGAGACAGAGGACAAGGATGAAATTTTGGAGAACAGTTCTCAAAAGGAAAACGTGTTTACCTGTGACTCTCTTAATGAACAGAGAACTCAGGAACATACTGTAGAAGGCACTAAAACACTGGAAGCTGAAAGCCAAAAGGCTACCCAGGAATGTGGGAGATCATCCCTAACCCCTGCCTTCTCAGATAACGCTTCTGTGTTGTTTTCACCAGATTTAACTCTTGGGAATCCATTGGGGTCTACTTCAGAGGACAG
This sequence comes from Enhydra lutris kenyoni, assembly GCF_002288905.1. Classification (NCBI taxonomy): domain Eukaryota; kingdom Metazoa; phylum Chordata; class Mammalia; order Carnivora; family Mustelidae; genus Enhydra; species Enhydra lutris. The sequence goes on along the minus strand of NW_019154113.1, from coordinate 2,526,590 downwards.
TCTTGAGTGGGAGACTGTCACAGGAATAGACGGAAAAGATGTTGAAAAATGTGAGGCAGGTAGTTGTGAAGAAGTAAAAATGACTGTTGCTTCAGAACCTAAAACACAGTTGTCAGATTGGGAGGCAGAATCTCACAGTTCTACACAGGATGACTCTAAAGGTTGTAACATCCAGGGCCTTCCAGAAGGTGACAGTGACTTAAAGAATGAAATCACTTGCATAATTCCTTCGGAGCAGGGGTCAAGATGTGATGTTCCTGATAAAACGATTACAGTACCACCCAGTCATCCTTACTACCTTCGGAGTTTCCTGGTGGTGCTGAAAGCTGTATTTGAGAACGAAGAGGATAGGATGCTCTTCGATGAACATGAGAAGGAAATTGTAACTAAATTTTGTCAGTTATCAGGTATCTTAACCTCATGTGCTTTTAAGGTTTGGTTTTCCATTTGCTGTTCTGATTTGGGCAGTACTCATGACCACAAGGAGTCAGTGTGGTTCTATGAGTTCTCTGGGAATACTCATGGGAATCAGCCAGCTACAAGGCTTGAGAAGAATATGCATGAAAAAGGGACAGGATTTTGTGTCTGCTTCTGCAGTAGCCTCTCCTTACCAGCTATACTTTGGTTATAATGGAAGCAGCTGTTTTTCCTTGATGTGTATATTTGATGGTTGTAAAACAGCCTTTTCCACGTTAAGAAAAAAATACAGTGATTTAGAAGAGCGTACTTTGCATTCTGAGCATGTAATCAAGATTAACTGAGGTTGTTCTGTTGTTTTCACTTAACCATTTTCTCAAAAATGAAATAAAATACAGGAAAGAACACACCGAGGCATATTTTTTTCCTCTGATAATATGCTAGGTTTCTGGGCTCTGCCTTTTAAGGTCAGGGTGAGGAGGAATTGGAAACTTTCAGGCTAATTTGGTGCATTTAAAAATACTGGTCTATGCCTCAGTTCCTTGGCAGCCAGTGGTGGCTCCAAGCCGGTAGTGCAGATTTGAAGCAAAAGCCACCCTTGTACTGTTAATGCAAAGGGCCATGATGGCTTTATGGAACTGAGTCCCCTTTGAGGTAGGAAAAGCTTATTTGGGGGCTACACTGATCTCTCATAATTTGTAGTCAGATCTGACTCCAGTTGAGTTTAAAAAAAATACCTTAAACATTACCAGTAAGGTTCAAGAGAAGGAATTTTGTTTTAAGTAAACACAATGGAATTACAGACTTTGTATTACTTTTTAATGTGTGAGTGATACTTATCTGGGCAGTGTTGCATAAATTATCTACATAGCCCTCCATCTCTGCTTGTGCGGTCCTCACCAGAACATGGACGTAAATGATAACCACATTGACTCTTCTGTCAATGTGGTGGGTGCTGGTGGCATTCATGTGAATGTTCAAGTGGTCCATGGCTCTGTGCTTCTGTGTGACGGAGAAGTACGAATAGTTTCCCTAGTGCAAGTTTTGTAGATTCTTGTGTATGGCTCCCTACAGATACCATTTGCAATGTCTCTGTGTGAAAATAAGTACTGGTAATAAGAGTTTGCCTCTTTAAAGAAAAAAGGGGGGGAAAAGTTGAAGATTTAAGAAGTATAGTTAAACCATTTTAGAATTGGCAGAAATTTAAAGATAATTCCGGTAACAGGAAAACTGACCAGGTTAATTAAATAACTTTACCAAGATCACTGAGTTAGGGATGGCTGCCTTACCAAAGCTATGCATATTTTGAAAATCTTTTCAGATTATTTTCAGCCAACAATAGAATCATGCATAGTGAACTGAAAGCACAGAACAAAATAACTGGAGTTTTGGGTAGGGCTTCTCTGAGGGAGGAAAAATGGTGGTGGTGGGAAATAGGGAAACCTGGTTGTTTGAAGTTTTGAAATGGCCAATAATCATTATCACTATTGGAACTTTTTAGTGGTTGATCCACCAATCATTGAATACCTCATCTTTTTTTTTTTTTTTTTTTTTAAGATTTTGTTTGTTTATTTGACAAAGAGAGATCACAAGTAGGCAGAGAGGCAGGCAGAGAGAGAGGAAGAAGCAGGCTCCCTGCTGAGCAGGACACAGAGCTCAGTCCCAGGACCCTGAGATCATGACCTGAGCCGAAAACAGAGGCTTAACTTAACTCATTGAGCCACCCAGGCACCCCTATCTCATCTTTTTTTTTTTTTTTAAATCTTTTCACCAACTTTGAAAGGAAGGTGGTGTTACTGCCCCAGTCCCCCCCCCCCTTTTTCTAACAGAAGAGAAAATGGAGTCTTAGTGAAGTTCATAGACTCGTATAATTCAGAAGTGGCAGAGCTGGCCCAAGGCTTCCTACCCTGGATGCTCTTCCTGTCCTGTGCTGACAGGTGCACAAGACAGGGAGATGTCTCCATGAGGACTTCTATTTAAAGTAAATTTTATTTTCCAAATGAAGAGAGATGTTTTCTTGGAAGATCAGTTGAGTAAGCATAAAGTGTATGTATTTTTTTTTTTTTAAAGATTTCATCTATTTATTTGACAGACAGAGATCACAAGTAGGCAGAGAGGCAGGTAGAGAGAGAGAAGAGGAAACAGGCTCCCTGCGGAGCAGACAGCCCAATGTGGGGCTCGATCCCAGGACCCTGGGATCATGGCCTGAGCCGAAGGCAGAGGCTTTAACCCACTGAGCCACCCAGGCGCCCCTGTATGTATCTTTTTAAGATGTGTTTTATTTATTACATATAGAGAGCACGAGCATGCATGTAAGGTGAGGGGAGGCACAAGGGGAGACTCTCAAGCAGACTACCCAGGGAGCCTGATGCAGGGCTTGATCTCATGATCCATGAAATCATGACCTGAGTGGAAACCAAGAGTCAGATGCTTAACGGACTGAGCCACCCAGGTGCCTCAGCATAAGTGTATTTTTAATAGAATACGCTTTACTTTACACTCAATTTTAAAACATGTGGTTGTTTTGAGAAGAGCCCTAATATTTTTCACCATTTTTCTTAACTCTATTGCAGATAGTGCTCAGAAGTTATATGTAAGACTTTTTCAACGTAAATTCAGCTGGATTAAGATGAATAAATTAGAATATGAAGAGATTGCCTCTGACCTAACACCTGTGATTGGAGAATTGCGGCAAGCAGGCTTTCTGCAGACAGGTACGGTTGGTCAAAGAAAATGTAAAATGAAAATAAGACATGAAGAGCTGAGTTCTGCAGAACGATGGTCATACCAGTATGGTGTCCTCTCCGGCTTGGTGCCTGGTAAATAGTAATTGTTTTTGTTTTGTTTTGTTTTTAAATTTGAGTTTTTAACCTGAGGACAACAAATTATTCATGTTAAAGCCATTCTTAGCCTGGGTGAAGACTACTATTGTTTTCTTGACTGTCTCATGTTCAGGACGGTAAAGTCCCCTCTGGAGAGCCACGTGGCCATGGACCACCAAAGAAACTCATCCTTCCTCAGCTCTCACCTTCCAGCAGGAATCTGACTCAGATGGCTCATCTTTGTGAGAGAATAAAGCTGGCTTGCTTGCAGTTAATATTGCTTCTGGAATCTCCATCCACCCACTCCTACACACATACAGCTCTTACAGTTTTGGAGTTGGCTGCCTCAGAAGTTCGTTGATTTGAGCCGAGGAGACTGTTAGACTGATAGCCTTGCCCGTCTTGTCAGTGGCATTCCTTAAGCACCTACCCGTACTGATGGCAGGGTCGTATCAGAAGCGTGGGCGGAGGGAGAAGGGGAGTCTTGGGTAATTGCTGACAGTTTAGACTGAAACAAGCCAATCAGGCGAAAGCCCGGTGGTTTCAGTGTGGAAGTTTGTCGCGGAGAGCAGTTGGTAAGGAGAGGGTAGGGCTGGGGCAAAGGCAGAGAGGTGCGGTGAAGAGGCTTGAATGTGAGGGACTGGGCAGCGGGACACGGGCCCCGCTTGGAGCACTGTTTCCCACACGTCAGTGCCCTAAGGGCCACCTGGGAGCTTTTGTCCTCAGCTGACTGCGAGGATTTGGTGCAGATTCGTAAATTCACAAGTTTGGCAGGCTTGCCAGGTGAGCCTTGACTTACCTTTAAATGACCTTTAAGCAACAAAACCAGAACCCCAGTGGCTCACTGTTGCAAGTCAAGTCCAAGTCCTGCCCTCGATCTGTACGGCCCCTGGGCCCCGGCTCTGCTGTCCTTCCTGCTCACTCCGCCATGGCCACGGAGTCCTCTGTGTTCTTCATTGTGCTCGGTGCGCTCCTCTCACAGAGCCTTGTGCTTGCTACCACACGCTCCCTCGCTCCCTCCCTCATTTCATCTAGCTCTGCTCTGTGTCACCTCTTCGGAGATTTGCCTGACTGCCCCGTGTATACAGCCAGCCCTCCCACCATGTTTGCTTTGCCTTGGTCAGTTTTGTTTCTCTTTCTAGTTGTTACCGGCATGACATATATACTTGCTTATATATAAGTATATAAGAATATATATTTATATTTTATATATATATATATATATATATATATATATATATATATATATGTATATATACTTGCTTATATATATACAAGGTGAGCTCCTTGTGGGCCAGGAGGTTGTGGTTTGTTCATTGTAGTGTGCCCAGGGCCATCGAACATTCCTCAGCATGCATTGTGCACCCCATAAGTAGTTACTAAATGGAGGAAAAAGACACTGCCCTAAGCTGTAAACACCTTGAAGGCAGACCAGCCAGGTATGACTCAGCTGAATCCCAGGCCTAGCATGGTGTCTGGCTCCCATAATAGCAGACATGTCTATGTGTGTTGAGTGACTGAACCCATGAAGGGGTGTCCTGCCAGAGCCTGTGGGGAGGGGAGGAGAGCTGATGACCTCTTTGGGAGAGGTCTGGTTGGAGGCCTTGTAATCAGAGAGCGAATACACCAGTGAATTTTTTAAGAGGATGTCCAAGCCATAGTAGCTATCCATATGTGTCTTTATTTTATTCAGTTTCCTTTAGTTCTTGGTGAGAAATTCTGTTCTATAAACTTTTATGAGATACCTACCATTTTCCATGTTCTGTAATAATTGGTTTGTCAAACTACAATTTCTTTTTAAGAGAGGAAAGGGGGTGGGGCCGAGGGAGAGGGGGAGAAAGAATCTTAAGCAGGCTCTATGCCCAGTGCAGAGCCTGATGCGGGGCTCAGTCTCACAAACCTGGGATCGTGACCAGAGGTGAAACCAAGAGTGGGACAGCTTAACCAATGGAGCCAACCAGTGCCCCTGCTAATTATAATTTCTGCATTAGAATTTCATTATATTTGCATCTAACTAAGCTTCATTCTTCTTAAAGTAGTAAATAGAGCTAGAAAATAGTAAAAATCTTTAAAACTACGTTTAACCTTTTTTTTTTTTTTTTTTTTAAATCCATTTCAGAGTCTGAGTTGCAAGAACTCTCTGAAGTGCTTGAACTGCTTTCTGCTCCTGAACTAAAAACCCTGGCGAAGACCTTCCACTTGGTGCATCCCAACGGACAGAAGCAGCAGCTGGTGGACACCTTTCTCAAACTGGCCAAACAGCCTTCAGTCTGCACTTGGGGCAAGAATCAGCCTGGAGTTGGTGCGGTGATTTTAAAAAGGTTCTGTTGGATATTGTTACAGTAAAAAACATTTAAAATGTTGATAGCACAGAGTAACTCATGGTAACAAATGGTACTTTTTTTGGATTATATTTGTGTTTAGATTGAGAAGGCAGAAGGACCGTATAACAATAGTCTGGATTCTTCCTTGGTTTATTATTAATAATTCTTGTAATACTATTCTAGGAATAAGAAAAATAAGGAGGCAGTAAGCATTTGGTAAATTCTCATATTTTATTATTCAAGAAAAATGTAGTTACAAGGACTGTTTCTACAGGATTTAAGGGTAATATATTAGGTCAAATACTTCCTTTAGTCAACTTTTTATTCAAGTGTAATCTGTCAGTCTTAATATGCAACTTTTTTTTTCTTTTCTTTTTTTTTTTTTTGACAGAGAGAGATCACAAGTAGGCAGAGAGGCAGGCGAGGGGGGGGGGGGAAGCAGGCTCCCTGCCGAGGAGAGAGCCCGATTCAGGCCTCGATCCTAGGACGCTGAGATCATGACCTGAGCTGAAGGCAGAGGCTTTAACTCACTGAGCCACCCAGGCCCCCAAAATGCAACATTTCTTGAGTTTAGGACATAAAATTTACCAGAAACTGTGGTTTGTTTCTTTTGCTTTTTTTTTTTTTAAGATTGTATTTATTTATTTGACAGAGAGAGAGAGAGAGATCACAAGTAGGCATGAGGCAGGCAGAGAGAGGGAGAGAAGCAGGCTCCCTGCTGAGCTGAGAGCCCGAGGTGGAACTTGATCCCAGGACCCTGAGATCATGACCTGAGCCCAAGGCAGAGGCTTAACCCACTGAGCCACCCAGGCGCCCCTGTTTCTTTTGCTTTTGTGAAGACCTTGAACTGTTTCAGTTTGGGAAAGATGTAAATTCGAGAATTTATTTCTTCTACTCACATTATCTATAAAAAACAACTATATTAATCTTAGTCTGGGAATCCACTGTTCTGGAGTTGTTAAGGATGAAGTGAGTGATGCTGTTGAAAACACTTTAAAACAATGTCAGTGTTATTTATTTTGTCTAATATATTGTGTGTGTATCTGAATGTACACACCTTCATACATGTGCATGTGCTCAAGTGACTTGAGCTGTTGTGTGCCAGGAGCCCATCTTTGTTGGGAAGATACTACAAATACTAATACTTTATAAAACATGAGTAAAATGAGTCATGCATTATTAAGAAAATTGTCACTACTAACACTTCAAAAAGTTTATACCATAGATTTTAAAAAATGTTTTAATTATCTATTTATAGCTAGTTGACTTTAGGATTATAAAATCCTCATCTTTCTGGTATGTTAAATGTCTCCTAAGTCTTTTCTTTTTAAATTTTTTTATTTTAAATTTTATTTTAATTCCAGTCAGTTAATGTACAGTGTTATATTAGCTTAAGGTGTACAATATAGTGATTCAGCACTTGGGTACAACACCCAGTGCTCATGATGACCACTGTCCTCCTTAATCCCCATCACCTATTTAACCCATCTCCATGCTCCCCTCCCCTTGCATAACCACCAGTTTGTTCTCTGTAATTAAGTCTGTTTCCTGATTTCTCTCTCTCTCTCTTTTTTCCCTTTACTTGTTTGTTTTGTTTCTTAAATGCCACATATGAGTGAAATCATATGGAATTTGTCTTTCTCTGACTTATTTCACTTAATATTCTCTGGCTCCACCCATGTCATTGCAAATGGCAAGATTTCTTTTCTTTTTTTTTTTTTTTTTTGTGGCTGAATAATATTCTATTACACACACACACACACACACACACACACACCCACATCTTTATCCATTCATCAGTTAATGGACACTTGGGCTGCTTCCGTAAGTTGGCTACTGTGAATAATGCTGCTGTACACATCAGGGTGCATGTATCCCTTTGAATTAGTATTTTTGTATTCTTTGGGTAAATACCCAGTAGTGCAATTGCTGGATTATAAGGTAGTTCTATTTTTAACTTTTTCAGGAACTTCCATACTGTTTTCCAGAGTGGCTGCACCACTTTGCATTCCCATTAACACTGCAAGAGGGTGCCTGTTTCTCCATATCCTCACCAATACCTGTTGTTTCTTGTGTTGTTGATTTTAGCTATTCTGACAGGTACGAGGTACTATCTCACTGTAGTTTTGATTTGCATTTCTCTGATGATGAGTGATGATGAGCATCTTTTTTTATGTTTCTTGGCCATCTGGATGTCTTCCTTGGAAAAATTTCTGTTCATGTCTTCTTGCCCATTTTTTAAAATTGGATTATTTGTTTTTTGGGTGTTGAGCTCTGTAAGTTCTTTATATATTTTGGATACTAATCCTTTATTGGATATGTTATTTGCAAATATCTTCTCCCATCCCATAGGCTGTCTTTTAGTTTTGTTATTTCCTTCTCTATGCAGAAGCTTTTTATCTTGATGAAGTCCCAATAGTTTATTTTTGGTTTTGTTTCCCTGCCTCTGGAGACATATCTAGAAAGAAGTCTCTATAGTCGATGTCAAAGAGGTTACTGCCTATGTTCTCCTCTGGGATTTTTTTGGTTTCTGGACTCATATTTAGGTCTTTAATCCATTTTGAACTTATTTTTGTGTGTGGTATAAGGAAGTGATCCAGTTTCCTTCTTCTGCATGTTCCTGTCCAGTTTTCCCAACATCATTTGTTGAAGATGCTGCCGTTGTCATTCTTTCTCATTGGATATTCTTGCCTGCCTTTTTTTTTTTAAGATTTTATTTATTTATTTGTTAGAGAGAGAGAGAGCATGCACAAGCAGGGGGAGTGGCAGGCAGAGGAAGAAGCCAGCTCCCTGCTGAGCAAGGAACCCGATATGGGACTTGATCCCAGGACCCTAGGATCATGACCTGAGCTGACGGTAGATGCTTAACTGACTGAGCCACCCAGGTGTCCCATATTCTTTCTTGCTTTATTGAGGATTACTTGACCATATAATTGTGGATTCATTTCTGGGTTTTCTGTTCTGTCCCATGGATCTATGTGTCTGTTTTTGTGCCAGCACCATACAGTTTGATGACTGCCGCTCTGCGTGTGCCTGGCTGGCTCAGTCGGTAGAGCATGGGATTCTTGATCTTGGGATTGTGCGTTCGAGCCTTCTGTTGGCTATAGAGATAACTGATTACCACAACCTCGTCATATACCTTCAAGTCTGGAATTGTGATTCCTTCAGCTTTGCTTTTCTTTTTGAAGATCGCCTTGGCTATTTGGGGTCTTCTATGGTTCCACACAAATTTTAGCCTTGTTTGTTCTAATTCTATGAAAGTGCCATTAGTATTTTGACAGGGATTGCATTAAATGTGCAGATTGCTTTGGATAGCATAGACATTTTAACAGTATTTTTTCTTCCATTCCATGAGCATGGAGCCTTTCCATTTCTTCGTGTCATCTTCACTTTCTTTTACCAGTGTTTTATAGTTTTCAGAGGACAGGTCTTTCACCTCTTTGGTTAGGTTTATTCCTAGATACCTTATTATTTCTGGTGTAATTGCAAATGAGATTATTTTCTTAATTTATCTTTCTGTTGCTTCATTATTGGTGTGTAGAAATGCAACAGATTTCTGTACGTTGATTTTGTATCCTGCATTCTAAGTCCTTTCTGTAATTGTATTTAAGTATTTTATGTTATCCTTATATAACATTTTATAAGTAAATGAACATTAAAATTAGCAGCCCTCTCTCAGCATAAACACTAAGCATATGAACAGAAATAAAAGAAATAAGGTTAACTGTTTTTTTTATCCCTGACTTTGGGCTTGTTAGAAACATAACATTATCAAGCCTATTTTAGTTGTACTAAAATCTCTGTCCTTCAGGACTGTACTTTATTTCTGCATTTTGTTGTAGAGCCCAGCAGTGGAACCTGAGTCTCTGACAGCCCCCACAGGAGGGCAGTGCCTTGTTATCGTACTCTGTTGTTATCACGAAGAAACCAAAAAAAGGCACATTATTTATACGTTCTTAATCCCAGTAGATAATCATTGTTCATTTTACCATGTTTAATGGTTCCTTCTGAACTCAGAGACCTGGAGGTGGAAGAAGTGGGCACTTTATATCAGTATAGATGAATGGTTCTCAATTCAATAGTGGTGTGATAGGAATCTCATTTCTGTCCCCTCATGTACCTGATAGCAGCAGTGATTTCTGCAACACTCCTAGAGATGCAGCACTGCTTTTGGGTTAATAGCTGCTGGGATAGATGGGAAAAGTGAGGTCTTCCACCAGGCCAGTGGTTCTCAACTGGGGGCTACTTTGCCCTCCAGGGAACATCTGGTAATGTCTAGAGGCATCTTTGATTGTCCTGATGAAGAGGGAAGTGGGTACTGCTGGCTTTAGTGAGTAGAGACCAGTGATGCTGCTGAGCGTCCTGTAATGCCCAGGACAGCACCCTCCTCCCCACAAAGAATTATCCTGCCCTGGGGCACCTGGGTGGCTCAATGGGTTAGGCCTCTGCCTTCGGCTCAGGTCATGATCTCAGGGTCCTGGGATCGAGCCCCAAGTCGGGCTCTCTGCTTGGCAGCGAGCCTGCTTCCCTTCCTCTCTCTGCCTGCCTCTCTGCCTACTTGTGATCTCTGTCTCTCTGTCAAGTAAATAAGTAAAATCTTTAAAAAAAAAAAAAAAAAAATTATCCTGCCCAGATGTCAGTGGTGCCAAATTTGAGAAACTCTGTTCTAGATGGTATCCAAGTTGTAAGAGCCAGAGGGCCCAAGTGGCCCTGAATTTATTTTAGACCTCCAGGTCTACCTCGAAGGCATCCAGAATCAAACTGAATTTCCTCTCAGGTTACCCTGGAGTGGATATATTTCTGGACCACTTTGCAAATCACAGAACAGCACCAAATCTTGGTACTACTTCTTGGTGCACAAAATAATGCTACCTAACCACCAGCTTATGGCATTTTATTTCACTTTTTCAAAAAAATTTTTATTCAGTAATCTCTGTTACTGAATAATCTGTGTCCAACATGGGGCTCAAACTCAACAACCCCAAGATCAAGAGTTACATGCTCTTCCAACTGAGCCAGCCAGGCACCCAAATAATGATGTTTTAAATAAGTAACTATTATTTAATCTGAATGTCACTTGTCAAGAGGTGAGAATGGCTAATGTTGAATAGATAATACTTTTATGAATTTTCCTGGTATTTTACACATTCACGACCCATGTAAACCCTATGTTGCTATTTTGTTGCGCCAAACTATGTGTGCAACCATTTGGAGATGGAATTTCACATACCCTTCACCATATTCCTAGTTGGGCTCTGAGCCCCAAAGAGGCTAAGTTAGGCTCCAGGGTTGCACAGCTGGAAGTGGTAGATTAACTTTAGGCTTAGAATAATGAAGGCCACTTATCTTTATTTTTTCTGAAAGTAATTTGTAAACTCTAACATCCAAATGCTTTTTAAAAAACCAGAAAGTTATTTCTGTATTGTACATGTTTCAGAGCTAAAGGCTTGGCGGGACAGTCACTGCGAGTCTGTAGAGGTCCTCGAGCTGTTTTCTCCCGGGTCTTGCTGCTGTTTTCATTGACGGACTCACTGGAAGATGAGGATGCTGCCTGTGGAGGTCAGGGACAGCTTTCTACTGTGCTCTTGGTCAATCTTGGCCGAATGGAGTTTCCCAGGTACACCATTAATCGGAAAACCCAAATCTTCCTAGACAGAGACGATCTTATCAGGTAAGATCATATTAGCTCAGAGTAATAAATGTGTCACTTTACATGTATGTAAAAGGTTTCATTATTATTGTTTGCCTTTTACAGTAGAAACCTAAGTCCATAGCCAAAGCAGTTTTTGAAGTTTTTTGTGTTTTTGTTGTCTTTCTGCCTGACTTGTATACATTTCTGAGACTCTAAGGAGAATGTAGAAATGTGCTTAGATTAAGGTTGCCAAAACCAATGAGTTTTGAGTTAGAACTATAAAAATTTTCCCTGACTCATTTTCCCAAGTAGCTTTGGCAGGAAATGTGTTGTAAATACAGACGTTTGAACAAAACCTGCCTTGTGAGTATGTTGTTGGCATGAACAAAGCTGAAGGTGAGTGTTTTCCTAGCAGTAGTGCTTCAGCTAAAGCTAATCCTAATTTGTGTGCATATCCTCGAATCAGGCACATGCTAGGTTAGAGACTGTCACTGAGCTGTTTTGGTATGTGCACTCAGTGAATGTTTGATCTGACTGTCAAAAGTAGGTCTAGGTAAAGAATGGTATAGGTCTCAGAGAAAAAAAAAATACTTGGATTTCCTTTAAAAACTTGTCATTTATAAGAAAGATAAATTCAGGGGCTGCCTGGGTGGCTCAGTGGGTGAAGCCTCTGCCTTCAGCTCAGGTCATGATCTCAGGGTCCTGGGATCGAGTCCCACATCGGGCTCTCTGCTAGGCAGGGAGCCTGCTTCCTCCTCTCTCTCTCTCGCTCTACTTGTGATCTCTCTCTGTCAAATAAATAAAATATTTTTAAAAAATTAAAAAAAAAAGAAAGAAAGATAAATTCAGATTCCTAAAATGGCACTTTTGATTCTTGACTTAAAGTTTATGACTCAGAAGCAACTGAAATTGATTCTGATATGTGATTTTAGGAGAATCGTTTATGTTTGTCTAATGTGTGCTTTAAAAATAATATTGAAATTATTGAATCAAAGAAGCGTTGATATAAACTGACTCTAGCCCAGTTTTCTTAGCTCTCAGGAAGCTCACTGTCTTATTTGTGTCTGATTGGAAAAAATTCTTCTAATAAGAATATGTCCTTAATCTATTTTGAGTTGTCTCGTATCTTTTTACCTTTTCATTTTTAGTGAGTTTATGCTGTTCTCTTTTGAGAGACTGTGTACACTGAAGGCAAATTCCAATCTCTCTGTACTAATGAACTGTGAAACCACCCTGTGCCTCAGTTTCCTTATCTGTGAATAGGGAGAATAATAGTATATTCCTCCAGATCTCTGTTAATACATGTAAAGTGCTTAGAGCCTGGCCCTTGGGGATGGCTTAGTACGTCTTAGTTAGCATTGTAATTGTCCTTATTACTGGCATATCTAAGAGAGATTACTTTTCAGTTCTGTGATTGAGAAAACTGTGGTTGACAGGTTTAAAAGTGGGAGAGCTGGGAGAAAAAAGAAACCATGTCAGATTCCTTTGAGAAAGTAGGTATCCTATAAATAATAACTGAAACTTCTTTTATTGTACAAAGGGCCTTAATATATAAATGAAATTGGGTTTAACTGACTTCAGGAATGGTAATTATATAATACCTGGTCACATGACACCTGGTCTGAGAACTCTTATTGGTCACAATGGTACTTGAAATAATTTATCCTGTCTTTCCTTTTTCCTCATTTATCAATATACTTGAGTATTGAGTACCTATTATGGGCCTAGGTGGTGGGGTTCCAGCAAGAACAGAGAGAGTCTTTGCCACCATGGGGTTCTGTTTTCTTGGGGGAGACAGAAAATAAGAAGAATCATAGCATGTGAAAAGTACTGTGATGATTGAGGGGCAGACTGGGCAGGTTCCACATTTTAGAGAGAGTGTCCCTGGAGAGGTGACGTTCCGATTGAGCCTCAGGATTGAGGGGAGGGGGTGTGCATTTAGGTCACGCAGGGAGCATGCATGAGGCAGGAGCCTCAGGAGGCTTCTGAGGTAGGAGTGAGCTTGCTGAGGTGGAGAAACTCAGGTGGAGAAGACCTCTGTGACCACAGCCCCAGGGCAGTAGTCTGACAGGAAGGCAGGGCCAGGGACGCTCAGCCTCAGAAGCTCCCTGAACAGACTCAGTAGTGTTCTCTGAGCAGTGGGCAGCCGTGGAAGAGGTTTAGGCAGGCCAGTGATCTGTTTCACATTTTCCAAAAGCATCCTGTGGAATAGGAGGTGAAAGGAAGCAAGGGAAGCCATGAGAAGGCCGGCTTAACCTTGCTGGTCTTGACTGGGCCGGTGGCAGTGGCAATGAGGTGAATGGAAGGAGGAGAGACAAGCCTTGATTATGATTTTGATTATTATGATTATAACTAGATACTGTGGGAGAAGGACAGGCATGAGTCATGGAAGGCTCTGTGTGTTCTGACTGGGCTGGGGGTACCATCCATGAGCCTGGGGATCAGGGAGGGTTGGCGGGAGGGACGGCAGTGCTGGGTGGGGATCGCTGTTTGGGATGCCCACTAGCCATTCAGGTGAGGCACCGGACGTGCTGGCAGGTGCTCAGGGAGGAGCTCCAGCCTGGAGAGAATATTTGGAGTCACCAGCACATGGATGGTGTTGGAGGCCCTGGAACTGGAGAGACCCCTGAGCGGGGATGCAGAGGACCGAGCTGTGGCAGCCAGCATTCAGAGGTCAGGGAGAGAGTAGGAGCAGCGAGGAAAGTCGGGGTGGGAGGGATCAGGAGCATGTGTGACGTGGAAGTCTAGAGAAGAGTGGCTTGGGGCAGGGGAGGTCGCATTTCTGCAGTCACTCGGAGGCTGAGTAGTTGTGGGCCTGGAAGTAGAGCCGTTGGATTTAGCGAGATGTGCGCAGCTGGTGGCCTGTGTCAAGAGCCGCTTCAGAGAAATTTGCAGAGGATGATGGTGAGGACAGGAGCCATTCTGGGAAGAAGGGGAGTCAGAGGTTGGCTTTGAAGCAGCTGCTGCTGCAGTGGAGTGTGAGGGCAAGCAGTATTGTTCTGCTGTTTTGAGGGCACAGTGGGAGGGTGTTTGTGTACTCGGGCCCTGACCACCGGTGGAAAAGACAGGCTGACTGGAAGGGAAGAGGGGACAGACAGGAAGGGAAGGCCTTGAGACGGGCGGGCCTGGGGTTCGGAGCACTGAGGGAGGGTAGAGTGGGGGCAGGGGTGAGGTGGCTGTGATGGGAAGCTGGGAGGTTCCCCAACCACGGCCTCTGTCCCTGCGGGAGAGGTCTGATGGGGAAGCTTGCATGGGGAGTGCAGTTGGGAAGGCAAAGGTAAGACACAGCAGTCCTACAGGGTGGGCAGGTGGGCAGGCTCCCCGGGGACGCAGGGCTGGCCTGAGGCGTGGTCTTCGATTACAGTGAAGCCTACCAGCCTGGCTCAGCACAGTTCAGGGAGCTGGGTCCAGGCTTAGAGGGGGTGGTCACCATGGACACCGTGACGAGGGTGGGCCCGATGTCCAGTGCGGATTCACCAGTGAATAGTGGGCTAGTTGACTCTGCGGGGAAGAGGTGGAAGCCTGCAGGAAAGGAGGCTCTGTAGCTGGAGAAAAGGGTCATGGTGGGTCTCGGTGAAGTTGGAGAACTGTTTCCATCACTAAGTGAGCCGGAAGGATTGGAGGTGGAGGTCAGTGAATGAAATGCCCAAAATGAAGGTTTTGAGGGTGATGCAGTGCATCAGAGACAGCGGTTCTGAGTGGCCGTGGGCATGTGGGTAGCAGAAGGGAGTCGGAGAAAGGGTTATTGGCTGGAGGTCTCGAGACTGGGCGTGCCCTTCAGCATCACAGACGTTGAAGTCTCAGGCCATTGTGGCTGGAGACACGAGGCAGAGCAAGACAAGACCGGAGGTGGGCTAGTGCCCACAAGGAGGGAGCACAGGCTTCCAAGGAATAGAGGGCTTTCAAGGAGGGGACAGTAAGATTTGGAAGCAGCTGGAAAGAAAGGGAGTCTCCTCCATCTGTCTCTGGGTGGGAGGGTTGTGAGAAGAGCTATCCCCCATGTGAGGGGGCTGGGGGTGCAGCATGGAGGGGGAGGCCGTGTTCTTAGCTGGGGTTTAGAGGAGGCAGGAGACACAGTGGATGGAGGGGAAGGGGCTGAGGAAATGGGAGAGGGGCTGATGAAGGGGAAGTTCCCAGCAGTACTGGGAGGTATGGATGAGATGAGAGCCAGTAACCCTTTCCAGTGGCACTGGAGGTGGATCCGGAGATGAGGCATGATGGGGTTGGTCTCAGTGGCCCCTCGAAGGTGGGGCTTGTTCAGGCCATAGGGCTGGGAGTGTGGGGGCTGCTTCTGAGGCTCCTGACCATGGAGGAGGTCCTACGGGGCCGGGCCGGCTTCTGGACAATTCTCCCTGTTGCATTCCCTTTTCTTATCAACCTTAGAATTATCCAGTAGCATTTTATGAGAGAATTAGATCCAAGAGTTGGTGAGCAAATTTTTACATCGAGAGGCAATTTCTTTTCTTCTTATTTGAACACATTTGCCCATAGTAATATTTTGTGCTTTTCTTTTAGGTGTGAGTCCAAAATACAATGACCTTGCACTCAAAGTATCACTTGGGCAAATGTCTTTGTTTTTGGTACCTAAAGAGGCAAGAAGTTGTCTTTGTTCAGCTAAGTGGTTTTATAACTTTTCAGCATTGCTGTCTCCCAAAGAGTGTCTTGTTGGGCAGCCTTTGCCGGGCTACCTCTGACCAAATAACTGTTACCAGATCTGCGCCCTAATGTGATTTCAAAGTCGGTTATGTATTTCTGGGGTTGCTGCCAGATTTTTGAATGAACGAATGAGTACCAAGAATCAGAACTGATGAGCTGATCAATACTACATTTATATAACGGAACGTGCTATGTAACAATATGTGAATGTTTTTATCTTTCCAGCTGGCTAGCCTGTGTTCATTGTTTCAGGCTACTTCAGGGCAGTCGTACCGTGTTTTTACTAGAATCAGATTTAAATACCCTTCGTATTTTCAAAAAACAGACTTTTGCCCTTCAGGGTTAGATCTCGGGGATAGGATGTGGTGTGTGTTATGTAAATGTTCATTCACATTTGAACTTGGATGCTGTGGGGTTTTTCCCCAGATATGCAGCCGCTGCGCACATGCTGAATGACATTTCTACCGCGATGGCCAACGGGAACTGGAAGGAAGCTCACGAGCTCTCTCAATGCGCAAAACGTGATTGGAACAAACTGAAAAGCCACCCTTCTTTGAGGTGAGATCTTTTCCAGGTACCTGTCAAAATTTACTTCTCTGACCAAGTTGTTCTGACCACTTGAGATAATTCTCTTCATGAAGCCCTTTGTCCTTTTGTTCTGGGATCACATCAGCTGCACAGTTGAATTCCCCACTTGATTTGCATAGTCAGTGTTGTGTGACAAAGGAGGAAATGTCTATAGGTCTGAAGTGAATTTTCTATAACTCGGATCGCTATACAACAGGCATGGGAGTAAACAAATGGCTTTCCACTTGCCTTCTTTTTTTCTTTTTTTAATTGAGATGTAATTGACATAACATTGTATCAGTTTCAGGTATACAGCACGATGATTTGATATTTCTGTCTTGCAGAATGATCATCACAGTCTAGTTAACATCCATCACCATATTTAGAAAATTTTTTTCTACTCTCAGTAAATTTCAGTTATGCAATACAGTATTATTAACTGTAGCCCTCATGCTGTACATTATATCCCCATGGCTTACGTATTTTGTAACTGAAAGTCTGTACTTTTTAATTCCTTTCACCCTTTTTATGCATCTCCTATTCCCTTAACTCACCATCTTTTGGTATGTTCGCTTCTCTGAGCATTGGTCAGCTGAATTTAAATGTTCGGGAAAGCCAGAAGCAGGACAGAGGTGGTAAGAGCCATGGTAGATGTGTTCTTCCAATGGAAATTCAAGTAGGTGTTAATCTGAAAAAGAAAACTAAATTAACATTTTCTTTAAAAGTTCAAGTACATAACACATGATTTTTTTTTCTTAATCAATGTTAAACATACTCTGTATTTGTTAAGAGATTTTGTTCCTTTATTTTTACATAGGGGTGAGAAAAATTTGTGTTATTCAATAGCTCTTTTAAAAAAAAACTTTAGGATATAAAGTTCATACAGAAATGATAATGACTTAAAAATCATCGCCAAGAAAGTAGCCTTTAAAGTTAGGAAAAAAAAACAAACTGCATTTGACTATATTTCCTATAGAAGTATTCTATAATTCAGACTGAAAATTAAGCCATTCCCTTAAAGGCCTTTCTAGAAATGAGATAACCAATGTAGAGTCGCTACTCCTGTGATACCCGTGGACACTGGAAGATCTTCTTATGACAAGTTAGGTAATTTATTAACCTTTCTCACACCAAGCAGCAAGACAAATGGTCAAAACAAGTTAGTAGGTGATTTTCTTCATAAAAAAAAAAAAAAAAAAAAAAGAAAATCATAGCCAGGAAGTTAGATGACTGTAGACCAGAGGTTGGTAGACGACTTTCGTAAAAGGCTGGCTGGCTTCTGTGGCAGCTGCTGACCTCTGCTGCCCCCAGCAGAAGCAGCCCCAGGAGGAATGTGACCGAACAGGCGGTACAAGATGCCAGCACTATTTATGGACTGAAATGTGAGTTGTGCATAATTTTCACATGCCACAGACTATTCTCCTTTTCATTTATTTTAACCATTGCCAAATGGGAAAACCATGCTTAGTCTGCAGGACATAGAAAATCAGCTGGCGGGCCCAGGATTTGGCCTGGGTTTGCTGACCCTTGGCTTGGAAATTTCAGTGGTTCTTATTTCATCCCAAGGAGTGTCCTAGGAAATGGTGGCTGGCTAGAAGAATGCAGGTTTGTGGTGCAGAAAATTGTGTACAACTGACAGTATTTGGAATGTATCTTTTTAAAAGCTAAGAATTCGGTCTGCTTTGTTGCTTTTTATAATTGTTTTGTCACAAATAAATCAGATTGCTAAACTGCTGGTGTCCGTCTCCATTTTAGATACCACGAGAACTTACCAGTGTTTCTGCGCTGTTTTACCGTTGGGTGGATTTATACAAGGATTTTGTCTCGGACTGTTGAAATATTGCAGCGACTTCACATGTATGAGGTTAGAGCACAAGCCCCGACCCCTGGCTTGCTGGTAGGTCAGTGGTAAGCTATCCAGGAGAGCCCGCCTGACAGCATTTTCCACTTGCTCAGCATACAGGAATGTCACAAAATGTCACGAAAGCATGCTTGATGTGGGCATCCTGCTGTCTCCAGGGTTAGTGGGGAGATGGCCAAAGAGAACCAGCCATCTCTTCTGCATGTGAGTGGCTGTGCATGCACCAGAAGGGCCTGGCGGTCCTGGACGGAGCCGTGTGGGGAGCCCCAGCCTGAGTGAGTCTCTGTCAGGACTCCACGTGTGACTTGGGAGGGCTCCCAAAATCTCCGAGGTGGAAACCTCACCTCTGCTCATGTTTCCCTGACAGCTGGCAGGGTCTTTATTTAAATTTATTTAAATAAAATTTAAAATCACAAATCAGAGATTTGGTCCCATCCCTCCCTATACAAAATGTTGTGAGAGTGGTAGAGTTAGCTTTTGTTATGTTAAGGTTTCTATGTGGAAAAATGCTATTTTACAAAGAGGATGCATGGAACTTGGGCTTCTTAACATGGGTCCACGAAACCCAAGAGGGTCCATGGGATTGGCTTTGGAGAGTCTATGAACCCCACAGTTGCGAGTATATGGGCGTTTGTGCTGCACGTTCTGCAAAAAGTCATGAGATGTTGAGAGAGATCGATGAACCATAAAACCGAACAGTTTGTGTATAAATCTAGGCCCAAAAGACTCCCTGCTGAGAGGGGTGTTTAGATGAACACACTGGTCACTGCTTTCTGCCCGCCCCATTCCTCACACCATCGGCCGGCCATGTGACCTGCTGTGTTCCCAGAAGCACATGGGCTCGCAGCCCCGGAGCAGTGCCCGGCTGCCCAGAACTTGATGGTGTGCAGCCCCGCGCCCGTGGACTTGCTGTGCAGAGAATACCAGTCTGCAGTGTTGACAGAGCTCCGTGCACTCACTCACCGGTTGGCGGGCGATCTGGGAGAAAAGTAGGGATGCCTCAGGGGCGCGGGCCTGCTCCAGGGGGAACGTCTCAGTCCTGTTCTCATTCCAGGGTCCTTGGTCTCCTTTTAGGACGGAAGATGGGCTAAGTGTACTTTGCCAACCTTATTGGTTACTAAATGTAGTTCCTTTTTTTGGAGTGTAGGAGTCTAATGGGCTTTCTCTGTTGTTGTTGTTGGAACAGGAAGCAGTCAAGGAGCTTGAAAGCCTCTTGTCCCAGAGAGTGTATTGTCCTGACAGCAGAGGCCGGTGGTGGGATAGACTGGCGCTCAACTTACACCAGCACTTGAAACGCCTTGAACCGGTATTCAGTAACTAGCTTCACCAGAGCCTTCTTTAGCTTCTGCCTAAGTGAAAATGCATAGCCTAATGTTAGTACCTTAGAAACCTAAATGTCATGAGAATACATATTTTTTAACCTTCTTTTGTCTATGTTCTTCCAACCCCCCAAAAGCTAACAGAAGCATTACAATGAGGACAGGACACTTTACACTGATTCGGGAGATGGGTTGGTAGTCGGCTCTGTTGAGGTTTAGGAATTAAGGGAGCAGGAGAATTAGAGGTCCCCATCCTCAGCACGTGCTTTCAAGGAAGTCCTTTTGTTTAGGAAATGGTGATTTTATTCATTTGTTGCATGGGGCTTCCAGGTAGAAAGTCTGATGGAAGATGTTTCCTTCCCCTGGGAAGGGTGTGGTCTGATGAGTGCTGAGCAGGCCTCTTGGGAGTCCAGGGTGCAGCCTGAGCTGAGCAGGGCGGGGGGCCCCCAACGGCAGCTTCTGCTGAGCCCAGAGGCAACAGTGGCTCTTTGTGTGGCTGCCTGGGGTTCCTCTCCACCAGCCTCGTGTTTGCACTGAACGGAGGGGACTGTGGCTCTGGAAGCTTTTGTTTTTTAAAGCGGCAACATGAAGTGAATCAGGGTGAGGTGGAGGTGGAAAAGCTGACCATGGGTGTGGAAATAGGACAGACTATTTTTACTGCCTTAAACTGAGAAAGTGCCTTGTTACCTAAAGCGCTTCAAGCTGGTGAAAGCTGTTTTCTTTCTTGGAGGTGGGTGTGGTGCTTCCTTACCCCTCCGTGTTGACTCAGGCTGAAATAGCAAAAAACGGCGTCTGGTGGCCCCACAGCCAAAGGCAGAGAAACCCTGTATTTATGCTGCTTCCGTCTTCTTTCTTTCTTTTTTTTAAATATTTTATTTATTCATTTGACAGACAGAGATCACAAGTAGGCAGAGAAGCAGGCAGAGAGAAGAGGAAGCAGGTTCCCTGCTGAGCAGAGAGCCTGATGTGAGGCTCAATCCCAGGACCCTGAGATCATGACCTGAGCCGAAGGCAGAGGCTTTTACCCACTGAGCCACCCAGGCGCCCCTACTTTCTTCTTTCATTGAAATAGAGGTTCCAGAGGGTTTGGATTTACCCCTTGTTCACAGTTCTGCTCACAGGAGCACAGAGGTAGAAGAGCCATGGAGATATTTTTGAGATTGACAGAAAATCCTCGTTGCTCTTGGCCTTTTCTCAGAGATCTTCCTGGCCACACTCATAGTCTTCATCATTTCATCACTGTCGCCTTTCTTTCTTTACATCTGTCTCCGGTGGAGGAATCTGTAGGCAGAGCGCTCAGCCAGTGGCCGGCCCCTCCCCGTGGACGTGGTCACAGAGCGCGGGTCTCCTTTGCCCTTCCCGTTCCCTTGACCTTTCCACTCCTGATGGCCTGATCTTTCGTTGATTTTCAGCATTTTTTTTATTTGTTTGTTTTCTACTTTTTATTCTCTTATCGGAAGAACTAATACAGAACATTCTGGTGGCATCGGTTACAATCACGGTGGTTTGTGCCGGCACCACCGCTGTGCGTTCCTGGGCTTCATCATCGCTCCACACAGAAGCTCTGCAGCCAGCTGGTCATGGCTGCTTGTCGCCGCCCCCCCCCGCCCCCCCCCCCGCCAAAAGCCCCTGGTAATGGCTCGTCCACTGCCTGTTTCTAGGACTTTGCCTGTTCTAGGTATTTCCTGTATTTGGTCTTTCTTGTCTCTGGCTTGTTTCACGTGGCAGTTCGTGCTCCACGTTCGGCCCTGCTGTGGGCAGTATCAGAATTTCCTTCCCCTTCAGGGCTGAGTGATATTCCATTGTACAGATCGACCATGTTCTGTCTGCCCCGTCGTCTCCACATTGACACTTGGCTCGCTTCCACCTTTTGGCTGTTAGGAATAACACCGCTTATGAACATGGGTCTACAGATACCTTTCAAAACGCTGCTCTCAGTGCTTTCGGGGATGTCCCCAGATGTGGCATTGCCGGGTCATGCAGTAATCCTGTGTTTAGCTTTTTGAGGAACCACACATTGACTTCCCCAGGGTTGAGTCGTATTTCATTTCTGCCAGCAGTGCACGTGGGCGCCGGTTTCTCCCACATCCTTGTCAGCACTTACTATTTCCCTTGTTTCTGATTCTAGTCGTCCTCTGAGGCCTGAAGTCGTATGTTACGGTATTTTCAGTACTTTTGTTTTTTGGTCCAACTTTGAGTAACCTTAAGAAATGCATTTAACTTCTCCCAACGCAAGATTCTTCTCCCCATAAATGAGGAGGCTGGGCCAGCTCTGTGGTTCCTGAGTGGACCTGAGCATTAAAAGTGGCAGGATGATGGGGCATCTGGCTGGTTCAGTCGGTAGAGCGGGCGACTCTTGATCTCAGGGTTGGGAATTCAAACCCCATGTTGGGCATGGAGATTACTTTAAAAAAAGAAAGAAATGGAACAGAATGAGATCTAAGGAAATACCCTTTATCTCTGGAAGTATTGCTTTATCCATTTAGTAATTAGCAAAATTGAATAATTAATTAACAGTGGGGTTTCCTGTCACATTAAATTAGCGGACGCTGCCATGAGCTCTTTCAGGATCCTGATGTGGGACCATGTTCTTCTCTAGGCTGTTAGGTGCATCACAGAAGGGCTGGCCGATCCGGAAGTCAGGACGGGACATCGTCTTTCACTGTATCAGCGAGCTTTGCGCCTGAGAGAGTCTACGAGCTGTCGGAAGTACAGGCACCTCTTCCATCACCTGCCAGAAATAACTGTGGATGATGTCAAACATGTAAGTAAATATCCTTTGGGCACTTTGGACTTAAGTGGATATGCTGGGTTTTCTCCTGAAAGGAAACAGCCTAAGAACAGTTTTTCGTATGCATTTTCTTTTAGACGTAGAAAACTCCAGTACTCATTTAGGACAGGACTCCGTTTTCACACCAGTGCCTCCTACATCAGAAGCTGAGCTGGCCGGGGTGTGGGTCTGCTTGAGCCCTGGGCTGAGTGACTTTCTGTAAAACTCCTGAGTCAGGAGCTCACAGCCTTCTGCCAGTGTCTCCTGCTTGGTCAGGGCCCCTAGAGAGCAGCTTTGGGGTCCATGTCTCCCCCGTTCTGGGGGCCTGTCCACACCCTCACAGTCGCCAGAGCATGGGTCACACGGTCTCGCACTCTGCTAGAATAGGTGGCTTACGGGGAGCAGAGCAAGGTGCTCTGGACATGAAAGTCAGGTTTGCAGGGACTACAGCTCAAGGGAGACTGATGGATGTTCTCCTTCTGCTGTCTCAGGTGACCATCACGGGTCGGCTGTGCCCGCAGCGCGGGATGGGCAAGTCTGTGTTTGTGATGGAGGCTGGGGAGCCCACCGCCCCTGCCACAGTCCTGTGCTCTGTGGAGGAAGTGGCGCTGGCCTATTACAGATGCAGCGGCTTTGACCAGGGTAAAGCACAACGTTTCTCCCAGGCCACCCGGTCCCTGGTGATGGGTCGTCGGCATGGGGTGGCCGCCATCTCTCCGTCCTGCCCCGGTGGAAGATCTGCTGACCTGGGAGAGCGTGGAAAGGGATTTTACTCACAATATTTGTTAAAGGCCATCTTCTTCCATTAAGCCAGCATCCACCACCCAAGGCCTGTGAGGAACAGTGCTTTCTGGTGGGATGTTAGAAGTGAGCGGGACTGGTTTTTTCTTTCAGAGAGCTTTTGTTGGGCCTGGGAGGAGAAGAAAGAGCAGAGTATTCCAGAGGTGCTGCCTGGTAGCAGAGCCCATTAGAGGAGGTAGGAGCTGTGGAGCTGGGCCAGGCTGTTCTGGAAAGAGTGAGCAGGCCTCATAGTCAGCCAACAACTCTCAGGGTATTGAAGGACCAAGTGCTGGGATGGGATAACACCAGAGGAACCAGAGAAATTGCTAGAAAGAGCAGTGCTTTTTGTTTCAGTTTTCTTTTTTGTACATTTTTTACTAAAATTCTGCTTCTTTAACATACAGGTTATATTAACACAGGAACAGCAAAGTGTTTTGTTTCTAAATAATTATCTCTTCTGGAATTGCTGGTGTTTGTTTATCCGCATCAGCCCCTCTTTCTTCTTACTCTTGTTTTGATTTTGCTCTCAGACAATCAATGCTTTATCTGAGGCCCAGGCAAAGAGGAGACGTTGGGAATTTGCCTTCTGATGAACTTGTCACTCTGTCCTTAGCAAAGTGTAGTACTGACTAGAAAAAGTAAAATCAAATGCTGTGAAAGAGGAGTTGCAAAGGAAGCACCCATCGGCCACCCCCAGAGACAAGGGGGAGGGCAGGGCAGCTCTGCTGGAGAGGCCACTCCAGTCATTCTTTATTTTTTAAAACTGTTTGTCATGGAAGCTATTGAACGTGCCCTTGTACTGAAGCGGAGCAGTGCCGTCAGCCCTGTGTACTCTGGTCGTGGTGTTCCTTCCAGCCTCCCTACCCTCAGGCCTTGGAAACCAACCCCGCACACTGGCCCACATGCCCGCTCCTCGGGCTGCACACCAAGCCCATCCTTCTGCCAGGCAGGACTCCCCTTGCCCATTCCAAGGGGTCACGAGGATTAAAAACACCCCAATACCTTCAAATTGGTGAAAATAAGGACATTATTCCATTGAGTGTTCGTCAGCTTTCAGAAGATTAATGAGGACCATGAAATGACGACGAGTGTTAGAACGGTTAAGATTAATCTGTGTGGTATCTTTATTGCTCACAGGGAAGGGAGATGCTATAAGGGAACCAGTACAAACCCCAGTGAAGACAGAGATACCACAGACTTAAAGTTTAGAAATAAAAGAACAGAATGAAGAGCTGTCCTCAGAGAAGCCACAGGAGACACGTAAACTGGGCAGTTGAGGGCAGAGGGCATGGGTATTAGGGCGTGTGGTGGGCAGGCTGTGAGGCGAGCAGAGTGAAATGCTTTCAGTCTAGCCATGAGCTTGAAAAATGTACAGGCGATTCCATTTCCAGAGTATAAAATATTTCCTTCATTTTTTAAAAATGATGCAGTGAAAATGAGTGGAACCCTTGCTGTCAGTCTGTTTGAGAGTCTGTTTGGAAGTAAGGCCCATCTCAGGCCCCCTTCAGGGAAGTTTATTTCGGAGGGACTCAGAAGGAGCTCATCAAAAGTGACTTCACTTCCAATACAAATGCATGGTGTAGACCACTTAGGAGTGCAGGAATTCTGACCGCCAATGTTCCTGCCTGGAGGGTGGACGGTGTGCACTCCTGGGCAGAGAGCATACTGGAAATGGAGACCCAGCATTACCCCTGGCTGGGTAGGAGCCCGGGATCCTGGTGTAAAGCTTGTTGGTGGAAACGGCTTGGCTCCAGCCCAGAGGCCTGAGTGAGAGCCCTTCTGCCTGCCCATCGGGACAGGGTCATAGGGGTCAGCACCTCATTTCACCAAGGCCGAGAGGCACCCATGTGGGCACCATCCCCTGTCAGGTGTGTTGAAGTGCAGAGCATTTGTCTGGGAGATAGGTCTGCGTGCTGTGCTAAGACTGAGCCTCTGGTCTCCTCAACTCTGCTGTGAACACCTATGTGGCCAGGACACATGGTCAGTTGAGCTCGTGGTTCAGTCAGTACAGTTTGTGTGGGGTGTGAGGCAGGGATCTGAACTCGGTGGTCTCTAGGGTGGAAAGTTTCTAGGAGAGCCCTGGTGCTCTGGGATGGAAGGTTTCTAGGAGAGCCCTGGATCTCAGAAACACTGGGCACACTTGTCCAGGACAAAGCAGTGGAACACTAGGTCCAGTGAGGTGGATGGAGACAGCACCTGCCAGGTCAGAGGGCTCGGGCTCCTGGGTGCTGGTCTTTCTCCGATAAATCTGTTCTGGGAAGCCGTTCTGCAGGTTTGGCTGCAGGACCCTGCACAGAGCCCCACACGCCCACCCACACCTGCCAAATCGAACCCCAGGAACCTGAGGAGGGAATCTGCTTTCATTTATTTATCTTTAAACATGTTCCTTACATTTCTCACTAAAGTTGGAGAACTGTTACTTTATGGGTCTGAGTTTCCCCATAATTACTAAGATTTTTGCTTTTAAATGAGCATTCTGTACATAAGCAAAGTGATGTAAACAGATGAGTTAGGAATGGCAAGAAAACAGCTTTTGCATTTGAAACTAAAATCTATCATTTCCTTCAAATTGAGTAACAATAGGTTATGGTGGGTTTTTAAAAAACAGAAAAACCTGACTTTGCTGTGTGTGTTGCTTTGTCTTAGGGATTCATGGGGAAGGGTCCACCTTCAGCACGCTGTTCGGCCTCCTCCTGTGGGATATAGTCTTCATGGACGGGATACCAGACGTCTTCAGAAACGCCTACCAGGTGCGCAGGTCACGCCGGACCCTGGGTGTGCTTTTTAGGCGAGCAGCGGCTCCTGCACTCTGTGCCTCCTGCCTGCCTGCGGGCCGTGTCTGCAGGCTTCAGAAGCCTGCCAGTGACGGGCTCTGGGATGGTGCTGATTCTCTGTAAGAATAGTCTTTAGTTTTACATTCGGATTCATAGATCTTAAAATGTAAGTCTGTTAAGTTTTCACCTTGAACCTACTTTACCTTCATTCCACTTGAACTTGTAGTGTGGGTTTCCTCAGCTTCGACCTTAACCAGTCATTCTCCTGTCAGGGCCAGGCCTCCCCGCGTGTGCTGTGGCGCGCGCCTGCTGAGAGCACCGCCGATGTAAACCGAAGGCTCTTTTTACCGATTACGACTCTGACAAGCCAGTGCAATAAGTTGCTTTATGTGCGATTACTTAATTTTTTACTTCTCTTTTGAGAAGAAGAATGTGTCAGTTTAATACGATTGGCCGGTTTCCCAGATTTTATGGTATCAAGTGTTCTTCTGATGACCCCGGCTCTGTCCGGGCACCGAACGAGGGCTTGTTTTCCCCACGATGCAGGCCTTCCCGCTGGACTTGTGCACGGACAGCTTCTGCGCCAGCCGGCAGCCGGCCATCGAGGCCAGGCTGCAGCAGATTCACAGTGCGCCCGTGGAGAGCCTGCGCGCCTGGGTGGCAGCTGTGTGGCAGGCACAGGAGGGCAGAGTGGCTTCCCTTGTCAGCTGGGATCGCTTTGCTTCTCTTCAGCAAGCTCAGGTGAAAATCTGCAGGAAGAGTTGGCCAGAAAGTGCCACCCCCCAGTGCTGGGTGTGCTTCTGGCAAGATCTGTACACGTGTGTGCATGTGTATGTGCACGCATATTTCTCTATGTGATGGTCCTGCATATACATTCGTGGAGATGCTAGTCCCCTAGTCCAGATGTCCCTGTTATCAGTGGGACCGTATCAGGACACAGAGTAAGCCCAGTGTTGCTTTCTTCCCCTTAGCTGACAGCTTCCCTTTGCCTGACCTATGACCCTCAGTAGGGAGGTGCTCTTCCTGTCCCTGCAACTACTGGCCTTCATCCTTGTCCTGTTTCTGAGGATTTACACCAAATTCCCTCTTTCCTCAGCTGTTCCCCAGGGTTTTCCCGACTAGATAGAAGTCTGACTGGGCAAAGGAAACCTAATTTCCCAGAGTTTGTGGTGGGCATTTTGGCCAGTGGCCCTGTGGCCGTGGCCCTGGCCCAAGCAGCAGAACGACCCTTGTTGTCCTTGGAATCCTCTGTGGAATTACAGTTTTCTCTGTTTTGTGATCAGTGAAAGTATTCTAGGATTTCTGTTGTAAGGCATGGCTAACCAGCCCTGTGTTTTGTGCTCAGGACCTCGTTTCCTGCTTGGGCGGCCCCATCCTCAGTGGTGTGTGCCGGCGCCTGGCCACAGACTTCCGACACTGCCGAGGGGGCCTCCCCGACCTGGTGGTGTGGGACTCCCAGAGCCGTCGCTGTAAGGTCAGTTGCATCAGAATGGAAAGTCCTATTTCCATGATAATTTCATTAGCAACTTAAGCAAAGGCTCCAGTCTAGGCATTTCTTGGATGATTGTTGGCAAGATCGAATCCCTTGAAAGCTGTTGGACTGAGGGCCCTGGTTCTTCAGTGGCTGTTGGCGGGACCTCCACACCAGGGGCTGTGGAGGCCTCTCCTCTCCGCCGCACAACACTCCACCTAGCAGCTCGTTCATCAGAGCATGCAGGCGAGAAGAGCCAGAGTGTGAGCAAGATGGGAGTCAGTCTCTTATAACCGGATCCTGGAAGGGATCTTCCATCACTTTTGCTGTATTCTTATGTTAGAAGCAAGTCACAGATTCCAGTGCCCCCGTCCAAGGGAAGAAATTCTGCAGGTGTGAACACCGGGAGGCTGAGATGATGGGGTGCTGTTCTCTAAGCTCCCAGGAGTGAATGCCTTGTCACATGTTCAGGGCCGAGGGCCACCTTGCCTCACCTTGGTCTTCCCCTGCTGCATCCCAGGTTGGTTTTTATTACTGAGTTCTGAGATTAAAATAAAATTCTAGATACAAATCCTGTATCAGATATATTTTATCCCAGGCTGTGGCTTATCTTTTCATGCTCATAATAGTATCTTTTAAAGAGCAAAAATCTTAAATTTTGGCCAAGTCCAACTTCTCTGTTCTTTAACGGATCATGCTTTTGGGATCATGGGATATCTCAGACTGGAACTGTGTGGATTTGTGTATTTCTCCTTGCAGTTTAGTTCTCTCCAGTTTGCTTCCTATATTTTGAAGCTCTGTGATTAGATGTATAAATTTGAAGGCCTGTCACATCCACTTGATGAGTTGATCTCTTCATCATCATGAAATGACCCTCTTTTATTCCTGGTAGTGTTCTCCACTCAGAAACCAACCGATACTAGTAAATGGCCACTCCAGCTTTCTTTTGATTAGTGCTAACAGGACGTATCTTTTTCTGTTCTTACTTTAACTTGTTTCATCTTTAACAGGCTTCTTGTAGGCAGCATTATACCTGGGTATGACTTTTTAATTCACTTTGACAACCTCTTGCCTTTTAATTGGGTATTTGGACCATTTACATTTGATGTGATTATTGATAATTGGCTTTAAAGCTACCATCTTGAGGGGCGCCTGGGTGGCTCAGTGGGTTAAAGCCTCTGCCTTCGGCTCAGGTCATGATCTCAGGGTCCTGGGATCAAGCCCCGCATTGGGCTCTCTGCTCAGCAGGGAGCCTGCTTCCTCCTCCCTCTCTCTGCCTGCCTCGCTGCCTACTTGTGATCTCTGTCTGTCAAATAAATAAATAAAATCTTTAAAAAAAAAAGCTACCATCTTGATACTTGTTTTCTGTTTGAGCTTTCTTGTTCTCCTTTTCTCACATTTTTCTTCTTCTTTTTTTTTTAAAGATTGTGTTCTAATTCTTTGTTAGCTTGCTAGTTATAATTCTTTAAGTGTCAACACTCCAATGTTGACTGTGTAGATCTTAAACTTCCCATCTTTCAGGTGATGTTTTATGCCATCCCTTGTATAGTATAAAGAACAAGAGTATGTTTTTGTATCTCCTCTCCTGGTCTTTTTGTACTGTTCATACATTGTATTTCTACATGTTACAAACTCTACATTTTTTTTTGTTTTCTACAGTTGATTTAAGAATCTTTGTAATTACTCACATAGATACAAATTATTTTTCCTCCCCTAGATACAATTTGTTTTCAAAGATTGATTTAATTATTTGAGAGAGAGAGAACATGAGCAGGGGGAGGGGTTGATGAAGAGGGAGAGGGAGGGAATCCTCAAGCCTCTGGTGAGCATGGAGCCCAATACAGGGCTTGATCCCAGGACCCTGAGATCGTGACCTGAGCTGAAATCAGGAGTTGGATGCTTAACTGACTGAGCCATCCAGGCACCCCCTCCACCAGATAAAAATTCTGCTTATTATTCCTATGTAAAGATCCACATTTCCATGCGATGTCGTCCTCCTTCTGCTTGAAGAACTTTAACAGTTCTTGAAATGGAGGCCTTCTAGTGATGAATTATTTAGGTTTTCTATGTCTAAGTCTTTATTTCATCTTTGCTTTTGAAGGGTATTTTCTCTGAAGAAAAAAATTCTATGTTGATAGCTTTTTTCTTTCAGTATTTTGAAATAATGGTCCATTGTCCTCTAGCTTGCATTGTTTTTTAAAGCCCTTTAGGTTTTAAAAAATTCTAGCTGCTTTTAGAATATTCCTTTTATCACCAATTATGCGACTTAATTGTTTCTTTGTGTAGTGTTATGTTTCTTTTCTTGGGGTTCATTGATCCTTGGGTTTATAGTTTCCATCAAATTTGGAAAATCTGGATAGTTTTTATTGCTGTTTTGAAGTTCATTAATCTGCAATGAATAAAACTGACAGTGTTCCTGCCTTCATGAAGCTGGTATGTAATGCACAGTTTTGTCTTCGGGTAAATGCCGTGGAGGAAGTACATAGGAAGGATCCTGCTTAGAGATGTGCTGGACCTCTCTTGAGATGAATTTAAGCTAAGCATTGAAGGGTAAGAAGTCAGACTTGTGAAGAACAGGAAGAAATGTCCCGGGCAGAGGGAACAGCAAGCATATGGAAGGGCCCTTCAGTTGGGAAGAGGTTGGTCTTTCTCAGGAACTTTGGAGTGGTTGGCACGGTCCAGATCATAGTTTTAGAGGTCCTGGCAAAAGTTTGGATTTAACTGCAAATATACAGAAAGTAATCAAAGGGTTTTAAGCACAGGAGCAACAATCTAGTGCATGCTTTAAAACTGCTTTTCACCTGTATAATCAGAATCAAATTACTAGTTCTTTGTGAAGAACTGTCTACTTTCTACAGAATAATTCTGAGTTCCATACATGTATCTTTATTTTATATATGTAAGTAGAGCAGTATAGGTGAAACTACTATAGCATACGTGGCTATTGTTTCAGTAAAATACTAATAACTTTTTTTTAAAACTTACATTCCAGCTGGTGGAAGTTAAAGGCCCCAACGATCGTCTTTCACATAAGCAAATGCTCTGGTTGGATGAACTGCAGAAGCTGGGGGCAGAGGTAGAAGTCTGCCACGTGGTTGCCATTGGAGCTAAGAGCAAAAGCCTCACTTAACTAAGCTGTGGAGTTGGGGGGTGTCTGGTGACAAATGGATTGATTTTCAAAAGTATAAAGCATCGTTACATTTTATTTAACTTTGATTTTGTTATGTCAGTAATAAACCTGAGAGTTTAAGACCCATCATTGTACAGTGTCTGTGTGTCATAAAACTTGGTCTTGGCTCAAATGTACTCATTGATCACACAGAGCAGGTAATGAATTTTCTAGGTCAGTACCTTGGTGGCCATTTTAGGAAATGGATGCATCTACGTTATTAAACTAGACTTGCAAAACAGCTGGGAAAAAAACCAAACAAGTGGAATGTTTCACAGCTTTTGGTCTTTCATAAAAATAACATTCTTGATGTTTCTAGTAAGTACATTGGAGAGACCTGAATTTAAGGTTTTCTCTACTGCCCTGATACACTCAGCTGTTGAACATTCTTGCTTTAGGATTATCTAAAGAAGGGCACAAATTCTTTCTCTGGGAATTAAAAATAAATTCTCATTAAGTTCTGTAACTTTTAACTTGCTCTTACTAATTGGGCCTAGATTATCAAAGGAATGAACAGTCTTTATCAAAGGCAACTGTCCCTTTTCATCCCTAACCTAATGACTAGAGGGGCAATTTTCTATATAGACGGTGTAATTGCAATAGGGCTCTTCCCAAGAGCTCTAAGCCAAGGAAGATCTATGGTAGGAAGGCAACTAACCAGGATGATAGGACCAGGAGTCCGGGATGGGGGCCCCAGTTTCCCCCCAGACTAGTTCGGAGACATTTTTAGGGAAATGTTACTCCCCAGCTTGGTAATTTAGTGAATGGAAGGACAGGTTAGGGCATTGTCCATTAATACCCACATGGTCTTAACTATAGCCAGTTCTGATTAGAGCAGGCAAAAAAATGGAGTGTATGAGACCCACACAAGTATTGTTGTAAGAAAATGCCTTTGCTTCTTGAATCACTGCATTCTTGTAGATGATTTTGTATTGATAACTACAGCAACCAATTTCTGTGGAAATTTTATTTAGCAGTCAAAATTTCCTTCACATTCATCACTGCTGAACAAGATCTCTCACTTCCTGCTCATCCTACTTTAACTCAAGTCAGAATTTTAGGCACAAAGGTTTTAGTTTTCTCTCAAAATCAAGTTCTAACTACTTGAGGTTACTGCTACGGCAGGCAGGTTTTCTTGAAGGTACGCAGACGAATTTTAACCCTCTGTTAGCACAAATTAATATACTTTTCTTAAATAAAGTTAAGACATTTTTGGTTTTAAAACTGGTTTCCATCATAAAATAACAGTAAGACATTGTACACCTTTCAGTTCAGTACTACAAAGTCCCAAGCTGTGAGGGCCGCGTGGCATCCGGTCGGCACACACTTGGCTCGCAGGGCAGAGGGGCCGGAGCGTGAGGCGCTCTTCAGCGCGGCGTCCATAACCACACCAAGACTTCGGTCACCACCACTGCCTTTCTGCCAGCACAGGTGCCGGGCAGCTCTACAACAGCCAGGACTTAAAGCCGGTATAGTTGTTCTTCATATTATGCACGGTAAATTGTGGCACAATAATCATGATATAACAACTGTCCAGCAAAAATAAAATGAAAAACCATTTTTAGTACATTTGATTATCATACAAAAATATGCACATTTTCTATTTTAAAACAGTATTAATAGTACCTAATTTTTTTAAGCTTGTAAATTAACAACAAAAAAATTGCTAAAGGGATTGAAATAAATGTGTGAGGAAAGAGAAGTATAAAGAAATAAATGTTCAACAATCCCTCTCCAACATCCCCCAATTTAGGATAATCTGTAATAATAAAAAGGCAGCTTAACCAAAAAGGGAGAATTATTACACTTTCTAAGGCAGGATACGCTGTGAGATTTTAAGGGGACTGGGACTGGTTTCCAATCAAGGACTATAAAATGTTTAATGGCAACAGTGCTATTTTTTTATATAAACTGAAAAAAAGCCCTTATCTTCTAGGCAACAAGCTGGCAAAAACATTGGGTTTAGCCACAAGATGAATTTCTTAAGGCATTTTCTAAAAACTTCTGTCCTTAAAGTCCAGAGATATCATTTGTAAAAAAGGAGAATAATTCAAATAGAAACAGCTACTCATTACACATTAACAGTAAAATACGGCTTCGAAAAAAACTTGTTTTAGAAAAGATTAACCACTTCACTATAAAACTTCTTTAAAGCTTAAGGTGGCAGTTTAAGAAACTCTAAGTAACCGCCCAATTCGAAAACATCCATCCTATAAACAGGGACCGGGGTGTGCTGCTGACCGCCATTGCCATTTCGAGCCTTGCTCGGGGCCCCCACTGTGTGGCCTGGGCTCCTGTCCCACAACCGGACCAACACACACCTTTTTGTGCTTCTCCATCGCGATACTGCTGGCAGAGGCCAGGAGTGGGGGGCTTCTCTCCACATTAAGGTGGCAGTATTTTGAGAGGAGTACCCTTTTATTTGTCCTGTTGTCTATACCTAACCACTAAGAACTTTGTCCGTGGGAGAAGGGCCTTCTGTACAGGTGAGCAGACTCACCACCTCATTAGTGATTTCCAAGGGAAAAGTGTCAGCAACAGTTAACCGCACTGGAAATCCTGATGGGCAATGCCCTAAATGCCTGAGCAAGACCTCTATTTTTGAGGGTGGATTTCCGCATGGACAGCACTCACCCCTCCTGCTGTCACCAACCTGGTCATCCCCACAGGACCGCGGTGTCCTCGCTGACTTTCAGAGGGAAGGAAATGTAGTTCTGGGCACTCCTGGCTATTGGTATGAAGCTCAGTGGTGAGAAACCTGTTTCTAATATGTAGGCTTTTAACACCCTAATTTTAAAAACTGAAATTGTGTTTTACTTTGTGTTAATGCATACCTTAATTAATATTAATGTCAAAGGCACTTCTAAGTTTGTATTATCTACAGCAAATCTTTTAAAGTCAACAGTGCATGTTAGTCCTATGAAGGTAAAAGCAAACTCATGATTTTAAAACACAGTGATCTACGGTACCAAACAAGGTGACCGCCAATAAATTATGGCCCTGGAAATACTGAACCCTCAGGTGAGTTCCATTAGCGAGAACCAAGTGACCAGAAAAATATACAAATACCACCTAACGCCTGTGGGGGGCGCTTACCGGATGCATCTTGAAAATCTACTTAAAATTAATTTCTTAGCTTTCCTGGTGTCTGCTTCTTTGGGGTGCTCACCTGAGGACCAGGTAACCTTTAGAAGGTGGCAGGAGAAAATGGATGCGGACAAAATAAATGTCACAGACAAAACCTGATTCGTTTGCTCACAGTATTAAGAGTGGGGTAATGTCTGCCTACAGATCACCTAAAACTAAGCTAGGCCTGAAATGACAAAAAAGAGGCCATAAGAAAGAAAAGTTCTGCCTATTTTTTAAAAAAAATTATGAAAGACGCACAATTCAACATATTTTTAAATATTAGTGCAAATTTCAACTGTTATTCTGACAGAAAATTCTTGGAGCCTCAAATGCCTAGGTTAGCAATTTTAAGTCAGAGGGCAAGTTTATGGCTGCCCTCAAAATGTTCAGAAAATAGTACATTTCAGTCTTCATTTGCTAGTGTCTCAGTAGATAACCATATTTTGGCCCCACTTAGAAATTTGCTTAATGGTGTTCCTGAAATGCTTCGTCTGCAGAGGTTGCCTACGGGGGAGAAGGGGAAGGAGGAGGAAAGGAAGTCGGGCGTCGCCGAGGCATCGTGCGGGCCGCTGGCCCGGAAGTACATTCTGCTCTTGTCCAGCTCCGAATAGCAGGCTTCCAGAGGCCCAGCCTGCTGCTGCCGGAGCGTCCTGCTGAGCACGTCCACCTCGTCGGCCAGCAGGGAGAGCTTATGAAAGGCAGTGATGAAGCCCCCAAGGTTGATCTGGGCCTCGGGCACCCAGCGGAAGTAGCAGAGTTTCCAGAGCTTCACGTGTGTCCCCGAGAGATGCGGCAGGAGGACGCCGTGCAGGTCGGCTGGTTTGGAAAACCACTCCCTGAAGTACCGCTCCATCCCGCTGCTCTGGCCGTCGGGCTGCTGAGGAGGGTCAGGCTTTGCTTTTAATATTAATGAATTTCTCCTCGGAACTAAGTCTTGGTCACCGATGATCCCGTTCTTTAAGGAAGCTGGCATTCCTCTCAGAGTGGAGCTGTAGCTTTTCTGTGCAGAAGACAGGGTTTCGCATTATTTCTCCTGGGCTCCCCTTTTTGGAAAGAGAGTAAAGAGGCAGTGGCAAACAGAAGCCTAGTACTATGAGAGATGGTGGAACTGCGGCCATAAAGAACATTTTGTTCCTTCCCTGTAATACTCATCCCGATCCTCCTCCACTGGAGTTCCACGTTTTTAGGAACGGACTCTGGCTCTCAGCACTTGCCTGCATGGGGGTGGGGAGGGGATACATCCTGTTCAGTAATTTGCTTAAATGCAAATTTCTAAGACTTCTCAGTTAGGAAAAAGTGCAGACCTGGCTCATTCTAGAAAGAAGAGGCAAGCAGACGGGTTTCAGGAATGGGGCCTCCCAGGCTCAGAGCTCCTATCTGCTAAATCCCAGAGGCTGAGGGAGCTCTGTGGGCTTCGGTCGCCAAGAAGAAAAGTCGGGGCAGGGTTATTTCAGGTACAAAGCAAATGATCCCTCAGAATCTGTTCTGGCACTGTCGTTAAGGGAAGATACCAGGTTTTTATCGTCAGTGCCTTTTTGTAATTTACCTTTGTCCGTTTGAAAGATTTCACAGAACTGTTCTGCACACAAGGCGTGCTCTTTCCGATGTACAAGGGGTTATGGAAAAGGGTGCGATCCTTTGTTGTAAACTGAAGAGACCAGTCCCAAACGGAGGGGAATTTTAAACCCTTTTCGTCACCCAACTGGATATTTCTGCTGATAGCAAATTCCTGCAAAATAAAATATTTGAACATCTGTGAAAAGATGTCAAATGAAAGATTTTCTTAAATACATTCCTTTTTTGTGATGAGCCACTCATCACTATTTAAGCTGAATTTTCTGGACTATAGCAACTCTACTTCCCGAGGGCAGCATGTTTTGCTTTGAGAGAAGAGACATTCTTGGCACCATGCCTCAGAGGGACACCTCACATGCTGTGGTTGCGAGCAGAGGGCCTTTTCTCCTGGAAGACCCCAAGGAAGCGGGGCCTCCGAGATGTGATTAGAAGTGAAATTTCACAGAGATGATACCACAGAGTCTGAAACATGGCGCAGTTACTTCTGCACTAGGAGCATTTTACTTTTTGAGCACACGATGGTACACTTACACATTTACTGGCGAATGGATGTGCAAGACAATCTTCGGATGGAAATCACTGGCGTCTATTTTACCCCATTTTTCTAAGTGGAGAGACACCCTGCACTTACCCAGTGACCTTTGAAATCCAAACCATAGCCCAGGAGCAGCGAGGAAGGAAGCCGCCCCCCCCACACTGTGCACAGTCCTGGTGTCTGGCCAAGACCATGAAGACCATGCACGGAAGCCGGACCACCTGCTCCCCGGGCTCACGCGGCCCGGGGAGCCAGTGGCACTAGGATGCGGGCTGACAACCCACTGCGTCTGCGTAGAGGAGGTGAGGAGCATCTCAAGAGGAGCATGATCCTCATCTCGGCTGAGTGACAAAAGCAGGTTTATGCAGATTATTAGCTCTCTGGAGGAAATATCTCAGGACACCGATTCTCTGGATGGTGGGAGACGATGGATTCTTATTTTCTGTGTACCTTTCAGTATTCTCCAAAAAACCAGTTTCTTTGGAAATTAGGAAAAAAGGCAAAGACTAAGTGTCATCAGAAAAGCAGCGCTGAAGTGAGGAGGCCAGCTCCGTGCCACACGCGTGACCAGGTGTGACCCACGCCATGTCGACTCGGGGCCAGCCAGAAACAGCTAAGCTATCTAACAGCACAGGGCAGTTTACAACACTGTCTATTTCAAATGAGTAAAACTGAACCCATTAAGCACCAAATATATTTAGTTATTTGAGATTTCATCATATATGTGCATATAGAAACAATCAGTTTGTTTAAAAAAAAATACTATTGTTAAGAGTTGAAATCTAATAAAACATAAACCCCAACCTGTTTTAATGGCCTACTTAGGAAAATATATAGAAATCAGTCTTTTTTTTTTTTAATGTGAAACTAAAAACATCTCCAAGGAAGATGAGATTTTCCACAAATAGTACCTGACCATGAGCATCTAAGGTGGCCTCAGAATGGAGAAAGAAGGAAAAGTCTTTGTAGAAGGGACTGAGAACAGCAGTCGTGCTAAAAATCAGGACCTCAAATCAACAGTCAGTTTCCCACCACAGTCAGTTTCCCAGGGAAGGCAGAGGCGGCACTGCTGGCCTGTAGTCTGGCTGTAAGATCAAATCATGAATAATAAAGCACCGAGGGCAGGAGGGATCTGATGTTAGTGCTTGCCAGGAACAGCTTTTGAAAAAAGCCAAGTTAAAAAAATATAGCACTGGAGGACAGACCAGGAAAAACAGATTAAAAAAATATTTAACTTTTATTCCTCCATAGAAATCTGTTTTTTTTTTTTTAAAGATTTATTTTTTATTTATTTGACAGAGAGAGAGAACAGAAGTAGGCAGAGAGGCAGGCAGAGAGAGAGAAAGAGAGGTGGAAGCAGGCTCCCTGCCCAGCAGAAAGCCCGATACGGGGCTCGATCCCAGGACCCTGAGATCATGACCCGAGCCGAAGGCAGAGGCTTAACCTACTGAGCCACTCAGGCGCCCCTAGAAATCTATTTGTAAACCTATGTCGGCACATCCAGAATCCAGCCAAGAAGCAGTGGGAGGAGTGACTGTCTCTAGGAGGCCAACCTGGGCTCCACAGAGCCCCCCCCCCGCCACATACCCAAGGCACGGTGGTCATGGGGACTGCCAGGCTGACGTACTAGCATTTTACATCCAAGGTTTTACCGTCTAACAAGGCTGTCTCATTTCCTAGCCTCATGTACATTTTGAAGGCTCACGTGCGTGTAGTGTGTGTCTGTGTGTGTGTGTGTGTGTGTGTGTGTGTGTGTGTGTGTGTGTACGGGTGTGCTTGCAGGACAGTGAAGGGAGAGGAGGGGAGAAGCACCAGGGCAGGCAAGCAGTGCCATGCACAGCACCACCACAGCCCAGCAAGGAAGACGGCCAGTGGACGAGAAACAAAAAGGAGCAACTTGGAGTCCATTAGTTTAGGAACAGAATTCACCACACTTCAGGAGCCCAAGCCCACTGCTGGTCTCAGCATGGGACTGGGATAGGTTACATTCTTCTAGGGAAGCAGAGAATATATTTTATGAAAATCTCCTT
The DNA here is from genome assembly GCF_002288905.1 of Enhydra lutris kenyoni. Lineage (NCBI taxonomy): Eukaryota > Metazoa > Chordata > Mammalia > Carnivora > Mustelidae > Enhydra > Enhydra lutris. Next base: position 2,488,759 of record NW_019154113.1, on the reverse strand, counting down.
CCCAACTCTCCAACCTAAAATAAATACCCTATGACAGTGCTAAGTTTCTCCAGCCCTGAGCCCCTGGAAAGCAGCACTACTGAGACATGGCTCACCTACTCTAAGCCCAGACCTGCTCCCTCACGTCTCCTGTCTCTTGTAGTAAGCCTCCAGGTCTCCTCCTTTACTTTGGGGTGTTCCTCATTAATAAAGTTCTTCCTATTCGTATTACAACAGCCTGAATAAAATCATCTCCTCAAATGTCCAGTGCACTTTGTCTTTCATATCCACATCTAGAACGATTCATTTCTTTAGGAAACAGTGCAGCATAATGCTTCACAGTTTACAAAATGTTTTCAATTCACAGAATGGGGCCAAAGGTAATACTGTTAGTCTGGTGAGTCCATTTTTACAGATGAGGAAACCTGGGCTCACCATTCCCCCGGACACTGGGCGGGACTCACGTTAATCCAGGCTACGTCGCCTGGCCGAGGGCCTTACTGCCAAGGCTGAGGACCCTACCCCTCACCAAGACGGCAACCTCCTTAGAAAGTCTTCCGAGAGGCCCACAAGAGCTGCCCTTTTTGTTTCTCTCAATGGTTATCACAGCATATACCAGCTGTTCCCACTGCTGGTTCAAATGTGGGTGAGCCAAAACCTATGGTTCTGGAAGGTTCTACCAATGGCAATCAGAAGTTATTCTCAAGCTTGGCTTGAGACCCTCCTTAGTCATGATTCTTCCTCTAGGTCAATGAAATGTGACCAGAAACTGATAATCCTACCCCAATAGGACTGCTGTGTGGCAGGTGACACGGATTCTGAGATTACCTGGTAAGCCAGCAACCACTGAGAATCTCAGTCTAGCACCATGGGACCCTTCATCTCTGACAGTCCTTCCCACACAACTCTTAAAGAAAATAATCTTGCTCTGTACAACTTTTATTCCAGGAAATAAAAGTCCTCTAGCAGAACCTTTTTAATTATCGATCCGGACAGCCCAAATGTGAAAATATGAATATAAAAGTACAACATGTACAGTGGTTAAAATAATGTACATTTTTAAAAACTGGTTTTTAAAAATTGTTACATATCACATTTTCTTTTTCTTTCTCTCTCTCTTTTATGTAAGCCCCATGCTTAACAAGGGTCTTGAACTCATGACCCTGAGATTAAGAGTCACATGTTCTACCGACTGAGCCAGCCAGGCGCCCGTAAAACTGGTTTATTATGAACAATGTACATCAGAGAAAAACACCTAACGTGCCCACTCATAAAAATGAAACAGGTTCCTAGATTTTTTATGTCTTTAAATAATTCATTCAGAAACTGCAGCTTAAAATGGTAGCTAAGACAGTTTTAATTGATGTATTTTCAGCATGCAGCTAACTGTACTTTAATTCTACCTCCATAAAGCTGTAAGACAAACCGAGCAGTTGCTATCACCACACATCACTTACCGTGCTTTGTTTCACACGCTGGTGAGGAGAGTTGAAGAGGAAGGTGCCGAAGAGGGAGATGCGGGTGCTGTCGTAGAGCACTGCTAAGTACGTCTCTGAGAACTCGAAGGCCGCCGGGTACTGTTCTAGCAGCTGCCACGTGGCATCCAAAAACAGCAAAAATAAGGGAGACTGGCAGACACAGAGAGAAAATGGGATCATTCAGTGTTGGCCTTCAACTGTTCCCATTTATTTCCAAATTTATGGCTCACATTAAGGAAGAGATTACTAAGAACACCCCTCAGCCTAAAACACTAAGCTCCCAAGCTGAGCCAAGGCTATGCAGGCAGGTTAAACACAGCTTCTGTCAAAGCTCAGAAGTAGGTTCAACTGCCATAAACATCACAGCCCTTCCTTGCCGAAGATGGCAAAGTCAACAGACAGGTTGGCACTGTATGAATGGGGAACATTAAAAGATGTGATGAAGCCTGCCCTGGAAATAATTCTTTAGAACACTGAAAAAAAGAAAAAAATAATCCCAAAGCAAAAAGCGACCTCTGTATTCGCTTCTGGTGGACTGTGCAGGCTCAGCATCCAGAAAACTTGGCAGAGTTTCAGGATGCGGTTGGCGTCAGTCTCTTGGTCATATGGTGGGTCGCCAAGTTCAGCAGCTGAAGACAGCCATTGTATCTCGGGGTCCCGGCAACTTAAAAGTGAAGCAGTCACTGCTGGGATTTCCTCAGAAGGTGGTGGTGAAACTGAGAGCCCGCGAGTCAGGCTGCGCTCCCCACGACAAGCACGTCCATGAGAGGAGTGCGGAGCCATTCACAATGCCCACAGCCCTCACAAAGATGACCCTCTCCAACTTTCCATTCTCCACACATGGGCCCCATTTTAAGAAAATGTGATATTCAAAAACTGATTTTTCAAAATACCTAACGTGCTCATTACCTGCTTTGCAGAAGAGATAATACAGCATTTTTTCAAGTAGTTTTCAACTTGGGAGAAATGCAACGATTTTTTTTTTGAATTTCACTTCTACAGTTATAGCCATCTTTTTAAGTGCATCAATTTGGATGCTAATCCATCACTAGCCTTAGACTAAAGAAGCTAAGAGGTACCAAATGCAACATTTAAAAAAGGCTCCTCATCTCTATACAGACAGAATACCCCTTCACAGGATGATGTGAATTTTATCTTGTATACACTTAAAGACTCCCTCCCAGGGAGCATTATGATTCTGTTACCTCTTTCTCAGATCTCTTTAAGTGGTTGCATCTGTCTAGGAACTGATATCCGGCCATGACCCACTCCTTCTGGATCAGACTCTGGAATCCTGCGATTGTCCTAAAATGGGGATCCAGCATCACTTGAACAAGAGAAGCTACAATACAGCTCAAGTCTCTTCCCTCTTCCTCTGTCAAGAAAATGGAAAGAAAACGAATACTACTTAGAAAAATGCTGAGAAAAGGGGAAGAAAGAATAAAGTGGATAATACATTACTCTCTGCCTAGGCTGCCTTCAAAATAATCCAAGTTAGGAAAGTTCACTGGATTCCAGCAACTCTAAAACATTACAGACTTTCAGATCAATTAGTGTCTAATGGGAGATAGTCTTTTATACATGAATATTTTCCAGAAAACAGCACAGGCATCACACTTTTTACATTTCAGTGATTTGTGGTGAAAATCTTGCATGAGTCTGTTCTACTTCTATTTCCTAAGAACATTAAATATACTCTTTCTACTGGCAACTCCATCTGGTGACTCAGAAGTGAATGAAGGGGACGGGACGGTCCACCATCACCTGAAAAGGTGGCAAACATTTTCCTCCCATCTTTTATAGCTTGCATCCATTTCAATAATGCCAGTAAATACCCTGATATCAAAGCCAGCCAAAGAAATCGGGAAAAAAAATGTCTACCAGTATCCCTTGTATTAGATTATAAAATCATTAACAAAATATGAGCAAGTCAAATTATCTCATGAATGCAAGAATCTATTCCAGGAATGCAAGGTTGGTTTAACATCCACCTAACAAAGTAACACTTCATATAAATAAAATCAATGATAGAAATAACATAATCATCTCATTAGATCCATAAAAATTGTGTGTGATCAAAATTCAAAGTTCATTCTCGATAAAAACTCTCATCAAACGAGGAATACAGGTATACTTCAACCTCATAAGAGGAATCTATGAAAACCCACAACCAATGTCATTCTTTAAGGATGGTAACTCCTAGACTTGAGTGATTCCGCTTCTAAGCACCTACCCACAAGAAATAAACAAGTATGTCCCCATGAAGACTTTTAAAGAAATGTTCACAGCAGCATAATTCATAACAGCCACAACATGGAAATAAACCCATGTCCATCAATAGCTAATATATAAATAAAATGTGGTACTGACAAAGGAACACTATTCAGAAATAAAAAGAAACATGCTACATGCTACATGAATGAACCTTGAAAACATGTGTGAAATGAAGGAAGCAAGAAGCAACAGATCACATACTGTATGACTGTTTCCATGACACATGCAGATAGAGCCAATCTACAGAAGCAGAAAGCAGACTAATGGTTGTCTAGGGCTGGGACACAAGGAATCTTTTTGGTGTGATAAAAAACTTCTAAAACTGGACTCTGAACTCTACAGTTACTCTGTATATTTACTAAAAAATATTGATTTCTACACTCAGAATGGGTGAATTTTTTTTTTTTTTTTAAAGATTTTATTTATTTATTTGACAGAGAGAGAGAGAGAGAGATCACAAGTACACAGAGAGGCAGGCAGAGAGAGAGGGGGAAGCAGGCTCCCTTCTGAGCAGAGAGCCCGATGCGGGGCTTGATCCCAGGACCCTGAGATCATGACCTGAGCCGAAGGCAGAGGCTTTAACCCACTGAGCCACCCAGGCGCCCCAGAATGGGTGAATTTTACACTAAGTGAACAATAACCTATTTCAAAAACATGTTCTGCAAAATAAAAGTGTTAGTAAAATGTAGGCTCGGTATCTCTTCTAAGCTTTTTGTATTATAACAAGTGCTTCAAAACATGCGCTAAGTAGGATTTTGCAATAGGGTAAGAACACCCACAGGCTCAGAGGACAGATTACTGGGTTGCTGGGTTCTATACGCATTTGTGAATTAAATAACTCTGACTGCATCAGTTAAGGATTACTTGAAATAGTGTATCACTATTCTTTTCTCCCCCGAAAGGTTTTAAATATCTTTACTTTGCTCAAGTCAGTTAAATTTGACAGTTGGTAAAAATACTTTTGTAAGCTTTAGTAGCATAGCATATTCATAAACTATGCAATGTGAATGTCATAAAATAAGGTAGCTCATGGTTTATGAAACTTCATCATTGGTAAGCTTAGAAATTCTTTTAGCTGTAAAGTTATTTCACATATAATTATCCTTTGCTTAACTGAAATATTTTTATATTGTACTGTACTGCTCCTAAACATCAGACAAACTTCACATTATTGGCTATTCAACTCAATTTTTTGATACCCAACTCTTTAGAGTCCAACCCAGCGTGATCCAAAGGCATTTAAACTGAAATCTGTATGAATTCAAAACGTAACATTAGAGAGAAAGGACGCTCTGCCAAGATTAACACTTTGTATGACTCCAGCGGGAGCTGTGACCCACACTTCTCATGCTACAGGAAGGAAGGTTTAACACAGGGCAGAAAAGTGGACTCCCTTCTATTCCTCTGTCTGCTGCCGCTGGACCACAGCTGTCCTTGACTGAGTTGCAGAAGCTGTAGTGTCTGGTGGCACTGTGGACAGTAAGAGATGGCTAGGAGCCATGTGACTGAACGGACTGCAGACAGTCACTGAGCCACCTGGCATGGTGACCAGTGTCACTGGTAATGAATTACCTTGTAGGATGACAGAAAGATGCCGGCTTTCTAGAAGGTACACGAGTTCTGCTGAATGTTTAAGGAATGCCCTGGAAAGAGAAAGGGAAAAATACTGTCAAAAAATTAGATTTCCACTATAAATACTCCTTTAAAAATGTATGAAATCAAACACACCTAATCTTCTACTATACTGTATTCGCAATAACCTTTATGAATTTCATCAGTATTTATATGATTCTTCAACAGAGTATCTTTTGATTTTTTTTAATCAGGGAAACTCATTAACCCTTTTATAAAAAGGGGATTGATTTACATGACATTCTTTTTTTTTTTCTTTTTTAAGATTTTATTTATTTATTTGACAGAGAGGGAGAGATCACAAGTAGGCAGAGGGGCAGGCAGAGAGAGGGAGCAGGCTTTCTGTCGAGCAGAAAGCCCAATGTGGGGCTCGATCCCAGGACCCTGAGATCATGACCTAAGCCAAAGGCAGAGGCTTAACCCACTGAACCACCCAGGTGCCCCGATTTACATGACATTCTTGAAATCACAATCACAAAACACAGAGATCAGTGGTTGCAGGGACAGGGGTGGGGATACAACTCTGAAGGGGCAGCACGGAGGCCCTGTGGTGACAGAGCAGGTCTCTATCCTGACTGTGGCAGCTGCAGGGATCTGTATGCGCACAGACACACAGACCGCCGCACGCACGCACGGAAACACGTATAAATGGGTGAAATCTGAATAAGGCCTATACATTGTGCCACTCGGGTGTGGTTTTGTTTTATTTTAAAGATTTTATTTATTTGACAGAGAGAGAGTGTACAAGCAGAGGGAGCAGCAGGAAGGAGAAGCAGGCTCCCTGCAGAGCAAGGAGCCTGATGCGGGACCCAATCCCAGAAGCTTGAGGTCATGACCTGAGCAGAAGGCAGACGCTTAACCGACTGAGCCACCCAGGCGCCCCGTGCCACTTGGTTTTGACACCATATTCTAGGTATGGAAGATGTTACCACTGGGGGAAGCTGGTAAGGAGTAAATGGAGCACTGCACTGTTTTTGTACCTCCTGTGAGTCTGTAATTATTTCAAAATAAAAAAAGTTAAGTTCAAAAAAAGAAGGTGGCTGTACAAACCTTACATATTCTAACCACCGAGTATTTTCCAGTGAAGACAACCATTTTTCTTCAGTTTCTTCAAAAGGCTCTGCAATAAATATGGCAGTTATACACACATACATGTTTAGGCATTTTAAAGAACTTTACGTGACCAGTATCAGAATTAAGTGATACACATCACAGTTTTTCATATTTAAAAGCTGGCTTTAAGAAAATATTATGCATTTTCATTTAACAATATAAACATTAAGAGACATGGTACAAGCCTATAAAAAACAAAACAAGGATTCCCTGGGCCTTGGTTTCCTTCATTCTGGCTTTCAGGGAAATTCTAGAGAGTCTCAGCACCTCTGCCTCCTAAGAGCCAGTGGTTCTCACTTTCCTGGGGAGCCTCTGCTTGGAATCTGCAGCCCGCACTCACAGCTTCCTGCCAGCAAACCCTGTCCTCCCTGCCTCTCTCCGCCTCCCTTGCCGCCCGCACTGCCTCCCAGGACACGGTTTCTGTGACCACGGCAGGAACGAGAACACCTTCCCGGCAGGGCCTGCATGCCCTCCCCAGTCCTGCCCGGCCTGTCTCCAGGTGTCTCTCACCTCACAAACTCCAGGCTCTAGTCACAGTCCATCAGACAGCCAAAATTCATTCATCTCATTGTACTTTTTTAACACTCCCCCCACCCTGCCAGCTCTCCTTCCAGGCCAGTGCCCCCTCGCCGTTGGAGACCTGCCCCAGTGGCTGCCTCTCCTGGCTCCTAGGTAACAAGGGGCCCTCGCTGGGCACCCTTCAGGAAGGACTCACTTCACACCAAAGATGCTTCCGTGAGTCACCCCCTCCCCGGGACACACTGAAAGCGCCTGAGAAGCACTTGCTCAAACACAGGATTAGAACTCCGAGGCCACACAGATTACAACACGGCTCTGTCTGAAATCCGTGTCAAGTTCCATATCTCACAATGTAACTGTCTGCGTTAAAATCTCAGTATGTTTATCTGAAAGGTAGTTCACTGTTCTCCTTGGCACTTTTACCAAAGGATCCTACCATGACAGTTCACACTTTGAAAGTGATTTCATTGGTCTCTTTCTTTCCTCCAAAACAAAAAGCAGTTTAAACACCTCATTTTCTAAGAGCTTCTGATATTGTCACATATAATGATTTGTAGATATTTCAATGAGCCTCAACTTAAATATGTCTATTTGTGTATTTTCAAGGAATATAACTATTTCTGACATACCTCATGCAATGCTGTAACCCCCATTCATTATATACATACATACATATACGTATATATACACACATACACACACACACACACACACACACACACACACACACACAATGAAATTACCATTAACGCATAGTTGCTTAAGTTTCACAAAAGCCGCCTGTATTTCTTGGATATTGGGCAAGGTCTTATCCAAATCTGATTTGTAAACATCACTTCTCTGTGGATGACTTTTAGTTACTGCGTTACAAATCCTAATAAAGACAAAATCCTTGAGTCATTCATTCATGCCACACATATTTTTTGAAGACCTATTATGAGCTAAGGCACTACTCTAAGGGCTGGAGACAGACGAATGACACCGGTGGGGCCTCTGCTCTCACAGGGCTTCTATGCTTGGTGATGCGAGGATAAATGAGCAAGTAACAGGCTGGCGTGAAGGCCATGGTGGCTTCACTGAATGAATATAGGCAAGTTCAGGTCATGTGGTTGGAAAGGCTTTTCTGTGCAAATGATACTGAAGCCAAAACCCAAATGACTACAAGCCATTTAAGATCTGTGGGTAAGTGCTCTAGGCAGAGGGACAGTAAGGGCAAAGGTCCTCTGGTGGACACAAGCTCGGCTGTGGAGAAACCTAGAGAAGGCCAGTAGGGCTGAGCTCATGAGTCTAAGGAAAAGGGGGTGGAGAGAGCTCAGACAACGAAGAGAATCGGTCTTATTTATGAAGGGTGGGAGAGCTGGGAAAACAAAGGAATTAAAACAATTTGCAGCTTAATAAAGTTAAAAGATAAAAGTGCCACTGGCTGTAAGAGTTTAGAAAGAACCCTGGCCCAGCAGTGCTGGAGGCTTCCCTCTAATAGCCGCGCCCCTTCCTGAGCACTTAAGGAGCAGACATGGCAGTCAACGCTGGCCTCGGAGCAGGACACAACAGACAGGTCACGTGCAACGTGACCAAGGTAAAAAATCCATGAGAGATCACGTGAAGGCAGTCACCCTCCTTTCCAGAAACCTGAAGGGTCCTTTGAGGGTCACTTGTCGGCTATTTGCTTCAACAAACATGGCTTTCTTAGGTACGGCAGTGTGGAAAAAAACCCTAACATCTGGCTGGCTGTACCAGTAATAGTGCGTAATATACAATTTGAGGCTCTCTGAGCCAGTTTTCAAAGATCTGTTGCTTTGTTCCTCATCTATTTTGTAAGTATTGAATAAGTATCTGATACAGCAGGTATTTCCTGAGTGCTGAATGTATGACGGTGTCCAAAATGTAGTCCCTTTAGCTCACAAGCTCACAGCCTCGTAGCAAAGAGAGGCAATAACCAAACTAACACACATATACAATTAAAAACCGAAGTAAGTGTTACGATGAAAACAGCCATGGAGAATGTGTAACTCGAGGCCTGATCTAATTTAGGAGGTGAGGGACAGCTTATTTTCAGGAGTGATGTCCGAACGGGGATATAAAGAATGAGTGAGCACTGAGAGGGTGGGGTAGAGAGTGCTTGAGGATAAGCATGAAGAAAGACAGCCTGAAAACGGAACAGCACCATGAACATCAGGTGGGAAAGCCCCGGCATAGCCCACGGGGCCGGGGCCTGGAGCAACAGGCCTGGTACTGGTGAGACACGGAAGGAAGGCATGAGGGCCCCTGACAACACACTGGGGGGTCGAACTGGAGTGGATACACATGGGTTTGTAAGATTTTGAGAAAGAGAAGAGACAGAATTTGATGAACTGAATGTGGGGAAGGAAGGGGAAGAGAACATATCTAGGATGATTCTTGGGTTTCTGAGAACAGGCTGGGAGAGGGCATGGTGCCCGTGCTGGCGTCTGAGTTTGGACAGCATGAGTTTAAAGGGCCTTTAAGACTTCCATGGAAGAGGGGCACCTGGGTGGCTCAGTTTTAAAGCCTCTGCCTTCAGCTCGGGTCATGATCCCAGGGTCTTGGAATCGAGCCCCGCATTGGGGTCTCTGCCTAACAGGGAGCCTGCTTCCTCCTCTCTCTGTCTGCCTCTCCGCCTGCTTGTGATCTCTGTCTGTCAAATAAATAAATAAAATCTTAAAAAAAAAAGAGACTTCCAGAGAAGATGTCACATTAGGGATATAAATTTTATGATCACTGAAGCCACAGCCACAGATGAACTTCTTGAAGAAGGAAATAGAGAATGGGAAGCAATGGCCTCGGACAGCTTCTAGGTAGTCTGCAAAGAGCCAGGGCTGCAGAGGGCACAGAGTACCAGTGAGGAAGAGGGGCTGCAGGAGAGTGGGAAGGAGCAGAGCGCTTCAGGGACAGACAGAGCAGCAGTGATGGCTGCTGCCTGCTGAATGCCCACCGCTTTAATGACAAGGAGCTCACCGGTAACTTCAGCAGCAGATGCCGAACTTGTTTGTGGTAGCTCATTAGAACACAATTCAAGCTACTGTGACTCTAAGACCTTAGACACACTCAACTAATAGAGGAGTCTGATTTATCCTGAAGTATCTCAACCGGAAACCACTGCACTTTGGAAGTATGTTAAAGGTGACACTGGTATAGCAAGACGTCAGCAACGTAAGATCCTCTGGTGTCTTACAAGCCAAAGGGTTAAATTACGTTTAGTATAAACTTCAATGTTAATTTTAATATATGTACATTTTTTTTCAAAATGGTAATTCATGTACAGAATACATGCTGCTAATTAATAAAACTATGCCGTTTTCCAATTATTTTCAAGTAATCAGGAGTTTACTGTACTCATTTAGGATAACTAAAAATGTCCCAAGTAACAACAGCCGTGTCTTGATTACCTCTGGTCAATTTTCCTCTGCTGCAGCACGTCTTTTATGAGGGCCATTCGCACAAGAGCACTGCCATTCGAGTGGCTCCAGCACCAGAGCTAGGAGAGAAGCAGAGCCTTTACTTAACTGGGCAGAAGAAAAAGACATCGGAGTGAATGAAATCCAACAGACATCACTTACTGGCATCCTTCTTCCAACGAAAGAATGGGAAAAGATCTTCAGATCTTGGTCTGCTAAAGAACTTGGCACTACAAAGTATTCTGGAAGGCTGGAGAGGAAAAAAGCGAACTGTGACACAACAGTCCTGCGCTTTAGGCAAGTAAATGTGCTTTCCAGATGCCATATATACACATTTATGCCCATTTAGTGTGTTCCCTACTTGACGGCCACATGGCATCTACTGTGGAAGATGAGGCAGACCCTAGACATCTCTGCCTAAAACATGTATCATGGCGTCAATTATCACAGAACTAATATTTATAGCAGGGAAAACAGCCAAAGGAGATGTGTGAAATATTCTCCAAAATGATTTTTAATCAAAGATGTATTCGGTTTCTGAAAAACATATCCATCTTTGTTCTCTACGGGCAAGGACAAAAGGTACAGAAGACAAAACCAAACCCGCGCCACAAACCCAAGAAGCTTTAGCTCCTTCTCTCCGCCTTCTAACCGTTTCCGTCCCCAGAAGACACCCAGACTCCAGGACACTGCCTGGACAGCAACTCCTAGCAGGCAAGCTCACTGCGCCCGAACACAGCCTCCTTTCTCTCTTCTTCCCTTATCTTTAAAACACCCACGGAAGCACTATTAAAAACAAATGTTCCATTCACGGTAACGTGAAAGTCACCAGAGAGCAGAGTCTGATTATTAGGCATAAGAAGTCTGGACTCACCAAGTGGAGATCATGTAACCCTCGTTAATAGAACACACTCTCCAGCCGGAGGCACCCGTCCTCTTGATTTCTCGGTCCCAGTCCGAGTAGGCTTCGAAGAGCGGAGTTTTTTGGGTGCTGCCCCCGCCAGCTCCACCGCCGCCTCCTGAGGGTACTCCATTAATGTTGTTGGCTACAAGAGAAAGCAGTAGGATTAGTTTTATTTCAAGGTCACATTTCATCCCACATGCCCTCTCCGCTCTCGGCGCCTCCTGTCAGGAACATGTGCGGACGGGACGTCTCCTCCCTGCGAGTCTCTCAAGTCTCCCTCAGATGTTCCGACTGCTCCCAACGGTCCTGAGAAAGAGGCAGCCCTCCTCTTCTCTGAAGAACTCATTTTGTTTCGTCCTTATCAGCTCTTTCCCGACTCCCTCAGCACCGTTGGTTTTTCTGTCCTTCTACTGGCCCTATCTCCTCTGCCTTCAAACACAAATAGGTCACCTTGATTTTGAGAAGACTTTCACTAGACCAAGCTGCACCACTCCAGTTACTGTGCTATATATACATTTCTCCCTCCTCCCCATTACTGACGATCTTCCCGAAATGACGAACAACACCTGCTGCCCAGATCTTCTCCTCTTCCATGGTCTTCTATCCCTATCGTTTCATGGAAGCCACTCACAAGCCTCCCTCATCCCCCTGCCCTAAACTGTGGGGTAAATTCAAATCCTTGCTCATTTTTTCCACATGTTTTGCCTGGAACAATGAATGCATCCAAACATGTCTGCTCTCGACCAAATCTTTCATCCCTCTAATATTGACGCCCCACTCTTTTCTACAGTTCATTATAAAATTCTTGGTCTCCCGTATCTACTCAAATTTCCTTTGATAAGTTCACAAGGGTTCCTTGTACTCCATCCATCACAGGGCCACTCCCATCTGGGGATTTCAGCAGAGGGCATACACTTGAATTTCCTCAGCAAGAAGCCCTCTCTCATGGAGAACTACTGTCCTCTGTGACATGCCCACAGCCTCAGGAAAACCAACAGAGTGACCAGAGGGAAAAAGAGTGTCTCAGCGGTCAGCCTCATCTACTCTGGCAATCTGAGGTGACAAACGACACAATCTTTCCTGGTCCTGTGTCTCACTGCTGCAAGTGGCAACGGTGGTGGCAAGTTTCTAGCATGACATCCCCGACATGACGTTCTGTAGCACTCAAACCAGCCTGTAGCCTACAGGACCCAATGCCCCAAAATCATGCTTTCGTGATGCTATACCCTTGTCCCAAACTTTCCCTCATGGTCATTTTCCAACTTCCTCAAGCAAACCTAAATGGTTTTGCTTAAAAAGCCCTTAGATAATCAACCCGACCTTTCATTACTGCCTAAGCCCCGTGGCTCCCCTGTAACCACAGAAACCCCTTCACCGTCCCACGAACATGCCATGCCCACCTGTGGACCATTTATTAACACCTGGTGCAGACAGGTATTTTTGGAGAACTTCCCATGTGCTAAGGCCTAAAAATTTAAAAATGAGTGCAGTTTTATCTATATCTTGAAAATGCCAACAAGACAGTGGAGGGTAAGCTCAGCCCCAATCACAGTGAGCAGGATGTATAGGCGCAACGACAGCCCAGAGGAGGGTGTCCTTGGCACTCACTGGAGACGGAGGCTGGGGCACGAGAGGCCTCAGGACCTGACCACACCTGAACAGAGACCTAAGGAAAGAGCCCAATGTTGCCAGGTGGCTGACGAGATGAGAAGAAGGTAGGCATGCTGGGTAGAGCAGAACATAAAAAACATGGTGTAATTGTATGATATCAGCTAGAGCATGAGGGATGCAAGGGTTGGTGGAAGAGAGGCTGGAAAATGAGATGGAGCCAAGACTCTTGGTCTCTGCTGCCCCAAACAGTAGCCATTAGCCACATGTGTGATTGAAATAGAATAAAATAAAATAAAGTATGCAGGTCCTCAGTTGTACTAGCCACATTTCCAGTGCTGAACAGCTGCATGTGGCTAGAGGCTCCTATACCAGAAAATGCAGAGGAGAGAACATTTCCCTTCCTGGACAGCGCTACTCTAGATTAGAAAGGGTCTTATGCACCAATTCAGAATTCTGAATTTTATGCTTTAAGTGGCATCAGAATTACCCAGTCATTCTGATTTCAGCAGAGCTTATTTAATATTAAAACACTAAAGCCAAGCACATATCCTGGAGTGCCACTCCATCACAGAGCCTTCTCCAGAGGAGCTATAACCGGAGTCTGCTGAGGAACTTGAGAGCTGTAATCTCTCCGGGAGGCAGAACCTTCCCGGAATGTCCAGGCAACTGTCACTTTACTCACAGTGTTCCAGAACATCAAAACCACAGAAAGTTATTCAACATTAGAAGATATAATTCATCATACGATCAAATTACAGAGGAAAAACAAACCCTTTATGATCAGTTCAAAGTGCAGAAAAATATTTGATCAAGTTCAGTACCTACACATAATTTAAAAAAACAAACTTGAGTAAACTGGGAATCAAAGGGAAATTCCTTACTTGATAAAGGGTAATTACCAGAAACACACAGTAAACATCATCTTCATCAAAATCCGGAACAGAAATGATGCCTGCTATCCTGATGACCAGTCAACACTTTACCAGAGGTCCTCACCAGGCAATGAGACAGCCACCACCAAAAAAGAAGTAATAAAGAGCACATTCACCATTTTTAAAGAGCTATCTATGCAAACAGTGTTTGGCAGGATATGCTCAGCTAGGAGCCTAGAATGGAATACTTTTGAGTGTTTTGAAGTTATAGACTTTAGTAAGCTACTGAGAACATACAGTTTATGAGACGGTTTCTCTAGCAAGATGTAATCTGGTCTAACTACGAAAAGACAAACTTTCTGAAGATCAGGTGAGAAAACCGATAAGATAATACACTGTTTACTATTTTACAGGTTTTGGCTGTTGAAAACCTGTCCATTTCTCAACAACTAGGGCCAGGTTATATGTTTACATCTTCTTCAGAGCATGCGCAGCGGATATTTAATATGGCATCAGAGAGTCTGGAAATACTAACGCTTTCCAGAAAGTCCAAAAGGCCTGATGCCTGTGGCCTGCACCTCAAGCGGATTACTAATGCGTGCAGCAACAGAGCGGCAAGATCAGTCATATTACGAAGATCCAGCTTCCCTCAGAGTTACCTGAGGTTTTAGGACAGCTCCTCAGCCAACTAAAAGTGAAAACCAGATAGTAAGCACTCCTGACCTTGGCTACCTTCTTCTTCTTCTTTTTTTTTTTTTTAAGATTTATTTATCTGACAGAGAGTGAGGGTGAGAAGAACGCATGTGCACACGTGTGTGGGGGCGGGGGGAAGGGCAGAGGGAGAGAGAGAGAATCCTCAAGCAAACGTCCCACTGAGCGCGGAGCCCGACGCAGGGCTTGATCCCAGGACCCTGAGATCATTATCTGAACCAAAATCAAGAACTGAATGCGCTCAACCAACTGAGCCATCCAGGTGCCCCATCTTGGCTATCTTCTGTGACACAGTTCAGAAGTCTAATTCCATACCGTGCTGAAATAATCAGAGAATTTCCACTTAACTAGCCCCATCTATACTTAGAATGGCCTCAAACAACAGCAAAGAGTAAAAATGGTCAACATATGAGAAGAAAGCCTATCGCTTTGACCATACTGCAGGAACCAGAAGTCATGAAGGATGTCAAAGTTTGTAAAAACAAAGCTGTGATGTTATGTTCAACAGGGTGAGTCAACGAAGTGGTTCTAACCAGGAGACTTGGACTTTGGGGCTGAGGCAGAGCTGGTATGGCTGCATTTCTAAAAGCTCCTCCAGGGATTCTGATACAGGACGCTGGTTGGGAAGCACTAGCATTCAAGAGACAGCTACACTGAGAATCTTAAAAGAATGAACAGGCAAAAAACTTTAAAAATTTCTACAGTTTCAAATGGACTATGTACTCTGCAAGTGGTTTTCAAATAAGCATTTAATGGAAAAAAAAATCTAATACCAAGGCCTATGTTAATAAAAAGGAGAAAATCACAAAATAAAATAAACCACTGAAAATGAACATTTTCTGCCCTG
Organism: Enhydra lutris kenyoni; assembly: GCF_002288905.1. NCBI lineage: Eukaryota > Metazoa > Chordata > Mammalia > Carnivora > Mustelidae > Enhydra > Enhydra lutris. Next base: position 2,473,406 of record NW_019154113.1, on the reverse strand, counting down.
AGACTACATGACAACTTGAGATTATATCACAGCATTTGCAAGCTCAGTGTCTGCCATGGAGTAGAGCTGCTAACACTGAGGCTACAGATAATTTCTGGGGGTTTTTTTTTTTTTTTTTTTTTTTTTTTTTTTTTTTTTGAGCAGGGGAGGGGCAGCAGCAGAGGGAAAGAGAGAATCTTAAGCAGGCTCCATGCCCAGAGCAGTGCCTGATGCCATATATACACATATATCTCACCATGCTGAGATCACAACCTGAGCCGAAATCAGGAGTCAGACAATTAACTGACTGAGCCACCCAGGTGCCCCAACTTCATGAGGTTTTCAATTCTCCAGACTGGAAGCATAATCTGACATCTTACCAATTTTATTACAAAGGTCCATCTGTACTTTTGTGACATTATCTGCCCAATAACAACCTGACTGATGAAAGCAGAATCCTTGTGGTTTCTTTCAAGGTAAGAAAGAAAGAACCCAGAACCACCGTGTGTTTGTGCCAGCGCCTCCTGAGAGGTTCCAAGCCTAGGGGTGCTACGCATTGTCCCTTTACTTCGGGATCCTCAAAGAAGTACTTGGATGACTGGTGAGCTCTGCAGAGATGGTATTTTCACTCAAGGGATGCCAAACATTGAAGAAAACCTCAGAGTGTCTAAGGCCATCTAAGAGAGTCTTTCCCTAGATAACTGCAGGGGATATCCTCTAACTCCAGATCTTATTCGTGGAAACAGCTTTGTCACCTACCTGCCTGCAAAAAGGACTTCTTTATTCTTTAATCCAGCCAATGAATCAAGGTGGCATCCAGAAGTTCAAGAGTGGATTATTGGGCATCTTTCACTCACAAATTAATGAATTCTGACTGCAGTGTGTGGATAGTTCAGGCTTCTTTTGATCTTAAGGATGCAGTTTATGCTTCTGCAACAGCACGGAAGGATATTAAAGGGTGTTACCCTACGAGGAATCGTAACAAAACTCTGGCCAAGAGTTATGTTTATGAAGTACCTGTTAAAGCAGGAGGTGACTGAAGGATGTAATAAAAAAAGTGTTCCTGAATATTTTAAGTATTAATTATCAAACTTTATCAACAAAGCTTTATATAAGAAGACATACAGAACCAACTGATGTAAATAAGAAAATCCTGTAGCAGAGCTATGGGTAGAATAACTATTTAAAGTATTGTTAACCCAGAGATGCCCACAAGAATGGATGAAGAAAACTGAGAAGTAACCGGAGCAGGCATCAGGTTCCCAAACGCATAATGAAGTTTAGTGCATTTGCTGAGCTCAGGTCATTACATTACTGCAGAAATCATGAATCTATATCCTGGACAGAATCATTTCTATTAGGAAAAAAAAAAAAAAAAAAACGCATCAAGAATTGATCTGTATCATAAATTAAAGTGGGAATCAAAAACTCTTAGAACTCTCGGACCTCTTGAAACTTTCATTTCAGCTACTCTCTTGCAAGTGTGGGTGAGGATCTTATTGAAAATAACCTTGATGATCATGATCTGTAGCTTGATGATGACCCAAAGAAATATTCACCTAATGAGTAGTGCAGGATCTACAATACTTTTATGTTTAGACAATAAGTGAATGTATAATTTATATTAAGAAATAAACTTTAAAAATAATTTGTTCAAGCCTAAGTTACAATTGGTTACATTTTGATAAGAAAAATTAAGTTACAAATACTTTGTCTTTTATTTCTATAAATACAGCACTATATGAGAAGAGCTACTCCTTCTGCAAAGCGTGACTTTCACATACCATCTCTATGGTGTTTACAAAGATCTTTTAGAGTAGTGAAAATATACTTATACCATATGCACCTGTAGATACTCTGTATTGTTCCTACATCTTACTGTATTTACAATATAATAATACTCAAATACGCTTTTATTACATAGATTAAATTACTATAGTATGTTATGTTTTGAGATAATAAAATGAAAAACCAGTACAATTAATAATTTGTAAGATCCTTTTCCCGACCATGTTGGGGTGAACTGATCTTTGATTGTAAATACATAATGGATTTATTTTTCTTCCTTAATAGTGAGAGAACATGTGCCTTAGTAGGTTAAGTCAACCTGTGGTCCCTAATCCATGAGACATGACCCCTTTGTTTTTCCTCTTCCCTTTATCAGATTTTTTAAAATGGCTGATTATAATTAAATTTGCATGTAAGAAATGTACAGAATTACATGATCATCTGGAATTTTCCTTGGTGATGTCATCACTGAGTAATCACATAGTAAGTATATGAATAGTACTACTTTACTTTTACAAAAACTGCCTGGAATGTACTTATCCTTTGGACAAATGCTCCTCTTCCTTTCATCAATTTTATTAAGAAATATAAATTCAGTATTTTGATGACCTCAATGATGATCTCTCCACTAAAAAGTTTAACCACTTCAGCTTTTGCATAAAATCACACCATGTCAGAAAAGATCATGCATTTCAAAGATCTTTTAATTTTCTGTCTGTTTTCTTTAAAAGTTGAGACTATTTCAACTCAAGCTATCAATTAAAAATGGGGAGGGGATCTTTCTTGACCGTAAAATACAAGCCAGGGACCATCGGTAAAAGACCTAACATGATTCTTATAAACCTATGTTTATAGCTACTTACAGGTTCTTCCTGGTCACTTTCTAACAAATAATCTAACAAATCTCGCCTCTTTTAGTATGTAGTGCTTTATTCTCTAGCAGTTATGAAGCTAATAATTCTACAATCATTAAAGCTCATGTACTTGGAAGCCTGATAAACATAAGAATAAAACTTATACAATGTAAAGTTAGTTACAATATTTAATATTTTCATATTTACCTGAATTGTGGTATTTTTTCCCAACATATTCAAATGCAAAGAGTAGCTGGAGGTCTGTTGGCTGGGAATAATGAGCTATTGCAAGGCATACCTAGGAAAAATTCTATATTTAGAATTTGATTTTAACACACTTATTTAAATGAAATGTACAATAAGGCCTTGGTTACTGGGAGCATCATCTTGGGTGGGCCAGTGAAAATAGATTCTTATTTACGTGTTTTTTTCTGTTGAAGCTAGAATGGGAAAGAGCTCCCTAAGGCCAGGTATCTCATTCATGTTGTGCCCCCAGGACACTGTTTATAATCTTTAGGGAGTACATGGTTAAGTATTTATTAAGTGCTTGCTGAGTTGAATTTTAACAGGAAAGTAATTTTATTCAAATAAATAAACTTGAAACCTAAAGAAGCATTCTCCAAAAAGGTAGTGACATATAGATATAGATATAGATATATATACATACATATTCCTAAAGAAAGGATTTAAAAAAGTTTCATTTTTGGTGGACTGTAATGAGTTAATACCAGCAATCTGGAAGGCTTAATGTAAGGTATGAAATTTTAATGTTCATAACCTCATGACTTAATCCAGACTTAATCGAGACTTAATCGGAATCTAGACTTAATCGGAAAGTTACAATCACAAAAAATGAAAATTAGCAAGAAACCCAAAAGTACAGGGTGACTCAAAAAGGTACATTAAAAAAAAAACAAACAAACAACTGTGTTTAAGAAAATGGTTTGAGACTATGTCTAGGGTGGAGTGTGGGCTTCTCCATCGAACAGATCAGGCTATGAATCGTAGTGTATACCAACACTTGCCCTGCAAATGATATAAAATCAGTTCACCTCTCTGAGCCTTGGTTTGTGCAACTGTAAAATGAAGATAATACGTATGGCTATGGTAAGGATTAAATCTTAATGCATGCCTTGGCCTCTGCAGAAGCGCCATACATGGAAATATGGTTGATATTATTTCCAACTGCTGCTGGAGAGAAGGAAGGATGGACAGTGCTCTATGTTGACAACGCCCTGGACAGACTGCAGCAGTAAATATTCTTAAATGATTAGAACAGAAAGAAGAAATTTAAGACATATGAAAGGAGAGAAGAGAAGATCTTACTTAGAAAGATTAAATATTATTTAGAAGGAAAAGCATTAAGCCAAAACAATGTATTTCTGACAGGAGCAAGCAGGAGAAGTTTAGTTAATTGTTAGTCCATGTTGATTAGTGGTGTTTGGGAGGGTTGACACAAATTCTACTAATGGGTCAACTATGTGTCAAGCTCTTGTTTAACAAGTATACTAAAAGTCTTCTATAGAATGTTTCCTGTCTTACTAAATTAGAATATATACACAAATAAAAGGAGTTTATCACTAGTTTTAGTTTTGACTAAAAGCAACAACAAAAGATTCTTGAAACTTTTATGTAATACCTCAATTTTCTTGACTACAAGGAAAGCCTTCTAGAACAGTCCCAGTTACGCAGTTAGGAGACAGTAACCTACATTCCCATCCCTAATCGGTCAAATAGTCTTCCTCAGAGAGCTTCTTCTAGCAGCAAAACTACTGACCTCCGTACCTTGAAGAAGTCCTCAACCACTTCCTATTCTTCTGGTTACCATATGTAGTTTATAAGCTTTGTTGTAATTTCCTCAAGATTATCTTTCACTTTTGTTCCATTTCCCTGCACTACCACAGCTATATTCTTAAGCCATACTCACCTTTCGGCATTTCTGTGAGCTTCCCTATATTCTGGAAAAAAAAAATCCACAATGCCTAAGAAGTCTCTTCTAAAGAGGAAATTCTGACCAGCAACTGTGTTTCCCAGATAACCTCCTATGGTTCCCAGATACCTGCCTAATATAATAAATCTTCTCATTCTTGATTCTTCACCAAGCTGGCTCTCTTCTACCAGACATCACTTCTTTTCCCTATGTTCCCTCAGTGGTCTCCTGTCAGAACAACATATCTATCCATATTTCATATTTTGCCTGCCTTACTTCCAGCCACCTACCCGCCACACTCTGCCTGAGAAATCCTTCTCCACTGCTCGGCCAACCATGCTGTCCCTGAATCTACGAGCTTCGTTGAACTCGAATCTCTTCATAGGTCTTCCTAGTCCAAGCCGATTTCACAGTATTAACTGTAGAAACCCTTCTGTTCTCTCTGAAGAACAACCACTCTGATATAAAGTGTCCCTTCTGTTAGCTGTGCTTGTGTAGCTGAATGAATTTCAAAGTATTCATGACATAGTTTTGAGTGTAGATGGAAAAGGCACAGGGGTTCTTCGTTTTACTTCCACCATTAAACTCAATCCCTTAAGGGTAGATGCTACCTCTGTCATTCATTGGGCAGGTATTTCCTGCCCGTCCACCACATCCAAAGCCCTGGGGCTGCAGCAATGAACAACACAGACGCAGATCCCCGGCCTCTTAAAGCTTACATTCTACAAGGGGAAGACAGACATGAAGCAACAAGATAAATAAGAAAAACGATAGTGAGATCATCGTAAGAGCTAAAGGAAAAAAAAAAAAAGCCCAGCGGGGGAGGGATATGAAGTGTTATGGTGAGGTTGAGAAGGTAGTAGATTACTAATGTAGAGAAGGAGACTAGGAAAGACCTTTCTGTGCAGAGCTGAGTGAAGACCTGAAGACTTCTGCATTTTTGGTTTTCCTCAGCAGCTTTCTGAAGGTGCTTTGCGTACAGCAGCAGCTGCACTAAAAATACTAGTTGACAAAATTATTTACTAACAGTAAGGAAATGCTCTAAGCCAATGAAATGAGCATATCACGTTGTCTGACACATTTAGAAAGCAGCCACAGGCCTTGTTTACACAAAAGAAATTCACAGATCATTATGGAGTATGTTGCTTATGGTCACAAAGCAAAAACAAACAAAGCAAACCCAACTAGGCAAACCCAACGTAGCCCACTTTTAGAAAGCCCTTGAGAATAGCACACCACATCTATAAAGGGTCAGGAAACAAATGAGTGTGCTTAATAGCATCTCTAATGCAAGAAGACTACGAACAATCTGTGGAACCAAAGCTGGTTAATCACCTGCACAACGGCTGATCGGGGGTGGGGTGGGGGAACAGGGGAACAACTTGAACTAGAGCTGGTGCTGAGTAGTGTAATTACAAGTGTGTGAAACTTACTTCTACGTAACCTAAGCAAGGGGCCTTCTTGGGGACCCAGATAAAGGCACGTACCACTTGAGCTATCTGGGTTACATTCATGCTGTTATGTAGGACATTTTGAGAAGAGAAATAAAGCCAAGAATCCTCTCCCTCAAGCTTTTCCGTACACGCTCTTTAAAAAGCTTACGTCCATATTCCTAGCTTCCGTCACTAAGAGCTTGAAAGACTCAAAAAAGTAGGTCTCATTTTCATGTAAAATTATTCTAATTTTGCAACGTGCTCCATAAGCATTAAAAATTTTTAGAAAAACTCTACATCTTTAAACACTGCTTCTGAAAACGGTTCATCTGCCCTGGTTGTCATAGGGAATGAAGAATATCTTGGTATTAAAGACATTAAATTATGGAGGGGAAAAAGTAAACTACTTCTTAAGTGATCTGTGGACCAAGGACAATCTTACAGACAGAAGCCAAAGTGCCCACAGTTGGTTTCTCCTCTAAGATCAGCTGGGGGCGCAGCACTGGAGAAACTCAAACCTCAGCAAGTTCTAGCACACTGACAAACAAAACTGGTTTCCTTATTTTGTGCTCCAAAAGCCACCATGGAGTAAGTCTCAGATTCAAAGCAAAAAAGAAAAAAAGAAAAAAAAAGTTCAGGAAAAGCCAACTATTCTTTAAACAGATGGGTTGAATTTTCACTTTTAGAAAGTATGCCTGACAAGTGGTTCACAACCAACTAATCTGAAAATAAAGTAGAAATAAAGGGCATACATTTCACTTATCATCTTTATATACATGTACACACACATATATATATTTTGTAAGTAATAAATCATTAAAAACAATTTTTTTTTGCTCCTCAGTTTTGAACAGAGGTTTTTCAAAAGGAAAGGGCGGTTCCAAGTTACTTTGAGGCTAGACACCCAGTTCTGCAAAATCAAATTCCTTTTCTCTTTATACAGATCTGTCCCAAACATCCTATTGACTTGTGACAGACCCAGGATAAGGAGGATGAATGCTAACGGATGCAACAGCACAGTATCATCTAACTTTGTCCTATCGCAATTTAGGCAACACCAACTAGACTACCAGAGGGTTATAGAGCAATATTTAACAAAATGTGAACCAATTTAGCATTTCGAGATTTCGTATTTCAAACAGAAATATAAATGCTTTTGGTATTTCAAAGCTAATCAGTGGTTTACCCACCAGAGAACTCTGAATGTGCTGGTCATTTTAAAACAACTTAGAAAATCAGAGCATTTCCACAGAAAACTTAGCATTCAAAATTTCCAGGAGGTAAAAATCAAGCTGTAACTCCCCAACTGTTACCTAATTTTAGTTGAAAAGTTTCACTTGAAATAAAAGAATGTGCTAGAATTCTTCTTTTTAACTCATGAAGCCAGTAAGTTTTGGGAGCATACATGCTCTCACCTCTGTGTCTGAGACGTAAGTCAGGGAAAAAAATTCTCTTTATATTCTTACTGCCTCCACTTTTCTTTTCTGCACCTGCAACCCCCACCCACAACATGTCTCTACAAAAGACAAAAAGAGCATTTCTTTCAGGCCTGAGGTTACATGCTTTTAATATTTTAAGACAGAGGAGAAAGGATTTGTGCCAGAAGTCTAGTCTTGGGAAAGGGCACAAACAGTTGGACTAGGGTGTCTCATGTAGACAGTTCCGTGCAGTCCCCTTCATCACTTACCAGCAGCACAACAGACAAGGGATATCCTGAATTTCCAGAGCACTCAACTGTTTCATTCATTTGGCAACTAATCACTTATGTGAAAACATCTTTTATGCCACTACTTTGTACCACTCTTCAATTTTCATGTGTTCCTGCTCTAATCTTCTCAACTAAGCACACAACCTCACACTTAAAAAATGACCAGCAGGTATTTATTAGAAGGCTCAAGAATGAGGCCAAATAATTATGATTTCCAATCACTGAAATAGAGTCATTTGAAAAATATAGTTGACAGTGGGAGAGAGGGAAAATTTCTGAAAGAATATTGGGCCACTTTATCAATTTTTTACTTAAAAAAAATCCTGTCCTAAATCTCTTAAGATCTACGGTGTCCCTATTCTTATTTTTTTTTATTTTTATTTGTTTTTTTAATTTCTTTTCAGTGTTCCAGAATTCATTGTTTATGCACCACACCCAGTGCTCCATGCAATGGTGTCCCTATTCTTGATATGCATCCTGAAATTAAGATTTTCATAAGCAGATTCTTGATGCTTTGACTGATTAAATTACACGTATAAATTTAAGCTCAAGAAAGTAACTCAGCTAAAATGTTTTATAATGAGCCTACTACCTAAATAGTCTTAAAGTCTTTCTTTGTAAGAGCAGGCATCTCAAGTTAGTAAAATGCCCAAATCACAAACTGCAGAACTGAACAGATGAAAGGGGCCTACAAAACGTGAACCAATGACTCACAGCTACCTAGCTGAATTTTTTATTACGGAGCACGCCGAAAGATGGTTTTATACCTGAATACTTTTAGCCACAGAGCTCGCCACACTCTGCTAGATAATCTAGTCCTTGGGGTCCAGCATGTTCAGATATTTATCTACGCTTGCCTTCCTGTGAGGAAACTGATGACTCGAAGTTCTAAAAATAAATCCACAATGTCCTCACCAAAGGGTATGAAAACAGCTGCCTTAAGAATTTTTTGACGGCCTCATTTTGATATCAACAGAAAATTCACTGCAGTAAGTCTACTAACCATGGAAACCAAGAGCACCAGAGCATTCTGGGGTGGTGCAAAAGCTGAATCATTTCTGAGAGAAGGTTCCACTTCACTAAGAAACTGTTCCTTTATTCCCAGTGTGTGGGAGCAGACCTCTCCTAGAAAGTGTTATATTCTCTGCATTTGCTGCATCATGGCCTGGACCTGTAAGGCATCATGTCCACCAGCTTCACTCCTCTGCCAAAGCCAAAAGGTGGGATCAAGGAAGTGGGAATTTTTGCCCATGAAACTCACTCCATGAGCAGGCAATAAACATTCCCGGAAGTCAGGGAAAAAACAGAGCCAATTAAAAAGTCCCTAGATTTTAGCTGTTCCCGTGGAATAGCTCTCAAATTAATACACTAAGATTTCCTTAAAGTACTAATAATTATTAGGCCTCTCCCATAACTATACCTTTACCTAACCCTTACGTAACTTAAGTCTAACTTTTAGTTCGTTGAGGACATTCTAAGGTATTTTCTAAAGTTCTTACCAAGAAAGAACCAGCTGGTAATGGTTTAAGTGCAAAAGATACAATAATTTCTACATCATAGTTTCTAGTATTGTAGGAGCTGATAAAAAAAAAAAAAAAATCTGAGCAACTGAGAAAAAAGAACTTCCACACAGAACTGATACTGGAAATACAGTGCGAAACACCAAACTTGATAAAGCTTAACAGTATTACCTTTTTGGCACTTTCAGGACCTGATTCATCAAAGCGAAATCTGACAATTCTGAAATCTTTACAGTAAATAATTAACTCTGTTGGATTAAATTTCAGTTTCTGGTTGGGACCTAGGACTTTCTGCTTCCTCTTGTGGTCATTTACTAAAAAGGAAAAAATAAAGAAAAAAATGTGTAAAAATTCTTTTTTGTCACTCCCTCTTTAGTATACGTTAACAAATTATTACTGAAAATAATTAGGTTACCCACTACTTAAACACTGCTTCTCTGGTATCTTTTATATTTGTCTACAATTTACAGAACTTGGAAAGGGGATGGATTTCAACTTCGCTTTTGACTATATTTTAAATGATCTTTGCATAAAACCACCACCATCTAGACACATTTAATGCTTAAAATTTTAATTTAAAAGAGGACAAATACTTGGAAAACATAAAAAGCTAAATATGCTGTATTTCCATTTAAAAATAATTTATCGACTTCAGGACACCTGGGTGGCTCAGTCAGTTGAGCATCTGACTCTTGTTTTCAGCTCAGGTCATGATCTCAGGGTCATGGGATCGAGCCCCACGTCAGGCTTGGCACTCAACGAGGACTCTGAGATTCTTTCTCTCCCTCTCCCTCTTCCCCACCCCTTGCTCACATTTGTTCTCCCTCTCTCTCTAAAATAAATAAAAGTTTTAAAAAATAATTTATTGACTTCTCTTTCATTAATATTCCTGGGACTCAAACAAAAGGGAGCAGGGAACATAAACCTACAGAAATAAAATTCCAACCCAAATGTTTGAGAGGTGTGATTCTTCAAGCAATACTTCCTGAGGAGAATCAGCTTTTATGGACTGAATAAAGAATACTACATACCTGTGACAATTTGCTCAATACATGTTAAAGGGACATCATGCTCACCAAGAAGAAGGTTTCTGTAATGGAATTTCTGAAATAAAAATTATGTTCACGTTAGGTTATTCCTCAACAACCTCAAATGGTAGTAACTGCCTTACTCTACCATGATGACTATCTCTAAAAAGAACAAAAAGCTTTTGTCTCCAGAACTATGACAGTTCTAAGGAGGGAGTATCTCAGAACATACTTCAGTCATGAAAAGGAAAAAGAAACACATGCTATGTTCACACTCTCTCCACCTTTCTCTCCATACTTTTATATATGAAATGAGGTTAAATTGTATACAATAATACGTTTATAATATCCAAGATATGCAATATTATCAATCACTTCATAGGCAACCATTTGCATGCCTGACTCTGGTTAGATGGTCATTAAAATAACAAAGAAAAAGGTACTCTTAAGTCATCAGATTTTAATGGGCAAAATCATGGCTTGATTTTACAAAGGAGACTTTGGAAAATCACTCTTTAGAAAGTAATTTTTAGAGCAGAAATTATACTAGAAATAAAAATCTTCAGGCAAACTATAGCTTGTTTTATTTTAATCTGTCAGCAAACACTTTATACCCATTTTTAAACTAAGAACATAGTTCTCACTATTAACCAGCTGTCAGTAGAGCACTGGTTTATTTCCCCTACCAGCGGTATGAGATGTGGCTATTTTAATTAAGTACATGCATCTCATTTACAGTGAAGTCTGCAGCCAGAGATAAAAATGAATCTAAAAACGAAGAGGAAAAACCCAAGTCTATAGCCAAATTAGTCAGTGTTGTCTACATACTAGGTACCTATAAATGCCTTCAGTCTAAATATACCTACAATAGTTTGCAATAAACACACAAATATAAAGTAAATATTTTGGTAAACTAATAAAAGCTATATGAAATATATGTATCCAGAGTCAGACGCTTCAGTCAAAAGTTTACAATTAATATCCAAATATTTGATTAGAGAACAATTCCTATCATAAATAAAAGTCTAGGGGATAAAAGTATATAACACTTTAGAAATCAAAATAGAAGAGCCAAGGAAAAGTCCACAATTTTTAAGTTAATCAAACGAATACCTGAATTTTTAAAAACCAAAATTAAACGTATTATTGGTTTCCAGTGGGACCATAAAATGGCAAGAGTGTTATTAAAGAAAAATTTTATCAGTATTTTTCTTCATTCTAATTTGACAAGTAAATTGAAATTTCAAACTAGAATTTGATGTTTGGAAAAGGAATTAGTTAAAAATACTATGAAATCTATAAAATCCACTGTGTTTACGCAATTATTTGCTAAATAATTAAGCTTTTCTCTTTAGGACTACTTAAAAAAAAAGGATAGCTTCATTTTTAAAAGCAGTTTAAAAGATGTAGAAGAAAGAAAATACTAACTCCATTATTCAAAGGATATCTACGCAATAATCACAGGAGATAAAAAAGCAAGATAACTCAACCATCTCACGAATTCTTCTCCTTGAGTCCCAACATTCTCCTTACACTTTATTTTGAATTTTAATATAATACATTCCCAATGTTGTTAACTGCATAATAATTTTACTATAATTTTCCATACTTGTGCTTTATGTAATTATACATACTGCTTAGAGTCAAATCCTTGAAACAACTAAACAGCACACAAATAACACACACCTGTAATGGCATCGGGTCATCCGTAATAAAGGAAATTTTGAAGTTACTGCAGATCAGCTTTCCCCACAGATCGTATTGACTTGTGTCCGTTGCAATGCATTTTCTCACAAAATTGACTTCATTTACAACAATTTCCCCTTTTAAAAAAGAAAAATATTGTGTGAGCTACAACTATACCATAAAATGTCTACAGTCACCGTGTGGCCTATGAGGATTAATTCATGATGACGAGAGTAAGAATGAACCCTGGAGGCTCACCAGGTGCCAGGTGCCAGGAGAGCTTTCATTAAGAGCAGCAGTAACAGTGAAGCACTGCCCACCATTTGTTAGATATAGAAACTGAGGCACGAAGAGCTGAGGGGTCTGAGATGGTTCAACCGGAAAGGCTGAAACCGAGTCTGCATTTAATACTATGTGATACTGCCTCTCATTATCTTTTATTGAAAGGCATTCTGGAGAAGAGATAAACTACACTCTCTTCTTCAAAGTACTGCTTGGAGTATTTGTGTTTTATTAACATGTGACTTTACAACCCAAACCAATGTCTTTGATTCCTTTACTAAGGGATGAGAAACAGAGTTTGGGCTTAACCTCAAAATCAATAACACAATCTATTATTGGTAAACAGGGTTCAGGATGGTGAACCCTAGGAACACCCTGAACTCATCTCCTCTCATGGACATCCTGAGTCACATATCTTGAGAGACAAGCCCTCAAAACACGGAACTTTAAAAACCAATGAGGTTTGTGTCCCAAGACCCATAAGACCCTAGAGATCTGAGAAACTGCTCTTAAAAGGCCAAGACACTTGGACTCACACACCTGGGGCCCAGGATGGAGGCAGCGATGGTGGCCAGACTTCAAGTGAAGGAAGCTTACCTGTTTCTTATATTAAAGCACTGGCCTGAAGGGCAGGTGCCTTATTTAACACATCTACCTAGGAGCCTGTTGGAACACTCTCTGGGGACAGAGACTAGTGGGCACCATATCCACAAACTCCCTCTGCTGTGCTCCAGACCACCAGTATCTCTCAGAAGGCAGCTTTTACATACATCTGGTAGCCTGATTTTTGTGGTTGTCTCCTGGCTCTCGTGGCCAGTAGGGCTTACACTTGTGGTCCCACAAGACTACGTATTTGCATACCTTAAAAAGTTGATGCCTGAGGGTTTGGCTTCCAGTCAGCCAAATCGAGGCACTGAGATCCTCCCCTCTGGGATACTGACTGGTATGGCACATCCTAAACTACTGGAATCTACTAAAAATATAATAGACTGATTGGACAAGCAGGATGGTTTGAGAGATAACAAAGAGCTGGGGAGGGCTGAACAATAAGGTTCATCTCCTACACAATGCCCCTCCTTCAGGATTGGGAGAGGTAGTTGTTTCATCTACTATATAGAAACCAACACAGAGAGTCAAACAAAGTGAAGAAACAGAGGAATATGTTCCAAATGATAGAACAAGATACAAGAGAAAAAATTTAGTTAAATAGAGATAAGTAATTCACCTGATAAAAAGAGTTCAAAGTAATGGTGGTAAAGGTGCTCACCGAAAATGAAAACAGTTAACTCAAAAAGATAAAGGTACTCCTATGTTTACTGTAGCATTATTTACAATAGTTAAGACATGGAGAAACAATGTTAAGTATCCATCAATAGACAAATGGATAAGGAAAATGTGCTATATATACACAATGGAATATTACACAGCTATAAAAAGGATAGGATCATGCCACTTGAGACAACATGAATGGACCTAGAGGGTATCATGCTAACTAAAACTAGTCAGATTGAGAAAAACAAATACTATATGATTCCAGTCATAAGTATAATCTGAAAAAAATAGATAGATAAAAATCAAAATCAGAACTATAAATAGAGACAACAAACTGATAGTTGCCAGAGGGGAGGAGAGTGGGTGATTAGGCAAAGAGCAGGAGATACAGGTCTCCAGTTATGCGATGAGTAACTTATAGGAATAAAAAGCAGAGCATAAGAAATATGTCACTGATATTGTCATAGTTATGTAATAGGACAGATGGTAGCTACACTTGTGGTGAGCAGTGCATAATGTATAAAGTTGTCAAATCACTAAGTCATACACCTGAAACTAATGTAACATTGTGTGTCAACTATACTCAGATTTTTAAAAATTGCATTTAAGTGAAAAAAAAAAAAGAAAAGATAATCACTGGGATCATCATCTGGGAAGAAAAAAAACGCATGAACACAATGAGAACTTCAACAAAAGAGATGCAAGATCTAAGAAGATACTGAACAGAAGTCACAGAATACAATAACTGAAACAAAAATGCCCCAAAAGGGTTGATGAAAGGTAGATGAAAAAAAAAAAAGGAATCAGTCAACTTCAAGAAAAGGCAATAGAACCCACCCAAATCAGAATAGCAAAAAGAAAAAAAGAATGGAAAAATGTGAGGATAGCTTAAAGGACTCACTGGACATCAAATGGACTAATGTTTGCATCATCATGCTCCCAGGATAAGGGAAAGGGAAAATCTTACTAGAAGAAATAATGGCTGAAAACTTCCATTTATCATTATGTAGCACTCTCTTTGTCTTTATTACAGTCTTTGTTTTCAAGTCTATTTTGTTTGATGTTGTTCTGGGATGGAAACAGACATCCAAATCCAGCAAGATCACACAGTTCCCAACAAGAGGAACCCAAAGAGACACACATCAAGACACACTGTAATTAAAATATTAAAAGTTAAAGACAAGGAGAGAATACTAGAAGCAAGAAAAAATAACTTACTACAGACAACAAAGCCTGACAAGGCTATCAACAGAACTTTTAGCAGAAATTGCACAAGCCAGGAGAGAGTGACACTATATATTCAAAGTGCTGAAAGAAAAAACCCTTTCAATCAAAAACACTCTACACAGCAAAGTTATCATTCAGAAGTGAAGAGGAAATAAAAAATTTTCCAGACAAGCAAAAACTAAAGAAGGTATGCTAAAAAGACTTCTTTACACTGAAAAGAAAGAGCACTGGAAAGATAAACATATAGTAAAGGTAGTGAATTAATTACCTCTAAAGCTATTAAGAAGGTTAAAAGACAAAAGTAATAAAATTACCTAAAACCACAATATTTGGTTATGGGATACTGAAGATATACAAAGATGTAAAATGTAACATCAAAAACATGAAGTGTGAATGGCAAGAGTAGTATCTTAAGCTTTACAATGGGACAAAACTTAAGTTGTTAAGTCTTAAGTCTTAAGTTGTTATCAACTTAAGACTGTAGACTGTAACAGACAGAAGTTGTTATATTTAAGCCTCACAGTTGCAAAACAAAGCAAAAACCTATAACAAATACACAGAGGATAAAGAGAAAAGAATATAAGCATACCACTAAAGAAAGCCATCAAGAAAAAAAAAAAAAAAAAAAGCCATCAAACCACAAAGGAAGAGAACAATGGAAGAAAGGAACAGAGAGGGAACTACAAAAACTGCCAGAAAACAAGTAATAAAATGGCAATAAGCACCTATCTCTCAATAATTACTTTAATGTAAATGGACTAAATGTTCCCATCAAAAGATACAGAGTGGGTGAATGGATTAAAAAACACTTATCTATATGTTACCTATAAGAAACTTGCTATAGATGTATGGAAAGAATGACAGAACAAGGGATTTTCCATGCAAATGGAAACCAATGCTGGAGTGTATATACTTACATCAAACAAAATAGACTTGAAAACAAAGACTGTAATAAAGACAAAGAGAGTGCTACATAATGATAAAAGGGTCAATCCAATGAGAAGATATAACATTTGTAAACACTTATGCACCCAACATTGGAGCACCTAAACATAAAAAGAAACTATTAGCAGACTTAAAGGGAGAAATAAGACAGCAATCATAATAACAGCTGGGGACTCTATTCCAGTCAATAGTTTGAATAATTACTAAAAGCACAAGAAAATTACAGGCCAATTTCCCTGATAAACACAGATGCAAAAATCCTCAACAAAATACTTACAAATAAGAAAAATTCAATAATACATTAAAACCATCATACACCATGATAGAGTGGGATTACTGCAGGGATGCAAGGATGGTTCAACATCTGCAAATCAGTCAACGTGATACACCGCATTAACAAACTGAAGAAAAATCCTTTGATCATCTCAACAGATACAGAAAAGCATCTGACAAAATTCAACACCCATTTATGATGAAAACTCTCAACAAAGCCAGTGTCGTGGAAAACATACCTTATATAATAAGGGCCATATGTGACAAGCCCACAGCTAACAATAAACTCAATAGTGAAAAACTGAAAGTTTTCCCTCTAAAATCAGAAACAAGACAAGGATGCACACTTTAATTCAACAAAGTACTGGAACTCCAAGTCACAGCAATTAGCTAAGGAAAAAACCAAAAGTCATCCAAATTGAAAATGAAGAAGTAAAACTGTCATTATTCAAAGATGATACGATATATATAAAACCTTAAAGACTTCATAAAAAAATGGCTAAACTAGTAAAGTCAGTAAAAATCAATATACAAAATTTGATTACATTTTTATATGCTAATAATGAACTATGAGAAAAGAGAAATTCAGGAAAACCATTTACAATTGTATCAAAAAGAATAAAATACCCAGATCTAATTTAACCAAGGTGGGGGGAGAGCCTGTTTATTGAAGACTATGAGATGTTAATGAAAAAAATTAAAGATGACACAAATAAATGGAAAGATATCCCATGCCCATGACTGGACGAAATAACATTGTTAAAATGTCCATTCTACCCAAAGCAATATACAAATTCAATGTAATATTAAAATTCCAGTGGCATTTACCACAGAAATAGAACTATCTTAAAATCTGTATGAAACCATAACAGACCCCAAATAACCAAAGCAATCTTGAAAAAGAACAAAGCTGAAGGTACCATGCTCCCTGATTTCAAGCTATATTATAAAGCTATGGTAATTAAAACAAGGCAAACAGACATATAGATCAATAGAACAGAATAGACAGCCCAGAAACAAACCCACCCACACACATATGGCCAGTTAATTTCTAACAAAGGAGCCAAGAGTATACAATGGGGAAAGGACAGTCTCTTTAATAAATGGCATTTAGAAAATTAGATAACCATAGGCAAAGAGAATGAAACTGGACCACTATCTTACATCATACACAAAAACTAACTTAGAATGACTAGAATTTTAGAAATTAAAGACTCCATAAAACTCCTAGAAGAAAACATAGGTGGTAAACTCCTTAACAAAGGTCTTGGTGATAATTTTTTGACTCTAACACCAACAGCAAAAGCAACAAAAGCAAAACAAACAGGTAGGACTACAGCAAACTAAAAAGCTTCTACACAGCAAAAGAAACCAACAACAGAATGAAAAGGCAACCTATTGAATGAAAGAAAATACTTTGAAATTATGTAAGAGGCTAACATCCAAAATATATAAAAAAGACTCATGCAACTCAACAGCTAAAACAAAACCAAACCCGATTTTAAAAATGGCCAGAAGATCTGAATAAGTATTTCTCTAAAGAATACATACAGATGACCAACACGTACATGTAAAGATGCTCTATATCATTAATTTGTCAGGTAAATGCAAATCAAAAATACAATGACACATCATGTCACATCTGCTGGAATGGCTATTATCAAAAAGATCGGAAATAACAAGTGTTGGCAAGGATGTGGTGAAGAGGCGATCCTTCTACACTGTTGGTGGGAATGAAAATTGGTGCAGATGCTGGAAAACAGTGTAAAAATTCCTCAAAAATTAAAAGCAGAAATACCATATGATCCAGCAATTCCACTTCTAGGTATTTACCCAAAGAAAATGAGAACATTAACATGAAAAAAATATATGCACCCACATGTCACTGCAGCATTATTCCCAAAAGCCAAAATATGGAAACAAAGTATTCATCAGCGGATGAATGAGTAAAGAAGATGCAGCACATTACCCCTCTGGCTCAGGAATACTACTCAGTCATAAAAGAAAATGAAATCTTGCTATCTGCAACAACATGGATGCACCTTGGGGGCATTAGGCTAACTGAAATTAGTCAGACAAACACTTCATAATCTCTCTTATATGTAGAATCTAAAACACAAACAAATAAAAACAACCCAAGGTCTTAGATACAGAGAACGGCTTAGTGTTTGCCAAAGGTGCAGGATGGGAGAAATGGGTGAACTGGTTTGTTTTTTTTTAGTTTAAATAAATTGAATTTTAAAAATTTAAATAAGCTATATTTTATAAAGCCAAAGTGAGTTTCCCTCTGCACCCAAATTATAACTTACTTGGCAATAAAACTTGAAAATATAGTTTCAAAGTTAAAAGGGAAGATTAAAGAAAGAAATGTAAGAGATCAAAACAAAATTTATAATGTGCTTTGAAAGAAATTATTTATTTAAGGCATGGTCTTCATTAAAATAAACCTTAATTTCAAGATCTAAAATTCGACGAGACCCGTGGACATTTTTAAGCACTCCATCTTCAGGCTCAATGGTAGAAAGGGGAGGGTACTGATCTACTTCATCTATATTTATCATTATAAAAACCTTAACAGTGGTGGATAGAACCTGTTTGCTGACAAGCCACAAAAACCTACCAATTCAAGAATGCAACTATGGTCTCAAAGTGATTCTTTCACTCAACAAAACTGTTATAATAAATCTGAGTTGCAATAATAGCTTTTATTCAAAGTTCTTAAAAATACACAAGATTATTTTAAGAACAGCAGCCTACTATTTACTTGAAGATTTAATTCAAATTTACTCATGTCAAAGTCTCAGCTTAAACCACCTGAATAATCTTCCATCCTGAAGACAAACCTTCTGCACATGGCCTGTTGAGGCCCTGCGCCCCTCACCCTCTGCCACTGTCCTCCTCACCTTCACCCTCACACCACAGTGCTCTTTTAATCTCTCCTAGGGATCATACTGCTCCCACTGGATGTGGTCTTTGCACATGTTGTTCCCATTTCCTGGAATATTCTCCCTTAGCCTAATCACTTTCTCAGAAATGCTTTTTTTTTTTTTTTTTTTTTTTAAATCTCCCTGCCTAGATTAAATCCCTCAATCCCAGCATCATACACTTGTTATTCCTAGCATTTACACAGCTACAATTATATATATATATATATATTTAATTAATGCCTATCCCACCCTTAGGATCATATGCTCCATGAAGGTAGAAGGGGGAATGATTTTTCCACAATGCTGATACTTCAGTTCCTAGACAAATGCCCAGCACAAGGCAGGTGCCTATTAAATGAGTGCTGAACATGTGAAATCACTTCTCTGCTTCCTGGTTCACCAGGCAACTACCAACAATGGAAGAGGAGGTGCTCCAGACAGAACAAAAACCAGCAATTTAACAAGGCCAAGCAGACAAGAGGGTGAGGAGATAAGATGCATGGGAAATTCACATCAAGTTAGAAAAAAGGAACAGAACTACTGTGCTTGCCTACCACATACATAGGGAGCTGTAAAATATACCAATGGGAGTTTCTCAACATTTTTCATCTTTGATTCTTTCAACAACCCATAAGGTATGGCAGATAAGGTACTTGGATCCAAAGAAGTTATATCACTTTCTTAAGATTTAAAAAATATTAAGAAGTAAGTTTTCAATTTATAACCAAGTGTTCTGATTTCAAATCCAGTTTTCTCTATTCTTACATAAAATTAAACCTATTGTACCTAGAAACAGGAAGCACGAAAACTGAATTAAAGATTCAAATTACTAGTCTTAACTGGATTCTAATGAGAAAAAAACCTTAAATGACAAAAATTTATGTTGAAACTCATCAAATAATTCAAACACATAAAATTTAAATCTTCCACAGCCCCAGGGTGCCTGGGTGGCTCAGTGGGTTAAGCCGCTGCCTTCAGCTCAGGTCATGATCTCAGAGTCCTGGGATCGAGCCCCGCATCGGGCTCTCTGCTCTCTAGGGGAGCCTGCTTCCTCCTCTCTCTCTGCCTGCCTCTCTGCCTGCTTGTGATCTCTCTGTCAAATAAATAAATAAAATCTTAAAAAAAAAAAAAAAAAATCTTCCACAGCCCCTTGAGCCCAATGCCTCCCAATTATCGTGGGATATTGGGATATGCCTCCCAAGAACATGGGCCTGTCTTCCCCCCAAGAAATCTTAGCTACCAATTATAAGAGGGCCCTGAACTTAAAAACAAAAACAAAAAACCCTAAATTAATTATTCACATTGCACACAGATGTCATACTCCTGCAACACTGATTTCTTCATACAAGAACTCCTGGCTCACGAAGTATAACCTACATCACTTCATGCTGTGCCACTTTTCTCAACTAGCAAACTCATCTGCCCAAGGACTCTCAAACCAATGCTACAAAAAGTCATTCAGTTCTAACTCTAAAGACTCATATATATTTTTAATGTATGGTATACTCAAAAATTAACTTAAAAAAAAAAAGCCACACCACAGGATTTTAGGTTCCTGAGAAGGGGAGAAGACGTGATAATGGAAAAAAGAGATGGAGGTCTTGTGGGACAGGACATGGCCGCCTCATAGCACCATCAGCCAATTGTATTTATGAGGCACACACCCAAGGACAGCCTTCTTCTCTAGCAACATGATCCTCTTACTGATGGCTCAAATGTAAAATGTCAAGCCCATGAACGCAGTGAGAATGAGACAAAGATAAAAGGAGAATACATTTAATGAGTCCAGGGGATGGCCGAGCACAGCCTGATGATGATGACCAAGTCCAGCCCCGGTTTTTGTAAGTAACATTTTACTGAAACATATCCATGCTTATTTGTGTATTGGCTCTGACTGCTTTCATGGACAAAGGCAGAGCTGAGTACTTGCAACAGAGACTTTTTGGCCTTCAAAGTCCAAAACATTTACTGCCTGATACTTTTTAGAAAGTTTGCTAGACATAGTTTCTTAACTTTTACATATATTCACATGGATACAGAAACATAAAGAGATGTGTATATACGTGGATTAGTAACACAGGTGCATATTTTCTACTCTGGCCCCTATAGGCCTAAAAATAGTAACACTCCAGCAACAAAGTACATTCAGAACAGGGACCTTGGTATTTAAAGACTATGCGATCCTTGCAAAAAACAGTTAATTCCAGGACTGGGGCAGAGGAAACACAACCTAAGTAGGGAGTCTCTGGTAGGTCAGAAAGGAAGGAAGGAGAAAGAGAAGGGGGGAGGACATTTCAAAAGGATACAGGCACCAACGTGAAAGGACTCATCACCATCAGTAAAAATGGAGAAACTGTCGGACTAAAGACACTAAGGAGACATAATGACTAAATCCAATGTGGTATCCCTGACGGCCTCTTGGAACAGCTAATGGACATTAGTGGGAAAACTAGGGAAATGTGAATAAAACTTAGCACTGTTAATTTCTTAATTTAGCTAATTTTAACAAGGTCATATAAGATACTAACTTTAGGGGAAGCTGGGTGAACAGTATATGTTAACTGCACTCTTTTATACAACTCTTATAAATCCAAGTGTATTTAAAAATAAAACTGAGAGGGCACCTGGGCGGCTGAGTCAGTTAAGCCTCTGCCTTCGGCTCAGGTCATGATCTCAGGGTCCTGGAATCGAGCCCTGCAATGGACTTTCTGCTCAGTGGGGAGTCTGCTGCTTCTTCTCCCTCTGCCCCCCACTCAGGTTCTCTCTCTCAAAAATAAATGAAATCTTTAAAAAATAATAATAAAAGAGAAAAAACTGGACAGAAATAGAAAAGTAACAACAAAAGCTGCATAGGGATTCTCTGGGCTGTGGTCTTTTAAGGAAACTGAAGTGTCAACCAGCGCTGAGAGCAGAAAATGGGAATGAGCCCTTGGAAGGGAAGAGAAATTGGGTGGGATCGAGGGGAGGACGGAAAGGAGGGCACTGCTGGAGAAATGCTCTGCTTGAGTCATATTATTATAAGCATATAATTAACTAAGTGTCAAGTTAACCCGGCTTGAGTTTATTTGATAACGCTAAATTATGTTCACATGCAACCAGTCTTTAAAATGGTTGGCTCACGTAGCACAGCTATCTGCTCTCCTAACAATTTTCTGCTCATACTCCATAAAAAAGCAGTAACACAGTAGGAGCTGTTAAAGCTTACTGCAAGAACTGCAGTACTGTCGAGCTTAGAGACAGGAAAGAAAAAGAAACTAAATGGGCTCTTCCTAGAGAAGATGGATACAAAATACAAGAGTACTGAGACTGTCCTTGCTGCACCTGGAATTAGTGAGCCCTAAGAAAGACTTCCGAACTCCAGGAGACCATGAAGTTTTCCCAGGGAAGACTCTGGCATCTGTCAGGTGGCAGAGCAGTGTTGTGCGAGCCGGCCTGCACCGGCTCAGGAGAATCTCCAGTTCCTCCCTGCACCCCCCACACCCTCCAGCCCTGGCTCTAGGCCTTCCAGATGACAGCTCGCAATCAGCCCTGGTGAGAGGATTTTCACCACCAAGCACTTCCCAGCACACCACTGGAGGGACGCCACGGGGAGGTCTCATGGAAGATAAAGGAGGAAATTTGTTTCACTGTGGGGTAAGCAAAAAGCACCCCATAAAAAGCTATCTAAATCAGATGATGGGTCAAGAGTTTGTACTACAACCTGGAAAGGGATCAAGAAATCATCAAAATTTCTCTTCACAAGACCCTTCCACCCATAAAAATAAATAAGAAAGGAAATATAATTAAAATTAATTAATCTTCAAAAATGGTAGAGCTAAGGTTTTTAACTTTCAGAGAACCAAAAAATCAGTCATATCTCTCATAATACCTTCCACATTTAGGAAGTCAATACATTTAGAAAGTCAATACATGCCTCATGAATAAAAATAAATTTTTCCATAATACATTTTAGCTTAAGAAATAGTTTAAGACAGGGGCACCTGGGTGGCTCGGTGGGTTAGGCCTCTGCCTTCAGCTCAGGTCATGATCCCAGGGTCCTGGGATCAAGCCCCGCATCGGGCTCTCTGCTCAGCGGTGAGCCTGCTTCCTCCTCTCTCTCTGTCTGTCTCTCTGCCTACTTGTGATCTCTGTCTTTCAAATAAATAAATAAAATCTTTAAAAAAAAAAAAAATAAAAATAAAAAATAAAAAAAAATAAAAATAGTTTAAGACAAAGCCACACTGTATACAGTGGCTAATTAACCTACAGAATGTGTTTAAGCCAATACAGAGTTCAGTGTATGGCTTTACATACGGTGACTGGCTGTCTGCAACTTTGAGCATTAATACAAGGATGGTCACAGGCAAAGCGGGACCAGTTGTCACCCTCGCTGTACATAAATACAGGAATTAAAGTAGCCTAAAAATTACTAAGGGACGCTGAATCTATATGGAAGACAAACACAAAACGTCCGATGCCATCATGGGTACTAAGGGTCCAATTTTGCAGATGATACTATACAGAAGAGCATGAGATCAAGGAGCATGTCCAGTAAGTGCCACCTACAACGTGGGCTGAAGGAGAGTTAGAAGTGCAGACCCTGGGAAAAAACCAGAAGGAAATCCTGAAGGCAGAAGAGGACAGAGATAGAACATGGGATGACAACAGTGACAAAGGCCTAAATGAGGAATCAGGCATTTGGGAGAGAGAAAGGAACTAGCCTGACTGAGGCAATTATCAACGCTGGGAAACAGTGCAGAGGTCAGCAAGGTGGAGTGCTGGCAAATCACAGGGGTTACAGAATTAGATTTTTATACTGGGTAAGCAGGATTTTACTCATGCAAGTTCATGGAGAGATTCTGAGCAGGAGCCAAGGTACAGAGAGACTGATGGTCAGAAGTGAGGAAGCGAGTAATGAAATTCTGGCCCAAGGTCCTGTAGCGGCAGTCTGAGGAGGACCGCTCTGAAGGCTCCACAGGTGGGGGACAAACATAATAGTTACGTGCTTCGCCATTCCAAAATGGAGTTACAGGTCCTTCCGGGCTTTCAAAAGCAACATATCTCTGAAGCAAGATACTACCAAAAAATCAGGCTACAATCATCTCTAAGGCCGATCTACAAAAAGGTATTAAAAAACAACACAAAACAGGGGCGCCTGGGTGGCTCAGTGGGTTCAGCCTCTGCCTTCAGCTCGGGTCATGATCTCAGGGTCCTGGGATCGAGTCCCACATCGGGCTCTCTGCTCAGCGGGGAGCCTGCTTCCTCCTCTCTCTCCATCTGCCTCTCTGACTATTTGTGATCTCTGTCTGTCAAATAAATAAATGAAATCTTTAAAAGAAAAAAAAAACACAAAACATAAAACACCCAAAAGAGAAGTGTTTTATTCTCTTTTGAGGTACAACACTGAGGGGGACTTGTGAAGGTAGATATCTACCTTCAAGGGACTTACTGTGCAAGCAAGGAAATAAGAGTTACAGTGAGGCAGAAAACAAGAATAGTGCATAAATGGTCTAAACAGTGAATATGTAAAAAAAATAAACAAGACATCTACCCAACAATGGCTATTTTCATTTTCCAGATGGCCCAGGGTCGTATGCTTTCCTGATCCGATTACAAAAGACTCTGACAATGAGTGCATTCATTATCGATTTAACAGTTAATCTTGATGCTGAAAGAGCTGCTGGCATTACAGATGGGAAGGGGGAAAGAGCTGAGCTGACTCGGCCTTAGCACAGTGGCCCAGGCTCGGCAGGCACTCAAGATGCAGAGCAGAAGTCATTTCCTGACGCCTCCCCAACCTCAAATCTTGCTTCAGTGACCTTCCTCTGAGCCCTCACAACTGCTCTCCTGAAGCATTTTCCCCAATGAACTGAAACCGTCTAAGGGCAGGACCCCAACCTTTTTAGCTTTTTACGCCACATGCACTGGAAACCTGTGGAACAATTAACTCCTTACTATTAGCCGCAGTGCTTCAAGCCATCCCTCCCTCCCACCTCACAGATTCTTAACAAGATCCCATCCCAGAGTTAGAAGAGAGAAAAGGCCAACAAGCCCACTTACTGCAAAGCTCACCACCTCGTGACAAAGCAGCTGGCATTCCACCAGCCTCTGCTTTGGCACAGCCAGTGACAGGAAGTCCCCTGCCTCCCAAGGCAGTCCGTTTTTCTGGCAGCTTAAATTGAAAGTTGCTCCTCAAGTTGGGGCAAAATCTGTCACTGCTGTGGAAAGGGCACAGCTAAGGACAGAGCTCTTTTTACCCAACTAGAGAACTTCTAGGCCAACATCCAATCCACCCTCTCTCCAGTTCCAAAGCATAAATTTGTACCCTAATGTCCCCAGTGCAGTCAGGTAGGCCCTGCTGCTTCGTGGTTAAAGGCACAGCCTGGGAGCTGGGCTCAGAATTCCAGCTCTGCCATACAGGGAAAGTGACTTAGCATGTGCAACTACAGTCCTCTCATCTGGCTCACGAAGACAAACGGGTGCCTCCCTGAGACAGCTGTTATGAGGAGTAACCTGAAAGCTATGTGTTAGTTAGGGATTTTAGTTGAAAAGAGTCAGAAGTGTACCTGGAGCCAGCTAAGCAAAAAGAAATCTGGCTTTTGTGTTGGCTGGACTTCAAGCAAAATGGAGCCCAGCAGCTTGAATGCCTTCACAAGTCCCCCTCAGTGTTGTACCTCTGCCTCTCTCTAAAACATGGGACTTCACTCTTTGGAGCAGGTTTTCTGGAACTATGGCCACTGGCAGAACTACCAAAAAGGATCTCTTCCCTTAGTACCGATCTGAAAATAACAGAGCCCCAGCTGTGTGCATTCTCGCAGTCTGGGGTGGGTTATTATCCTTGCTGGCCACACTAGAACCCAAGGCAGTGTGGGGATGGGGAAGTCTGATGTGTCAAAGGAGAGAGGGTATATTTTTCAGAAGACAGTGAAACAATTCCTAGGGAGATAAAATTACTGATGTTCTCTGTATAAGTGCTCATTAAATTGTATCTCTGAGGGGCGCCTGGGTGGCTTAGTCGGTTGAGTGGCTGCCTTCGGCTCAGGTCATGATCCCAGGGTGCTGGGATCGAGCCCTGCATCGGGCTCTCTGCTCAGCGGGAACCCTGCTTCCCCCCTCTCTCTCTGCCTGCCTCTCTGCCTACTTGCGATCTCTGTCAAATAAATAAATAAAATCTTTATAAGAAAAAAAAAATGTACCTATGAGGGGCACCTGGGTGGGTCGGTCGGTTAAGAACCTGACTCTTGGTTTCAGCTCAAGTCATGATCTCAGGATCTTGGGATCCAGCCCCACCCTGGGCTCTGTGCTCTGTGCTCAGTGCAGAGTCGCTTGGGATTCTCTCTCCCTCTCCCTCTCCTCCTCCCACTTGTGCTCTCTCTCCTCTCTCTAAAATAAATAAATAAATCTTTAAAAAAAATCCTATCTATGATATTAGAAAAACCTCATCAAGTGGTTTCTAACCCAGATTCCACAAATCAGATATACCACAAAAACAATTCGTGCAACCAACATATAGAGTTCTTAACCTTTTATTTTGCTAACTTCTTTAAAGCCATAGTTACTATCACCATCATTTAACAGAGAACATATCTATACCAAGGAAACCGGAAGGACAAAATCTCAGAAATACAGGACAATCGTTTAAATCAACTCAGCTCTATGGGGAAAAGCTGCATTTTTTCTTAATTTTCTTAGTTTGACCAAGGGCTGTTAAAAACTTCGTCCAGATCTGACGCCAGCCAGACCCTGGGAAAGAGTGATATAGGTCGCTAACTTCTACGTTGTCCACAGGCTTTGCTGTGATCCAGGCACACTACTCCTCCAGCACTTTTATTCATCTAGCACAGAGCCAGGCCCCCAGCTCAGGTGCTCAACTGCTTCACCAGTCCAACAGCTATCTGAAAAAGATATGAGCATAGTCTGGGGTGCATGGGTGGCTTAGTTGGTTAAGTGACCCGTACCTGATTTTGGCTCAGGTCATGATCTCAGGATTCTGAGATCGAGCCCCACATTAGGCTCTGTGCTGGGTGTGGAGCCTGCCTAAGATTCTCTCTCTCTCTCACCTCCTGTACCCTCCCCTCCAAAATATATGAATATAGTCCGGCAGTTTTTGCCCTTAATAAATATATGCTGAAACACACATGCACGCACACATGTATTTAAAAATTCAAAGTCTCTGGGGGGCGCCTGGGTGGCTCAGTGGGTTGGGCCTCTGCCTTCGGCTCATGTCATGATCTCAGGGGCCTGGGACTGAGCATGTGGGCATGGCTATGGTAACAATTCAAGCTGGTGTTCTAGGGGTTCTTTCATTTAGTCATCATTCAATCAGCAGCTCAGTGCACCACACTAGACATCAAGGCCAAAAGCTGAATTAGGTACAGTCTCTAAGGAAGTTCAAGAACCATGCAAATTGAAAATTACTAACATAAAGCACAATCAAAATTAAATTGCCAGTTTCTTCTATTTTCTTCACTTAATAAAAGATGGAGATCATTTTAAATTTAGCCTTGTTAAGTTCCGAAGGAACACACAGTAACTGCACACAATTCATTTCGTGTCTAATTTTCATCTGTTTGTAAAAGTTCAAACTTTGGGCAACTACAGTAGGATATCCTTGAACCTAAGGCTCTATGCCAAAGGATAACATGCAATATTATATCTCTAAACAATTACTTCTTGTTCCGTGTGACTGTGTAAAGCCACAGGTGACTTGGCCAAGTTTCCTTGTGGTTTCTGACTATAAGGAAGGCAAGAACTGTATTATTAAGCCCTCTTAGTAAAAAAAAACCCTAACCTAGCCCAGGTCTTTAGATCACCAATGCCTCAGTTACTTTCCAGCTGTCTTCCAGATTTCACAGGTCAAGGAGTAGGATGCAAGCCAAAGGAGTAATGGAGGTTCTAGTGGTAGTCAGACAGGTAGGCGGCTCAAGTGGGGGGGAAGCAGGAAACAGAGACCAAAAGAGGTGGCCAGACAGAAAGAAACTGGGGAATGTATGGGAAGGCCAAGATGAGAGAGTAAGAACAGAAGGGGTGAGGAAGGAAGGCAGAAGACACACTCATCTAGGACTGGCTAAATGTTCTGTAGGAAACAGGTTAGCTGCAAACACATATCAGAATATCTAGATTCAGCTGCCCCTTCTAGGACACATAAACCACTTAAAGGCAGGAAATGAGTTTATATCTTCCCCCAGAAAACTGTGACTTTTTAGTAGAAACTAAGTTTTTAGTTAATTCTACAGAAGGGATAATCCTTCAGTGTTAAGTTCTTCCTGCTCATCAATATTCAATAACACTTTCTTAAGCATATCTTAAATATAAAAGTCAATCCTAAAAAATCAAGCACTATCATTTATATCTAAGACCTGTTGTTTATTAATGCCAAATCATCATATCAGAAGAGGGAAATCAAGGCCTAAGAACAGGGCCTATTCAGAAAAAAGTAAAGGAAGCCAAAGTTAATAGCTCACAGGCCCTCACTCATTTAAGATGAGTACTGTTTCCCACAGCTGACTTTTAAATGCCTGGAGTGACTAAGGCTAAAACAGAGCACACCGGGGGAGCAAAGGTTACTTATTAATTCTATTGTTCACTCTCAGGAAAAGTACAAAGGATTATTTAGTACATACTGGTTGGATAAAAAGCATTAACTAAATAAAGGCCAAATATTTATAACTAAGTCCCATAATAAAGTCGAAAACAATTTTTAAGAGTTAGCATCTATAATATTGAACCATAGGTTGACTGCAGTATGTTTGTTCCCACTTAACATTTAAAATTTCAAAGCACAAAATTTAAAGTTTCCATATCTGTTCAGGTATTGCTTATAAGTTTTAATCATTTTACTAGATTTAGCATTAAGTAATGACTAAGATTTTTAAATGTTGACAGTAGCCACACAAATGGGTATTTGATTAGATTTCAGGTTTAAAACAGGCTTTCCTAAGTATCCAGCTACTCCCCACAAGAATCATATTAAACAACTAAATTTTCCATTTATTATTCAATTGTCATACAATTCAAAATACCAATTAAATGATATTTTATATGCTTTAAAACTTCAATCGCCAATTCCTATCTCCACGTCTTAAGGTGTTCCAAGGTAACTTTTGTTCTAAACCAGTGCCTCTCCACTGGGAGATTTTGCTCCCAGAGGCAAAAGAGAAAAGTAAGTTTTGGCAACATCTGGAGACATTCTGGTGGTCACAACTAGGAGGTGGAGAAGGGGTGCCACTGGCATCTGGTGGGTAGAGGCCAGGGATACTGCTAAACATCCTATAATGCATGGGACGGTCCCTATTACAAAGAATTATCAGTCCCCAAATGTCAATAGAGCCTCTGTTGAGAAACTCCATTCTAAACTGAAACAAGTAAATTTGCAAACACAGCTGACACCTTCCAAAAAAAAAAAAAAATTGCAAAGTTAAGTAATTCAAAGTTCACTAAGTTTTGTTATTGGCATAAAGACCCGAACATAATAAAAGTTGCTTTTCACACGATTAAAACGATGACTTATTAATCATTAATGCATGAAGTTGCAGACATGAAGAGCAAAGAGTACTCTCACTACCTAGCCAAGTAATGACTGCTTTAAAAATGAACATTTCAGGAAATAAAAAAAGAAATGAGGTAGTGATATTCTTGACAGCTCTCTAGAGTGCTTACATTTTCAAGGACAAACACCAAATTCAGAACTACTTTTTGTTGCTGTTGTTTAGTTCTAACAAGTTTTTCTGTCATCTCAGTCATTAGATTTTTAACAGGATAAAGCTTAACATAAATAAATACAAGGGAGAAGTTAACCACATGGTACTAGTTGGGAGAATCATCTTGGACCAAAAGACTTTACTGAAGTATCTGTTGAAACTCTGATGTTTACCTGGCAAAAGGACTGGCTCCAGTTTTTTAATCTTCGGTTCTGAATTTATCTTATCGTCAGTCTGAAATACATTAGCAAAATAAATCAAGATCAAAACTTTTCCTCCCCCGTGAGATACTAAAGCAATTTTTGTTTTCTAAGTGATGACACATGCAACAGACACACATTTCCCCCGCCCCCCCTTAAAATCTTTCACATGTTTTACCAGATCTCTTCAAGATCTGTTCATTATCAATTGCGAATCCGACAAAACCATTAAAACTGCTGTGCCGCTTCCAGGTGTTCACATTTATGACAGATAGGTAACGTCTTCCACCAGATGCTCAGAAGCGATGCGATCATGCTGGCGGCCACAGTGCGGACAACTGCCAGACGAAGAACTAAATAAATCCGACTCCAAACACTCCCTTGAGTCTCATCACCCGGCAAACTACGGATCACAGGTCTCCGAGCGGAGAATGGCTGCGGCGAAGAAGTTTTACAAGTTTCCACCGAGCCAGTGGGGGCTCCCGAGCAGGCGCGTTCCCCGGCGTCGGGGCTCCGGCAATCGCGCGGCTGGGAACAGGGAGACCGGGGGAGTCTCCCGGGGGTCGGCCCGGCAGCTCCCAGGAAGCGCCAAGGAGAGGGTCGCTCGCGGGGTGGGGGTTGTTTACCTGGGGCGGCGGCAGGAGGTAGGACCTGAAGGTGGGTCTGGGAGGCTTGAGGGAGAACATGGTGTCGCCGCCTTTTCGCTCTGGCCGGGTCGCAACCCGGGACCCGCCGCCGGTCAGCGGTAGTGCCGACGCCTCCCGACGCCCGGGGGTTCAGGGTTCCCGGTACGGCCGCCCAGGCCCCGTCTGCGGCCAGCCGGGCCGGGCGGACTGACGGGCTGGGACACGGCGGAGCGCCCGCCCGAGCTGGGAGGAGCCGGGGCAAAATCGGGTCGACTGGGGCGCCGGAGCCCATCCCCGGAAGGGGCCCGGCGCCCCGCCCCGAGAGACGGTGCGTGCGGGCGGGCGGCCGGCCGCTCCCGGCCTCTAGGCTGCGCTGGTGCCGGAACGCCAAGTCTTGCACCGCTCGCCTGCTGCCGGGACTTCAGCGAAGGCGCGGGGGGGAGCGGGGCTCGGCAGCCATCTTGAGAGCGCCGGCGCGTCTACGGTGGCCCGCAGGGGTCACGACGGCCCACGGGGACCTACGGGGGCCCGCGGGGGTCATGGCGGAGGCTGGAGAGGGTCGGCGACCTTGGCACAGAGCCCTCTCTTTCTTTCTTTTTTTTTTTTTTTTAAAGATTTTTTATTTTATTTATTTGTCAGAGAGAGAGAGAGCGAGCACAGGCAGACAGAGTGGCAGGCAGAGGCAGAGGGAGAAGCAGGCTCCCCACAGAACAAGGAGCCCGATGTGGGACTCGATCCCAGGACGCCGGATCACTCTCTTTCTAGGCTGCTCCTTGCTGTCTTTTCCTGGAACAGCTCCCTGGACTGCTGTTCGTTTGTTACCCAGCTCGCGCGATCATTGTGGTTTTAAGTCGTCCGGAGGAGCCCGGGGCGTTGGGGAAGGGGGCTCTGGTGTCCCGGACTCAGTCCCGCGGTGCATCCAGCGCGTGAGGTACCCGAACTGGGAAAGTGGACCGGTGCTACCGACAGTGGCCACGATCAAACGTCCAGCGCGGTCTGTACCGCATGTGATAAAGCTCCCTTAAAGGTCCATGGTTGGGGGAGATTTTCTTCCATCATCCCGTCTGTTGTGTTTGCGCAAAGCTTTGGGGCTAGGACGTCCTACCAGCTGAGCGGACTGCTGATTTCCAGGGGATGCCCCTGCCTGGCGGCTACTGGCACATGACACTGGCGGGCAATCCAGACACCTCAACTTAGGTTATTAACTTTTACCCTCCTTATAAAAATTGAATGTGGAAAAAGATATTAAGCAAGTTACCTTCCTTTCTTTTCTTGCCCATCCTCTCAGGTGAAGAAACTAGGGAGCAGAAAAATGATCAAAAGCCCAGTGAGAGTGAGGCACTATCAGTGTGGGGGCCTTCAATAGGCCGTGGACCAAATAGTCCACCATGAATTGCAAAGAACAGATGAATTTCAGCATATCGAGCACAGGGCATTTCTTAACTCTAAACTGGAGCAGCCTTTGGTGGAGAGGGGCTAGTGATGTATCATTTTGGTAAACCTGTTAGTTGAGACTTGATTCTTGTTTGGCTTTGAAGAGTAAAACCCTAATCTAGCGTTTTATAACTAACGTCACAAGGAAGCTGCAATGTAGTCATATGAATCACAATCATACCGACAAGTGTTGCTAGTTGAAACATTAAACAATTTTAAGATTCAAAAGTTTGCTTTTTCTCTGAAAATAATTTATCCCGGATTCAGAACCCTACTGATCTTTATGGTTAATTTGTTTGGGTAACACATGATTTCATTTGCTCAGGAACCACAAATGTACTTTAAAATGTTAGTCCACGTGGTTATAGGTGTTAAAAACACTTGCGCACATGCATTTCTTAAACTTTTATGAATAGTCTGTGACTTTTCTTCCTTAAATGGATTAAAAAAAAAAAAAAAAAACACTCCTGCAAAAAAAGATCAGATTTGTGATTACCAGAGGCAAGGGTAGGGAGGGGGAATTGGAGGCAGGCAGTCAAAAGGTACAAACTTCTGGTTACAAGATACATACATTAGGGATTTAATGTATAGCATGATGTAATGTGTAGTTAATACAGCTGTATGATAGGAAAGCTGTTAAGAGTAAATCCTATGATTTCTCATCACTAGAAAAAAAGTTTTTTCTTTGTTTGCTTTCTCTTTATTGTATCTCTAAATTGATAAATGCTATCTACACTTATTGCAGTAATCATTTCCCAGTATATGTAAGTCAAACCATTATGCTGTACACCTTAAACTTATACAGAGATATATGTCAATTATATCTCAGAACTGAGGGAAAAATGGCTTTTTTCCCATAAATACTCTTCAAGTGATATATGGGCTTTTCTTTATACTTAAATGATTTTGTGATTTGGTTATGTTGGTTTTCTTAGAATCTACAACTCTTTAAGATTTGGCCTTAAAATTGAAAAGGAGAAAAACTTTGATTTCCAGATTTGTTACTAACCTAACCCTAAATTTTGTGACCTTTTCAGAAACCTAACTGTATTAGTCCACTTGGGCTTCCATAACAAAATATTACAGACTCTGTGCTTAAACAACAGAAATTTATTTCTCACAGTTCTAGAGGGTGGGAAATCCAAGATCAAGGTACAGACCAGACAGGTTTCTGCTAAGAGCTCTTTGACTTGCTTGCCAAGGGTGGCTGTGTTTTCATAGGCCCGAAGGTGGGAGAAGGAGAGAGGAAGAGAGAGAGAGAGAGACAATGAGCACATGTGCTCTGGTATCTCTTCTTTTAAGGGTACTGATCCTGTTGCATCAGGATCCCACCCTTAATAATCTATCTCACTTATGCCTAATTACCTCCTAAAGCTCCTGTCTCTAAATGTAGTCAATTGGGGGTCAGGGCTTCGACATATGAATTTGGGGGGATACAGTGCAGTCCAAAGCACCACTTTTGTAGCCTCTATTCAGCCCTGACCTCCTTGATACTTTGACTACCCCCTTCTTTTGGCTCTAATGCCACCATTTTGTTCTCTTATTTTTCTCACTCTGTTCCATTATTGGTTTTATCGTGGCAGATAGTGGTATTCCCTACAGATCACTTCCTTTTCTCGATGAAAAAGAAAAAGTGCAAACATTTCTTGAATACCTGTTAGGTGCTAGGTAGTTTATATATTCATTCAGTTATCAAATTTGTATCGAGTGCTACCTTTGTGCTAAAAACAAAACAAAACAAAAAACTGTTCAGGTTGCCAGGACGACAAAGTTCCTACTTTTCATGGCATTATGGGTAGAACAATACATAAAAAAATGAATATATAACATGTCATGGTAATAAGAACCATGAAAAAAAATAAAAGATGGGAAGAGGATGAGAGTTCTATTTTGTGATGGGAGGTGAGGTGTGGTCATGGAAGACCTTTCTGATAAGATGACATTTAAGCAGAGACCAAATAAGTGAGGGAGAGGGCCAAGTGGAAATCAGAGGGAAAAGCTTAGGAACAGAGTAGATAGCAGTGCACATGCCCTGAGTTGAGAGCCTGCCTGGTGTGTTTGAGGCCAGTGCAGCTGATGCTAAACCACTGGGAGAGGAAGTCAGAGAGAATGACCGGGCCAGATCTCGGAGGGCCTGAAAGTTGAGAAAAGCTTTTGCAGTATTTTGAGCTGAGAGTGATGTGATCTGGCTGATATTTTAAAATCACTCCTACTGCTGTAGAAGTACAGCATGGTAGAAGCCCAGAGAATAGTTGGGAGCTACTAGAATGGTCCACATAAAAGAAGGTAATGGTAAAAACAGTAGAAAAGGTAAAACATGGTTACGCATACTGCCTACAAAACTATGCCATTTTCTGGTTGTGTGGACTGTTAAGATGACAATTAAGTAATTTTAAAAGTCTGTTTCTTTGGGGGAGATTCTGGGAAAATTACAGCAGCAGCATTATTGTTTGGTCTCCACATAAAAATAGACAAAGCAATTCTAAAGCAAAATCAAAATCCATAGATGACATCTACAGCAAGTCTAAGTGAAATGGTAACCCCATGATCTCCAGCACCAGCAAGTGAGAACAAAGCAGTGGCAGTCACAAGATTTTTATTGTATCAGCAAAGGGAATCAGCGAGACATCTGGAAAATTCCAAAATAGCCAGAAGGTATTCACTGGAGGTCCTGGCCAGTCAAGTTGAGAAGAGCAGCGGAAATAGGAACGGGAGTTTGCTGTCTCCAAGATGATGGGAGTATGAGGGACTCATGGTAGGGTCTGAGGAGATTGGAGCATTATAGCTGTAGGTCAATTTCAAAGTTCCTATCAAGGCTTCCCTAGGAAAGGGGCCACATGGAGGACAGACTTCTGGACATGGAAACAAAATTACACCAGATAGAAACAAAGGAAAGAAGAGGTCCAGGGGAAAAAAAAAAAATTGAGGACCAGAAAGTCTTGGAAAGTAAGCCGACTTTTTAAATGTTAATGCCACTGTAAAAACAGAAGAAGGTTCTCTGTGAAGTCAGAAAAGCTATCCTGAAAACTGTCTCCTTCCAAAAGTTCAAGAAAACCCATTTCACATACACACAAGCAACAGGAAGGTATGGAAGTCAAATCCCATAGAAGACTACTGTTGTGAAAAGAGAATAAGAACAGAATAGCAATTCTACAGACAATAAAAGCACACCAAAAAGACATGCACACAGGGTAGATCAAAGCTAACACCCACTACTTAAAAGACACTAAATGATGTGAGACATGAAGGAACTATATAAATCAGAGTTAGAAACAATCAAAATGAAGTGAAGAAACTCAGAATAGAATTGGAAATAAGAAAAAAGTTACTTTGGAAATGAAGACTAAATGAAACCCAAAGTTAGTAAACACATTTAATTATGCTTTAAGAGAAGTGGAAGATGAACAGGAGGAAGATTTTAAAAATCAATGAAGAGTGGTTTAGAAAAGAGAGAAAATGGCAAATACTGAAGATAGAGAAAGGAGACCCGGTATTCAGGTAATAGGAGTCCCTGGGGAGAGGGAGGGAAAGAGGCAGGGATAAGAAAATAACAAATAATACAAATTAGACCTCAAGAAAGCCTCCTTGAAATTATATATATATTTATTATTATATATAAAAATATATAATTATATATATATATATGTATTTGCATCTATGCATTGAGAGAACACATTGCACCTGAGAAAATCAACCTAGAATGATCAACACAAAGACACATTCTGTAAAAATACCAGACTTTAAAGAAAAAAATAATGCAAATTTCTTTGGGTATCTAGACAAAAAGAGCAAGTGACTTAGATGAAAAGGAATTCGATTATCCTCAGACTTTTTGGCAGCAATGCTTTATGCCAGAAGAAAATAGAGCAACATATTTAATATACTCAAGGAAAAAAATGTGAGAATATGATAATTGCAAGGATTGAAACACATCCATATGCTAAAATCTATGAGGTAATTATATATATATATATATTATATATATATATTTCAATCTATTGGTTACCATTAGAAGATGATAGGGAACCAATTCATTATCCTAAAAACTGACAAATAAATGGGAAAAGTCAATCATCGTCCTTGCTGTATGGTATGAACTGTACTACTATGCAACCAAATAACAGGTGAAAGGAATCATTTCTTTATAAAGTATTCTAAATAATAAAGGGAAAAGAAATCGTACAGTAGATTATGATTTTTAGCTTCCTATGAATCAAGAAGGCTTAATTCGTAGTATCAAGCAGTATCAACAGCTACAGACATCCCAAAAAGAGGCAAGTAGACATATGTGCCTCACGAGGAAGGAAGCAACACCACCCAAATAGCCTTGCTAAAAGAATTGCATCCAAGCCTGAGTAAGCCTCTAAATTCTGCCAACTTGCAGAAACAGTGGAACATGCAAACTGCGCATGAATATTCAACTAGTAAAAATCAGACTCTGGGAAATTTTGTGAGACAAATGGCCCATGTTCTTCAACAGATAGATATAAGGAAGAGAAAGGAATGGGAGAGAGAAAGTGAAAAAAAGAAATAGAGCAAAGCTCAATTATAGTGCTAAAGGACATTCAGGTGATGAAGCTATAATGAAATGCAAATGTGATTTTTAAACATGTCTGCAGAATTTTATTTTGTTTTATTTCAAAGATATATTTATTTATTTGCGAGAGAAAGTGTGGTGGGGAGGGAGGGGCATAGAGACTCTCAAGCAGACTCCATGCTGAGCCCAGAGCTAGACATAGCTCAGTCTTGTGACCCTGAGATCATGACCTGAACCGAAACCAAGAGTCAGATGCCTAGCTGACTACACCACCCAGACGCTCCATGTCTGCAAAATTCTAAACACTCCTCCCTCTCCTTGAGTCTGGACTGAGCTTAGTGACTCACCTGTAACCAAGAGAATGCGATAGAAGGGACTCTGCATGGCTTCTGAGACTTATAAAAAGCAATGACATTTCCTCCTTGCTCACTGGGACACTTACTTTTGGAGCCCTGAACTACTATGTAAGAAATCTGATTTCTATGAGGCTGCCAAGCTGTGAGAAAGCCCAGGCCACATGCAGAGACCATGCATGTGTCCTCTGGTGAATAGCGCTAGCTGAGATTCAGATCACAGCTGACAGATAGGATCCACTCCCAGACATGTGAGGGAAGATGCTTCTAGATGACGTCAGCCTCCAGCTCTTGAATCACCTCCAGATGCTGAATCTTCTCAGCTCAAATACCATGAAATTGGGGTGCCTGGGTACCTCAGTTGGTTAAGTGTCTGCCTTCGGCTCAGGTCATGATCTCAATGTCCTGTGATCAAGCTCCATATCGGGCTCTCTGCTCAGCGGGGAGCCTGCTTCTCCCTTTCCAGCTCCCTTAGGCTTGTATTCCCTCTGTGGCTATCTCTCTGTGTCATAAATAAAAATAAAATCTTTGGGGAAAAAAAAAAAAACCACCACGAAATAGAGACAATGATGTGCTCTCACCCATTTGCACTGGTTTGCAGGAGCTAATTGTCAGCATTTTTTCCCAAGTCTGCATTCAGCGATGTCACATGTAGCTTACAGTTGGTCATGGTAGGAGGATTTACCTCATGAAAATCAGCAAAGATTACAAATCAGGGGAATTTCTCTGTGCCTTGTCTGAATTCCTGACCCCAAAAATCCATGAGCATATAGGTGTTTTAAGCCATCTAGGTTCTGAGTAATTTTTTTTTTTACAACAAGGAAATGACTACTGTAAATAGACAGTGGTCACTTTTGTGGGGAGGAAGATGATTGAGATTGGAACTTCTGAAACTTCTGGGGTAGCTGGATATTCTATGACTCTGGGTGGTGGCTATAAAGATGTTCATCTTAAAATAACTCAGTCATATTTGTTTTGTAT
Organism: Enhydra lutris kenyoni; assembly: GCF_002288905.1. Classification (NCBI taxonomy): domain Eukaryota; kingdom Metazoa; phylum Chordata; class Mammalia; order Carnivora; family Mustelidae; genus Enhydra; species Enhydra lutris. Next base: position 2,435,744 of record NW_019154113.1, on the reverse strand, counting down.
GATTTTCTGTGTCCTTCATAATAAAAATTTCTTTAAAAGTCTTTTTTATGTTGGAGATAGTAGGGTGATGACTTCATTTGTGTTTATTTCCAATATATATCTGGCAAAATGCATTTTTAAAAAGATTTTATTTATTTTTAAATTTTATTTTATTTTTTCAGTGTTCCAAGATTCATTGTTTATGCACCACACCCAGTGCTCCATGCAATACGTGCCCTCCTTAATACCTACCACCAGGCTCATCCAACCCCATACCCCCCTCCCCTCCAAAACCCTCAGTTTGTTTCCAGAGTCCACAGTCTCTCATGGTTCATCTCCCCCTCTGATTTACCCCAATTCACTTTTCCTTTCTTTCTCCTAATGTCCTCCATGTTATTCTTTATGCTCCACAAGTAAGTGAAGCCATATGATAATTGACTCTCTCTGCTTGACTTATTTCACTCAGCATAATCTCCTCCAGTCCCATCCACGTTGCTACAAAAGTTGGGTATTCATCCTTTCTGATGGAGGCATAATACTCCATAGTGTATATGGACCACATCTTCCTTATCCATTCGTCCATTGAAGGGCATCTCGGCTCTTTCCACAGTTTGGCGATTGTGGCCATTGCTGCTATAAACATTGGGGTTCATATGGCCCTTCTTCTCACTACATCTGTATCAAAAAGATTTTATTTTTTAAAAAATTTGTTTCAGAGGGACAGAGAGAACAAGTGAGAGAGTACAAGTGGGGAAGGAGACAGAGAAACAGACTCCCCACTGAGTGGGGAGCCTGACGAGGGCTCAATCCCAGGACCCTGGGATCATGACCAGAGCCAAAGGCAGATGCTTAACTGACTGAGGCACCCCGGTGCTCCTAAAATGCATTTTTTAAACTTTTTAAAAATGTAAGCTCTGTGTACAGTGTGGGGCTTAAACTCATGACCTTGAGATCAAAAGTTGCATGCTCTATCAATTGAGTCAGCCAAGTGCCCCCAAAATGCATTTTTTGATATGAAATAACTCTAGGACAATGCTTTGAGTTAAATTTTAAAGTCCTGAAACCTAAATTGTGTAAGCCTATAGGAGCCTCAAGGTGATGCCATATATATTCAGAAAATAAGCAATCATATAGTCTCAAAGGAGAAAGCCACTTATAATGAGTCCAATTCTTCTTTCCTCTTGATCAAAGCAAAAAATGAGCTTACTTTCAGCTTATACAACTATCATAACATTTATGAGTATGCCAGAATTTATGGGATATGAGAATAAAACCTTCTTAGTATGTTTCTTACTGTGTCTTACATAGAACAGAAATAGGCTTATGATTTATTTATTAAGACAGTTTTTTAAAAATTTATTTATTTATTTGAGACAGAGAGAGAGAATAAAAGAGAGTAACAATGAGCAGGGAGAGGGAGAGGAAGAAACAGACTTACTGCTGAGGGATACCAATGTGGGGCTCAAACCCAGGACCCCAGGATCATGACCTGAGTTGGAGGCAGATGCTTAACCCACTGAGCTATCCAGGCACTCCTACTAAGACAACTTAATATTAAATGCTTTGAACATACACAGTGTTCCTATCTTAATTGTATTAGATATTGCTAGATTTGATCCAACTGGATATTAGTTCCTAACATGTACTGCTCCTTATTTAGCAAACTTAGAATGACAGAGTAATAATAATATCATAAGCCCTACGTTAAAGGGCCTCAATATTTGAGCTGTATTGAGATGGTAGAGTGCGTAGACATATAGCATGATTTCAGGTGTGCAAGAAAGTCCCTGCCCCAGGTTCTGGAATTCCACAATTATAACACACTTCCTTGGGTCTGTCATACCAATATCTAAAGGAAAGTATCACATCCCTTTTAGCCAACACCTCTACAAGAGGGAGGTGTCTCAAATCTAATGAGACTTAAGGGAATGGACTTGGTCCCATAGCAAGGTAAGAGAGACCTCAGAGAGAGGGGGGAGGGGAGCTGTGAAGGGAATGGAGAACAGGGAGTTGCAAAGATAAGCTTTGCCTTCACACCCACTCTGTTGAGCCGTCTTAGGTTCTCCAAGTTATTCTGAGAAACCCTTTTTTCTAGAACCTGGCAAAGGGCTGAAAAGTTTCTTGGCACCAAAAAGAAAGTTTTAGGAATGAGGTAAAATGTAATGGGTTAAGCATTGGGTCAAATAATGCACATAGCAGGATTGATTAAACAGTCTCAATGTAGCAGTAGCTTTATTTATTAAATAAATGTTATCATTTCTTACATTTCAAAGCCCCATCATCCATGCAATGGTATCTTTTGCTTTTTGATCAATTCACCCCGGTTCAGGGATTTGAACCTGATTAGTAAAAACTTCAGTCTTATTTAGTTGTTAACTATTTCTGATCACTATCTTTATAACTAACATAACTACGTAACTAGCATAACTACAGGGAATCTCTCTCTCTTCCCTTGCCAGTTTATGATGATGTGACAGTCTGAGTCTCACATGAGAATGGGTGTAGTGGTTATTTTGTGATCATCCCCATTTCTGTCTGACCTGCTTCCCGCCATGAGAAACTTCACTAAAGTAGTAATAGGCATGTAACTTCAGGCCTGAGGCTGGCCTTCTCTGTGTGCTCCCAGACTCCTTCTTGAGTCCTCCCAAGAGATGCCATTGTGAGATGGTAAGGATCCAACTCTTAGCCTCTATGAGTGTTGGTGCCCTCTGCATTAGCCAGAGAAGATCCCTTTCTGCCCCTCTCTGCCCCTGTTTGTATAGTCAAGAGTCGTGGGGCTAGGGGTGGTATTAAGGGTTCTAGAGAGTGGCCCCTGACCTGAGGATGGGGGCTCAGTAGTCTGAAAGGTTTTTGAACTTATAATTTGAAGTGTAAGACCCTGTATTCTCAGCCATGAATGGTCTCCGTGATTCTCAACAATTCGACCTTCATGATATTTCTTTCTGGTTTTAGCCACAGCTTTGCACAAACCATTGAATAGGCAGAGGTACAATTTATTTGTGTTTGCTATCAGGGACTCTATGACAACAGGAAAATGCACATTGGATACTTTATTTTTACACATTAACACAACTCCTGGTCACCCTAGACTATGACAGTGTGATCTTTGACATAATAGTATATTTTTGTTTCCACCGTGTCATTGTAAAACATAAAACATTGAAACAGAAAACAAAGACCCATAAAAAAATATGATGCCGATGGCTTCTTTCCACTTCTTACTTCTTGCACTTCACAATTTTGTTTTTCTTCTCCCCCTTCTTTTTTTTTTTTCCATGTTTGCTTTCTCTTTAATTTTTCTTTTTACATAGCTGTTTACTCCTTTAGTAACCTACTGGCATTTCTTAGGCTACTTGGTGGAAATAAATAACGAGAAATAAAGAGGTTGTAGAATCATTTGCTGATTAAGCAATTTAGAGATTGCCTAACAAAGAGATTGTAGAATTGTTTACAGATGAAGCAATTTATCTCAACTGGAATATTGTCACTTTCATCTGATCCTACTCCAACTAAAAACAACCTAAGTTTACTAACATGTGCTAGCAAAATATGACTTTATGTTTAGTGCATTGAATTTTAAATCTTATGTCCAAATTGCTGGACAGTTTTAATGAAAGTGTTTTCAGAAATTGATGCTATTTAGATGACCAAGATGGTAGTCATCAGTGGTTTCGATTTAAAGATCAAAGAGACAGAACATATCAACATGCAGTTTCTGTGGAAGTTTTCTCTTGCCTGGCCTTCTGTTCTTCTGTTGTAATCCCAGACACAACTGCCAAGTTACTTACACTGCTGGCATGTCCAGGTCTGTCTAGTTTGTCCTGACCGGCTTTGGCTTTCCTAGGGTGGCCGTGTAAACTTTTTGACCTTAAAGATGGGAACCCCAGAGTTGGGTCTGGTTTCACAGACAGTAAGTTTTCCTTTTTGGTTCTGTCAGGGACAGCTAGAGATAAATGAGAGATCTGAGAGCTTGTTTCAGACCCACAGTTCTCACCTTCGGTGTCTGCGAATTGTTCTGTAGGCTCGGCTTGCCTGGCCGCTTCTGACACAATGTAAGGGATGTCAGTGCTGTGAGAACGTGTGATCTTTCGAACTTGATATTTCCATTCTGTCGTCCACTGTTGAAGTGTCGAGGGGTGTGCTGGGTCCATGATTGAACTGTACTCTGTGCTGCAGGTGTTAACCCCGCTGACCGGCTTCCGTCCGCGGGAATACACAAAGCTTCTGGACTTAGTTGTTTTATAAGTACTGAACATTTCCTCAGGGTGATAACGCCTCAGCTTTGCTTCTTCCAGGGGATAGGAAATTGTGCCTTCTATCTGGGTTGTTTCCACTGTGAGCTGAGGGTTTTGAAAATCTGATTTGTTCTGTCCATGCATAACATCTGGTTGATTTACACTTGGGGGAACAGTTTCTTCCCTTTCAGAGTCGGCCTGCCTTCCATCATCTTCGGCTGCAATCCCAGTATCTGGACCTAATTTCAGCTCTGAAGAGTTCTTGACGTTGTCTAATGCAAGTTGACCGCAGTGTGGTGTTGCTGGCGGGCTTGTGCCGGATAAAAGGTGAAGGCTGCCTTGACGCTCTGGTACCAGATGCATTTTTGACTCCTTCTCTTCCTTCATTCGGAAGGAACAGGCTTTCTTCCTGAATCCTGTCCCTGGTGGCATGGAGAGAGAAGCATCCTCATACAGCAACTCCTCACCATTGAAATGGTATCTATACATGCTGTAGCCATCGGCACTGTTGATACTGCTTTGTCTTAGAAGATAAGTAGCATCACATTCGGAAGAAGCTCGGGACCGGGTCTGTATCAGGTCGGACTTGTCAATTCCTGCGAGATTTTCAAGAGCATTCACCATTCTGCTAGACAGTTCTTCCAGCTGAGAAAGTCGAAGGTCAACAGTCTGTAGGGAAGTTTTCATAAAATTTTCTCTTTCGTTGATTTCTTCCAATCTCATTGACATGTTTTCGACTCTGGGGAACACAAAGGGATAGAATTATTATGCTGAGATTAACTAATTATTAAAAACAGAACTATAATGTTATCATTGTTACTTTATTTTCTGGTCTTTTGAGAATCATGGAGCTCATTGGGCATGTTTTCAAACTTCATACTACTCCATACTTCAAACTACTAAAAATTACTGTGAGGAACATCAGAAAGTAATAGAATTATGGTTAATACATACAGCGAGTACTATTTACCATCCATGGCTCTAAATGTTTTCTATATTCATTAATAAGTACTTACTGAGGCACTATTCTAGGTTGGTTTAATCCTTATAACAGCCTCATGAAGTAATCGCTATTATCATCGTCCCCATTTTAATGAGGAAATCAAGTCATCATGAAAATAATTTGCCCAAATTCACATGGCTGGTAAGCAGTGGGGTGGTACACAGTGTACATTTGAATGCACACAATCTATTTTAACATTTGCTTCAGCCTTTGTCTCTTAGAGGCATATCACATTGCCTCTGAGAATAAAAGAAGATACTAGCCCTTAGGTTTTTGAGGTTTGATTATAGCTGCCAGCAATTAATGGTTATAATGATAAAATTAATTAAAATCCTTATTTGAAGTTCAGGGGATTCAGAAGATGAATTGTTGGTAATTAAGTACAGATTATCAGATGGCTTACTTAAGGGACAAAAGGTCATTTAATTATCTGAAGAATACCACTAGCTTTAAATTGCTCATTATATTTAATAATTAGCATTCCCTTAATGGGTTTTTTTGAAAGATTTTATTTATTTATTTGAGAGAGAGACAGTGAGAGAGAGCATGAGTGAGGAGAAGGTCAGAGGGAGGAGCAGACTCCCCATGGCGCTGGGAGCCCGATGTGGGACTCGATCCCGGGACTCCGGGATCATGACCTGAGCCGAAGGCAGTCGTCCAACCAACTGAGCCACCCAGGCGTCCCAGGTTGTTGTTTTTTTTTTTTTTTTAAAGACCATGGTAGATTATAAATATCTGCAGTTAGATTTTTAACTCCTAGAAGATCAGGCAACAATTTATGAAACCATAATGTTGTCTGAACTAAAGCCTGCTGGAACAGACTAGGTTTTATATTTCAAGAATGTGTACAAGATGAACTTTTTCAACTGGTTCTTGAAATTTAACACTAAGAGGCAGCGAGGTATGCCTAGGACCTAGCACTGCCTTCTAAAAGTTGGATTTGGGGGCGCCTGGGTGGGTTAAAGCCTCTGCCTTCGGCTCAGGTCATGGTCCCGGGGTCCTGGGATCGAGCACCACATTGGGCTCTCTGCTGCTCTGCAGTAAGCCTGCTTCCTCCTCTCTCTCTGCCTGCCTCCCTGCGTACTTGTGGTCTCTCTCTGTCAAATAAATAAATAAAATCTTAAAAATAAATAAATAAATAAATAAATAAATAAATAATAAAAGTTGGATTTGGGGCATCTGGGTGGTGCAGCTGGTTAAGGGTCTGACTCCTGATTTTGGCTCAGGTCCTGACATCAAGTCCCTCCTCAGGCTCACATTCAGTGGAGAATCTGCTTGGGATTCTCTGTCTCCCTCTCCCCCACTCACAGGTGCATGTGTTCTATCTCAAATAACAAATAAATCTTTAAAAATAAATAAATAAAAGTTGAATTTGCCCCCCAGGATGTGATGGGGGTGGGCAGTGGGGATAGGGCTCTGGTCCCTCTGAACCAGGGGTACGGTGGGCCATTCCAGTAAGTTCTTCCCTGGATGAAGACCAATACTTTGGTCTGATTCTGTCATGCCTGGGTTTTCTCCCACCTTCTGATCCTGTCTTAGAAACATACAGGCAGTTTCTAGGGTCACCTGGTTTGCACTTAGTCTGTTTCTAGCAGGTCCTTGCTACCTTCTTTACATATCCTTCTAAATCCTTCCACCTGTTTTCCTTTCTTTCTTCTTACCCACTTCCTGAGTTCCAGCTGCTCTTTTCTGCACTAAGTTTCTGCTCTACAACCATGTATCCTGTTCTTTCCTCACTCCCTGCTACCTCTGTGGTTACCTTTCCCTACATCCTGCCAGAGCTGCTTTTGCCAATGCTGTGCTTCTGTTGGCCACATTGACAGCTGTGCTCTGATGTGTGGGAGGGTCTTTGGCTTCTATTATTAACTTTTTTGTGTGGGGAAAAGACTATTTATATGTCCCCTAGGAAACCACATCATTTGAGCAGGAAGGGTCTGGCTTCCTGGAAATTTGCCACCATGAGGACCAAATTCACTGTGTATGAGAAGTCCTGACTTTCATACCATAGACACTACACCTTCTAAGGGTTCTCTTTCCTCTTGCATTTCGGGGATCAACAGAACTTTCACTATTAATTTATGTGACTTCAAGTAAGATTTGATTTTCTCTGTGAAATGTCATGTCTCCTCACTCACTTCAAATCTATTTTTCTCGAGGATTCCTTTGATGTTAAAATCCACAATGTCCTCTCTAAAGTCAAACTTGAGATCCTCTAACAAATACTACTTTAAGAGATAATGCAGGGGTGCCTGGGTGGCTCAGGGGGTTAAGCCTCTGCCTTCGGCTCAGGTCATGATCTCAGGGTCCTGGGATCAAGCCCCACATCTGGGCTCTCTGCTCAGCAGGGAGCCTGCTTACCCACTCCCCATGCCTGCCTCTCTGCCTACTTGTGGTCTCTCTCTGTCAAATAAATAAATAAAAACTAAAAAAAGAGAGAGAGAGAGGGAGGGAGAGAGAGAGGGAGAGATAATACAAACTCTATCCAAACTCTGAAAAATAAATATACTGGTAAAATATAGATAAATAGCTCTCCTTTCGAATCTTCTATAATTCTCTGCCTATGTTTTTCCTGTGTTACCTAATTCAGATACTAGCACGGCCAGCCACTCATACATAAAAAGGAAATTTGCTATTTGTGACAGCGTGGATGGACCTAGAGGGTATTATGCTCAATGAAATAAGTCAGACAAAGAAAGAAAAATACCCTATGACTTCATTCATTTGCGGAATCAAAAAAAAAAAAAAAAAAAAAGAAAGAAAAAAAAGAAAAAGAAAAGAAAAGGAACATGTGAACGAACAAACAATAAAGCAAAATAAGACCCCTAAATGCAGACAACCAACTGATGTTACCAGAGGGGAGGGGGAACGAGGATCGGCAAAATGGGAGAAGGGGGGTTTGTGGAAGGTATGGGCCTATGGTTATAGAATAGGCCAAGGAGATGAAAGGTACAGCATTGGGAATATAGTCAGTGGTATTACACTAGTGTTGTGTAATGACAGATGGTAGCTACATGTGTGGTGAGCAAAACATAAGGTACAGAGCTGTCAAATCACCATTGTATACCCACAGTACTGTCACACTGTGTCAAACACACTTCAGTAAAAAAAAAAAATAAAAAAAATAAAAAAATAAAGAAATAAGAAATCATCTGATGCTGAAGTCTCCCTTACTGCACTCAGCTGCCCTACTTCTCTAGCTCCCCAGTCCCCTGCATTGAATAAACTGCCAAGCTCCATAGTGGGACTCTTCCGTGGGTGTCTCTAAATCTCCTCCCTTTCATACTGCCACTCTCTTAATCGAAACTGTGGAAGAACCAAGGTTCATGACGTGGCTTAGATTAAGAAAAATGATCAGATGCTTATTTCAAGCCTATAAAGAGCTACAGCATTGGAGACAAAGTGTAAATGCTTATATCAAATCAAGGGACATTGGATTGAGTTTTAATTTTTTTTAATTTTTAAAAATATTTTATTTATTTATTTGTCAGAGAGAAGGAGAGAGAGAGAGCACACAAGCAGGCAGAGAGGCAGGCAGAGGCGGAGAGAGAAGCAGGCTTCCCGCCGAGCAAGGAGCCCGCAGGACTTGATCCCAGGACCCTGGGATCATAACCTGAGCTGAAGGCAGTGGCCCCACTGAGCCACCCAGGCATCCTGGATTGAATTTTTATAGTATGCATGAATGGAGTAAGAAATAAATGAATTTAAGGTCACTTATGTCTGGAATGATGAACAAAAGAGATGGATAATAAGCCATCTTCTATGCTAGCCATATTTCATGACTTCCCTCAATTACTTAAGATGGTTCACAAATCTTGACATCCCTAAAAAGAGTGATTTCCATTTCAGATGTAGAAAGACAGACTAGCTAGGAAACACTTTGACAAGAGTCCCAGATCTGTTGACATTCTGAGTGGCAGGAAAACACACAAGAGAAATCTGTCATTTCTGTAGAGCTTGTAGCAAAACATGAACTTCCTTGCTTTTCTAAGTCTTAATTCTACTTTCCTTTCAGCAGGGAGTGAAATATTTTTTCAGTATAACACAGACTACAAAGGTATTCTAAGGCTAAGCGATTTGCTCTTAAAGACATATTTCTCACATGCCATATTTTTAATTTCATATTTTCCTTTTTAAATTTTCCTTTAGATATTTTCATATGGTAAATCAACTGTTTTTTTTTTTTCTGGCATTCAGTCGTATGAATCACTGAAGCATTGTGTAACTTCAAGATGTCACATGTGTTGATACATTTATATATGGCAATGTGATTACCACTGTAGTATTAGCTAATGCCTGTATAATGTCACATAATTATCCTTTCTTTTCTGTAGTGGGAACAATTAAGATCTAGTCTTTTAGTAATGCTTAAGTTAATAATACAGTATTTTTTTTTTTTTTACTCTAACCACTATGAGGTACATTAGATCTCCAGGACTTAACTACTAGTTGCAAGTTTATACCCTTAAACAACATATCCTCAATTCTCTTGGTAATCCCTGGGTAGGCACCATTCTACTCTGTTTTTATCACCTTAGCTTTTTCTGATCTCACATAGACATGAGATCATATGGCATTTCTCTTTCTCTGTTTGACGTATTTCATTTAAGCATAATGTCCTCAAGGTCATCCATGTTGTCACAGATGGCAGGGTTTCTTTGTTTCTCATGGCTAAGTAATATTCAATTGTATATGTAAACCATGTCTTCTTTATCCATTCATCTGTTGTGGACTCTTGGTCTGTTTCCATAGCTTGGCTGTTACAAGTAATGCTTCAATAAACATAGGAATACATCTATCTCTTGGATGTCCTGTTTTCATTTTCTTTGAATATACACCCAGGAGTGGAATTACTGGATCATCTGGTAGTTCTATTTTTAAATTTTTGAGGAACCTCTATATTGTTTAACATAGTCTGAACCAATAAGTTTTCATTTCATACCTAGAGAACACAGTGAGTATATTAGCTTTATAAGAAACTGCCAAACTATTTTTCAGAGTGGCTGCACCATCTTATAGTCCCACCAGCAGCGTTAGAGAGTTCCATGAGCTCAGTGTCTTTTGTTGGCACTTGGTGTTGTCAGTATGTTTTTATTTTAACTATTATAATATGTGTGTGATCTCATCATAGTTTTAATTTGTGTTTCACTAATAGATAATAATGTTGAACATCTTTTTTTTTTTAAAGATTTTATTTATTTGATAGATCACAAGTAGGCAGAGAGGCAGGCAGAGAGAGAAGGGGGGGGGAGCAGGTTCCCTGCTAAGCAAAGAGCCCAATGTGGGGCTCCATCCCAGGACCCTGAGATCATGACCTGAGCTGAAGGCAGAGGCTTAACCCGCTGAGCCACCCAGGTGCCCCTGTTGAGCATCTTTTTATGGGCTTATTTGCCAAGACTAAGTCTTCTCTGGTGTGTCTATTTTCATCTTTTGCCCATTTAAAAAATTGGGTCATTTTCTCCCACATTATTGAGTTTAAAGTTAGAAGAGTTATAGACGTTTAAGTTCTGGAAGTTTAAGACTTCCAGTATGTTGTTCAATAGCAGTGATAGAGTGCACATCCTTGCCTTGCTCTTAATTTTAAGGGAGAAACAATTCAGTCTTTTACCATGTTAGCTGTGGCTTTTTTTTTTTTTTTTATAAATGCCATTTATCAGATTGAGGAAGTTCCTCTCTGTTCCTTGTTTTCTGAGAGGTTTCTGTCTCTTTCCTTAATTTCATTTTATTCTTTCTTTTTCTTTTTTTGGAATTATTTTTATTAACATGTACTGTATTATTTGCCCCAGAGGTACAGGTCTGTGAATCATCAGGTTTAAACATTTCACAGCACTCACTATATTCTTTTGTTTTTTAAAAAAATCAGGAATGGATGTGAATTTTGTGGAAATAATTTTTTCTTCACCAGTTGGTATTATGTTTTCTTTAAACTGTTACTATAGTGGATAGCATGGATTTTCAAATATTGAACATCCTTTCATTCCTAAGATAAATCTTACCATTTGTGGCTAGACTCAACTTGCTAATATTTGTTGTGAAGTTTTTATCTATGGTCATAAGGGCTAGTATCCTATAGTTTTCTCCTTCAATTCTTTGAATTTTGTGTCACGGTCATGCTGGCCTCAGAAATAAGTTGGGAAATGACTGTATCATTTACTGTAGATCTTATAGTGGTTGATCTAGGAATACAAAGTAGATAGTAACATTTCACAGTCTACTTAGCTTCAATACTTTACCACTTCAATTGGATATAAAAACATTACCACCATATGGGTCCATTTTTTGTCCATGCCTTCATGCTTTGGTTGTCTTAGATATTACACAGACACATATTGAAAACCCGAACATTCCTTCATTCCTGATGTCCCAAGTTTACTTCTGGTATAGGTTATTCTGTCTGAAGAACTTCTTGTAGTAATATTTTAGGGCCCAACTCCTAAAATGAGTTCTCTAAGAAGGTCTTTATTTCATATTCATTCCTGAAGAATTTTTGTTGGATATAGAATTTTGGGGTTGATAGTTATTTCTTCAGCTTTAGAACCATGATGCTACTTTCTCCTGGCCTTCTTGGTTTCTCACAAGAAAACTGCCCTTATTTAAATAGCTATTCCATTATAAGTTATAAATCCTTTTGCTCTGGATGCTGTTATTTTTTTTTTAATTTTGTCTTTTGTTTTCAGAAGATTCTAACATGTACCAGGGTGAGGATCTCCTTGAATTATTCCTGTTTGGTGTTTGCTAAATTCCTTTAACATGTAAATTTATGTCTTTCACCCATTTGGGAGTTTTTCAGTTATTATTTCTTAAAATATTATTTTCTGCATCACACTTTCTCTCTTCTACTGAGACTCTGGTGGCACAGTGTTACACATTTAGTTCCACAAGGTTCCTCCCCCCCCCCCAGTTTATTTACTCTTTTTTGCTCAAATTAGGTAATTTTTACCTATATATGTCTTCAAGTTTACAGATTCCTTCCTCTGTCATTTCTGTTATGCTATTGAGCCTAGCCAGTGGAATTTTAATTTCATTTATTATATTTTTCAGTTCTAAACTTTTCATTGGTTCTTCTTTATATCTTCCATTTTTCCTGAGACTTTTATTTTTCAATTAGTTTCAACGTTCTTTGCAATTTTGTTCAAGCATTTTTATAATAGTTACCTTAAAGTCTGTCAAATATTTCAAACATCTGGGGCGCCTGGGTGGCTCAGTGGGTTGGGCCTCTGCCTTCAGCTCGGGTCATGATCTCAGGGTCCTGGGGTCAAGCCCCACATCGGGCTCCTTGCTCAGTGGGGAGCCTGCTTCTCTCTCTGCCTCTGCCTGCCTCTCTGCCTGCTTGTGCTCTCACTCTGTCAAATAAATAAATGAATAAAATCTTAAAAAAAAAAAAAGAAAAAAAATAATTCAAACATCTGCACTACTTTGGCCTTGACATTTATTAGTTTTTTTTTAACCCAGTAAATTAGATTTTTCTGAATTCTTCATATTCTAAGTTATTTTAGCTTATATCATGGATATTTCAAATCTTATGTCACGTGACAGAGTCTTGTTTAAATCCCATGACAGATTTGATATTTTTCTTTTAGCAATTGATTGACCTAGTTAAGCTCAAGGTGTAAGTTCCACCATGACTTTTGTTGGCTGTGATTCCAGTTGCAGTTCAATTTTCAAAGTCTTGGCAGTGCCTTTGAAATCTGTCTTGTGTTTGTATAGCCCAGTGATCAGTTTGGGACCTTGATAATTGTCTATTCATTAGTTCAGGACTCAGTACCTTTGAGATCTTTCTTCTTTTTTAATACAGGCATTCACTATTATAATTATTTTGAGTACCACTTTTGCTTCATCCTATAAATTTTGGTTATTTTGTGTTTTCATTTTTATTCACTTTGAAGTATTTTATTTCTTTTTGAAAATGTTTAAATTGTGGTAAAAGACATATAATATAAAATTTACCATCTTAACCATTTTAAAATGCACATTTCAGTGGCATTTAGTACATTCACACTGTTGTGCAACCTCAAAGTACTTTCTAATTTCCCTTTTGGTTTCTTCTTTGACTCATTGGTTATTTAAGACAGTGTTGTTTAATTTTCATATATTTTTGAGTTTTCCAAATGTCCTTTTGTTATTAACTTATCATCTCATTTCACTGTGATCAGAGAACACACTTTGATTAATTTTAATCTTTAAAAAAATTGTTTAGATTTGTTATATGGCCCAACATAGGGTCTATGATCTATCCTGGATAATGTTCCATATGTCCTTGAAAAGAATGTATATCCTGCTGTTGGTGAGCAGTGTTCTGTTAGGTTGAGTGGGCATATAGTATTATTTAAGTCTTTTATGTTTTTATTATGTCTGTCTAGCCACTTAGGTGTCCCACAGCTATACTAATTTTGATAACTATTCATGTGGAATATCTTTTCCCACCCTTTTATTTTCGAACTATTGTGTCTTGAATCTGAAATGAATCTTTAGAGAGAATGCAGTTAGATTGTGTTTTTAAAAATATACAGTCTGACAGTCTTTGTGTCTTAATTGGAGAGTTTAATCCATTTATATTTAATATGATTACTGATAAGGAAGAATTTACCCTTATCATTTTAGTGTTTGTTTTCCACATGTCTTATGCCTTCTTTTGCTCAATTCCTCCATTGCCACCTCTTTCTGTGTTAAATAGACATTTTTTAGTGTACCATTTTAATCCCCTTTCCATTTATTTTATTATATATATTTGAGTTATTTTCTTAGTGGTTGCCCTAGAGACTACAATGAACATCTTAATTTATGACAATCTAATTCAGATTAATGTCAATGTAATTTCAATAGTATACAAAAATTTGCTCTTTTAAAGTTTATCACTTCTTTCTCTACTTTATGTTGTTGTCACAGATTACATCTTTATTTGTTCTATGCCCATCAGTATAGACTTGTAGTTATTGCTTTCTGCAGTTATTTTTTAAATTATATAGAAAATAAAAAGTAGTTACAAACAAAAAATATACTTACAATGTCTTTTATACTTATGTAGGTATTTACCTTCCCTGGTGCTCTTTATTTCTTCATGTAGATTTTAGTTACTGTCTGGTGACCTTTCATTTCTGCCCAAAGAACTTCTTAGTATCTCTCCTAGGGCAGGTCTAGTAGCAAATAAAATTCTTTCAGTTTTTTCTATCTAGGAAAATCTTAATTTCTCCTTCATTTTTTTGAAACACTATTTTGCTATATACAGTATTCTTGGTTGACAGTATTTTTCTTTCAGCACTTTAAATATTTCATCCCACTGCCCACTTGCTCCAATAAGAAGTCAGCCTTTTATTTTATTTAGGATGTTTTGTATGTGATGAGTTCCTTCTTTCTTGCTGCTTTCAAGATTTTTTTCCTCTGTCTTAGAACACTTTGACTATGATTTGAATAAGTGTGGATGCCTTTGAGTTTATTTTACTTGGAGTTCATTGAACTTCTTGTATGTGTAGATTATTTTTCCTTAAATTTGGGAAATTTTTGGCCTTTATTTTTTCAGATATTTTTTCCCACTTTCTCTTTTGTCTCCTTCTGGCACTCCCATTATGTGTATGCTGTCATGCTGACAGTGTTCCACAGTTCTCTGAGACTCTGTTCATTCTTTTATATTTCTCTTTCTTAGACTGAATAATCTCAGTTGACTTATCTTCAAGTTCGCTGATTCTTCTGCCTGCTCAAATCTGATTTTGAGACTCTATAGTAAAATTTTCATTTTAGTTCCTATATGTTACAATTCCAGAATGTCTGTTTCCTCCTTCTCCTCCTTCTCTCCTGCTCTTTTTCCTCCTCCTCCTTTTCTCCTTCTTCCTCTTCCTCTTCTTCTTCTTCTACTTCTTTCTTTTTAAAAATATATTTTCTATCTCTTTATATTCTCCATAAGGTGAGACATCATTCTCATTCCTCCCTATAAATCTTTAGTGATGGATTTCTTTAGCTCTTTGAATGTGTTAACAGTAACTGATTTAAAGTTTTTGTCAGAAAGTTCAACATCTGGAACTTCTTAGGGCCAGTTTCTTTGAGTGCCTTTTCCCCAGGTGTGGACCATACTGTCTTGCTTCTTTTCCTGACCTTTTACTTAAAACTGGGCATTTTGGGTAATAGAGCACAGCAATTCTTGAAGTCAGAGTCTCTCTCCTCCCCCAGGGTTTATTACTGTTGCTTCATTTTGTGGTAGTTGTTGCTTATTTAGTGATTTTTCTAAAATGATCCTATAAAGCCTGTATTCTTTGTTGTGGGTGGTCACTGAAATCCTGTTCTTTTAGCTCAGTGGTCAGCTGATGATTGAACAGAGATTTCTTTAAATCTTTGGAATAAAAAAATTCTCCTAGACTTTGCTGAGGGACTCTGTGCATGCACATCTTCGACACTCAACCAGAGTTTGCATCTTTGTCTTAGCCTTCACTTCCTGTTTGCACAGAGCCTTTAGGTAGGCTAGAATTGGAAGCTTTCTGCCTTATCAGGTATTTTCTGAGCATGTACACAACCATATGCATGCACAAGGTCTTCTAGATTCCCAGGAATATGTCAGAGCTTTTCAAAGCCCTATGGACATCTCATTTCCCAGCCTTTTCTCTGAATCTTTTTGGTTAGTCTTGTTTGCCCCAAATCTATTATTTATTTTTACCTCAGGGAGTAGGGACTAAAACATTTGCCTGTAAATGTTTTTGAAAAATGCCCTCTCCCCATCTCCATCTCTGGCTAGCAGTTTTAGCCCTTGGCTAGTTCCAAGCCAGGGGAAATTAAGACAAGCCTATGAGCCAGACTTTCAGGGAATCACCAGATCGGTCAAAACAGATAATTACAATTCTTTGTGGATGGGGTCCTCTTTGCTTCCACTGGTACCAGGAATTCAGGCTATTATTTTCATGATTGCCACTGAACTGAGGAGTGGGGGATGGGACTAGGCAAATTGAAATGCCACAAATCTCATTTAAAAAAAAAAAAAGTTTCAGCTATGTTTCTTGAATAAGCACTCCACAAATGGTTGCAAGCCATTGGTTCATTTCCATCTTTCTAAAAAATTTGATTCTGAAAGTTTTGCCAGTTTTATGGAGGGATGGAGTCCAAGAGTTCCTTACTCAATCATTTTTTGTTCATTTTGTCTCCCTCAGTGCTTTAGGTATGTTAATAAGGAGCAGAACCACACACACACACTCACACATGCTTGCACACACACATACACATACAAATAAAGTTTGGGGGGTGAGCTCTAAAGTTCATAAGCAGCCTCATAGTGTTACTTTCCCAATCTCCTCCCTCTCTATAATCTGCTTGGTATTTCCAGTACCCTGGAGCTCCCTCTTTTCAACATCTAATCAGAAATCTGGGGCTTTAATTAATCCATTCTGCCTGCACTTCCACAACTTCCAGGGCCAAGTGGCAGGAGGATAGAGAGAAAACAAAAACCAAAAATTGGCTCCACCTTCTTGGTTTTTGATGAAATAGGTAGGGACTAGAGCTAGAGCACTGGATCTCCTACAACTGACTCAGTTAGGGGAAAAATAGGAAGGGAAAGAAGACACTTTTGGAATAAGCAGGATGAAGTCTCAATAATTTTCCTTAATATTTAAAGAGATATGACCTCATATTATACCCCAGGCTGATAAAGAAAAAAAGTGTTAGTTGTTAGGAATAAGTTCTTTGCCTCCAATGGCTACTCACTCTAATCCAAAACAATAACACAGGTACTCAATCATGCTACTCCTAGCTTAAACACAGTAGCAGCTTCTCATAACATTTAAGATTAAAAGCCAAATTTTATTGCAATGATGGGTACCAAGGGTATGTTAAAAAGAAACCTTATGGCTGCCTGGGTGGCTCAGTCAGTTAAGCATCTGCCTTTGGCTCAGGTCATGATCTAAGGGTCCTGGGATCAAGCCCCATGTTGGGCTCCCTGCTCGGCAGGGAAGTTTGCTTCTACCTTTCCCTCTCCCGCTCCCCCCATTCATGCTCTTTCTCTGTCTCTGTCTCTCTCTCAAATAAATAGATAAATACATAATCTTTAAAAGTAAAGGAAACCTTGTAATCTCCATTGATAATGTTTCTGTGATAGAAACAGTAGCACTGCCTCAGTATTATGTAAAGTGCCACATAAATGCAGATTCAGGTTTTCTCTTCCAATTCCATAGAAGCTCTTAACTTCCTTCTATAAAGATTACTGTTTATTGGGGCACCTAGGTGGCTCAGTCAGTTAAGCATCTGCCTTTGGCTCAGTTCATGATCTCAGGGTCCTGGGATTGAGCCCCACATCAGGCTCATTGCTCAGCAGGGAATCTTCTTCTTCCTCTCCCTCCCCACTGCTTGTGCTCTCTCTCTCTCTGTCTCAGATAAATTAATAAAATCTTTAAAAAATATTTCTGGTCCTTATATACACTCAAGACTTTTCAGAATGTGTCCCCCATCCTTCCTTTCTGTTTCATCTTGTTCTTCATCCTCCAATTTGCTTCACAAACATTCCATCATCACCAAAATGGAAAAATAAAATTCTCCTAGAACTTGAGAACCCCAAATGTCAGGGCATTTGGTGACCTCAGTTTGAAAAAACTTGTTCTAGAACTTGCTACCTCTGATGTTTGTAGAACCAGATGAATGAAAGCTGCCTTGGTGATGCCAGGGATCCCAGCCATTGTGTATAAAATTATGTTGTTGCCCTGGCTTCTACTATTATTTAATTAGATTAATATGACCGGATTGTTTTTTATTTTTCAAAATCATATTCATTTTATAAAAGAAGTCAATATTTGTCTTTGAGTATTTCAAATCATTTGGTCAAGTTACTTGTAACTATTACTCTAGTATGACAGTATTTGGCTCAAAAGGACTATTTCTTTGGATGTTAAGTATTTTTACAATACAAATGCATTTTCTTAGACTGAAATACTGATGATTTCTTATCAGGTCTATCTATTTTTGCCAGTTTGAATTCATGGCTTCTCATAGTTATTTACGTGTTTGGATTTACATATACATCCCATAAGTAGCTTCACTAGGCTTTTTTTTTTTAATTTAAATTCAATTAGCTAACGTACAGTAGTACATCATTAGCTTTTGATATATTGTTCAATAATTCATCAGTTGCATATAACACCCAGTGCTCAGCCCATCACAAGTGCTTCTCTAGGTTTTTATTTCACACACTGTGGTAGCATTTACTTCGCAGTAAAATTCTCCCATTTAGAATATTATCGAGAAGAGCCAGAAGGCCATTTTTCTAACTACCAAACTTCCGAGTTTCAGTGGGCAGGTCAGAACAATTTGTGAGGAGTAGGCTTTTATATCAGAGGAAACTAGAACCAAGTGGCATCTACAAACTGGCTGGGACCAACGTGATCATTCTCCTGTCTTCGAATGGAATTTAAGCTGCTCTTGACTTACAACAATATTTGCCCCGCCTTTTACTACTTACTGTGTATCTCCTACTAAAATCCTGGGAGCCCAGACCCCGACATGTTTTATCAGTCCTAGTTCATAATAGTAGCATTTGCCTCCCTCACCTGTTTGATTCAGAGATTAGTACAGATCGGTCTACAGGGTTTTCTGTTAAAAGGCCACATCCCAATGCCCTCATCAGTCTCCTAATCTGGGCCCGTATATATTCTACTTGTTTTGTAAATTCAGAAAGTTAGAGATAAGGGTACCAAATTAGCAACTGACATTGCATATCAGGACTTTGTTTTCAAGAAAAAAGAAGGGCTATGGAGGATCTCAACATTTTGTCAACTTCGGTATTCTCTTTGAGATGTGGCCATATTCATGTTAGGGATGGAGTGCTCGGGCATCCCCACCAGTGGCAATAAACAACATCAGCAAAGGCAGCAAAAACAACAGTGGTAGCATGATAGTGTTGTGTTGTGTGTTACACAATTAAGTGAAATTGTGTAAATGAAAGCACTCTGTGAGGTATGAATGCTATGCAAGTGTACAATAGCATGACTATGTGAAGGGGGTGTGATTGCAAATCTCCACATGCTTTCATCGTTATCTTCATATATCTGTTATTTAGGATATCTGGTTTTGGACATTGTACTACTAAACTTGAAAGGAGCTTAATGAAAACACAGTTTTTGTTGTTGTTGATTTATTTTTTTAAAAAAAGATTTTATTTACTTATTTGACAGGCAGAGAGGCAGGCAGAGAGGCAGGCAGAGAGGGGGGGAAGCAGGCTCACTGCTGAGCAGAGAGACCTATGCGGGGCTCTATCCCAGGACCCCGGGATCATGACCTGAGCCGATAGACAGCATAACTTTATTGGAGTTTCATTTCATGATCTCATGGTAAAAGTCTCTCGTGTATTTCCTAAGGACAGAACTTAGATATTTGGAGTTTTGTAGCATGGTAGTTACCAAAACCTGTTTTATGTGCCATCATCTTTTCATGTGCAGTCATTACCCTTCACCTGTAAGGCATCTTATAAATTATATGGGAACATTCCCTTAATGATAGAGCTCAATGTTAACCTAAAAACAATGTTAGTGGAACAACTAGATCCAGTTTATACTTGAAGAAACCCATGTTTCTAGGTCCCATGGTATTCTATATTGAGTTCTAAGACTATTCTTACCCTGTAATTTTATTCCAGGTCTACAGATCATAAACTTGTTTCATCCAGTCCAAATTTTATATCCAGTTATTTTAATTTCCATCTTTGTATGAGGCTGCCTTTTAAGTTTAGTCATTACAGTGAGAACACTCAAGATGGAACCTGGTTGTGCTTACTTACAGAGTTTTTATATGTGAAAGACTAAATGAAGAACAAGACTTAAGTCTTAAATCTTTTGGCTTTCTCATTGTTTTTAATAAACAAAATACTGAAGACTTACTAAAAGAATATTAAGCTCTCTAGGATCTTAACTCTAGGCCACATCATTATATATACCAACATGGCCATACTTCAGACCTCCTCAGTTTCTAGAATTCAAGTCATCTAAATCAGTGGACTTTTCTGGCTATATTCCACTTTCTGTTCAGGCAAGACTCAGGTCAGCCACGCACTGAAGCTCTTAATAATATCCTAGGTTCTCTTTCCCTTACTTTCGGATAGAAGTGCCAACTCTACTCCTTCCTCTATTGCCACTAGGACTCCACAGCTGGGCAGGGAAAAATGGTGTCTTGAGGCAGTGTAAAATTTTATGCTACCATTTGCAAACACTAACATCATTTGTGGTATCCCCATTGATTAGTTCTCAGGATCACAGGTCCCTTTCAGCCTCCCTTTTGCTATGCCCCATGCTTCATTCACTAACTGCATTCTTGCCCTGGGGCTGTAGAGATTCACTGATGAAAGTCATAGGAGTCACCTTGACTTGGCCCAATACAAAGTCATATTAGCTAATTTCATTACATCCCAAATATTCCTGCTGAGCAATCGCTTGGCTGGCTCCTTTCCTATCACATTTCCCCTAAAGGTGAACTCGAATCCTCCTTAGAAGCTTTAAGTCTGTAATATTGCTAGGGGTACTCTTTCCCCATTCCTATCATTCCTTCCTATGCATCTGGACTTTCTTTTAGTGTAAAACTCTTGGCCTCTCTCCAGTCCTTTATTTATTCTTGAGGAGGACTGATTTTCTGGCTGGAATTTGGGGACCACGACACCAGCTTGCTTTTTTTTTCTCTTTCTTTGAGAGCCAGCTGCCAGAAGAGAGCATGGGTTCTCACTTTGTTTTGTTCATACGGTAAGCTTCGTGGGGAAAGCTGATTCTGCCTGTGAGAACAGAGGTCTGCAAGTGCCTGTGACTGAATGGCTATGGCTAATTCTGGCTAATTCTGTGAATTTGGCAACAACTGAACCACATCCTCTAGCACCTTTATTACCAGTAAAGCCAATACTATTTTTATCTCTATCTGCCTGATATCTGCCTCTGTCCTTGAATTGGCTCTCAAAGGTCAGGTAAGGAACAAGATTGTCATTCACTAGACACATTAAAACTCCCACATTTAATCCCACCCCTTCCCCATAATCCAAGCAACTTTGACTCCTATTAATTTCTACATCAGAGGAATTACCCACCTCCTTTCTGAGGCTCATCTCTCTTTCAGGTCTTCTTCTACTGACTATCTCATTTCTCTCCTTCTTGTCTTTCTTGTTATGATCTCTGTTACCACTGTCTCTACTTGATTACTTGGGAAAAGGATGCCAAATAAGATCTCAAGACCATGAATCGCTTCGTTCCTAATCAAGCCTAGAGGAAACCCAACACCTTAACCCAGATCCACAAATATGACAAGAGGTTTGACCCAGAGGTTTTGGGGGGAATCCAAACCTTCTATTATAGGTTTGGCTAGTCTAAGACCTATAGATGCTTAAGTATAAGACCAACAGCATTTAAAATGTATGATTTATGAATTATAGCCTGCATACTTGAAAATATCATACATGCAAAATGAAAGTTCATTTAAGTGGAAGATATGAATGAAGAAGAGGTAATAAGGAGACAATGTACACGACGTATTCCAAAAATCTATAATAATATACCTGTTTTAATTAAATATTAAGTTGGTGCTAAGCTTCCTGGATGCCATGGAAAAAAGGAAAACACACTGGATTACATAATTCTCATTGTTCAAGAAAAGGAATTTGAAACTTGGACAAAATTTTTTTAGAAAAGATTCTTTTCAACTCAATTGCTCTTGAACCTGTGAACTGAGGGATGCCAAACCACAAAAGGAATGATGTGCTCAACCTTGGATTTTTAAGAGACACAGAGATGGCCTTCAAGTTGTAGATTGATAAAGATACATGTTACTAGGTATTAGCCTGGTATGATGAATATCTAGGTTGACAAATTCTACTTTGGTTGTGCTGGCAGATGTATTTGTAAAATGTTCTTCCACCAGCCCTCTGGGTTACCTGATATTAAACTTTCAAGCAAAGAAATAACACCCTTCAACACCACCAGTTGTTTTGGTGTTGCTGATATTAAAGATTCTTCCTGACAGTTATGGGTAGCAAAATCATTTGTATATTGAAATTCTTCCTGGTTGCCAATAGCAAAATCAAAGTTGCAAATCCAGAGGGAGCATAGTTGATATCTTATTTGATATTCATTGAGGATAGGATGGAAATTTACATTCAAGTCAGGACATGAACTTTTTAGTCATCCATTCACTCAAAAACTCAAGGTCTTGCTCTGTGGAGATGTGCAGGCTTCTTGACCTAGTCTAAGGTGTAAGGTGGTCAGGGAAGTTTTCCAGAAGGAACTGACATTTGAGCAGAGATCCAAAGGATGAGTAGACAGAGATTACAACGTGTGCAAAAACCCCTATGGCAGAAAGGGAGTGGTGACTTTGAGGAAATGAAAGAAGGCTGACAAGACTGGCGAACCAAGCATGAAGGGAGGACAGTCCAGGGTGATACTGGAGCTGGGAGCAATGGGAGCCACTGAAAGACTTTTAACGAGAGCTGTTAGGGAGCAATGCAACAGGATTCGAGTCTAGTGAGTACACAATGAATTGAAAGAGTAGAAATGATTATGGAGAGCTTAGATGCTCTCAGAGCTCAGATGTTTTCCAAGCAACCACAGGAATCCTGGTGAAAAATGATGGTAGCTTGTACTAGTGTGCTGGTGGTAGAGAAGGAAAGAAGTGTGTGTGTATGTGGGGGGGGGGCATGATTCAGTCACAGGGGGAAGAAAGCAGAATTTGATGATTTGACACTGTCAAATGAAATGCTAGTGGTGCCACTCTCAGAGCCCAGAGCATGCAAGAGGATGTCCAAATTTGGGAGGAAAACCATGAGTGCATTGCCGTAAGTCAGCTAAGTGGATATGCTACGTGGGGCTTTGGGCTAAATACCCTGCTTCAGGGTTGTATTAACTAACGACTGGATCGTAATGTAAATCTCTGATTGAGAGACTAAATGTTAGATCTCACGAAATGGAGAAGTTGGGTGAAATTGTTAGAACTTCATATATTACTCTCTAAACATTAAGGGAAAGCCATGAATTTGGTTCCTGCACGTAAGCCCTCAAAACACCCTGCAAGGAGGAGCACAAGCACATAACCTTCCCGTGTGAACACGTTTGTTAGACTGAGTCATGCAAGTTGCTGGCCCCGGTTTGGCAAGGGACCGGCCAACAGCAGGGACTGATACCAAGCGTGTCTTAGGAGGTTAGGAGGCTCACTCTTAGCCAGACCCTGCACAGAGAATCGTGCCGGGGATGATAAGGAGAACCATCAAATGGCAAATGGTGATGTGGAAAATGAAAAGAAGCCAACATACAAAGTAGATTTTTTAAAATGGCAGAAATATATGAGTGCTCAAAAATTTGACTTAAAAAATTATCATGGGTGTCAAATTTAGGTAAAAATAACTAATTTTATTTCTATTCTTCCACCCTTAGGACCTCAGCTGTCCTGAGGTTAAGAGTGAAGAAAAAGTACCTTCTCCCCAAACCTCCTCCTCCATTTGTCTCTGATATTCACCTGTGATTCAGCCTCGAAAGGGTCAACAAGGGAACCGGAGGGGCAGGAAGGTACTCCGATCCCTCCTGGAGATCTCAGCCAAGAGAAACGGGAAGTAGATGTTTTTACTGCCCAGCACACTTTCATTCCTATTACGTGTGCACGAAGCCCCAAGAGGAAAATGCAGTTTGGTAGTGACCTGATAACCACATTCTTGGAGGCTTGCTCTAAGAATGGTAAAAATCCAAACAATGCTGGGGGAAGGGGGAAGGGGCAGAAGCAGAGTGAAACAAAACACAATCTCCATTGTAAATTACTGGCTGTGATTAAATCCAAGTTAATGTCTAACAAAAAGTTGAGATTTTAGATTATTAAGATGGGAGTAACTTATCTTTCTCAGGAAGAAATAATTTTTGTATCTTGAAAGCTTAGCAGTTGTTATTAAAACAGAAAAGATGCATTTAAAAGTAGTTTTGAAAATGTGCCTTATTAAGGCCAGAAGTTGGTGCAGATTATCCTTGAATTTGGTAGACTGGATTACAAGGTGACTAGAGCTAGGAGGGGAGATGGGCCAGAGACCTGGAGCCTGTGGGCTGTGGCAGAGTCACTGGCTAGAATGTGTACAGCAGGGAGACTTCAAGGGTATTATAATTCCGTTGTAGTGGTTGAGGCCCTTGATTGGATGGTCTGCTGAAACATTCTTGTGAATGTCTTTATGTTTATCAATATATACAGGTAGTTGTACCAAGAAACTTTAATTCTGAGTGCTGAAAGACAGAATGCTATGTTAGAATTCCCGTAGGTGTCATCCTTCTACCTGCGTTGTTGGTTAAACTCTTTGGAACAATGTTTTATCAATGATCACAGTCTTAGTAATAATAATAGCTTACATTTCTTTTATTAAGTGATAAAGGTTCTTAAAAGTTATATGATTAAAAAATACGGAGAGTGTGGTTTTACTTTTCCTGTCTACCCTTTGCTGGTTCCTCGTTCTGAGCTGCAGGAGGAGCAATAATGAAAAGGTTGGAAAATGTCACCCTTTCTGGTTCTCCCTCACCTGCCTTCATTCGCTTATTCATAGATTGGCTCACACATGTGTTCATTCATTCATTGTGCATTCTGGGAAAGGAGCATCAAGAACATTAAGGTGGGATGAGGAGGTCAGTCCCTAGGGGAATACCATCCTTGACAAAGGCAACCATCAGTCAAAAGACCGCTTCCCTAGCCTTTACACAGCCCAGCAGCTGATTTTTCTCTTCATTCGTGCAGGGTCCCGCAGTAAAATCTCCCACTCTGGGGCTGGGCAAGAACTGTCAGGGGCTTTTGGTTTGCTTTAGTTTGGGTCTGGGATATTTGCAATACACCCCATCATTCACTTCTATATACAATTTACAATCACCTTTTCACACAAGATATTTTCCCACTCTTTCGGGAGAAAACACGTAAAGAACCCAAAGTGTGAACCAACAAGAGAACTTGGAGGGAACATTTATATGAACATCGGCATCTCTCTTAGAATGGGGCGGGGTGGCCCGCACACCCTCTGTCCGCGGCTGGGCCCCGGCCCCACGCTGGGCTCACCTCTCACAAGTGACGCGGATGCGCTCGTCGCTGGACGACTGCTGCTCGTCCTCCTTCTCCTGGAAGTGCTCCTGGACACACTGCTCCTCGAACTCGTGCAGCCTCTTCAGCTCCTCGTCGCTGAGAAACAGCTCTGCGTAAAGGGAGAAGGATTTGCCACGTGAGAAATGAGCCCTGTCCACGAAGAATCAATTGAGTTGTGCCATTGCACATTTCACAACCCAACCGGCATTAAGCTCCTTTGCCCGGCAGTTCTCCCACTACTCCAACTGTTTTACTCAAACAGGTGATCATCTTCCCATTGGAGCAGAATGGCTCACTTTTTAACACAAAACACCACTATTACAGCTATTTGCAAAGTGAAGCCAAGTACTATTTTCTGGAGAAACTGTTGCATCTGTCTTATGGATGGAGTTAGGTGGACAGCAGTATTTTTCTATCCTTTTGAGATGCAACAGGTGGAAACATTCTTAAAGGGGCATTGAATTTATACAGACAAGTCATTCTCAAGAAGTCTCTCGATTTCTAATCTCTTCATGAGCAAGCTTTCAGTAACATGAATTACTCACAAACTAACAGAACTGGAATAAAATCAACATAAAATGAGAAGCGTTCTGCAGAGAACAGCAGTTGGACTCGGGTGTTACGTTTTCCCACAATTTAAGTAGTTCAGCGAGATTTCTGGGAGGGTGTCCAGTTAGAACCCTCTTGAAATTCGTGCAGGATAGAAATGAAAGAGTCCTGTACATACTCAGCCCGCGATCCTGTTCGTCTTGGTCCCCTTCTCTTTTCTTCCTACAGCGGCCACTAAGACGCATGATGATTATATAGATGTGGCTTAAAATGATCATTGGTGGAGGTAGGACTGGACGGTCATGAAATGTCATTATTAGCTGATATCGCTGGAATTTCCACACCTGGTTGGATATGGACTTGACTTCAAAGAACGTATTGCTTTAAAAAGAATAAAGGTGTAGTTATTTTGCTTTTCATTTTGATTTCCCAGGACAATCGGTCACTCACATTGAAATGGAAATAAACAGTGAAAGGGCCTTTTAGCGCCCTTTAGTACTGACCCCTGAATTACCCTTTTGGTTTATCTATCACTGTGGATTACCTACACCCAAGGACATTTTACTTATATAAATAATTAAGGATTAAGTATATTAAAATGGCTACCTATTGCTCTCTTGAGACACCATACTACAGTCTACTGATTCATATGCTCAGGAAAATATTATTTCATATTTTTAAAGGTAGGAGCTATTCAGCTAAGCATTTTGAAGTATTTAAACCTGAAATACACTTGAATAAGAGTTTGAACCAGATTCTTTCCAAAGCCCTGGTTAGCTCTAAGATTCTATATTTCTGTGAAGTATTTTTCCCTTATATTTTCATCTTAGAAGCTAGAATTTTTAAAAAATCATTTATTAAGCATGGTCACATGCTCAACACATCATGCCAAAATGGGCAAGTTTTACAAGACACTTGATTTTATAATTTAAGCCATCTCTTTCCAAGGCCATTTTATCTTCTATTCTGTTAATAATTAGGAAAACATTTTATATTATATCACAATAATTGTCACAGCTTATGATGTTGACATTGCTTTCTGTGCCTGTGATAATGAATTAAAGGCATGCCTTGATCAAATCTTCCCTATTCCAGGAGACTTTCATCTAAGGAAATATTTTCATCAGATTAAAATACATGTTTAAGTGTTAAAATACTAACCAAGATTGAGTTTAAATGTGTTTAAGACAAAGACAAATATCATATAGTTTCATTCGTAAGTGGAATATAAGAAACAAAACAAACAAAGAAAAAAGAGATGAAAGAAAGAAAAAAAAACCAGACTCTTAAACACAGGGAACAAACTGGTGGTTGCCGGAGGGGAGGTGGGTGGGGGGATGGGTGAAATGGATTAAAGGGGATTAACAGTACACTAATCACATCCCGTTGAGCACTGAGTAATGTACAGAATTATTGAATCATTGAACTCTATACCTGAAACTGATACAACATGGTATGTTAATTATACTTCAATAAAAAATAAAATATTGGGGCGCCTGGGTGGCTCAGTGGATTAAAGCCTCTGCCTTTGGCTCAGGTCATGATCTCAGGGTCCCGGGATCAAGCCCCGCATCGGGCTTTCTGCTCAGCGGGGAGCCTGCTTTCTCCTCTGCCTGCCTCTCTGCCTACTTGTGATCTCTCTCTCTCTGTCAAATAAATAAATAAAATCTTAAAAAAAATAAAATATTGGACCATCAAAAAAATTGTTTAATGTATTTAAGTGTCAACTTTTGATTCACGAATACACGAAGGCTGATTAAGTTTGAATGAAAGAGATTGCAAAAACTCCGCATATTTAAAAGCCCCACTGAAATTCTGTGTAAATCCATGGCCGCATGAGTGTTCCAAGATTAAACTGGAAATCTGTAATGCAATAAATAATAGGCAAAAGCAGTCAAGAACCTTGATACATACTTGAAAACCGCAATAAGCAAGTTCACCAGCAGGATGTTGGCCACCAGTAGGTAGCACGCCATGATGGCCGGTGTGAGCCAGGCACCCGGGATACAAGGAGGGAGCCGCTTGCCTTCCTCATCGTACTGGTTGTCACCACAAGGAGCTGAAACAAAAGTTTGTCTTCTTGTACTTTTTACATAAGATGAATAGAATAAATAACTTACATATGCCAATACACAATCTATTTCTTTTTTAAGATGATTTTTCCCTGATTTCATAAGCAATAATATTCCATATGAAAAATATCAACTCATACAAAGAAAAAAAAACTCATTTCTGCACTCCGTGATAGTCATTCTTGACTTGACGTATTTATAAACATTTTCCCATTTCTGTATTTGCGTTTTTCATACACATTAGAAATATAATTTGTAGGCAGATAAATCTATCTTTTTTTTTCTGTACTGTTATCCATTAGAAAGCTAGTTTCTAATGGATAATGGATAATCTGATTATTTAACATCACCTCATGTTGTCTCCTTGGTTTCACTTATACATGAACTTCAGCAATAATTTTGTTATGAGGAAGGAGGTAAGGATGCCCTCTACCCCCAAATCCATTAATCAACGTTTCTGGTGTCATTTTTGGAAAATCACCTTTTCTTTCTCTCTGTTAATTCAAAATGCCACTCTGATTCTATAGGACCTATGTCCTGAACTAAAAAATAGAATGATCCCCCCAAAAAAAAAAAAAAATAGAATGATCCCAACAGTGATCAGTGAAGTAACGTCCATGAATCTATAGTCTACCTACTTTTTACTTACTTACAGTTTATACCTCTCTTGTTTTCTGACAACAGAAAAAAAAACAAACCTTGTCTCTGACACCAGAAAACAAGAGACGTATTTAAAACCAGTGTAAGGCTGTCGGTAATTAGCTAAGGGAGAGACTGATTAATACACACACTTCATGGAGTGAAGTTATCAATTCTGTGTCAACTTACGATTAATTTCCATGGCGTAGACTATATAGCGATTGGAAAGCAGGGTTTGGGGGTTTTTTTAGGTGTTACAGGAAGGGAGGAAAGAAAATAAGATGACAGTTGAGAAAAAAGTAAAACAAATGATTAACAAAACAAGAATGGTTTTGGTTGTCACGAAATGCAAAGTACTCAAGTTTGGGAATTACAGATTCACACTTGGAAGCAGTGGTCTATTTAGATGAAACTGTATACATTATTAACTCTAGAAAATTCATATATATTTCATGAATATTGATTTTACCATATGTCATAAGCAATAAAAAGCTAACTAGTTAAAAATACTGTGAAAAAGATATGAAGCTACTGGCAGATGATCATTTTAACCAACTGGTTAACCAATCAGGCATTCTCCATAGCCCAATTCAAAAACCTCATAAGCACAAATAAATGAAAAATTATTATGCAATAATCAGATCAAGAATCAAAACCTAACATTTAATAGTGTTACTGAAAATAGCCTCGTTTGTCTCTTTATCTTCTCATTACCCAATTCAATAATAAAAAATAAAAATACCACAATTTATGTCTGGATCATACATTTACTGAAGCAACTATTCTTCAGAAAGCAAGTTAGATTTTTATGTTTCAGTTTACCAAGGTACAAACACATTCAACAATCGACTTTGAGATGTACAGGTGGTAATGATGTGTTCGGAATCACGTTATAAAAGCTAGGTAGAAGGCATTGGGTGAACTAGTTATCAGTCTAAACCAGTGGCAGGAGATATACTGAGAATCCTGCATTTCATACAAGAAGAGGATGTTCAAGACCATCTATCCCCAAGAAGCAGAGTACTGGAAATAGCAGATGTGCTTTTGTATCTGTATCTCTGTGACAGAGTACAACATACAAATGAGGGTATGGCTCTGGACACAAAAACAGGTGTGAAGAGCCTCATTCATCCGTGGGACATTAACTGGTCAGGTGAAATAAGTATAAGAACATTTGAGCTTCACTTCCTATGACACAAGAGACACCATGACCTGGCAGCTCAGCCTGGAAAGGAGCTGGGTCCTGTGCCCCTCAGAAATTCACATAGGATTATAGCTCATTTCCTCTGCTAACATTCAGATTATTGTTGATAATAAAAATTTTTAAAAATTGGACCCCCTAAGTGAAGAGGAAATTGATAGCCATGTGGATAATGGGCTTCAGAGAAGAAGCCTGAAGACGAGGGTGACACAAGGCACCAGTCACCCTGTCATGCTTACCATCTCAGTCTATTGGAATAACACTACCCACTCTGTCTTGGGGTAGAAAGAGATTTAGGTTGAAGAAATATTGGGATATTGGCACTGGGATTATATTCACAGGATAAGATGTTCACCAGGTCCAGCTAAAAG
The DNA here is from genome assembly GCF_002288905.1 of Enhydra lutris kenyoni. Classification (NCBI taxonomy): domain Eukaryota; kingdom Metazoa; phylum Chordata; class Mammalia; order Carnivora; family Mustelidae; genus Enhydra; species Enhydra lutris. The sequence continues at coordinate 2,405,676 of NW_019154113.1, read as the reverse complement.
AATGGGAGACTCTTTTGAAATTCTGGTTAATGGTTTTTAGAATAGAAGAAATGACTGATGGCTCAAAAATCCACATTGCATATTCTGCACTTATTCCTTCATAAAATAATTTGATGCTTGTGTCAGAATAAAAAGTAATTCATTTCCAAATTAACACATGCTCTTCCATTAATTTGGAACTGATCATCTGCCTCAGAATCAGGGAAGAGAATCTTACTATCAATTCTATTCTTACGGTCTATCTGGTCTGCAAACACCTCTCCATAGATCATCCAGTAGGGCATGTAGAAGATGTTTCGGGCCAATTTCCAGGAAGGCTCCTCATCTGGGTGCAAAATGGCTTGACGGGCTACTCCAAAACTCATCAGCACAACCAGCATGATGACCACAAAATACAGCATGTCAATCATCTGAATAGAAAGAAAATGCGTCTCTTATTGTTTTGACTCATGGGCCAGGTTCTCTTGCTTTTGCTCTCCTTGATGACTTCATGAGTGTTTAATTAGGATGAAGAGAGCCTCTTTCCTTTCTCTCCATCCCATCGCTCCTAGTTTTTATACGCTACACAATACATACATCTTATTCTAGAATGTTGACTTCCTCATTTGCTCTTACTCTTCTCTGCTTTTGTTGCCCATAAACAAATATTTCTCTCTTAACAACAGCAAATAGAGAGAGGGAAGAATTATGAGGTAAGCATGGGAATTTTTCAGGGAGACAGAGGAGGAGATATCTAAGAAAGGAACAAGAAAATGAATTGAGAGTACAGAATATTCATTCATTACACAAATGCTGCATGGTTACAGTGAGCAATGCTCTGGTTACTGTGGATACTGAACTGGTGTAATTCCTAATTTTGGATATCCCTGAAGATGAGAGCCCTTGCCAGGATAAGCTAAACCATATATTCCTTCACTCAAAATGGCTTGTGCTATAAAGAGTTATTCCTAAACTTAAGAGATTTCCTTTCCTCTGGGACCAGTCCTAACACTGAAGCTATTTTAGGTGATATAAGGATGATCTGCTGGCTCATTTTTTTTCTTTCATATTGTATGATTTAATCTGGAAGAAATGTTGCCATGGATTTGTCTTGGCCTTTATAACATGAATTGCCTGTGCCCACTCCAGGCCGGAGTACATGGGCTGAAGACTGTTTGGAATACAGGAGGGGGTGTGACCCTAGGCCCCATTTGTTTTTGGCTTTCATCCCATGTTATGAGCCAGATTATTGATATATATATATAAAATATGTATATATAATATATATACACACATACATATACATATACAGTATTAGTATTGTACATATATACAGTAGATATATTTCTCTATATAAAGTAGTATATACTGGCTATATACATATACATGCAGTATTAACATGTAGGAAAACTATGTATTTTAAAGCAAAAGTGTTTCCTGCAAGAAACCAACTGCAAAGGAAAGACCAAATGAAGCCTAACAAAGCCACACCCAAGGCCTGGTGTCAGGTCTTTACCACAACCACAACGTCCCTAACTCCTAATGGGATGCTGGTACTAACCATCTTTCCAATCATCATCACATAGGGCCCCAGATACTTGTTGACACCAAAGATGTCCAGGACACGGATGTACCAGAAGATGATATCCACACAGTAGATCACTCGGCCATAGCCCATATATGGCTGCTTCTGTAGGCGAAGGATTGCTCCAATCATGAACGTGGAAATAGCCACGAGATCCGTGATATTCCAGTACTCCTGAAGCCAAACTTTTATTTTCTGGCTGAGTTTGCCTGGCTCTGACATGAGGATCTGAAAACAATTGCCAAAGAACAATAAACAGGGAGTGCTGTGTTGGAAGCCTCTTAGAATCTTGGAAAGATAGGACTGGTGGAACATTCCAGGGCATCTGGTCCCATTTCCTACTTAAGACCTTTAAACACTAATCTTCTCAGAGAAAGATATCTCAAAAGGGAAATTCCACGGAATCCTCTATATTCCTAGATGCAGTGTTTCACAAATTCTCAGGAAATGCCTTCTAAATTATGTCCTTCTGGGTGAAATTAAAGCAGCTGCCTCTTGATTTCTTTTTAATTCTCTGGATATGTGCCCATCAGCCCGCGTTCCAGAATTAGTCCAGGAGGAAAGTCTACAGCGGAGATACACCCAGGTGGTCTCACGAAAGGGTAATCTACCTGGTGGAGATGGCAGAATTGGGCTAGCTGTTTGTTTGCCACAATTCCTTTGCAACTTAGATATGAGAAGTGAGGGGAAGGTTAAATGATTTTTCTCCTCCTTGAGATATTACTCTTTAAAAATCACCATTTGTTTGGGGTTCCTGGGTGTCTCAGTCAGTTAAGCATCTGACTCTGGATTATGGCTCAGGTCACCATCTCAGGGTCCTGAGACTGAGCCCTGTGTTGGGCTCTGTGCTCTGCAGGGAGTCTGCTTGAGACTTTCCCTCTGCCTCTCCCCCGATGCACACTCTCTTTCTCAAATAAATCGGGTCATGATCTCAGGGTCCTGGGATCGGGCCCCGCATCGGGCTCTCTGCTTGGTGGGGAACCTGCTTCCTCCTCTCTCTCTGCCTGCGTCTCTGCCTGCTGGTGATCTCTGTCTGTCAAATAAATAAATAAAAATCTCAAATAAATCTTAAAAAAAAAACCCACCACTGATTAAAAATCACTACTTCCTCAGGGTAAAATTAAAAACATTTAACAAACAGCATGCCACAATACACAGAGAGTGAACCCCATGGATGCAGCTACGGTGTGTAGTAGGGTGGGGATCTGTTGTGCCATGTAGCACCCCTTTAGTTATGGAGACTGAGTGGGTCCTGGAGATCCCACAGATGGGATGGGGTGGTATCTAGGTTTTGGCCACAACAGAAGGGATTGACTAGTTTAACCACCTGTGTACACTGTAGCCTAGGTGGGGGGGTGGTGAGCTGTAACTAGAGGGTGAGCTCCTAGAATAAAGAACAGTATCTTAGGGGTGCCTGGGTGGCTCAGTGGGTTAAGCCTCTGCCTTCGGCTTAGGTCATGATCTCAGGGTCCTGGGATCAAGCCCCGTATCGGGGCTTGATCTGTTCAGCAGGGAGCCTGCTTCATATCCTCCTCCTCTGCCTGCCTCTCTGCCTACTTGTGATCTCTGTCTGTCAAATAAAAAAAAAAAAAAAAAGAACAGTATCTTAGCACATGGCTGGTGCTCAGTGGGATCATGGTGGCATAGGGATGGCATGGCAGGCCACTTGGGGAATACCAGTTGTAACACCTGCAGACTTTGTTGAAGCCACCTGGAAAAGAAAGACTAGTAGCAAAGGAGATGGGTTGAAAGATGTTGGATGCTGCACTTTTTTGTGTCTCAGTCTCTCATTAGACTGACAGCGTCAAACTACCTTGGCTGGGAAGGAGTTGCCAGTAATGGTTTTTTTGTTTGTTTGTTTGTTTTCAGTTCAGTGAAAGGGTTAATAACAATGGCAAAATAATAGTACTGGGTCTGTATCAGTTGGAAGAGGCACATGAAAGTCTTCTGTGTGCTTTTCCAGTTCAAATTCATTTTTTACTTGGATGTAAGCTTTCTCCTTACAAGCTAATATAGTGAGTTAAAACTTGAAGAAAAGTGCCTGGCCTTCTTTCCTCTGCCATACTCTCAGAATCTCCTGAGAGCTCTTCCTTAATAAGAAGGTAGAGTCCCCATTGCAGGTGGTAGGGAGTCATGATTCTGAGTCCTAAGTTGTAGGTAAAACATCATGTTGGGTCTCTCTTTGTTTTTAGTTTCAGTTCCCAGTAAACAGCCAAAATTTGTACCCTGTTGTAGTAATTGGTTTATCTCCTGGAAGCATTTATTACTGCTTTTACAGGACCTGAGACAGTTTTTACTACTAAACATCGCTTATTTTGCTTTGTGTGCGTGTGTGTTTTTTTTTAAAGATTTTATTTATTTATTTGACAGACAGAGAGATCACAAGTAGGCAGAGAGGCAGGCAGAGAGAGAGAGAGGAAGGGAAGCAGGTTCCCTGCTAAGCAGAGAGCCCCATGTGGGGCTCTGCACCATGACCCTGAGATCACGACCTGAGCAGAAGGCAGAGGCTTAACCCACTGAGCCACCCAGGTGCCCTGCTTTGTGTTTTGATCTACAAATTCAAATCAGAAGCAGAATACATAGACATCTTAAGCAAGGGAATGGAATAAACTTGGGATGGTGATAGCCCAAAAGAGAAAAAGGTATCATGGTACCATGGGATCATGTCACTCATGATTTGCATGGAGTGTTTTCGCAGTGAGAAGCTATATCTGAATTGAAGTCAGCGTTCAGTGGGCCTGGGACAGGACTTTGGAATAATCACCTCTCGTATTTTCTCTAATGCCAGGCTCACGATGTAGGAGATGACAATCCACTCCTGGAGACAGGGCCAGCGTTCCATCCGTACCAGGATGACATAGTTGAACAGCAATAGGTAGCCCAAGTATGATATCTGAAGGACAGAACAACTGTTAGCAGTGTTTGGGGAGATAACACATGCTGGGGAAAAAAAACCCCAACAACTTTGAAATCCTATTTTCAGGTTGACAGGTCTTCTAAAAACTGGACTGACTCATCTAGAGGAAACCTTCTGTTCATATCACCCGTGCAGATAAACTTTGGGGCAGGTCAGGAGGCATTTTATGCTCTAGGATGATATGGACACTGGCATTTCATTTTCTACATCAAGATGTATTTCTGGCCACTACCACTCTCGTGGGGGAATTATGGAGCTGCACAAAAGTATGATAGATGGGGAAATTTTTAATATTTCACTGATGTGTCTTCTACATTCCTGGAAGTTGGAAAATGTTACGTATTCTCCCTGCTTTGCAAATTTCCCTCTTGAATCTTTACACTGCCGACAGATATGGGAGGTTAGAAGTGGGAGAGTGAAAGCTGTCTGCCCAGGTGCACAAAGCTGTCCGGAGTCCCCACAATTAGGATCGACTTATCTAGTCTTTGCTGTGGCCACAACATGCTCCCTATATTTGTGGCAAGAAAAGATGCAGAGTTTGGAGACGTTTGGGAGTGAGGCATGGGGTGGAGGGAGGTGATCTGAAGTTGATTGTCTGAGGCTGATTCACTGTGGAGTGGATGAAACTTCACCTCCAGGACCTCTTGCTGGCCCAGGGCTCTTCAGGACTTATGGCAGTGGGGTTGTGTGATAGGAGGGGGTTGTTCCAACAATTGTGTATTTGTGATGTAGCAGTTTTTTGTTTTTTTTTTTTGATTCACCTTCCACCCCTCCCAGTTGTATAATCTTTACCGGTAATATAGGTAAAATCCCTTGCACCCATGATTTATTCTTTGCAGAAGAATTAGAACCAGAGTTCAGAAAATTGGGCTTCATCAGAATCTCCTGGGAAACTCTAAAATGTGCGATGTCCTCCCACAGGCCAGAGATAGTATTCAGAGGTGCGGGGTGACACTGGGGCTCCTGTGCCTCCTGGCTCTGCCCTGTGCTGAGCTCTCTTGCAGGCCAGGTGTATCAGCGGTACTCAGCTGGTTCTGACCAGAGCAGGTGGGTAGCAGTGGCTTCTCTCATTACTAGCTGTGGCTACCAGAAGGTTCGGTGTCCAGGTCCACAGCTGATCTGATTCCCCATGAAGACTTCCTCTGCCTCCTGCCTACCCTATTGCCTAATGTTCCATTTACAGCCTTGGACCCATCTCCTCACCTCCCATCACCTGCTCCTGCCTAGTCCCAAATGGAACCACATGCCAGGACCTGCCTGATGTAGGCTGTAGCTTGGTGCTTGGGACTTCATGTCCCAAGTCTTGTCCCACCCTCCCCAGCCTGCAATGGTTGTGGGAGCCTCTGCTTGCCTGCTGGGACCTCCTGCAGCCAGAGCCTATCTGTGAGAGTCACTAGCAGGCATGTGTAAAGCCAGGGCCACTCTTGTTACAGATGTAACAAGATGTTACAGATTAACACTCTTGTTGTTACACATCTTGTTACAGATGTAACACTCTTGCCTCACTCTTGGGGATGGGGAGATAGTGGCCACCAAAGGCATCTGGAGGAGAATGTGCGGCCAAGCAGTGGTCAGTTGGGTGTGCATTTCAGAGTGGAGAGGACTTGACTTGCTCCCCTGTTCTAGGAGTTTGTGATCTGGGTTCAACCACACTGCTTTGGTAACCCCACTGATATTATGGGGGGGGGGAAATGGCACCTGTGAGTTTGCTGTTTAAATCATGAGTCATCTTTGTTGGTTTAAAAATAAAACGGTATTTCTCTAAGCTTTTATTACCAAAGCATTTAATAAATCCTTCATCTTAAGCAAACAGGACTGTTTTGTTTTACAAGGTGGTGTATTTGGGGCTAGAAGGGCCATATACCTACATGCATGTAAATATAGGACAAGATCCCAGATACAGTTTCAGCTGAAGATTTGAGTCAGTCCTGGTTTTGTTTTCATAATTCATTTTAATTCTGTGAACTTTAAAACATCTGTAAAAGCCTTTGACATGTTTGACATATTTCTCAAGTCTCACAATTCTGTGTGTTCAACGGTTAGCAAACGCTAATGAGGAAGCCTTACCGTATAGAACCAGAATTTGACAATGGGAGCATTATAGAATTCACAGATCTTCGTTCCTATGGGGATGCTTTTTTGCTTTTTGTGCTCATTTTCCTCATCACCCTTTTTTGAACCAGTGTCTGCATTCGCATCCTGGAAAACAACGGCACACAGCAAGCAGGTTGCTAAATGGGAAGTGCACAGCAGTTAACAGATAGACGTCTTCAAAAATAAATAATTACACCGAGTTCCCCCATTATTGTGGTTTCTAAACTCGTGGCAAGAGAAATCTCAACAATTTTGAGAATGAGAGTGAATTGATACTGTTGCGATCAAGGGTGGCACTGACCATATTCTCCTCTTCTTTCTCTTTGCCGTCTTCGTTCTCCTTGGATGTCTGATATGAGAAGTCATCATATGTGCGAAACTCCAAAAACAAAATGGTAGGGGGAAAAAGAATCCCCATTATAACCTACATAAAAGGAGAAAAAAATTTTTTTTAAAGATTTTTAGATTTTTAAGCTCTGGCAATTCTAGAAAATGATCCTAGTATATGTAAAAATTTTAAATTATGACCTTCAGTGTTACTCAATAAATTGAGCAGTCCTAGAAGAGTTTTGTCACTGCTCTGATGTTCTGTGGCTTACTTAGTTTGATATATTGGCAGAGTTGCAGACTGTGAAAAATTTAAGAACTTTCACCAAATTATTTCAGATAGACAGCAAACAGTATTGTGTGGAATCCTGTCTTAAAAAGCAGAGAGTTTACATTGAGTTTCAAAGAAGGTAAATCATTAAATTAAAATATAATAATATGAGTGAGAATAAATACATAATAATACCTTTAGTAAAGTAGATAGAAAATATTTTATATAGAAATGACTTAGATGTAAATGTGAATGTATGGATTAAGAATTAAAAGATGAATGTAATTTGGGCTAGATCTAGACAAAAGGATGGCCTGGCCTATGGATGGAAAACTTTGTTGTCATTTTTATCAGTGCTGTGATGTGTACCACCAATACAGAAATCTGTTCCCAATGTTCAGTGCTGAGTTTGAGAAATTTCTCTCAGTGATCCATTATTAAGAACACTACAAAGGGGTTATTTCTACCATATATTAAAAAGTATATACAATTTAAAAATCCATAATTAAGATAGTATGATATAGGTGCATGAATAGAACAAACAAAGGAATAGGATAGAAAGTCCAGAAATAGATTCAAATTCACATCAAAAATTAGTATAAGGTAAAAGTACCACCTCAAATTGGATGAATAAAGATGGACTATTTAATAAAAGTGGTATTGAGAAACTGCATGATCAACCAGAACACAATTAAGGGGGATTCTACCTCTGCCCAGCCTAAATGAAAGATTAAAGATTTCACAAAAGAAAAAAAAAAGTGGTGGTGTGGGAAGAATGTGAAAAAACTATAAAAAAAATCATGTGAGAATTTTTCAGAAGAAGGATGGTTGGAGGAAGACCTTTCTAACTATGCCCACAAATCAAGAAGCAATTAATCTGTATCACAAGCCCATCTCCAAAGGGACCTCCATCATGACTTTAAAGGAACAGGTTCTTTCCGTTCTTTTACAGCTTTATCTCCTGAGCATGCATTCTTAGACCTGGGTTGTCCAGTTTGGGGTCCATGAGTCACAAGTTGCTATGGAGCATTTGAAATGGGGTTGGTCTAAATCAGAAGTGCAAAGTACTCAACAGATTTCAAAGACTTAGAACAGAAACAGAATATTAATGATCTCATTAATGATTTTTTTCCTATTGTATGTCGAAATGATAATATTTTGTATATAATGGTTTAAATAAATACTAAAATTAATTTCAACTGTTATCTTTTTGCTTTTTACAATATACTTTTATTGACCAGACCCAGGTTCAAGCCCCTTTTTGAGAATGTAGATAATGTGTTCTTTCATCAGGAAGCTCTTGGTGATTTTAGGGGCCACTGATACCTGTTAGATTTGTTAGTTGAGAGAAGGGTGTTGAGAATTGGTGATGTTCTAACTCTATCATTTATTTTTTTTAAATATTTTGTTTAAAGGTCGGAAAAGAAGGGAGGGGGGTGGGGGGTAGGGGGGTAGGGAGAGGGTGGTGGGGTTATGGACATTGGGGAGAGTATGTGCTATGGTGAGTGCTGTGAAGTGTGTAAACCTGGCGATTCACAGACTGTACCCCTGGGGCTAATAATACATTATATGTTTATAAAAATTTTTTTAAAATATTTTGTTTATTTATTTGAAAGATACAGCATAAGTACAAGCAGAGGGGAAGGACAGAAGGAGAAGGAGAAGCAGACTCCCCTGCTGAGCAGGGATCCTGATGTGGGGTTCCATCTCTGGATCCCAAGATCATGACCTGAGCAGAAGGCAGGTGCTTAACCAACTGAGCCACCTAGGCACCCCTTTTTAAAATTTTTAGTTGGACTAAATTTATGAAGACTTTCACATTTCCCTTCATCTATCAGTGGTTACCCATGGTTGAGATCATGTAGGAAATGTGGGCTAAATACTTAATTCTAAATACTTAATTCAACTATCTTCCAGATAATGAATTGGTTTCTTATCATCCACTAAAGTATAGCATATGATTATAAACTCATGGATTTAAACATGTATGATATGTTTCCATCTATTGCTATTAGGAATGTTATTGAAAGCCAAATTGTCCCATCTTTGCCTGTGGAAGCCTCTTCAAGTGGGCTCCTGGTCTCCTTGTTCTTACCGTACTGGTCTTTGAGAGTTTCTTTGCCATCTGATGCGTGAAGATGCTCAGGGCTTATCTTGTACATTTCCAGCTCTCCAGATCTAGAGTGAACCATTTCTCTAAGAAATTCTGTCTCCAGTTAGTGGGAAATTTATTTTAAAACCATAGTCTGGGCTTTGGAGATGTCTGTGACTTTTGGGGAGGTCATTGTTTCTAGGCTTTTCATTGGTCAAAGACAGAATAAGTTCATATTGATGCTTCCAGCTAAATACTATATAGGCTTTCTGTTTCCTTTTGTTCCACACTGAGTCCTAGTTCTCAAGGACTGACACGATGTTAGAATTAAAATATCCCTTGCTACTCAGTTGCTTTAACTTTATAGTTTCAGAATAACAATGATAATACTACTATAGTCAATATGATTATTGAAAACAGCAATTTTTGGGGTGCCTGGGTGGCTCAGTGGGTTAAACCTCTGCCTTCAGCTCGGGTCATGATCTCAGGGTCCTGGCATTAAGCCCCATATCCGACCTTCTGCTTAGCGGGGAGCCTGCTTCCCCCCTCTCTCTCTCTGCCGGCCTCCCTGTCTGCTTGTGATCTCTGTCTGTCAAATAAATAAATAAAATCTTAAAAAAAAAAAAAAAGAAAACAGTAATTTTTTTGCACAGGTGCTCTGATTATCTCCTCCTTTTGAAAATAATTATTATATCTACATTATCAGAAGACATAGCCATTACATATTATGCTCTCTCCTTCTTAGCCCTCCCCCAGTCTCAGCACTGTAAATAAATATCTATCTGAGGCTTACCATTAGTCCTTATACTGATGCCTCTCTGGTTATTTTGGTTCTTGGAACCTCATTCTCCTAATAGAGTCTTCAGAATTGCCTCCTAGGAATTGTATTTCCTGCTGTTCTTGCCTGTTGGTAAGAGTTAATATGTACCCTTTATATTTAACAGTCACTTTTTGGGATATAAAATCCTGGCCTGTCATTTTTCTTCTGGGAGCATCTTTGTATGATACACTCCATTTTTTTCTCCCTGACACAAGTGGTTGCTGTTGGAAGTCTGACAATAATCTTGTTGTTGTTGTTGTGTTTTGCCTGGATGCCCAGAGGGTTTTTTCTTTTTCACTAAAATCCACTAATTTAAAAATGTGTGTTGATGTTGGCTCTCCTGGGTTGACAAACTCAGGTTTGGAATGTGTCTTTTCAACATACAATTTCAAATCATTTGACTTCAAGAGAAATCTTTGAATTATATTTTAAGATAATCACTTTGAACTATTCCTGGTTTTCGTCCTTACTGATAACAATTTCACATTTTTAACAACCTGAGTGATATTTGATACTGCTGTTTCTTTGTTAATGTAAGTATTACCTATTGACATCCTATTCCTCTGCTCCATTTTTAATAGGCACAGGAATATTTTCAGTTCCTACGAGGATGCCTTTGTCGTAAACTGAAATCCTTATCTCTTGTCTCAACAACTTTCGATACTCTCGATTGCCTGCTTTATTTTTCACTTTTTTAAAAGATTTTATTTATTATTTATTTGACAGGCAGAGATCACAAGTAGGCAGAGAGGCAGGCAGAGAGAGAGGAGGAAGCAGGCTCCCTGCTGAGCAGAGAGCCAGGATGGATGCGGGGCTTGATCCCAGGACCCTGGGATCATGACCTGAGCCGAAGGCAGAGGCTTAACCACTGAGCCACCCTCCATTGCCCCTCGAATTGCTCCTCGATTCACCCCTCGATTCGTCCCTCGATTGCCCGCTTTATAATATGGGTCACTATCCTTCTCACTACCCTCCTTTCTGCCTTCCACCACCCAGTTTTCCCAAGCGGTGCCTTTGCTTCTGTATTTTCATACTGGGTGACTTTTGTATCCTGTTTAGGAATCTTTCTTGAGTCTTCAGTGCTTTGTCTGTGGAACTCTTCTAAAAACTGAAAACCAAGAAAAAGCATTTCCGTTTTTAGTACTATATAAATATTGTTTATTGCACGGCCATATGGCAATTTTAATGTAGAATTCTTGCGCCCCTAAAGGATCATGTTCTTGGCATCAGAGATCAAGTGGTCTTTTTTACATTCGACCAGCCATTCAGAATCATTCTGAATTTTAATTTGAATCCTAACTGAACCTTAACTTTTGTTTTCTTCCTGGAATTTGATTCCCCTTCTATGTTCTCATAAAGGATTTTCTTGTTAAGAAAGTGTTTTCATTTAAAAAAAAAGAAAGAAAGAAAAGAAACTGTGTTTGTTTTCTTAACCAGTATCTCTGATACTTGTAGCTGCTCAGTAATTCCACCTATTTATTGGAATTTATTGGAATTTACTGGAAGCACTTTCTTCTTGGATCTCACTGACTCCTTAGATTCGTTTAATCTGACTGACTTTTAATCCTGATGCTCAGTTCTCATATGAGGATAAAGCATCCTCTTAAAAATTTTTTTTAAGATTTTATTTATTTATTTGACAGACAGAAATCACTAGTAGGTAGAGAGGCATGCAGAGAGAGAGGAGGAAGCAGGCTCCCCACTGAGCAGAGAGCCGGATATGGGCTTAGATCCCAGGACCCTGGGATCATGACCTGAGCCGAAGGTAGAGGCTTTAACCCACTGAGCCCCCCAGGCGGCCCCCCTTCAAAATTTTAAGACATGGAGGGCCTTCTATTTGCCAGAACCACACAGCATAACATATAGTGTCTTTTCTTTACCCTCATGGCTCTCCCATGAGATTGGTATAATATTGTCATGAGGAACTGGCTTATCTGAAGATTAGAATCTCTCCTCAAGATAACCTAATAGTTGGTGTGCCTGGGTGGCTCAGTTGGTGAAGCATCCAACTCTTGATCTCAGCTCAGGTCTTGAACTCAGGGTCATGAGTTCAAGCCTTGCATTAGGCTTGATGTTGGGTGTGAAGCTTACTTGAAACAAAAAGAAAGAGAGAAAGAAAGAAAGGTAACCTAGTCGTTAACGAAAGAAAGAAAGAAAGAAAGAAAGAAAGATAACCTAGTCATTAACAGTAGTAAACAGCAGAATTAGGATTTCATCACAATACACTTTTCCACCCACTACATCCTTTTCAAGCCCATTCATAACCTCATATTCTCTTACAAACCCCATGTAATGAAAACATTGCCAATCAAATTAATATTACACAACTTGGGAGTTGTAACGGGATCTATAGAAAGAGTTCAGATGTCTGCTTTAATGGCAGGTAGATGGCCTGTCCAGGGGGTGTGTGGTTAGTTAGGGTGGACTCCAGGCTCCGTAAACCAGGCCCAGCGATTAAGTTGGGCATTAGACCTCTTGGGTTCAGGTCCTGGATCCACGCCTTCCTGACTCAGACCCTGGGCAAATTACTTAAGTCATCTGTAAGACAGGCATCTCCCTGGTGGGGTTGTTCAGAGGAGTAAATGAAATAATCCACAGGAAGTGCCCAGCTCAGCAAGGTGCAGAGTCAGAGCTCACAACACGTCATTACGTACTTTCAGGCCAGGGTTTTTCCTCATCCGCAGCCTTCCCATCCACATGTCAGTCAGCAGCATCTGGCTACAGGTGTGAGCGATGAAGTCCCGATGTTTGGCTGCCACTGCCAGCTTCAGGCAGGTGGAGTTGCTCCAGTTCTTGAGCTCGTAGGTCAGCAGTTTCATGGCAATCTGCTCATCATGCTTATAGGACTGGTCTAACAACTCCACTGCAAGCTGGCCGAAGTCTCTGGAGGGAAAGAAACCAGCCAGGGCTGAAGCTGCAGTGGCCACACACTCTTTGTTAGAGAGACAGGGACATCATGGAGCCACAGGACTCAGAATCCTTGATTTCCAATCTTCTGCGGTTGGGAATCTCATGGGGTATGTCCCCAGATGGGAATGGCTGGGACCAGGGCTCTGTGCTCAGTCATGTTGGGGGACTGACTGCTCCTGCTGCAAAAAAAAGACTTTAGAATGACACCGCATTTGCCCTCAGGTCCCAGGGACACAGAGACGAGGAGACGAAGTTCTTTCCCTTGACTGTTCATGGAAAAGGGATGTAGACAGAAAGGAGAACAAAGTCCCTGTGGCAATGGAAGTCAGAATATGGCTACCTTCTATGGAGTGTATGGGTGGACATTGCAAGGGGATACCAGGAGGGCTGGTAGGTCTAGGTAAGGTCCTGTTCCTTGACCTAGCTTTTGGTCATACCAGTATGTTGTTTGTGAACACATACGTTTGTATGGATGCCTTTCTCTGCACATGAGCAATGTGGTCACAAGAGAATCCAACATTCTCAGTGCAATGAAAGAGACAGGTTCTAGTTGTCATGGGGACCTAGAGCAGCCAGGGCCCCGTTGTTGGAGGTGGAGGATGGGAAAATTATGGGAGCCAAGCTGAGGAGAAGGGAGGAGAGGATGACACAAGTTGAACTAAAAATATACAAATTTTTTAAAGATCTTTTTAAAAAAAATTATTTACTTGAGAGAGAGCGAGCGAGAGAGAGCGAGCACAGAGGGAGAGGAAGAAGCAGACTCCCCACTGAGTTGAGATCCCAAGACACTGAGGTCATGACCTGAGCTGAAGGCAGACATTTAACTGACTGAGCCACCCCAGCACCCCTGTAAACATAAAACTTATTCCATTTTCTGGATGACATTCCAATACTCAATGGCAGTCATAAACATTCCCTGTTCCTTCAACATTTTTCATGGAATGTGGTTAAGATAAAGTTCCAAAGTGATCGCCCTTCATGAAGTTTTTGTTTCTCCATTTTTTGTAAGATTTCATTCCAATGATGAGCTGAAGGATACAGAAGGGAGGAATTATGTGTGGGGGATTGGCCTTCCCTGTTCCCTAAAAAGGAATGCTCTCTAGCCTCAGGTCCTACAGGCTGTAGGGTGACGTATCACCATGAGAATCCTCCAGGAAGCAGAGGGACGGTGTTTACCAACTCACTGAGACAGGGGAATACCACCCTATTTTTTTAGATAACCTTGAATTCCCAATGTTTAGAAATCTAGTGATTTTGGAAATCACTAAATCTAATTTTATTTAGAAAATAAAAGCAGTGCACCTCAGAAAAGAAAGATGTCAGATGTTGGCAGAGTTGCCTGTGTAGGGTCTATAAAGTTCCTGGGTCTGTAAAGTTGTATTGGGACTTCTGGGTTTTGGTTCTGCATGTAAGCGGCTTGGAAGTGACCAGTCTGTCCTCACAATAAGTGAAAAGCTGGACAAACTGAAAATTGACAGCTCTTCTAAACTCATCAGAGAATTGAGATCACAGCGCACACTGCTGCTCCCCAAGCTGCAGAGACAGACAGAGAAATAAGTCAGTGTGCCCTGTTTCTTAACAAGGCCTGCCGGAAGAAGAAACTAGTTAGCCATAGACTAACTTACTGGGTATTATGAGAGCCTAATTGTCCTGGGAGAAGGGAAATACCCAACTGCGGGACCCTCTGGCTGTCCTGTTCCACCTAAATGAGAGAAGGAGCACTTGAGAAAGTCAAGTTGAGAGGTAATGTCACTAGAGTTGTACTCCTCAGTGTGTTTCAGTATGGAAATCTGTTTCACTGTCTTTGCCTTAACATTATGTTTCCATAGTTCCCGTGAGAGGGCAATAAAAAAACAAAACAATGACAGTCTAGAAATACCTCAGAGAAACAGAAGGAAAAATATTGACATGATGGACAAAGTGATTTATGACTAAGCTTTAAACATAATGGGACTTACGTGAGAAATGCATTTGCCACCCTCCCGCAAGGGGACAGGTCCTCAGGACAATAGTCTCTCCCAGTTCTTAAATTCCTTTGAGACACTCACTTTGAGTTGTTGTCCAGATCCTGGGAGATATCGTCCACCAGCTCGCTCTCAGAGGACTCGTGGGCCATTGACTTGTACAGCTTACAGGCCACAAGGGCCTTGGCCATGCTCTCCTCGCCTCGCTGCCAGAGGAAGACCGCCATTTTCTGACGCTTCATCAGCACAGCCCACACCATCAGCTCGTGGAAAGGGTACTGGAACCGACTCACAGCAGGGTCATCCACATCAATGTCAATCTCTTCCTCCTTCTTCTTTTTCTTCTTCTTCCCTTTGGCTGGAGGCTCATCATCCTGAGGGGAGACAAGCACCTTTTTTCATGCTTCTGTCATAAGTGCACAGCAAAGGATTTCATGACTACCAAAAAAAGGAAAACCCTTTTGTCAGCGGTAATAAAGAGATTTTGTAAATACATCTGAGGTTCCCACTCAGTATATTAATTCTTGTGGAAAGAAGGACATGTGTTTATTATAATAAGGAAAACACTTAAACCCAAAATGGACTGAAAAGGCATGCTAGAGTTTTATGACTTTATACTTCTGGGTTGGCAGGTTTTTTTTTTTTTTTCACAAGCCTTTAAAAATTGAGGGGATACAAATAACAAGTATAATGGGCATGTGGAGGAACCCTCTTACAATGTTGGTGGGAATGAAAGCCGGTGCAGCCACTGTGGTAAACAGTATGGAGTTTCCCCAAAAAGTTAAAAATAGAGCTACCCTATGATCCAGTAATTCCACTGCTGGGCATTTACCCAAGGAAAACAAAAACACTAATTTGAAGAGATACATGTATCCCTATCTTTATTGCAGTATTATTTACAATAGCTAAGATGTGAAAGCAACATGTGTCCATCAACAGATGAATGAATAAAGAGGTGGAATTTACACACAAAGCAATATTACTCAGCCACAAAAAAAGAACAAGATATTGCCATTTGCAACAACATGGATGGACATAGAAGATATGATGCTAAGTGAAATAAGCCAGACAAAGAAAGACTAATACCACATGATTTCACTTACATGTGTAACCTAGCAAGCAAAACAAACAAATAAGCGGACAAACAAAAATCCCAGACTTATATACAGACAAAAATCTGGTGGTTGCCAGAGGGGATGATGTGGAGGGATAGATGAAATAAGTGAAAGGGACTCAGGGGTACAAACTTCCAGTTATAAAATAAATAAGTCATAGAGGTGAAAAGTACAGAATAGGCAATATAGTCAATAACGTTGTAGTGACATTGCATGGTGACAGATGATGATAACACTTATTACGGTGAGTGCGGAGAAACATAGAATTGTTGAATCAGGGCACCTGGGTGGCTCAGTGGGTTAAGCCTCTGCCTTCGGCATCGGGCTCTCTGCTCAGCAGGGAGCCTGCTTCCTCCTCTCTCTCTCTCTGCCTGCCTCTCTCCCTACTTGTGATCTCTGTCAAATAAATAAATAAAATCTTAAAAAAAAAGAATTGGTGAATCAGTCATATATGGGAAACTAATGCCACATTGTGCGTCAAATATACTTCAATAATAAATTTTTGGAAAAGCCTGAGGACATGCTACAAAACTGAAAGAAAGAATACACTAAAACACAAACAGCATCACGGGAGAGGTAAAGTTTATTTTCTTGGGGAAGTCTCCCAATATCAATGTCAGACATAGGTGACCAGAGATGAATAGGAAAATGTAGAAGGGGAGAGAGAAAAAAATGTTGTAGGTTTTCCCTATCAATGTTTAAAGGAAGCAAATGTTCCTTTGTAAATGAGCTTTGTCCTTTCACGTGTGTGGTGCAGAGGGAAGGCCAAAATTTCCATTTCCTCAAGGGATGATGAGGGATTGTTCTGAAAATAGAACAGGATCCAAAAGAAAGGTGGGTCATGACAGGGAGAATCGGGGTGAACCTGGGAGCAAGATTAATTAGGTGGGCTCAGATTACTGCAGGCTAAGACTTCAGTACTCAGTGGAATAACAGACATGGATATTCATTCCTTTGCAAACAGCTTTCCCATCAATTACCTACACTTATTCTTCAATGACTCAGAGGTTGTGAATTTCTTCCATTCCCTCAGATGAGGAAGTTGTGGCCCAAAGTCTGAATAACTTGCCCACATTCACACAACTACAGTGGCTGGGTTGGAGGCCTGGCCCTCCAATTCTTATCATGCGTTATTCATGACTGACCTAATTGTTATAGTTTCGTTTTTTAAAAAATTTAATTCAATTTTATTTTTTTCAGTGTTCCAGAACTCATCATTTATGCACCACACCCAGTGCTCCAAGCAGTACCTGCCCTCCATAACACCCACCACCAGTCTCACCCCACCCCCCATAAAACTCTCAGTTTGTTATAGTTCTTTTTTTTTTTTTTTAAGATTTTATGTATTTATTTGACAGAGATCACAAGTAGGAAGAGAGGCAGACAGAGAGAGAGGAGGAAGCAGGCTCCCTGCTGAGCAGAGGGCCCAATGCGGGGCTCAATCCCAGGACCCTGGGATCATGACCTGAGCCGAAGGCAGAGGCTTTAACCCTCTGAGCCACCCAGGCACCCCTGTTATAGTTTCTTCATGAGTTGTAACATTTCTACTGAAACTGTCATACCTTGTCCTGGATTTAAATGTTTTTGTTCTAATTTTCTAAACGGTCACAGTAAAACTACAGTCACAGTAATTTAGGGGAGGTTGTTCTATATAGGTTAAAAATTGCCACATAGAGAGGACATGAACAGACACTTCTGCAAAGAAGACACCAGATGGCCAACAGATGCATGAAAAAGTGCTCCACATCACTCGGCATCAGGGAAATACAAATCAAAACCACAGTGAGATACCACTTCACACCAGTCAGAATGGCTAAAATTAACAAGTCAGGAAATGACAGATGCTGGCGAGGAGGCAGAGAAAGGGGAACCCTCTTACACTGTTGGTGGGAATGCAAGCTGGTGCAACCACTCTGGAAAACAGCATGGAGGTTCCTCAAAAATTTGAAAATAGAGCTACCCTATAACCCAGCAATTGCACTAAAGATACAAATGTAGTGATCCAAAGGGACACGTGCACCTGAATGTTTATAGCAGCAATGTCCACAATAGCCAAACTATGGAAAGAACCTAGATATCCATCGACAGGTGAATGGATAAAGAAGATATGGTATATATATATATATATATATATAT